>NC_085842.1:314944033-315604539 GCF_035594765.1 Anolis carolinensis
GAGCTTTGAAGAAGTTTTGCTCCCCAAGGACTTAAAATGCAAACATTACCCCAGTTTCTGAATTCAGGCTACTGTGAGTTAGAACCGCACCACATGGAGGAATATCACCTCTGATAATTGCATTGCTGTTTGCGAGGAGGCAAACCTGGCTCTCTTGCCAGCAATAATAAAAACAAAAACAAATGAGCTTGTATTTCTTTAATGACAAAGGCTCCCCATGTGTTAATTTGGTGCTGCATAATAGTGTGTCTTATCAGGCACAGCTGGAGAAATACAGAGAAAGGGCATGGAGAGGGCAGTCACATAAGGTAACTCCCCAACCCAGGTGTTGTGTTTTTTTTCCAGAGTAACAAAATTGCAATGGGATGGAGGGGGACAGCTGAAGGCTTGATAGTGATACTCTAAGAAAGGCAAAAATCATTCAGGGCACTTCCAGACAGGCCCCAAAATGCGGGGCCTGTTGGGCTTTTACCTGAGGCATCCTGACAACACTCGAGGTAAAAACTAATTAATTTGGGACAAAGCAGGCAAACCCTGCTTTTTCCTGAATTAATTTCATACTCCATTAGACTGAAAGAGTCTAATGGGGTATTGGGCCTATGGGGACTGACTCACTGGTAGTCCTGGGACTACCCCAGGGATCGGTCCCCACAGTTGCCTTACCTTTTCAGGCTTTCAAAAGCCTTAAAATTAATCAAAAACTTACCGGGCTGCCATTATGCTGCTCTGGAAGTCCTCCTGGCCTGTAGTGATGATACAGCAGGTATCGCTCCTGACCTACCTCTCCTGGTAGAGCAGTGCAATGGTGGCCCAGTAAGTTTTTGTTTGATTTTAAGGCTTTTGGGGGAGGTTTGGGGTGGCCGCATGCCATCCCGGTAGTTACTGGGATGGTATGGGGACACCCCTCTCCCAGGAAAGCCTGGGTTATGGGGGTAGGTGTGATGGCCCTAAGGCAGTGCTCTGTAGCTGAGAGTGTATGACTCACTCAAGGTCATCCAGTGGGTTTCCATCACTGGGTAGGGAATAAAACCCTGGTCTACAAAGTCATAGTCCAACACTTAAACTACTACACCATGGTGACTCTCAAATTCATCATATGTTCCATTCTGCCTTTGGTGGAATATGGACATTTCCATGACAGAGTATTTATGTTTTAGAGAAGCAATTTAAAGGGTTGAACCTTCAATTGAAGAGGTCCACTACAGTTCAGACCAGGGGTCCCCAAATTAAGGCCCGGGGGCCAGATGCAACCCTCCAAGGCCATTTACCTGGCCCCCGCCCTCAGTTTTAGACTTAGGCTCGCCCAAGTCTGAAATGACTTGAAGGCACAACAACAATCCTACTTGATTATCTCATTGGCCAGAAGCAGACCCACACTTCCCACTGAAATCCTGATAAGTTTACAGTATGTTGGTCATTAATTATTTCGTGTCAAAAGCATTGTACAACAAATACATTTCAAATAATGGAAATTAAAAAAAAAAGAAATCACAAGCAACTAAATAGTTTTGGACCAAAAGCGGGCAACAGCAACTGCATTGTCTGTAGCTTTAAACAACTCCTCCTCCGTACATGAGGCAGTATAAACTGATAAGTTTACAGTATGTTGGTTAAAATTATTTTTATTTTTAAATATTGTATTGTTCTTTCATTTACCAATATTGTAAATGAAATATTGTAAATGAATGATATGGTAATAATATAATATTTTGTGTATACATATAATATTGATAATAATATTATAATGTAATACAATATAATATTTATTTATTTATTACAGTATTTCTGCCCCACCCTTCTCACCCAATAGGGGACTCAGGGCGGCTAATAATAATAATATAATAATATTGTATAATATAATAATATTAATTATATATTATATATTAAATGTAATGTTACTAATAATATTACGGTATAATGGTATAGTACAGTATAGTATTATATAATGCCAATATTGTGCTATGCTAATAATATAATATACTAGCTGTGCCCGGCCATGCGTTGCTGTGGCGTTGTCTGGTGGTGTTGGTGAGAAATTGTTGAGGTAGTGGTGGTATTGAATGTCTGTTGTATGGTTGCCTTTATGTTTAGTATGCACACTGAAGTGGATTATATGGCAGTGTGGAGTCAAGATAATCCAGTTCAAAGCAGATAATATAAGATTCTAAATGTGTTATATAGTTGTGTGGAAGGGCCTTGAGTCTACACTGCCATATAATCCAGTTAAAATCTGATAATCTGTGGAAGAGGCCTAAGTGAGGCCTAACTGTGCCTCTCTCCTGGGCTGAGGAGGTTGCTAGGAGACCAAGTGGGCGGAACTTAGCCTTCAAACTGGCAGCAATTGGATAAAAACTATTATTCTTCTCCCTGTAATTAGGACTTTATTTTTCTTTTCTTTTTGCTGTATCAACCTAGAGCCGTGAATGATGGGTTGTGTTGTCAAATTTTGAGGTTGGGGAGCCTGTAGTTTTGTTGTTTTGTCTGCTGCCCTGATGCCATCACTCTTTTATATATATAGATTGTATGTACATACAACTTGTAAGCTGCTCTGATTCCCCTTCGGGGTGAGAGAGGGTATGGTATAAATGTAGTAAATAAATAAAGTAATTGTTGCTGGGTTTTTTTTGGGGGGGGGGGTTGCACTATAAATAAGACATGTGCAGTGAGCATAGGAATTTGTTCATTTTTTTCAAATGATAATTCAGCCCCTCAACAATCTGAGGGACCATGAATCAGCCCTCCACTTAAAAAGTTTGAGGACCCCTGGTTCAGACTAACGACTGGAGGAGATTTGTTGCCTCATTGGCATGGGAAACCTTCAGTCATCACAGTGGTTTCTTACTTATGAATGGTCAAAGATTTTGGTTTTTCCTCTGCTTACCACCATATTGCTTTAATCTCAAGTTAGTTCTACCTTGTTTATGAAGATATTAGCCAGCCTTGGAAAGTTCGTGTCAAATAACACTATCGCTTCCCCTTGCTTAAAGGCAACTGTCTAAGAAGTGGGTTCTCCATGACTTCTTCCAGATTCATATTGCTTTGGATGCTGCTGTTGGCTCCACAACATTAAATATACAGATAGGTTCTCTATCATGCATGAGCTCAGGGAGAAAGGGATCGCTCAGTGGCACAGCACATGATTTGCCTGCAGGTGGTTGCTGGCATTTCCAGTTAAAATAATCTCCAGTGGATGGTGGTGAGAATGAGTCTGAAATCCTACATCTCAGGCTGTGTGACCCTAGAGATCTATGTCCAGTCTGAATAGAAAACAGTGAGCTAGTCAGACAAATAGTCTGATGTGGTATTAAGTCTTTTCTTAGTTTCTATAGCAATATTTTGTTGTTGTTGTTGTCTCTGTGCTGCTGCTTTTTTTACTGCAAGTCTAATAGCTAGGTTGGGAGAAGGTGGGTTAATGAAAAAATAGGACATAAGGAAAAAGTGTTTTTATATACACAGGTTGCTCTGATCAAAACTGGAGCATCTATCCCCAGGGTTACTTGCAAAGGAAAACAAACTCAGACAAAAACCACTATGCTGAGAGAACTGATTATGCCTTTCTGGCATCACATGAATTTCTTTCCACCATCAGATCTAAGATTCATGGCAAGCCAGAGGGGCAAAAATGATTTTGTCATATTCACTCATATGAGATCACACTTGGCTGAGTATTACTGTCTTCCAAGGATAGAATCTTGATGGTGGGTCCATAAATGACCATGAAGACTTATTCTGGATCCACATGGTATTTGACAAAGAAGACAGATTTCCCGATGGAAAGTAGTTATGACAAGAGTTTGCTTGACTTGCCTTCCTCTTGGCATGCTTCTTCTTGTAGACAGAGGCAGGAATTCTCTAGCTGATGTATTCTGATACAACAGGGGTTAAATCAGTGCATGTAATTTTAAGGAGATTGTGGAAGGAGATATAATGCAGGGCCACTAGCTGCAGCTCCAACCTCTTATCAGTATAGTCACTGCTTGGCTACTGGGCTACTTGCAGGATGCTCTGGGAAGGTTCCTTCATGCTACGCTCTGGCTGACCACCTTTGCCCAGGTGTCTGTGGGATCCACATTTGGTATTTCTGGCCTTGCTCCAGCAGCTCCATAGAGATTCTCAGCCAGAGTTTTGAGAAGTTATTTTCTTGGACAAGAACCCAAGGTTTTGGATCTGCAGGGCAGGCCATTCTCTTCATTCCAATACCTTCACCATCACATCTGGTGGGAAACTGAGGGTGCATTTACACTGAAGACCTATCACCTCATCAGACAGGCAAAATGGCTAATTTCCTATGCCAGTTTCACCCTTCCTCAGGCACGGAAACCACTGACTCCCATCACATGATGTTGATCAACTTCTACCAGGGCTCCATGCCTGAAGAGGGGTGAAAGTGTAGGCTGCAGTGGTGGCAACCGCCACTGCTGAATGTTATGGAATCATAGGAGCTTTAATTTGGTGCGATACCAGCACTCTTAGACAGGGAAGGATAAAGATCTTGTAAAAACTACAACTCCTATGATTCCATAGCATTGTTTCATGGCAGTTAAAGTGCTATCAAACTTCATTAATTCTACAGTGAAGATGTACATGCATAGAGACTCTTCTTGGTAGTAGTTACTCCAAGACTACAGATCTCCCTTTGTAGAGAAGCTAAATGGACCTCTGCAGGATATCTTTCCAGCAGCAGATGAAGACTTCTTTGTTTTGCTTTGGAAAGTGCTTTTAATAATGTGCTTTATTGTCCACTGTTGCTGATTAGTAATTACTGTATATACTCAAGTATAAGCCTAGTTTTTTAAAAGACTGAACCCCTCCCTCGGCTTATACTCGGCTGAGGGTCCTGGTTGGCTTATATTTGGGTCAGCTTATATTTATTTATTTATTTATTTATTTATTTATTTACAGTATTTATATTCCGCCCTTCTCACCCCAAAGGGGACTCAGGGCGGATCACATTATACACACATGAACAAACATTCAATGCCCATAAACACATCAAACAGGGACTGAGACAGACAGACGCAGAGGCAATTTAACCTTCTCCTGAGGGGATGTTCGATTCTGGCCACAGGGGGGAGCAGCTGCTTCATCATCCACTCTGATGGCACTTCCTCATTCCAAGTCGTAAATTAGTTAAACTTGCCTCCCCACTTTATAAGTGGCACCTTATTTCCTACTTGATAGATTCAACTATCTTTCGGGTTCCTAGGTCAGCAACGAGCAGGGGCTATTTTTTATTTCTAATTGACGGGTGCTCACCCCGCCACGGGCTGGCCTCGATCTCATGACCTACTGGTCAGAGTGATTTATTGCAGCTGCTCAACAGCCTGCACCACAGCCCGGCCTCAAGAATATATGGTACATTTATTATTTTTCTCTATTATTGTTGCTACTATTACATTTATTTTACTCTATTTTTATTATAATTAATACATTTATTATTTCACTCTGATCTTATTATTATTATTGCATTTATTATTTTACTCTATTATTACTTGTATTATTTTACTGTATTTATTATTATTATTATTATTATTATTATTATTATTATTATTACATGTATTATTTTACTCTATTATTATTAAAAGGATACATAAGCACATTTACATTGGAGAAGATGAGAATAATGATTGGATCAGAGTTGGACAGTCTTATCTTAAATTTGAGCTTTATGTAAATATTCAAAAACATGTAACCTACTGATGCCTCAATTAATGTAATTTTATTGGTATCTATTTTTGTCTCTGAAATTTACCACCCTCGGCTTATACTGGAGTCAATGTTTTCCCAGTTTTTTTGTGGTAAAATTAGGTGCCTCGGCTTATATTCGGGTCGGCTTATACTCGAGTATATACAGTAATATGCTTATATGTTTGTTTTTTTGCTTAATCTTATTGTAACTTTTAAATTTTTTCAGTAAGATAAATTATTCCATTATGAATACAATTCCTGAATCTATAATCAATGTGTCCCACCTGACGGTATTAATATAACAATAATACATTTTATTTCTTAACTGCCTCTCTAGATAGCTTGAGGTGGGTTATAATAGGATTAAAATACCAAAGGTATTATATTTGCTTGAGGATTTGAGAATCTGTAGTCCCCTTGAGTAACTTTTTCTAACTCTTCTTTTAGCTCAAGGAGCCCTTATATCCTAGATTATTAGATACTTTTCCAGCCCTTGGAAAATTCTTCCCTGACATTCCCACAAGCTTTCGTCTCCCCATCTCCAAAAAATAAACATTGCTGCTTTTCTTTCCTTGCCTCCTCCCCACCCCCTCCTTGAAAGTTCAGAGCTGGATCAACACATGGTGGTCTATGAAGCTGGATCGGCTTGGGGAGACGGTGTTTACTACATGATGTCATCATCCAACCATCTCGCCAGATGTGGGATTTTGACTTCCTTTACTATGTGCCAATGATTCTTGGGGGAAGGCAGCTGTTTGCCATGAATGCAAAGATTCTCTCGCTCTTTCTGTTTCTGTGCAAGCAAAAGGGGGAGGGAAAGAGAGGTGAACCTCTAAACCCCCATGGGCTTCCTTGAACAGACATTGATACAGAAGTGTCTGCAAGCTATCAAAAAGTGTGTGTATGGGGAGATAACAATTTAAAACCAGAAGGGGGTGAGAGTAACTTTACTAAAGGTTTGCCCCAAGTTCAGGACTGGATCTGGAAACTTGAGAACTTGATTTAAACTCAGACCTGAATGGCAAGGGTGTGTGTGTGAAAAGCTGTCTGAAGTCCTAAAAGAATTGAAAGGGTTGGGGTGGGGGAGTCTGGACAGATTTGCTGATTTAGACCTTCCTAGGGAAAAGTAGAGAGCCTACTTTACATAAATACATGATATCTTTCTAGCCCGTAAGGATTTCACGTGTATATGACAAGTTATTAAAAACAAGCAACTGAAATAAAGATTTTCCCCAGTTTCCAAAGGGATCAATCCACAGACTTATAGAGGTGGGAGAGACAAGAAGGAGTCCAACCCCTGAGCAGGAATGTATATCTAAAGCACCCAAGAGACAGAGTTATTTCAGAAATTGAGAAGATCAGGTAGTATCTCCTTGCTCTGTAGTTTTTAGGGCAGAGGACCCTGTCAGATAATAAGAGGTGCCAACCATAATTCAGTACCTCAAGTGTAGATGAATACAGAAAGAGCTTAGAAACATGATGTTGGAATACCCAAGGGCCATCCAGTTCAGTCCCATTATGTCATGAAGGAATACACAATCCAAGTACTCTGGAAAGAGGAGCTCCAGGGACGGCTAATGACTCTGAACAAAAGATGCCCTCTAGGCAAGAGACAAACCTTTCCAATGCTAATTAAGGTGATTAACTGCTACATTCACGCCGACTTCCAACTGACAAAGAACTCTTCTCACACCCTGGACTCTCCACAGATATATATTAACCTTCCTTGCCTAGTTTCTCCATGCCTCACAACCTCTGAGGATGCCTGCCATAGATGTAGGTGAAACGTCAGGAGAGAATACTTCTAGAACATGGCCATACAGCCATACATACATACAACAACCCAGATAATATATTCATCCTCCATTTAAATGCCTCCAGAAAAGGAGACTTTGGGCCCTTCCAGATAGGCTCTATATCCCAGGATCTGATCCCAGGTTTTCTGTTTATCCCAGATTATCTGGCAGTGAGGACTCATATAATCCAGTTTAAAGCAGAAACCCTGGGATCAGGTCCTCGGATATAGGGCCTTTCTGGAAGGGCCCAGAATCATGCTTCAAGGCACTCTCAAACAACTCTTCTCATTATGAAGTTTTTCCTAATCTTTGGATACTATATTTTTTCCATCAGTTTGAATCCATTGCTTCATGCTCTTGTCTCTAGAACAGGAGAAAACAAGGCTGCCTTCTCCTTGATGTGACACCTTTGCAAATATTTAGGCATAGCTCTCATGTCCCCTCTAAACCTTCAATTCTCCAGACTAAACATACCCAGCTCCCCAAATTCCCTAAGTCACTCTTCATAAGGCTTCCAGGTCATTGTTGTTATAATCATCTAGCCATATTCCAACTTGTCAATACCTATCTTGAATTCAGGTTCTCAAAAGCAAGGTATTCCAGGTGAGGTTGGGCCAAAGCAGAATAGAATAGTTCTATGACTTTCCTTGATCTAAGCACTGTACTTCTATTGATACATCCTAGACTTTTAAGTGCGGAGGTCTCAAAGCTTAGGTAGATGCATCTTGCTTTCTGACCAGTAAAGTTTTTAAAAAGAGATTTTTGGACTGGCATTGGATTTCCTTCAATGTGAAAAATGTGTGACCTATCATTTTTCCATTCTATCAATGCAATAGTACTCTAATAATCCTTACAGCAACTCCTTTTCCCTATTAAGTAAGGGTCAAATGAGATAGGATACAAGAGAATCATGACTGGTTAGAGGACTTAACAACAAGCACATGTGTACATGTATTTACACAATGTTCTACTGACTCTTTCTTCACCATCAATATCACCTGCACCAAATTACTTGGTATGTATTAAACTTCCACCAAAATTTCCCCTGGGTGTCAACAGCTTGTCTAAAGAAACCTTTCATGCTGCTTTTCTCAGCAGGTAAGAGAACATGTTGAACATGTGTTGATATCCCCTTTCTCCCTGAAAGCACGATGTAGACTGCTTTGCTTGTTGGTCATCAGGGATATAAATTTTTATTCACTGTAAATACTGATGCATAGTGTGCCGTCCGCCGGACAATAAAAAACTATAAAACTGAAACGTGCTGTCCTTTATCCGGGTGAACTGCAAATCCCTATAAGCTGTCCTATAGATATTGAACGACTGAGTCTGGATAACTTCAAAAAAGGATGTTTATTCATACAAGGTTGTAAACCTGGCACAGATCTTAAAGTTGCAGAAAATGAAACAAATTTCTATAGGTTTTAGGTACAGAATTATCCCTGGTTCCAGAAAGCAAAGGTGATTATAAAACCACTATACCCTAATCACGCTGCCTATATTAGAAGGAGAAACTCTTTCCTTCCCTATCTTTACAGCAAAGATTAGTTCTAGAAGCGACAGAATAACCCTGCTCCTCCAACTAGATTTCCTATTCCAGATCAATATAATTCAATACTTATCTAATTTGGATAGGCTTAGATTGGCCTGGTTTTGAGGATGATTTGTCCCAGTTAGCCTTGCACAGCTCCAGCACGTTGGAAGACTATAGCCAGAATGAAGCTCCAAAATGGAGACTAGACCCTGGTAAAAAGGGCGGTCCTAAGATGTTGCATTCTTTGACCAATCACTGCAAAGAAAACTGCAGCCAGCTCTTGCAGATTCCAAGCCACTTTTCCTAGGCTATTGCAGCCAGAGGCTCAAACAAAATGTAAAGGAGGGAAAACAAACAAACGACCAATAGGTAAGGCAAACCATCGTCCTGGGGGACGGAACACTCCCCGCTAAATTCCCAGGATGTGGGAATTTACCAATCAAAAACATACAAACACCTTTGTATACACAACAATACAAACACTAGAACTTTAAACATCTCCAATAAGCAACACGAGGTCACTAATTGGTCTGTCCAAAATGGACACTTTGTCTCTGTTGCAAGTCTTTAATTGAACTTTCCTGACCTTACCATCCGGGCAAGGAAAGGTCTTTAATACAATGCCCATGGGCCATGCATGGCGGGGTAAGTCTTTGTCCTTTAACAACACAACGTTGTTAACCTCAATGTTGTCCTGTGGGCTTTGCCAGATTCTTCTAGCTTGAAGCTGGCTTAAGTACTCAGCTTTCCACCTTTTCCAAAAGTGGTTGGCCAAGGACTGCACCTGTTTCCACAGGGCACGGTGAGTTCCGTCCGGAACTGGCAACATGACGTCCTTCCATCCTGGCACCTTTTGTGTCAAAATAAGTGCAGGAGTCAGTGGTTGTAAGTTCTCAGGGTCACTGGTAAGGGGAACCAGCGGCCGGTTGTTGATAATTGCGGTAACTTCCGCCATAAGTGTCACCAAAACATCATGCGTCAATGACCTATGACTCAAAAACATGGCATTAAGGATTTTGCGACTAATACCAATCATCCTCTCCCAAACACCACCCATATGGGAGGCGTGAGGAACATTGAAAGTCCACATAATTTGTTCAGTATTCGTAAAGTTCTGAACCTTTGGGTCTCTCCCAAACCTAGACACACAATTGAGTTCTTTGGTCGCACCTACAAAATTGGTGCCACAGTCCGACCGAATTGACTTAATTGGCCCTCTGAGGGCTATGAACCTTTTCAATGCGTTTAAAAATGATGAAGTGTCCATCCCTTCTATGACTTCTATATGGACAGCTCGTATTACTAAACAAGTAAACAAAACTGCCCACCTCTTGTTATTTACAACACCACCCCTGGTTTTCCTAGTGACAACCTCCCAAGGACCAAACACATCAATTCCCACATGGGAAAAGGGTGGGTCTGTCAAAGTCCTATCCTGAGGTAGTTCTGCCATCAACTGACTTTGACAGTTTCGCCTAAGGCGCCTGCATTTAACACATTTGAAAATACAACTGTTGACCAACCTTTTGGCATTAACTACCCACAGACCTTCATTTCTAAGGGCTGCCTCAGTTAGAGTTCTACCCTGATGATGGATCCTTTCATGGTGATGCCGAACGAGCAGCAATGCAGTGTGACTATTAGGGGGTATGATGATGGGGTTTTTTATGCACGCCTTGAGTTTAGCTTTGGCTAACCTTCCTCCAACTCTCAAAATACCCTCCTTGTCTAGAAATGGGTTTAACTCATTTAGAAGACTTTGATTAGGGATGTTGAGCCCTTGCTCTAGCCTAGCTATTTCCTGCTTGAAAGCAGATCTCTGTACTGACTTGAATATGACGCTCTTAGCCTTTATCATATCCTGGACCTGTAAAGGCTCACTATCTTTGCAAGCTAAACGATGTATAAGCCTAGCAACTGCTCTAAGAAGACTGTGCCACTCCGAAAAACATTCAAAACGGTGTGGTTCCAGGCAAGATCTTTGGCCCATCTTGATTTCTGTGGTTGATTTGCAGGCTTTCACCTCTGCACTTCGTGAGACTTGAGCATTCATAATGTCCGAAAACCTTTGCTCATCTTTCGAGAGCGCTGTGGCTTCGTCTCTCTCAGAGACTTTGAAGATGGAGGAATACTCTGGAGTTATTGCTTGGCAGTAGACTGAGATGTGACTTAGGCAACTGCGCACAAGTGTAGGACGTCCAACTTTAAGCACCTGTGCTTGATTGGAGTCCAACGACGATGGTGGGTGCATCTTGTTTATGCACACTGGGCCTGTAACTGTCCAGCCTAGTGGTAGCAGCTGAGCAATGGGCGCCCCTGGAGGTCCCTTAACTTGGTCGTTCACATAGAACAAGTTCGGACAGTCCGCACCAAGCAGAAGGGCAATGTCCACATCTGGACGGAAAGCAGGTATGGCATTCTTTAATCGTCGCAAATGTGGATGAGCCTCCACAACTTCTCTAGTTACAATTTGTTTTTTGTTCCGAGGGATGGAGGAACACTCAATCAGGTCTGGCAACTTGAACTGCCTCTTCTGGTCGCAAGAGGAAACAACAAAGCCGGATGCTATGCGACCCTGCAACTTCTTCTTTCCTGCACACGTAGTCATAGTGTAGTCAACCATCTTGGTTTTAAGGTCAAACATGCGGAAGAACTCTGGAGTAGCCAGGGAGGCGTCGCTCTGTGAATCCAGGGCCACATAGAGTCTCTTTCTAAGCCAAGGGCTCTTGGCTGGATATACATCCGCTAGGCAGATATGATGACAAACTCTGTACTGGTGCGAGTCAGAACACAGCTCTGTACAGGCGACTGCTGAAACCTCCACCTGCATCTCTGGTACGACTGGCTTGTCGGTGTCTTCGACTGCTGACTTTTCTTTTGGTGAAACGTTCCCTTTGGGGTGGGAGATGACACTGGAGTTGTGCATTGCGGTGCAATGCTTGAGGCTGTTGCATTTCTCACACTTGACGTTTTCTTTGCAGTTGGACGCAAAGTGTGGAGTTGCTCCACAGCATCTAAAGCAGATTCCCTGCTTTTGAACTAGCTGTTGCCTCTCTTTGTATGACTTTCTACTAAACTCCCTGCAGTTGGCCAAGCTGTGAGGCTTTTGGTGGATAGGGCAAAGCAACTCTTTTACCTCCGACCTGGGTTCATCAGTCTTGTGTTGAGTTTCGACTGCCTTTACGCTGACAGGTCTATTGGCCTCTCTAGGTGGTTTTTTCTCCACTTTAGGTGCCTTCTCTGGCTGGGTCCCTTGGTATAAGGTGGGGAGGCCCGTCTGCGGATCATTCCTTTCTCTGGCCGCCCTGGTGATGAACTGGACCAAATGAGAAAATGGAGGGTATGCCTGGGAGTGGGCCTCCTTGTAGTTGAAGACCTCCTGTCCCCAGCGTTCTTGCAAAGTGAAGGGCAGCTTGGTCAAGATCTGCCTCTGGGACAGGTGCTGATCGAGGCACTTCAAACCGGGCAGTTCTGGATTTTCCTTGGCCGACTCTAATTCCGTAAGGAGATCGCTAAGGTCCCACAAGAGTTTGAAGTCTTTGAGTTTTAAAGCTGGGAACCTTTGGAGCTTGTCCATAAGAGATGCTTCAATCTCTGTGCTGGCCCCATACCTCTGCTGCAACCTGGCCCAGGCCTTTTCCAGGGCTTTGTCGGGATCGGCTACGTGGGCTGCGTAGATCTTCTTAACTTGTGAGGATGAGGCTGGGCCCAACCATGCAGCCAGAAGAGTCAGTTCTTCCTCAGGCAATAACTTTAAGTCTCTGATTGCTCTCTGGAAGGTGGCCTTCCAGAGAAGAAATTCCTCAGGCTTGTCCGAAAACTTTTCGACACCCTTGTCCTTAAGATCTCTTCTGGGGCTTCTGATGATGGAGACAAGCTGGGACTCTGGCGTCGAAGGGAACAATTGAGGAGTTTGCTGTTGTGGAGTGGACTCCCACCGTGCACCTTGCGTCAACCTTTGGCCTCTTGGAGGGATGACATCGACCACTGACGAATCGGTGGCTCCCTGTGCAGCTGTCTGTAAGGGCCAACTAGCACTTGGCCTTGAGGCCCTGATTGACTGACCTAGGGATTTAGCAGGAGGCACAGGTAGCTCGGGCAAGGGTGAGCTCCCCGCTATGACGCTCTGCTCTGCAGGAAACTCAAAAGTGACTTTGGGGCCCTGCTCTGGGTAAGGAGAGAAGTCTTCCTGTTCCTCATCCGAAAACTGGCTGTTTAAGCTATTAAGATGCACAAGCACCTTGGAAGAAGGGTCCTGCTTCGGCAACTGACTTACATTTTCTTCTGTGAGTGGCTCAATTAGGGCCTTGGCCAAAGTCTCAGCCCTTACCTTTTTGGCAGTAGCGTCCATCCTTATTCTAAGCATTTCTATTTCACCTTGCCTTTGGGCCTGTTCCATTTGCATTTCGCTTTGTCTACGGGCCTGTTCTATTTGCATTCGTTGCTCTTCTTCTTTAAAGGGAAGGGTGAGATCAGCTGCCTTAGCATCAGCCTCCGCCCCCGCTACCTTGCTCTTTAGCTCCAGACGTGCAGCCTCCTTAATGTGCAAGGCAGCTAGGGAAGAGATGGCACTCCCAGCAGCAGAAGACTTGCTAGAGTGGCTATGTTTAGATGATGCACACTCCCTTAGTTTAGATACCTGGCTAGAGCGGTTGGACTTAAGACTAAGTGCCACAGCAGGTGATTTTAAAAGATTGGTCTCATGGCTGCATAAGGAAGACTGATTTCCTTTTGGCTCAGACCTTAGATTAACAGGTGGAGAACTAAATTCCAAGGCATCTAGAATTGCCCTCACCTTATTTTCTTTCTCATTAGTGTCAGCTAAGACACTCACTATTTCTAACTCTGAATCCTTGGCGTTAATGCGCTCGAGGACCTGGACTATCTTAGACACCAAACCCCTCCAGAGACCGAAGGTCTCTTCAAGGTCGGTCTGTAATATGGATGGCACCCTTGTAATACCCAAGCTCTCAATTCTGCCCATCAATGTTACAATTCGCTCCCATGCCGAACCTAACCTCACATGGAGGAGCTCCTTTTCATCTATTAGATGGGCTAGCATCTTGGCTGAAGGGTGCTTTATCCTTTGGGGCCTTTCATTCCTACTTTCAGCCTCAGAAGGAGGTATACCATCTGCATCATCTTGAAATTGCATAGACATTATGTATTCTTAATAGCAAGTAAATTTACAACAAAAGCAAATACAACATACCAGCAAGTAAATTTACAATAAAAGCAAATGCAATATATAATACAATGCACAACACTTAACCATAGCAATATATATCACTAAGTAACTATACTTTACAAAGATAGTGACCTTTGGCGCCAGATTTTAGTGGGCAAGCTGCAAAATGCCAACTGACAGCAACTTGCCACTTGATACCTCCCTTGCCCGAGTGACGTAAACTGCCAAAATGGCGACTTCGCCAAATTTTCAAGCACCTCGTGCTCTGCGGCTCGAGGCCTGCTGCCGAAGGAGCACCGAGGCTGGCTTTGGAAAGGAGGAGAGAAAAGACGCCTCCTCCCCGCTGTGAAGGGAGGTCACCACCGCAGGACGATGAAGCAGGTCACCACCGCAGGACGATGAGGCAGGTCACCACCGCAGGACGATGAGGCAGGTCACCACCGCAGGACGATGAGGCAGGTCACCACCGCAGGACGATGAGGCAGGTCACCACCGCAGGACAATGAGGCAGGTCACCACCGCCAGGCGATGAGGCAGGTCACCACCGCAGGACGATGAGGCAGGTCACCACCGCAGGACGATGAGGCAGGTCACCACCGCCAGGCGATGAGGCAGGTCACCACCGCAGGACGATGAGGCAGGTCACCACCGCAGGACGATGAGGCAGGTCGAAGCCGGCCGAGTGCTCCGGCCGAACTCGCAGCAGCGTTGCCAGGCCTGTCCAGGTTCTAGCCTGGTTCTGGTGGGCTTCACGCCTCAGAGCCAGCCAAAGAACTGTCGCTGGTGCTCCGCGGCTCGAGGTCTACCGCCGAGGGAGCCCTGGACGTTGCTGGGAACTGCACAGCCTGTGCAAACCCAGAAAGCCACTGGGCCACGTGCGCACACGCGAGCCAAATAGCAAGGAAATAGAGCCCCACTATTTGACTCCTTCAGGTCTGAGAGCGGGCTCCACTGCCTCAGACGCTGGTAGAGTCTTTAGGTATGCAGACTGAGCTCAGGCGGAAAAGCCGCGGCCTAAACTAAACTTCCTAAACTATAAAAAACTATAAGCCGTGCAAGCTAGCTCAAGCGGAAAAACCGCTGATCTACCTCAAAACTGTGCCGTCCGCCGGACAATAAAAAACTATAAAACTGAAACGTGCTGTCCTTTATCCGGGCGAACTGCAAATCCCTATAAGCTGTCCTATAGATATTGAACGACTGAGTCTGGATAACTTCAAAAAAGGATGTTTATTCATACAAGGTTGTAAACCTGGCACAGATCTTAAAGTTGCAGAAAATGAAACAAATTTCTATAGGTTTTAGGTACAGAATTATCCCTGGTTCCAGAAAGCAAAGGTGATTATAAAACCACTATACCCTAATCACGCTGCCTATATTAGAAGGAGAAACTCTTTCCTTCCCTATCTTTACAGCAAAGATTAGTTCTAGAAGCGACAGAATAACCCTGCTCCTCCAACTAGATTTCCTATTCCAGATCAATATAATTCAATACTTATCTAATTTGGATAGGCTTAGATTGGCCTGGTTTTGAGGATGATTTGTCCCAGTTAGCCTTGCACAGCTCCAGCACGTTGGAAGACTATAGCCAGAATGAAGCTCCAAAATGGAGACTAGACCCTGGTAAAAAGGGCGGTCCTAAGATGTTGCATTCTTTGACCAATCACTGCAAAGAAAACTGCAGCCAGCTCTTGCAGATTCCAAGCCACTTTTCCTAGGCTATTGCAGCCAGAGGCTCAAACAAAATGTAAAGGAGGGAAAACAAACAAACGACCAATAGGTAAGGCAAACCATCGTCCTGGGGGACGGAACACTCCCCGCTAAATTCCCAGGATGTGGGAATTTACCAATCAAAAACATACAAACACCTTTGTATACACAACAATACAAACACTAGAACTTTAAACATCTCCAATAAGCAACACGAGGTCACTAATTGGTCTGTCCAAAATGGACACTTTGTCTCTGTTGCAAGTCTTTAATTGAACTTTCCTGACCTTACCATCCGGGCAAGGAAAGGTCTTTAATACAATGCCCATGGGCCATGCATGGCGGGGTAAGTCTTTGTCCTTTAACAACACAACGTTGTTAACCTCAATGTTGTCCTGTGGGCTTTGCCAGATTCTTCTAGCTTGAAGCTGGCTTAAGTACTCAGCTTTCCACCTTTTCCAAAAGTGGTTGGCCAAGGACTGCACCTGTTTCCACAGGGCACGGTGAGTTCCGTCCGGAACTGGCAACATGACGTCCTTCCATCCTGGCACCTTTTGTGTCAAAATAAGTGCAGGAGTCAGTGGTTGTAAGTTCTCAGGGTCACTGGTAAGGGGAACCAGCGGCCGGTTGTTGATAATTGCGGTAACTTCCGCCATAAGTGTCACCAAAACATCATGCGTCAATGACCTATGACTCAAAAACATGGCATTAAGGATTTTGCGACTAATACCAATCATCCTCTCCCAAACACCACCCATATGGGAGGCGTGAGGAACATTGAAAGTCCACATAATTTGTTCAGTATTCGTAAAGTTCTGAACCTTTGGGTCTCTCCCAAACCTAGACACACAATTGAGTTCTTTGGTCGCACCTACAAAATTGGTGCCACAGTCCGACCGAATTGACTTAATTGGCCCTCTGAGGGCTATGAACCTTTTCAATGCGTTTAAAAATGATGAAGTGTCCATCCCTTCTATGACTTCTATATGGACAGCTCGTATTACTAAACAAGTAAACAAAACTGCCCACCTCTTGTTATTTACAACACCACCCCTGGTTTTCCTAGTGACAACCTCCCAAGGACCAAACACATCAATTCCCACATGGGAAAAGGGTGGGTCTGTCAAAGTCCTATCCTGAGGTAGTTCTGCCATCAACTGACTTTGACAGTTTCGCCTAAGGCGCCTGCATTTAACACATTTGAAAATACAACTGTTGACCAACCTTTTGGCATTAACTACCCACAGACCTTCATTTCTAAGGGCTGCCTCAGTTAGAGTTCTACCCTGATGATGGATCCTTTCATGGTGATGCCGAACGAGCAGCAATGCAGTGTGACTATTAGGGGGTATGATGATGGGGTTTTTTATGCACGCCTTGAGTTTAGCTTTGGCTAACCTTCCTCCAACTCTCAAAATACCCTCCTTGTCTAGAAATGGGTTTAACTCATTTAGAAGACTTTGATTAGGGATGTTGAGCCCTTGCTCTAGCCTAGCTATTTCCTGCTTGAAAGCAGATCTCTGTACTGACTTGAATATGACGCTCTTAGCCTTTATCATATCCTGGACCTGTAAAGGCTCACTATCTTTGCAAGCTAAACGATGTATAAGCCTAGCAACTGCTCTAAGAAGACTGTGCCACTCCGAAAAACATTCAAAACGGTGTGGTTCCAGGCAAGATCTTTGGCCCATCTTGATTTCTGTGGTTGATTTGCAGGCTTTCACCTCTGCACTTCGTGAGACTTGAGCATTCATAATGTCCGAAAACCTTTGCTCATCTTTCGAGAGCGCTGTGGCTTCGTCTCTCTCAGAGACTTTGAAGATGGAGGAATACTCTGGAGTTATTGCTTGGCAGTAGACTGAGATGTGACTTAGGCAACTGCGCACAAGTGTAGGACGTCCAACTTTAAGCACCTGTGCTTGATTGGAGTCCAACGACGATGGTGGGTGCATCTTGTTTATGCACACTGGGCCTGTAACTGTCCAGCCTAGTGGTAGCAGCTGAGCAATGGGCGCCCCTGGAGGTCCCTTAACTTGGTCGTTCACATAGAACAAGTTCGGACAGTCCGCACCAAGCAGAAGGGCAATGTCCACATCTGGACGGAAAGCAGGTATGGCATTCTTTAATCGTCGCAAATGTGGATGAGCCTCCACAACTTCTCTAGTTACAATTTGTTTTTTGTTCCGAGGGATGGAGGAACACTCAATCAGGTCTGGCAACTTGAACTGCCTCTTCTGGTCGCAAGAGGAAACAACAAAGCCGGATGCTATGCGACCCTGCAACTTCTTCTTTCCTGCACACGTAGTCATAGTGTAGTCAACCATCTTGGTTTTAAGGTCAAACATGCGGAAGAACTCTGGAGTAGCCAGGGAGGCGTCGCTCTGTGAATCCAGGGCCACATAGAGTCTCTTTCTAAGCCAAGGGCTCTTGGCTGGATATACATCCGCTAGGCAGATATGATGACAAACTCTGTACTGGTGCGAGTCAGAACACAGCTCTGTACAGGCGACTGCTGAAACCTCCACCTGCATCTCTGGTACGACTGGCTTGTCGGTGTCTTCGACTGCTGACTTTTCTTTTGGTGAAACGTTCCCTTTGGGGTGGGAGATGACACTGGAGTTGTGCATTGCGGTGCAATGCTTGAGGCTGTTGCATTTCTCACACTTGACGTTTTCTTTGCAGTTGGACGCAAAGTGTGGAGTTGCTCCACAGCATCTAAAGCAGATTCCCTGCTTTTGAACTAGCTGTTGCCTCTCTTTGTATGACTTTCTACTAAACTCCCTGCAGTTGGCCAAGCTGTGAGGCTTTTGGTGGATAGGGCAAAGCAACTCTTTTACCTCCGACCTGGGTTCATCAGTCTTGTGTTGAGTTTCGACTGCCTTTACGCTGACAGGTCTATTGGCCTCTCTAGGTGGTTTTTTCTCCACTTTAGGTGCCTTCTCTGGCTGGGTCCCTTGGTATAAGGTGGGGAGGCCCGTCTGCGGATCATTCCTTTCTCTGGCCGCCCTGGTGATGAACTGGACCAAATGAGAAAATGGAGGGTATGCCTGGGAGTGGGCCTCCTTGTAGTTGAAGACCTCCTGTCCCCAGCGTTCTTGCAAAGTGAAGGGCAGCTTGGTCAAGATCTGCCTCTGGGACAGGTGCTGATCGAGGCACTTCAAACCGGGCAGTTCTGGATTTTCCTTGGCCGACTCTAATTCCGTAAGGAGATCGCTAAGGTCCCACAAGAGTTTGAAGTCTTTGAGTTTTAAAGCTGGGAACCTTTGGAGCTTGTCCATAAGAGATGCTTCAATCTCTGTGCTGGCCCCATACCTCTGCTGCAACCTGGCCCAGGCCTTTTCCAGGGCTTTGTCGGGATCGGCTACGTGGGCTGCGTAGATCTTCTTAACTTGTGAGGATGAGGCTGGGCCCAACCATGCAGCCAGAAGAGTCAGTTCTTCCTCAGGCAATAACTTTAAGTCTCTGATTGCTCTCTGGAAGGTGGCCTTCCAGAGAAGAAATTCCTCAGGCTTGTCCGAAAACTTTTCGACACCCTTGTCCTTAAGATCTCTTCTGGGGCTTCTGATGATGGAGACAAGCTGGGACTCTGGCGTCGAAGGGAACAATTGAGGAGTTTGCTGTTGTGGAGTGGACTCCCACCGTGCACCTTGCGTCAACCTTTGGCCTCTTGGAGGGATGACATCGACCACTGACGAATCGGTGGCTCCCTGTGCAGCTGTCTGTAAGGGCCAACTAGCACTTGGCCTTGAGGCCCTGATTGACTGACCTAGGGATTTAGCAGGAGGCACAGGTAGCTCGGGCAAGGGTGAGCTCCCCGCTATGACGCTCTGCTCTGCAGGAAACTCAAAAGTGACTTTGGGGCCCTGCTCTGGGTAAGGAGAGAAGTCTTCCTGTTCCTCATCCGAAAACTGGCTGTTTAAGCTATTAAGATGCACAAGCACCTTGGAAGAAGGGTCCTGCTTCGGCAACTGACTTACATTTTCTTCTGTGAGTGGCTCAATTAGGGCCTTGGCCAAAGTCTCAGCCCTTACCTTTTTGGCAGTAGCGTCCATCCTTATTCTAAGCATTTCTATTTCACCTTGCCTTTGGGCCTGTTCCATTTGCATTTCGCTTTGTCTACGGGCCTGTTCTATTTGCATTCGTTGCTCTTCTTCTTTAAAGGGAAGGGTGAGATCAGCTGCCTTAGCATCAGCCTCCGCCCCCGCTACCTTGCTCTTTAGCTCCAGACGTGCAGCCTCCTTAATGTGCAAGGCAGCTAGGGAAGAGATGGCACTCCCAGCAGCAGAAGACTTGCTAGAGTGGCTATGTTTAGATGATGCACACTCCCTTAGTTTAGATACCTGGCTAGAGCGGTTGGACTTAAGACTAAGTGCCACAGCAGGTGATTTTAAAAGATTGGTCTCATGGCTGCATAAGGAAGACTGATTTCCTTTTGGCTCAGACCTTAGATTAACAGGTGGAGAACTAAATTCCAAGGCATCTAGAATTGCCCTCACCTTATTTTCTTTCTCATTAGTGTCAGCTAAGACACTCACTATTTCTAACTCTGAATCCTTGGCGTTAATGCGCTCGAGGACCTGGACTATCTTAGACACCAAACCCCTCCAGAGACCGAAGGTCTCTTCAAGGTCGGTCTGTAATATGGATGGCACCCTTGTAATACCCAAGCTCTCAATTCTGCCCATCAATGTTACAATTCGCTCCCATGCCGAACCTAACCTCACATGGAGGAGCTCCTTTTCATCTATTAGATGGGCTAGCATCTTGGCTGAAGGGTGCTTTATCCTTTGGGGCCTTTCATTCCTACTTTCAGCCTCAGAAGGAGGTATACCATCTGCATCATCTTGAAATTGCATAGACATTATGTATTCTTAATAGCAAGTAAATTTACAACAAAAGCAAATACAACATACCAGCAAGTAAATTTACAATAAAAGCAAATGCAATATATAATACAATGCACAACACTTAACCATAGCAATATATATCACTAAGTAACTATACTTTACAAAGATAGTGACCTTTGGCGCCAGATTTTAGTGGGCAAGCTGCAAAATGCCAACTGACAGCAACTTGCCACTTGATACCTCCCTTGCCCGAGTGACGTAAACTGCCAAAATGGCGACTTCGCCAAATTTTCAAGCACCTCGTGCTCTGCGGCTCGAGGCCTGCTGCCGAAGGAGCACCGAGGCTGGCTTTGGAAAGGAGGAGAGAAAAGACGCCTCCTCCCCGCTGTGAAGGGAGGTCACCACCGCAGGACGATGAAGCAGGTCACCACCGCAGGACGATGAGGCAGGTCACCACCGCAGGACGATGAGGCAGGTCACCACCGCAGGACGATGAGGCAGGTCACCACCGCAGGACGATGAGGCAGGTCACCACCGCAGGACAATGAGGCAGGTCACCACCGCCAGGCGATGAGGCAGGTCACCACCGCAGGACGATGAGGCAGGTCACCACCGCAGGACGATGAGGCAGGTCACCACCGCCAGGCGATGAGGCAGGTCACCACCGCAGGACGATGAGGCAGGTCACCACCGCAGGACGATGAGGCAGGTCGAAGCCGGCCGAGTGCTCCGGCCGAACTCGCAGCAGCGTTGCCAGGCCTGTCCAGGTTCTAGCCTGGTTCTGGTGGGCTTCACGCCTCAGAGCCAGCCAAAGAACTGTCGCTGGTGCTCCGCGGCTCGAGGTCTACCGCCGAGGGAGCCCTGGACGTTGCTGGGAACTGCACAGCCTGTGCAAACCCAGAAAGCCACTGGGCCACGTGCGCACACGCGAGCCAAATAGCAAGGAAATAGAGCCCCACTATTTGACTCCTTC
This sequence comes from Anolis carolinensis, assembly GCF_035594765.1. Classification (NCBI taxonomy): domain Eukaryota; kingdom Metazoa; phylum Chordata; class Lepidosauria; order Squamata; family Anolidae; genus Anolis; species Anolis carolinensis. The sequence continues at coordinate 314,965,770 of NC_085842.1, forward strand.
AGGTCTGAGAGCGGGCTCCACTGCCTCAGACGCTGGTAGAGTCTTTAGGTATGCAGACTGAGCTCAGGCGGAAAAGCCGCGGCCTAAACTAAACTTCCTAAACTATAAAAAACTATAAGCCGTGCAAGCTAGCTCAAGCGGAAAAACCGCTGATCTACCTCAAAACTGTGCCGTCCGCCGGACAATAAAAAACTATAAAACTGAAACGTGCTGTCCTTTATCCGGGCGAACTGCAAATCCCTATAAGCTGTCCTATAGATATTGAACGACTGAGTCTGGATAACTTCAAAAAAGGATGTTTATTCATACAAGGTTGTAAACCTGGCACAGATCTTAAAGTTGCAGAAAATGAAACAAATTTCTATAGGTTTTAGGTACAGAATTATCCCTGGTTCCAGAAAGCAAAGGTGATTATAAAACCACTATACCCTAATCACGCTGCCTATATTAGAAGGAGAAACTCTTTCCTTCCCTATCTTTACAGCAAAGATTAGTTCTAGAAGCGACAGAATAACCCTGCTCCTCCAACTAGATTTCCTATTCCAGATCAATATAATTCAATACTTATCTAATTTGGATAGGCTTAGATTGGCCTGGTTTTGAGGATGATTTGTCCCAGTTAGCCTTGCACAGCTCCAGCACGTTGGAAGACTATAGCCAGAATGAAGCTCCAAAATGGAGACTAGACCCTGGTAAAAAGGGTGGTCCTAAGATGTTGCATTCTTTGACCAATCACTGCAAAGAAAACTGCAGCCAGCTCTTGCAGATTCCAAGCCACTTTTCCTAGGCTATTGCAGCCAGAGGCTCAAACAAAATGTAAAGGAGGGAAAACAAACAAACGACCAATAGGTAAGGCAAACCATCGTCCTGGGGGACGGAACACATAGCTCGATTTCACATATAAGGTAAAGGTAAAGGTTTCCCTTGATGTTAAGTCCAGTCGTGACCGACTCTGGGGGTTGGTGCTCATTTCCATTTTTAAGCTGAAGAGCCTGCGTTGTCCATAGACATCTCCAAGGTCATGTGGCCGGCATGACTGCATGGAGCGCCGTTACCTTCCCGCTGGAGTGGTATTGATTGATCTACTCACATTGGCATGTTTTCGAACTGCTAGGTTGGCAGGAGCTGGAGCTAACAGTGGGCGCTCACTCCACTCCCGGGATTTGAACCTGGGAACTTTTGGTCCGCAAGTTCAGCAGCTCAGTGCTTTAACACACTGTGCCACCAGGGGCCCCTTGATTTCACATATAATTCAATGATGATGATGATGATGATGATGATAACAACAACTTTATTTGTATTCTGCCCTATCTCCCCAAGGGGACTCAGGACGGATTCCGACATACAATGGCAAACATTCAATGCCTCATAAAACAAACAAATAGTGGTATAAAATACTAGAAAAACCCCACATATGAAAATAACATTAAAACCTAACATCAAATTGAATCCTAACTTCAGTAAATTAAACCTAACATCAATCAATTAAACTACACGTAGTCAGACAAAATTATATAATGATATAAAATCTAAACAAACATCTTCATTAATTCACATTCACCAAGAGTTAACAAAATGGTGTGGGTTGGTTGTGTAGTGAAATGATGGTCATTGGGCTGGTGTGGACTAGAGGAGCCCAGATACAAAATAATTCTCAACCAGGGGCCCGATAGTGATCTCCTCCTCTCCATATGCTAGTGAGTAAAAGTAAGTCTTCAGTTGTTTTTTGAAGGAGAGGAGAGGGAGGGCAGCTTTATTTCTTTAGGGAGGGAATTCCAGAGGTAGAGTTTGTGACTATGGAGAAGACCTTTTTTCTCGTTCTCATACTTGAGATGTGGGTGGGACCGAGAATAGGGCTTCCTCCGCTGACCGTAGTGCCCAGGCTGATTTGTAAGAGGAGATCCTTCAAAGGCAGGTTTTGGAGCCAATTTTTGGATTTTGATATGATCTGTGGTAAGTCTAAGGTCCTTCAAAAGAGAAGGGAAAACGTCAGTGCCACCTCAAAGCCTGAGACAGAGAACGTAGAGGTGTATATGTCTCTTTCAGTTCTCCCAGGATGAACTAAGCTCTTAATAATAATAATATTACAATAATAACTTTATTTTTATATCCTGTCTTCATTTCCCCAAAGGGACTTGGGTCGGCTTACATGAGAACAAGCTCAATCTAAAAGAGATTAAAACCAAACATAGGTTAAAACGTATCTCAATAAAATCAAACGACATTTAAGCAGGACAATAATATAAAAATATAAAAACGGTATCATCAGCAACCAATAGTCTGAACCGTAATAAGTACTGAAAACTTTTGACATTCATCACTCTATTCAGAGAAAGAGATAGTTCATTTTTATAAGAGGAAATGTACAGTATTTAGATTGGCCCTTGGATAAGTGGGTCCAGGTATTGGGAACAATTTTTTTTGACTAAAATTAGTTTTATACACTGGTATTTACAGTATCCTCACATGCAAGAATGAAGATTTCTTTAAAAAATACTCTGCTAGGCAAGGTTGGAAGAGCTTGGGAATATTTTTCAATAATAAGTGGAGTGTCACCTTCTGTAGGGTAAATCCATACTTCTGAACGACACTACCTTCCTACTAAGTAGTGACAGCATGAGAGCAAATGTGCATCTGCAGTTGGGCTTGCTTGCTTTTTTTGCAAACCCAATGAATTGGAAGCACTGATGAGCAGCTAGGCATGAACCAAGAATGTACAATAGCTGTGTAATACTTACATTTGTGAAATTCTGTTTATCCAGGAGTGAATACAAGCACTACAGTGTGCTCCACTCCCAAAAGGAGCAAATGTGTGTCTTAAAGAACTTGTGCATACCAACAGTATGTGATGTTAGGGAAATGCCCCAAAACCGCAAAAGCATTTAAAAAACAAACGAGCACTCAACAAAGCATTTTAGCTCACAACAAGCAGTAAACAACAGTGTTTCTGAAAAAGGCTTTTAAGACTTAAGATGCTGAGTTTAATTTTTAAAAATTCAAAAAAGTTTATTTTTAATTTTTATCATGGCAGAAGCAACTTGAGAACATGCTGCGAGTTGCTTCTGGTGTGAGAGAATTGGTGGTCTACAGAGATGTTGCCCAGGGGACGCCCAGATATGTTAGCTGGGAAGCTTCTCTCATGTCCCTGCAAGCTAGAGCTGACAGATGGGAGCTCACCCCATATCACGGATTTGAACTGGCAACCTTGAGGTCAGCAACCCAACCTATAGGTCAGCAGCTCAGCCAGCACAAGGGTTTAACCCATTGCGCCACTGCAGTTTATTAAAACATAAGAACTACATTTCTTAAGAGGAAAGATTGGATCTCTCTAACTCTAATTCTAACTCTATTACTTCCAAATTCAAATAAAAGGAAAAAATGTATTGTTGAAGGCTTTCACGGATAGAATCACAGGAGTGTTGTGCGGTTTCCAGGTTGTAGCTGTTTTGGCTGCATCTGTGGCTGGCATCTTCAGAGGATCTTCAGAGGAAAAATCTTTGAAGACTACATTTTCTCATTCACACACAACCAGAGAGAAATTTATGCACTGTTTTTGCAATCCTTTGTGTATGAAAAGGCTTTTGGGGAAAATTCCCTTTCTTTTTAGAATTGAACTGAATTTTTCCCAAAAAAACTACCACAATGAAAAAAATTATGTGGCAATTAATCTTTTTTTTCTGTTGGCAATTTTCTCAGCCCCTTTCTACACTGCCATATAAAATACAGATTATTTGCTTTCAACTGGATTATATGGCAGTATAGACTCATATAATCCAGTTCAAAGAAGATAATGTGGATTATCAGTTTTAAGAATCTGGATTATATGACAGTGTAGAAGGGGCCTTAGAGATCTGAGATAACCCTGGATATCTCCTTATGTAAAAAGGATAGATTGCAATTGGCCAGAATTCTGAGAAGCTTGGCTTCTGAGTTTCTTTTCTTCACCCAAGAGCTTTTTACAGTTACAAAGCAATGAGCAACATGCTTTGGAAGGTCTTGATATCTGGCTGGGTGGAGAAAGAATCTTTCAAAACCTGCATTAGTTTTCCAAACTGGAAAGCTGGCCGTCTTAAATAAAATCTGAATGCAGATGGATTGGGCATTCCAAAAAGCAAACACATGAAATAGTATAAACTGAATTTCTTTGGGTGCATAAACACACGTGTGTGAATTTCTATTCCAGTCTGGGAATGTGGCCGAAAGGAAAGCTGAACTTTGGAGAAACAGGAAAAGTTTCCAAAATAATACTTCCAATTGGAAGGTTCAAATTGTCTGGTCTTTTTGTCATAGACAGAACGCCACCAGATAAAGTTCAACACAGTTTATTAAAGTTACAGAACTAAAAAGTGCCCGTATGAAACAAAGGACTAGGCAAACACTTGCCTTCAGTGTAAAAGATACACAAAAAAGACTCCGCTGATACTAAAAGCGGTACAAAAGATAAACCGGATTAAACAGGAGTTTAATCCGGGTTAAACAGAAAATGCTTACTTCAGCCTGACAATTTGAACAAACAAAAGTTGATAAGCAAAGATTCAAAGAAACATAAAAAGCTGGCAGCAGATTCCTCTCTGCTACTTCGAAAGCTGCAACTGAGTAACTAAGGTTGTTACTCCTCCGTGCAACAAACGGAATCCGGATCCAGGCACATCAATCAGGGCAGCAACGGTCAGCAGGGTCCCAGTCCGGTCCGAGGTCGAAAGCCAGGTACAGACGTCTTTAATTCACCAATTCCACCGAAAGCCACAGAAGGGGTAGTCCGAGGTCGTAGTCAGTCAGTCAGTCCAGCGTCAATCCAGAGTAGGCAATTAATGTCCGTCAAGAAGACGACGGAGGTCCAAGCTAATAAGATTAAACACAGGTTGCACAACAAAAGCCCACACAGTTCCTCCCGCCGTCTATGCCCAGTGTCCTTGGTAACTTACGTATTCAGCAAACGAAACACACCCGTCTTCAGGAATTTCCCAACAAGAGCCCAAGCGTTCGTCCAGATTACCTTGCCCAACGCAATTAGCCCTGGATTCAAGACCCCATTTTATGCCAGTTTACAACTCCTCATCGCTATCAGCTGTTACCCTAATTCCAGGTGCCTCATCATCATCATCCTCATCAGAGCTAAAACATCTTTGACTACGCCCCACAGCATCCCCAGCTGTGGATCCCGTTCCATCCCTCCAACTCGTCCACGGGTCCGATCCTGCAACCCGCCAGTCGCTTCCCATGCTATCATTACCAGGAACACCCAAATCCTCCCTCACACGAGTCCATTCCATGTCATCCTCTTCTGAGCTAACCACCTCTTCCTCCATTCCCTCGGTAAAACCCTCAAAGGAATCTTCGTCTGTTGGTTCTGCAAATAAGTCCCGCAGCCGTTTCCTCTCTCGCTCCTCAAGAGAGTCTGACTCTCGAGGAGTCTTACGACCACGTCTCCCAGTATTGGAGCCATAAGGCTCAACCATAACACTTTTTGTGCACAGGACACACACTAACATCTTTTTCTGGGTCTTAAAGGAGAACATATCCCTTCTGGGTTTATATATATTAATGATTTTCTTCTTGAAGAAAGCAGCAAGTAATTTTAACTTTTTTTTCTGCTACAAGAAAGTATACAAAGCCATACCATTGTCAAAGCCCATTTTTGATTTTGAGACTTATTTTGTGTAATATTCACAATTAGTAGTTTTGCACTGAAAAGAGCATTTTCTGCACAGAAAACAACATTTTATGTGCAGTTTCTTTCTCATGGGAAAAAAAATACTAATTTCTACACAAAATAAATTTTGCACACGAATTGTAAAATTCCACTTTTCATGTTCATTTCCAACACTTATATAATATGGAGGTATAACATGGTAGGAACAAGTTGAATTTGGCTCGTATAAAATGAGAATTTTGTTTTCATGTTTGTGTATGTGTTCAGCTTGTGTTTGTGTTCAAAAAATATACCAAAATGTTCATATTTCTTCATGTTAGGAATAGAGGAAGACCAACAGATCTTCTCATCTGTTGTGGACAAAGACAACTGCCATGTTGAATATCTTAAATGATCTGTTTAGGTTCTTCATTTTCTCTTCTTTGTCCACCCTGCTCTGTTTTTCAGTTCATTTTCCAAGCTCAACAAGTCCCCTGAGTTTACTAGCCTGCCTTGTCCTTAAAGTGATACCATTGTTCCCCTTGATCTGATAATTGAGCCTATAATGGTTGTTAACTATCCACAAATTGACTTCAATTCATTGTGTCCCTATGAATAAGAAACTTCCAAGTCTCCTTGCTATCAACAGCTCTGCTCAGGTCTTTTGGGCCCAAAGCTGTGGCTTTCCTGATTCAATCTGCCCAGTATCATCTTCCTCTTTCCTACTTTCTTCCAACTTGCCAAGCATTGCTGTCTTTTGCAGTGAATCATTTTGGTCAAACCAGTTTTGACATTCTTTGGCTTGTTCTGTTGCTGCAACTTATTATTATTATTATTATTATTATTATTATTATTATTATTATTATTGTTATTATTATTATTATTATTATTAACTTTTGACTTACAATTAGTGTGTTGCCTACAAATATTCTAGACTCTTTTCACAAGTACTTTTGTCAAGTGACATATTACTCATTTCGTATAGCCAAGTTTTCCTGCATTGAATCTTGCCTCCTCCTTCTGACATATTTGCTACATTTCCCACTTCAGTGTCATCTGCAGATTTAGTGAACATACCCTCTAATATTTCATCCCAATCATTTATAAAGATGCAGAACTACACAAGACTCAGGCTTATTTATTTCGTGTCAAAAGCATTGCATAACAAATACATTTTAAAATGATGGGGAAAAAAAAGGAAATCACAAGCAGCTAAATAGTTTTAGACCAAAAATGGGCAACAGCAACCGCATTGTCCGTAGCTTTAAACAACTCCTCTTCCGTAAGACTCAGGCTAAAACCCTACGACATTATTTGGCCACAATGTTCAGTGATACAGCCATGTCCAAGGCACTGATCAGGAAACAGTTAAATAAAATTGGTGTCTTCTTGATGTTGATATTAAGAGAGATGAGCCAGCAATGTTCTACCTATTTAGCAGGGAAATAACTTCAATTGTTATTGGGAAAAGGAGCCAATTACTTCATCTGCTTGGATTGCTGCTATAACTGCTGTCACTTACCTAAGTGCTGAAGAGTTATTCTGAGCATCAGAGTCAGGACTGTGTCAGATGATTTGGCGCTTACTGATTTGTGTATTGGATCATACCCTGGAGCAGAGTGCTTTATGAGATGCCAAAGCATGATCTAACACTATAGAGATGAGTGGTGCAGAGATGAATGGATCACTCATGGTTGTGAATAAACTAAACACTTTTTTTCCTCATCCAGTTGATTTTGACAGAAGAGACTTTGACAAGAGATTTTGACAGAAGCGTTTGCCTTACTTTGTCCCTTTGGAAACTGTGGTGTTCTGTCTCAGCAAATGCATCTTATGAGGGAGAGGTCATTCATTTTGTGCTTATGAGATACCTGTAGTAAGGTAGGGTCTTTGAACCAAGAAGGCTTAAAGAGTATCCTTGCCAATAAGGGTCTGTGTGCCAAAGTGTATTTGAGCCAATCCAGATTCTGGAATAAAACAAGGTGTTAGCCAATTCAAGAATTTAAGAATCGAACAATGTCATTAGGCAGTCCAAGGTTCAAGAGTCACAAGTCACAAACAAGATAGGTCTCCCGGATGCCAGGAGTAAAATGCTTGCTTAGCCATGGGAATGAACTATGTGGCCTTGGACTAATCATACTGTCAGCCAAAGAGGAAGGTAAATAGTGGCACTCCTTGGATTAAATTCTGCCAAGAAAACCCTAAAATATGGTTGCCACAGGCCAGAGTTGACTTGAAGCCATATAACAATGCAGTATGACCCCCTATATCAATGTGGGATACTATCCTGAGCTTACTGTGGATAAAAGTGAACCCCATTGCAATGAATAACCTCCAGCAGAAACATACCACAGAATTGTGCTGGAGAACCTAAAATGGCTAGAGATAACACCAAGCTAGCATTTCTAGATCCTCCACTGTGATTCTATGGTCAATGTCCGACAAAAACCTACTCTAGAACTCTGTTGGAGAACCTAGAGAATGGCAAGAATGAACCTCAAGCTAGCATTTCTAGGTCTTCCAATGTATCTGTATGGTCACTTTCTGATGGAAGAATTGTACTGGAGAACCTAGAAAATGGCTAGGGAGAATGTCAAGCTAGCCTTTCTAGGTAGTACTCTAGTTTGAATCTAATGCCAACATTTGGTTAAAAAATTCCATAAAACAATGCTAAAGAAAACATTTTATTTTCCTAGACATGGATAAGTGAAATCACTGCTACTAATACTGCAGAGACAGGGGTTTTAATGTAAGGCAAGAGATGGAAATAGAGCAAATAAATAAATAAACTAGAAGTTAAGTTTATGTGAGCCAGAAGAGTGTAGTAGTTTGAGCACTGGACAAGAAATTCAGATCTGAGTTCAAAAACTCACTCAATCATGGGCACGAGCTGGTCATTGACCGTAATAAATGTTTACTACTACTTACACTCAATCACGGAAACTAATACAAGGGTTGGCTGGTGGTTTCCATGTCAGTTGGGGGTACTGAATTTGTTTTGTGTTTTAATACAGACTTTAAAGTATCTATCCAAAGCATTGAGCTGTGTCCCTCTGATAGATCTAGAACGGTTCCTTCAAAATTCAGACTAAAATGGAATGGCTTTATTGGCTGTCCCACTGACATGAAATCATATGACTCCTCTGTCCAAATTTGTACCTCTGGAGAAAAACATTTTAAAATTAAGAATTTCAATTGGAGTGGGAAACACAAAGTCTGGTAATACAATGTGAAGCAAGGAGAGATAGAAAATACAGATGGGACTTTAAAAAACAACATGACAGAGATTTCTCACACACTTTCCTGCCTGGAGATATTTAACAGTGACTGAAGAAATCACAGACAGGGAAATCCATAAGGTTGCCAGAGTTCCTGGACCCTTTTCTCCAGTCCTCTGGGTAAGGGGAAGAAATTTCAAGGTGGAAGCTCTGCCTTGGGTGTCTTTTCTCTGTTAGATTCAGAATGAACAATTGAATCAGCATATCCTCTCTGTGCTCTTTAACAAGAGATTTCTGCACTGTGTTTGTTTTGGAATAGGAGGCTGTGAAGAGCAAATCCCAGCAAATCCATGTTTCTATGATTCTGTGAAATGGGACTTTTGAGGTTCATGGATTACATATGTCTCAATACCTATTGCTGATGAGCTCAAGAAGGCTCAGTATGAAGAATTCCTGGTGCCATTAACATCTATCTAATCATTACTAAAAATATGATAGTAAAAAGATCAGTAGAGTCTTTCTGATGAAAAGACAGGAGGACCCAAAAGGATGATGTAATTCTTCTGCGGAAGAAACAGTTCGCGTTTTAAGTTTCAATTACAGTCAGAATCTGATGAAGACAAAGTAATAGCCATTTTCCTGTGGGGCAGTGATTTATATCCATTCGGCATAACTTTCATACATTTTCTTTATTGGTTCCAACAAGCTGCCAAGTTCCAGTTCAGTAAGGCATGCCAAAGTCTGCTGCCTGCTGCTGAGGACAGCAAAAAGATAAAGGCATCAGTGGACCAAACTGACAGCTATGTCAGGAGAACATAGACTTTTTAGACAAAGCTAAAGACTTCCTGTTTTGACTCATCAGCTTTGACTTATCTAGGACTGGATCAAAGTCCTGCTTCTTTCTCCGAGTGAAGCTAAGGCTGGATCTACACTGCCAGATAATCCAGATTATCTGCTTTGAACTGGATTATATGAGTCTACATTGCCATATAATCCACTTCAAAGCAGATTACCTGGCAGTGTAGATAGGGCCTAATTGGAGCTTTTCTGGAACTAGATTTTCCTGAAAATTGTGTTTTCCGGTTAGCTTGTTTTTCTTCTTCTTTGACACCACTTTAACATGGCTCATTGTTATGGAATCCTGGGAGTTGTAGTTTTACAACCTTTCCTGCCAAATTGTGCTTGTGCCTCGCCAAATTTCAATTCCCAAGGTTCCATAGCAGTGAACCATGGCAGTTAAAGTGATGTCAAATGGCATTTATTCTGCAGTGTACACACATTAGAAAGTGGTGTACAGATCAAACCAAAGGAAATCTGCATGCAGATATTTGAACAGTATAATATTTGAACATTATACTGTGCAGTTACACAACATGGGAGTGGGAAATGACATCCTGAAAAACACTGTATTTCCAAGTCAGGTTTTTAGCTCCCCGGGGGGGGGGGGGGGGTAGATGAAGTAGAGACAAAATCCAAAATAGAGATGAATGCAAATATACTTAACATTAATAATTCTGTTAGTAAAATCTGAGCTGTTTTGTTGCACTATAGCTATTTCTACTATATTTCCCAAGTGTAAGGATGGAAGGAATATTTGAAAATATTCAAGAATGGTTGAAAAAAATGTATTTTTTGCCTCTTGAGAAACTATGACAAAGTTGACACTGGCCAACACATATTTTTGTGCCTTACATTTTAGACCTGTTTCTGGGTATATTTGACCAGCTGATTCCAAAAATGGCGCCAGTTTCCCCTGAGCTCTAGTTTTGAGATACAGAACATATGCCATCTACTAGTTATCATCTGCTCACTCATAGAAAATCATGATAACTAATCTATATCTAAGAAAATAGATTTGACGCAGTCTATGTAAAGTGATTTTCTGAATCGGCACTCCAAATAATTTCAGGAACAAGTCTAAAAACGGAGAAAAAATGTAATCCTACATGGGCAAGGATCTTTGCAATTTGGAACTTGTTCTGCCTGAAAAAAATTATTGGGTTTTTACAATTTTTTGCACAGAAAGCAGTGTTTTGTTTCATTTTGCACAGAAACAAGATTTATTTTCTGAAAAAATGATGGTTTCTGCACAGAAGTCAGAAATATCTTCTGTACATAAAATGATGGATGAAGTATCTCTTGACATCTCCCTTCTCTTGTTTGCACATGTTGCTTGAGAAGAAATGATGGAGAATCCCACATAAATGGGATTCATTACTACAGTTACAGACTAATATCTATGGATCTGTACTGTTCTGTATTCAGTAGTGTTAGAATTGTAACAAGAAATGCTTAGTAACTGAGTTAGAGAATTTGAGTGACCTGGAGTGTCCTTCCTCTATGTCTACCTATTCTGACCCCCTGTGATGTAAAGTGATAGTTTTAGGGGTCTTGCTCCACCTCTTCTTCTTTTCACAAGTCTTCTTTCAACCTTCTGTGATGTAGCTAACTTAGCTCAGCATCCTAAATTACTCTCCTATCATAGAATGGAGTTCCCACACTTTTGCCCTTAAGTCAAGATCCCTAACCACTAAATGCACTCAAACAAGTAAAATTATTTAGCCTTACTGCAAGACCTCATAAATGCCACTCCAGTCTGCTTTAATGGCCAGCTCCTAGATTGGGAGAAGGAGGTCCATTCAACTGGGGCAGAAGGAGGATGGTTTCCACTGGCAAACAAAGCTGTGACACTCAGACTCAGGAGTCCTGATGCAAGTTCTTGTCAGGAATGGAAACCTTTTCCTCCTTGCATCTTCATTCCATCAGCTGCAGGCTTTTAAAGTGGGTTGATGGTAGGCAGACTAGGATACATTATTTATTTACATACATAGAGAATGTAGAATATTAGTGATTGACTGTGGCTAAAATGGATCAATTTTGCCCTGGTTTAGCCTCCCGATCAGTGTGGAAGATGATAATGTAAACCTGCTCAGAAACTATCCATAACTGAGCAGGATTCAAAGTATCATCGTAACACCACTCAGGACATGGGGAAGTCATTCATAACTGAGCATTTGTAGGTAACACATTTGGTCCACTCTTCTTAAAAGTAACTTTCTAGAAAGTATGAAAGAGTTTTGCAAGATAGATATCTTCCTTCACTTCCTTTAATGGAGCTTGGATAACATCACAACTGTTTCAAAGTAACATATTGTATGACTTCCAAACCATTTCACTGAGGCTTTCAGCCAAGTTCTTTTCCCTCTTCCCTGCTAATTTCCTTGAATCAGCTTTAAAAATCTGTATCTTCTCATTTCTCATCATAACCATCTCATTTTCTCCATACTGTATGTTTTATGCTTTCTTTATCTTTATAATTCCTCTATAATACTTTTTCATTGTTCACTCTATTGTTTCAAGAACTACTTCACATCCTGTAGATTTCAGATGCTTCTATTTTTTATGGCAGCCTGTGTTAAAAATTTGAATTACATACAGTACAGCAAAATTCAGGCTATATTGCATAAAGTACACTGCAACCCCTGTATCTGCAGAACCAGCACCCGTATTTACCCATCTCTGACAAAACATGTCACTCCTAGGCATTTTCTAGGTCCTCTGTGTGATTCTATGGCATGCTTTTGGTAGAAATTTACCATAAGGTCACACTGGAAGACCTAGCCATGCCCAGGAAGGTGTCCTCTCCACATATTTCCTAGTTACTCTACTGCAACTCTACTGTATTCTCCACCAGAAGTCATTTGTTCAGTCGGATTCACAATTACCCATGGTTTCATGTAACAATGTGAGGTCCTAGAACATATTCCTTGTAGATACAGAAGTTATACTATATATAAAAAAGACACGTTCAGGCTATCTGTTAGACCAGTGGTTCCCAATATTTGATTCTCCGGGTATTTTGGACTTCAACTCCCACAATTCCTAACAGCTGGTAAGTTGGTTGAGATTTCTGGATGTTGTAGGCCAAAAACACCTGGAGGACCAAAGGGTGGGAACCACTGTGTTAGACCATAACTCCCTATATGAACCTGCCCAAACCTCAATATCCCCAGGAAAGGACTTTCTCTCAGTTCCACCATCTTCAATTTGAGCTTGGTGGGGATGGGAGGGAGAGACTTGGAGAGACTTCCTCTGTAGGCAATGATGTTCTTCTCCTTCCTGTCCTTCTATTGGTAGATAAAGCATTCTAGTTATTATCATTTTGACAGACCTTTGAGAATGGTAAGGTTCCTAATGTGAAGACCTTTTAGAAGGATAACAACTGCTTCAACAGTACTGGCATTTAGACCTTCTCCCCCAATGCATTTGGAGAAAACTGCAAAAGAAGTTTGCCCCTGGGCTATCTTTGGAGCTATAGAATTGGTGCTAGAGGCTTATGGGCCATACTTGAAAACAGAATACTCCTGCTGTAGAGTTTAAGGGTTTTGATGCATAAAAGAATGATGGAGAAAATGTTGCAAAGCTCACCTATTGATGCACCCTCTGCTAGCTTATGTGTTCTTTGTTACTAATAACTTTTGCTTTCTTGACCACACTCTGATGTTGCTTGGCCACACATGGCCCAGTTTTCCTCTCTGGAAAATTGGAGGGTTTGCTATTTATTTAGTCTCCTATTGCATTCTTAAGCCTATTCTGCTCTAAAATAGTACAGAGGATTTTTCCCTCTTAATGGAATATGCCCTACTTTTATCTTTATGAGATTTTAAACACATTTTTAAAAGGCTTTCAAAATGTATTTTATTGAATTCCCTATTTAATGGGTTTAAAACCTTTATACTATATATTGTTTTAACTGCATTTAGTTTTAACCTACACTGTGAATTTCCTTAGATCTCATACTGGAAATGAAATAAATAAATATTGCTCATAGCAAATAGCATAGTTTAACCAATTTGGATGTTATTTCTCATATGGCAAGCAATTATTTACTTACCAAATGCTAAGTACTTTTGTTTTATGCCACAAAAAATGGTAGATTGCATATCCCACTTGGCATTCTCATACTATGGGTTGAATGTATCTAGGAATAACCACAGAAAAACCTGCTGGCAGTGACCCCCATGTGATTTCTTGATTTCTGATCCATGTATTGACCAGGCCTGCACATTCGCCAACTGTCCCAATTTAGCAGAAGTAGTCCCAATAATCCTCTACCATCTCACTTTTTCAGCTCCTTTTAAAATGTCCCTGTTTCTCTCTCTTCTTTCCTTCCTCTTTCTTCATCATACTTTAAATCGGGTCCCCAAACTTTTTAAACAGGGGGCCAGTTCACGGTCCCTCAGATCATTGGAGGGCAGGACTATAGTTTTTTTTAAAAACTATGAACAAATTCCTATGCACACTGCACATACCTTATTTTGAAGTAAAAAATACCCCAATGGGAACAAATACAGCCTCAATGTTAATCATCATCATCATCATCATCGTAAAAATAATAAAGAGGGTTGGTAGAGACCCCATGGGCCATTTAGTTCAACCCCCTTCTGCCTTTATGCACCAAAAGCACAAGCAAAGCACCCTGACAGATGGCCACCCAGCCTCAATGTTGTTAATAATATTAATGATAATAATAATATTTTTTTGTGTGTCAGGAGCGACTTGAGAAACTGCAAGTCGCTTCTGGTGTGAATTGGCCGTTTGCAAGGACGTTGCCCAGGGGACATTTCACTGATGTTTTAATGTTATCACCATCCTTGTGGGAGGCTTCTCTTATGTCCCCGCATGGAGCTGGAGCTGATAGAGGGAGCTCATCCGCAGTCTCCCTGGGTTGGATTCGAACCTAGCAGCCTTCAGGTCAGCAACCCAACCTTCAAGTCACAAGGCTTTAACCCACTGCACCACCGGGGGCTCCAAATAACAATAACAACAACAACAACAACAACAATAATAGCAATACATCACACAGTCCTAGACACTTGGGAAGTATTCGACTTGTGATTTTGTGATTTGAAATCCAGCATATAGATCTCATTTGCTGTGTTATACTGTGTCTTTGTGTCAATAATAATAATAATAATAATAATAATAATAATAATAATAATAATAATAACAACAACAAAGAAGGTTGGAAGAGACCCCTTGTGCTATTTAGTCCAACCCCCTTCTGCCTTTGTGCACCAAAAGCACTAGCAAAGCACCCCCAATAATTAATAAGTAACTAAATAATATTTAAAATACCCTTATAAACAAGCAAAGCTTTGGAAGGCATGCACATCCTCACCGGAGGAGGAGGGAGCTGCTACCGCAGGGGCCGGATAAATGGCTTCGATGGGCCGCATGTGGCCCCTGGGCCGTAGTTTGGGGACCCCTGCTTTAAATGATACACACTGAGTTCAAAGCACAAAAGTAATTTGCAATCAGTTAACTGAGAATCTTCCCCTACCTAATACTAGATCACAAGCTGAATGTGCATCATGTTGTCGAAGGCTTTCATGGCCGGGGTTACAGGGTTGTTGTATGTTTTCTGGGCAGTATGGCCATGTTCCAGAAGTTTTCTCTCCTGATGTTTTACCCATATCTATGGCAGGCATCCTGCCATAGATATGGGTGAAATGTCAGGAGAGAATACTTCTGGAATATGGCCATACTGCCCGGAAAACACACAACAACCCTGAATATGCATCAACAGTGTGATGTGGCAGCTTAAAAAGCCAACGTGATTCTAGGCTGCATCAATAGGAAGATACTGATAGTGTCTGGATGGAAGTAAGTCATACATAGTCCTGCTCTATCCTGCTTTGGTTTGACCTCACCTGGAATTATAACCCTGGGCAAAGGATATTGACAAGCTGAAATGTGTACACAGAAGTGTGGCCAAAATGATCAAAGGCCTAGAAACCAAGCCCTACGATCAATAGCTGAGGAGCTGAGTAGGTTTAGCCTGGAGAAAAGAAAACCATGCTTAAATATTTGAAAAGATGTCACACTGAGGAGGGGGCCAGCTTGTTTCTTGCTGCTTTGGAGACTCATGACCTCTTCACATGGCCCTTTTGGCCTGTGCCATTTTGCTGGGAATTTGCTCAGGGCAGCACGTGGTGCCCTGTGTGTCCTCCTTCCTTTCCCCATCATACAGTGGAGACACGACAGGGCACGTTGGCACCCTGCCCCTATCCTCATCAGATGGGAGAAAGGTCAGCAACACACATTGCTCTGCTGCCCTTTTCCCCGTCATACAGGGAAAAGGGGAGGAAAGTGCAAGTAGCTCAGTTGGAGCTACTCGAAACACACTTTCCTTCCCACAGTGGTGGAGGAAGCACCATTTGGTGTTTTTCCTCCTCTTTTGGAGGTATGTGGGCAGGGCTTTCCGTGTGTCATGTGATGACTCATGGTAGGCTCTGTCCAAGCCATGATTAAAATGGCAAAACGGGGCTAAAATGCCCTGTGTGAAGAGGTCCTAAGACACAATGGAGCCATGGATTCAAATTTCAGGAAACAGAATCCAGCTGAACATTAGGAAGAAGTCCCTGACAGTAAGAGCTGTTCGATAATGGAATACATTCCATCGGAATGTGGTGGAGTCTCTTTCTCTGAAGGTTTTTAAGCAGATGGATGGTCATCTGTCAGAAGTGTTTTGGTTTTATGTTCCTGCATGGCATGAGGTAGGACTGGATGGCCCTTAGGGTCTCTTCCAACTTGATGATTCTATGAAATGATGCAAACTGAGTAGAAAAGTATTTTGCAATCAGTACAAGTAGAGGGGAAAGAAAAAGCTAGCCCTACCTAGTAGACTGAGGCAAAACTGCTGCAGGCTTTGCTATCTTGTATATTCTTCTTCATTAATAACTTTTGCCACCATGAAGATACCTTGGCCAAACATGTCCTACTCTTTGCCTGTGAAATACATATATTATTTCTCCACCACTGAAAGTTTAGTTGAATGGGACTAATCTAAAAAAACAAGCACAGGAAAATCAAGCTGAAACCATCTAAATTATTCATTTCTTTTTTTAAAAAAAGAAATACCCAGTTAAAATGGCTTTCTTTCAATTTCATCCCTAACTGGATTAAAAGATGTCTGTTTAATGAAAGCTCATGCTGGAAATCTCTGCTGGAAGTTTGGGGAATCAGTTCCATCCATCAAGCCAAGTATGATTATTTCATCAGCAACATTAAATGTTCAGCTGGGTTTTTAATTCATCACCCGCATTAACCGTAAACGCCTCATTTACAAGAATCCACACAAGAGGTCACTAGGTGATGCTAAATGGAACCCCATTCATAAAACAACCAACATTTAATGAGAGAACACAGTCAGGTGCTCTTGAAAGGCTGCCTCAGGAAGAATATATGTGAGGCAAGATGGAGTTGTTGAATGCTCTGAACAAACTCTTTTCACAGGGACTTCTTGAAAATGTGGACAAGTGGTAGGAATCCTGCAACCCATGAGTTTGAAAGTCGCATTTTGCTAGTAGGTCTAATGGGGAGGAATACTGGAAGATGCAGTTCAACAATCCCTGGATGGCTGAAATTAACTTAGGTTCATAGATGCCTTAATCGTAGGGGTAAAATGTAGGGGTAAAAGGCATTCCCACCCACTGCCATGCTTGCTTGGTGTGCTTTACTTCTACCTTCCATTTTGGCCAATGTCAGCCTTTGGGGAGACACTTTGGGAAGGCTCTAGTGATATTAGGGGAAACGTAATATCAAAATTTCAAGTGATTTTGGTGGCTTTTGATTTGATTTTTTTGGTGGGAAAACACCTCCAAAATAATAATGAGGGCTCTTGTGGCTTTTGAGGCTTCTGGGACACATGAGACCTTCAGTGGCCACACATAGAGGCTCCAAGGTGATGTGGAGCTCATGGCATACACTTTATTCCCCCCTAGCTTAACTGCTACTGTTAGTCCTCGCTAGGGCAGAACCACTAAATGTATCTATGTGTTGACTTACCTATTGAGGTCTGTGAAGCCTCTTCCTTACAGGTCAAGGGGTTTTTTTTTTGTTTGAGGCTGTGTCTTCTGTGGGGGAAAGCAAAAGCATTTTTGAGATCTTTTGGATAGATCTGTATTCAGGGAAACAGACTGTGTTTTTCATGAGAATCTCCCAGGGATTGACTGTGAAAGTAATGTGGATGAGGCCGGAGGGTTATCGATAACCCAGCATTTCTTGCTCACATGGGAGGGTATGAAGCAGAGACAGGTTCGTTTTTCTCAGAGGCTGTAAGATAAACAAAGGGTGCCCAGGTGTGGGAAAGAATGCTGTTTAGGTAAGAGGGAGATTTCTTGAGGAATCTGAGGCTTTTTTCGGTGTGGAGATCAACATTGGAATGTATCAAGTTGCCTGCCTATGGAACTCTGAGACAGGAGTTCTGGTTTTTGGTTTTTGGATCTTGTTTTCCTGTTTAGCTTTCATGTCTCCTGTTTGGACTACAAATCTTGTTTCAAGTTTTCAAGCCTGTGGGATTATAGTCATGCTCAAGTTTTCAAGCCTTTGGGGTTGTAATCATGTATTGCGTGCAACCACCTTGGGACTACAGTTTCTTGTTTTACCTTCTGTGATTTTTAGATTCATGTTCAGAGTTGCTCTTTGACTTTGGTCAAGTTCCTGATATCTAGCTCATGGATGTAACTTAGATACTGCTTTTACAATTTGGCCTTTGATATTACTTTCTTACAACATCATCATCATCATCATCATCATCATCATCATCATCATCATTTAATTACTTATTAATCGTCCTCCATCCATGATGCTCTAGGCGATTTACAAGATAAAATTGTAAAGGATAAAAATACATACATAAAAATATTAATAAAATTAACATAGATTAAAAGCTCTAGTAAAGAGCCAGGTCTTGAGTGCGAGGGTAAAAGGCCCTAACTCACGCATGGCTCTCATATAGGGCAGCAAGGCATTCCATAAGGCAGGGGCAGAAATAGAAAAAGCTCTGCGCCAGGTCCTTTCCAAGTGCACTTCTCTAGGACCCGGTACATAAAGTAAGTCGTGTTGAGATGGTCGTTGCGACCTCCGATGATGGGAGAAGGAGAGACGGTCCCTAAGGTACGATGGGCCCTGGCCGTAAAGAGTTTTAAAGGTCAGAACTAGCATCTTATATAGACCACGGTAATCAGTTGGAAGCCAATGCAGATGCTGCAGCACTGGTGTTATGTAGCATTTCATGGGTGTTCTTGTGAGTAGCCTGGCTGTCGCATTCTAAACAATACGGAGCTTTCGGGTCGTGGACATCGGAAGCCCAACATACAGGGCGTTGCAATAGTCCAGCCTAGACGTGACCGTCGCATGGATGACTGTTGCCAGTGCCTCATCAGAGAGATAGGGTGCCAGTTGCCTCGCTTGTCGTAGATGGAAAAAGGCCTGTTTGCTGGCAGCAGCGACCTGAGCTTCCATTGTCAGCTGCGAATCTAAAACGACACCCAGGCTCTTAACGGTAGGCGAAGGAGATAGGGCAGCACCATCGAAGGTGGGTAGCAAATGGGTCAGACCGGTAGAGCGGCCATGCCAGAGAATCTCGGTCTTCGCCGGGTTCACATGTTTAGTTTAAAGGACTTTTAGATAATTGCTTGTGCTATTTTGAAGCTGTTACTTTTTATATATTCCTTTCTTAATAAACTCATTATGTTTGTTGAACTGTGTGGTGTCTGGGTGAAAAGGGACCAAACAGGTGGCTGGGCTGCAACATTATCATTCATCAATCCGTATACAGTAGCTGGGAAATACCAACAGAATTCCAAACATGGTGCTTTTATTTTATGCAAAAAATTAATAATGTTGAAATCCAGTTTGGGTCCCAGTTCTGAAATGCCCTGACAATTTCTGGTGGGAAGGGGCTAGAGGCATTTTCTTTCAGGATCCCACTCACCAGCCTTAAAAAATTATTTTGCCTTGTACAGCTGCCTGGCTTTTAAGGAAGTAGAACATAGTTATTGTATCATTGTTCCATGGCCCATGTAGGATCTGGGCCTATTATTTTATTAATGCAAACTAAAATCCCATTAACTTTTTCCATCACCATATCATTCAAAAATCCTTTTTATGATTCCAGCATACTCTCTTTTTGTTATCCCTCCATAGAGAGAGATGTGAAATTAATGTGGGTAAGAACAAACCCATGTATTTTGTGACTCTATAACTTCATTTACATTTTTATATAAGTACTGTACTTCTAAAAACAGAAGATACCAGGAGTCATCTTGAAACAATGGTATCTGCCTTTCTTTGTACTTTTCATTAAGCTGCTTACATGCCTGCCTTTTCAGTGCTGTGGAATATTTCCAGCCATAACAGCAACCAAATGTTACATTTTCCATGAGTGTTGGAAAGAGAAGAGGTGACTTTTAAAAGCCAAATTGAAAAAGCTATCTTGGAGGATGCTTTTTAGTTTTTGTTGGTGTGTGGTCTTCAAACACTCAAATATTGCTGTTGAGCAAGAGGTGGCTACAAAAAGAACCACAAAGTTGTGTTTGAACAAAATTGTGTAACTATTTGTGTGTGCACATACTTGATTGCAAACATATGAGGATCACATAGAAGTACCCCTTGGGACTTTATTACACAAAGTCACTATCCTATGGAATTCGCATGATGAGGGATAGTTGTGCCTTACTAGGATGATCACTCCAATTGTTGAACCTTTCCATCATAACAGAACTGGAATGATTGAAAAGAGTGGGAGACCAGGACAATCCCACCTCCTGATGTCATTTCTGGCACAGAGGTCAGTCAGACTCATTGCATTTTCCTACCAAGAGCAAGGGAGGTGAGAGATCAGCAATGGTGTTATGTGATAGTAACCATCACCAAAGATGACTGTCATGCTTCAGTGCTGATTTGCCACCTTTTTGCAATAAAGTCCTTGGAGAAGTTATCAATGACATGGCATAAACAGTTAAATTAGAAGACTTTATTAATCTAAGTGTCAGAAGCTACCTCAAGGATCATCATGTCCACTGTATGCTGATTTAGGAAACTCACAACCAAAAATCCCTGACATGTAGTCATCTCTATTTGAAAACCTCAGGTGAAGGAGAGCTAATTACAATTATCTGAGGCAGTGAATTCTACTGTTAAACAGTAGCACAACAGAGTTCTTCTTAATCCTTACCTAAATGTTCCCTCAAGGGCCCTTTCAAGTTGCACATCATGGTATTATTGTAATAGTAATAGAAGCTGCACATCGTAGCATTATACTAATAGTAATAATAGGAGCCCCCAGTGGCGCAGCAGATTGAACTGTTGAGCTGCTGGACTTGCTGACTGAAAAGCTGGCGGTTCAAATCCAGGGAGCGGAGTGAGCTCCCACTGTTAGCCCCAGCTTCTGCCAACCTAGCAGTTCGAAAAAATGCAAATGTGAGTAGATCATTAGGTACCACTTTTGCAGAAAGGTAACGGCACTCCATGCAGTCATGCCGGCCACATGACCTTAGTGTCTATGGACAATGCCGGCTCTTCGGCTTAGAAATGGAGGTGAGCACCAGCCCCCAGAGTCAGACACAACTAGATTTAGTGTCAGGGGAAACCTTTACCTTTACCTTTAATAGTAATAATAATAATACATTTTATTTGTTACCCACCTCTTACAAGTCAAAACATATGAACATAAATTGCATACAATAAAATATCATTATAAGAACATACACCAAAAACACGGTACAAAAATCAATATAGAGGGTCAATTGAATGCAGATTCAAAAGTTAACTGGGTAAGCCTGACAGAAGTGATGTGTCTTCAGTTGTGTATTAAATTCCAACACTTCGTTTATCTGTCAGAGCTCTTCCAGCAAGTCATTCCACAGTCTTGGGGAGGTCAATGAAAAGGTCCATCTTAAAGGTGTATCTACATTGAAAATAAATGCAGTTTTACACTACTTTAATTGCCATGACTCAGTGCTATGGAATCATGGGAGCTGTACTTTTATGGAGTCTTCTCTGCCAAAGAGTGATAGTGCCTCACCAAACTACATCTGCCATGGTTCCATAGCAGTCTGTGTAATCCATAGAACTCTTCTAGAGTCCCTTAATTCAAACTATGGAGAATAAAATGCAGGGGATGCTCTTCTTTCAATATTATATCTAGCAATTTCAGACTTTGTCAAAATCACAGAACTTACCAATCTCTCTGTGTATATGTGTGTGTATCCTCATAATTGCCTATAGTCATCACCTGTGTTCCCAAAATCTACAAATTTCCCAAAAGCCAAATTGAAGGAAGGCTGAGAAGCTCCATTACAGAAACATCCTACTCCAGTCAAGAAGACTTATTGGCATCACAATAGTAATAAGTAAGCTTCAGGGGCTAGACATGGTCTTTAATCTCTCCAGTGACACCCTGAACTCTGCTTCACCTTCTATATTTATTTACATGTCTTCTGCCCGCTAACAAAACCCATTCTGAACAAATTAATCAGCATTTATCAATGAGCTTTCCAAGGGTGTCATTTCAATGACTCTGTGAAATGGGAAAGCTTGGGGGGAAGATCTCACAAGATAGAGGGAATAAAATTTATTTTTATCTGTTATATAAATGTTCCCATATTATGAATTTATGGTCCCTGTGGCTGACTATAATAGTTTAGTGCCTCTATGGTGTGTTCTTCAACGGAATTATTTTATGGGTAAGGAAGTGACATGCTTCTTTATTCAAATGCACACTAAATCCTGCACGACACAAAATGCAGAATGTAAATACAACTTTTATGGAGGCAGTGCCTGGAGTCTGAAATCAATGCAGCTGTTAGTTCATTTTCAGGTTGTTGTCTAGATCAGGTGAAAGGCAAAAGCTTTCTGAAAATGTAGCAGTTTAGGACCAGTCATTTTGCTTGGCTATGGGAAGGGTGAATTGAGCTCCACCTAATGATGGCTCATGTCAGAAGGATGGCAAATATCATAGAGTCAAAGAATCACAGAGACCACAAGGCCCATCGAGTCCAACCCTATTCTGCCAAAGAAGAACATACAATCAAAGCACTCCCAATAGATGACCTGCTTCAAAACCTCCAAAGAAGGGGAGCCTCCTACTCTCAAGGTAGTCTATTTACTAGAGATGTGCGTGAAAATTTTTCCTTTGTTTCCTTCATGCTATTGTTTTGTTTCGAACATTCGTCTACACAAAACGAATGACAACATTTTCATAGGAAACAAGAGGTGACACGAAAATGAAAGCCGCACAGTCATCATGCTTACTTTCATTTTCTTTTGGATTCGGCCCCGTAACAATAAGCAGGTACTGACAGAGGACTGCTTTCCCATTACAGCTGATGTGTACCAATGGGTGTTAATAATAATATTAATATAAATAATGATAGTTATTTTGGGATCCTAAGCTGAGTCTGGGAGAGGAGTGCTTCCCCATTACATCGGATGTGTACCAATGGGTCTTAATAATAATAATATTCATATTCATATTAATAACAATAGTTATTCTGGGACCCTAAGCTGAGTTTGGAAGAGGAGTGCCTCCCCATGACAGCTGATGTGCGCCAATGGGTGTTAATAATAATAATATCATTAATAACAATAGTACTCTGGGGAAGACACAAACGTTTTAAAAGTTGGTGGGCTAAAAGGAGTTGAAATGCCCTCCGTGTGTGGCGATTTTCATCCCTCTATCCCAAAAACCGGGGGGGGGGGGGGTGAGCCTCAGAAGCCATCCCATTGCAGCCAATGTTCCAAAAAAAAATTGGTTTTTTGTAAGCCAGACAAAAATTCTGTTCGTATAGGCGCCCCATTTTCGTTAGTGGGAACAAATATGAAAATGAGACGGAATGAATGAAACTACACAAAACGAACAGCAATTTCATACAAAAGCACAACACTACTATTTACCATCATAGTGCAGTGGTGAGTCCTAAGGTGGTACCAGGGGAGTCATAATACATGTTATGTTTGACCACATAAGATCTTACTCCTGGTTTAATTTTAGACTGAGTTGCATTGTTCTTTCCTGCATGAGGTTTAGGGGAAAACAGGTGTAAAGTTGGCTCTACACATTTGTGGGTTTCAATGTTTGTGGATCTGATAATTTGTGGATTTGATTTAAAAGCTCTTTCTAGAAATCTCCAGGTCTTCCAGTTTGATTCTATAGTCAACTTCCACCAAACGATGACCACAGAGTCATATTAGAAGACCTAGAGATTTCTAGAAATGTGTTCTCTCAGGTGAAAAAAAATAGGCTTTTAAAAATTTCACTTTTGTAGGGGTCCTGAACTATTAACCTTAGTGAATATGGAGAGCTGACTACATGTCTTTCAGGAAAACTGTAGAATAAATCAATTGTGGGATAGTAAGACAACCCACAGGTAAACCCTATAGAGCCAATATGTGTATTCTATTTAGGACTAACAAAATATCAGCCAATATTGACTACGTAGAAGGAATGCTATTTCTTTCAGCTGCCCTCTGATCTTCACGCTTGCACCTGAGTATTACCCACCACAATTCCAGTTGTCAACTGGAGCATTTGTGTGCAGCTTAATTACACAGTCAAAAATCTTGAGGGGCACAAATCCCCTCAATTCATCTGCAACCCAACTTAATTTAAATCAACTTGAAGATCAGGCCCAGAGATAATAGGTTTGTGAGGGCATCTCATTCCCCTGGCATAAGGAGCCCCCAGCTATTAGCAAAGCCATTACGGCTATTGATTGGCATCATACTTCCTATTAGCTAGCCCAAATGATACTCCTTAGTTACATCATTAGTCACCATAAATCACTGGAAGCTACCACATAAAATTGTTTAGTGAGTTGGGCTGTTGGGGCACAATCAATAAAGTGACACATTTAAGTGTGAGGAATAGGAGAGTGGAGCACAAGTGCTAATTGCAAAAGAAGGATAAATAAGTTTGTGCAAAAACACAGGGATCTTTTTTAAAGCAACAGTTAACCGATGTGCAAGAAAAATCCATTTCTAAAAAGAAGCACTATGATGAGCAGCCACATTTAAGTAGAAAAAATGGCAGAAATCCACACATCCTTTGCTCCTAAGTATACATGTTAAAGTCAGCAGCATAAACAAACAAAGAAAATTGGATTTGATTTACTGTGAAAAACAAATTAGGAAAAGAACTGCCACATTAGGTCAAAATGATGTTTTGTTGTTTAGGATAGAATAATGTCCACTACAATTTGGACCAATCAGATAACCGCTTCCTAATTATCTTCCTGAGAACCTATATAACATAAATCTCCAAATGAAGAGTTAAGCATTTAATGTGCTATTTGAACAAATGGAACATGAGGTTGTTTACAGGTTGTAGCACTGAACTGCAGCTCTTCTATATTCCTTGTCAAAAGAAATGGGTACCCGGTCTCTGTTTAAAACCTTCCAGAGAAGGAGTCCCACTATAATCCCAAGCAGTGTGTCCCATTGTTATACAACTCTGACTACCAGGATTTTTCCCCTAATGTGTAGTTGGGATCTAAAGTTTAGTTTCCATTGTTCTGTGGCCCTGGAGCACCAGAAAAAAGCTGGCCCCATCTTTCATATGATATCATTTTAAATAATTATTTAAGAATGGTTATCATGTCACCTCTCTACCTTCTCTCCTCCACCACACTTGAGAGTAAGCAAGCAGAACAATTTCTTGTCTCCAAGACTGAAAGAATGGCACGATAATATTAAAATGGTGGAAAGACAAGGGGTTCAGGAGAGCACTTGGGAGGGAGGCATTATTGCAACTTTCAGGCATCGGGTAGGGGCTTCAGTAGGTAGCTGACCTCAAAAGCACTTCTCTGTAGTTTACCTCTTGGCCAATCTTTCCAGATGGTCATCTTTTCCTCCAGAAATATTTCTAAGCATTTCAAAAACTGAGCAGCTTTCACCTACAATGGTCATTATAAATCCCATGAATTAATTGCATATAATGTATTGTACAAATACTTATTTTTGTCACTAGCAAAAGTATATATATATTCAATGGGCATATCAGTATCAGCTCTGCCATACCCAGAGGAACCAATACAGGTGGACTTGAAGCTTCAAGAGTATGCAGCATGGCTGCATTGTCATATATATACAGAGATGGTAAATAAACCAGAGACATCAGGTTGGCTTCAGCTGGGAACAGCTGGAGAAGATGGATTGGGGTTCGATCCAATGCATCAGTGTTTGTGTACTAATATGACATTGAAGTTGATCATTTATGACATGATGGAAGGGATGCTGAAAGAGGAGGGATGGTGATAATGAACACATCTTGCGTGTCTTGACATGGTGACAGCTTCCCATACTTCTTCCGAGCCCCTAAACTCGGCTGCCCACTTTGCATGCCCAGCTTCCAGCTGCATTGTTTCAGGGCACCTCCGTTGCCAAATGGAATTAAACTCAGTCAAGAGAAGCAGATGCATTACATCTGGCACAAAAACAAAAGATCAGCATTTGGCACAAGGGCTCATTGTTTGCAACGACGAGCTGAAATATAATTAAATTTGCAGCACCGCGCTAGTGGGTGCCAGTCAGAGTTGCCAGATGTGCCAGGGTGGGAGATGCCAGCTTTCCGCAGCCCACTCGCTAGCACAAGAGGCGCAGCTCAATGCCTCCTGCCAAGTCTCATTTGTGCAGCTCCAGGGGAATGAGGCAAAATAGCATCTTGTTGGCATGCAGCAAATGACGAACCTTTCGACTTGCAGCACTATGGCAGATTTTGACAACAAAGAGGACCGCCGGTGTGTATCTGTGTCTTCTTTCTTTGTCTAGACTGTTATCTTTCAATGTAGACAGCCACGCTGGTCAGAGCTAACATCTATGTCTGCAGCAAAGAGCACCTGCAGACTCATAAATAATTCTTTGTGCAGAAGCGGAAACAAGAAGTGGAAGAAGTGCAACCTCTTTTGCTTAGGAGAGCTCATTTGTATTGCTTTAAAAAGCTATGGCAAAGCCAACCATTTGCAGTATTCATTTTTAAGTAGGCATATTTGATGGGCAGAATTCTTTAGCAGGTATTGTTAAAAGCACTTGAAGCAGAAGCAGCAGTTTTTCTTGGAGAAATTTCTTGCCATTTTTCTTCTTCAGCTGTCATTCTCACTCTTATTCTTTTCCAGTTGCTGTCTCTCACGGTGAGATGACATCAGTCACATCATTCCCCTACATAGCTCTCCAAGATGGTAGCACCAGTGGTCTAAAACCCTCTTAGCACATTAGAGATGTGTAATGTTCCTTTCAAAAGCAATGGGACATTTTTGGCCCATTGGGGAGGCCCATATTCAGTTCCAGATAGTAGAACTGGAGTTGAGCAGGGATGTGCACATAGGTTTGCTTATGTATTCTGTTTGGGCCTCCAGTGACGAAGTGTGTTAAAGCGCTGAGCTGCTGAACTTGCGGACCAAAAGGTCACAGGTTCGAACCCGCTGTTAGCCCCAGCTTCTGCCAACCTAGCAGTTCGAAAACATGCAAATGTGAGATCAATAAGTACAGCTCCAGCGGGAAGGTAACGGCACTACATGCAGTCATGCCGGCCACATGACCTTGGAGGTGTCTACGAACAACACCGGCTCTTCATCTTAGAAATGGAGATGAGCACCAACCCCCAAAGTCGGAAACGACTGGACTTAATGTCAGGGGAAAACTTTACCTTTACCTCTGTTGGGTATGTATTAAGTTGGATAGCTTTGCCATTCAGTAATAGGGGTGTATACAAACAAGAGCCAACATGGTGTAGTGGTTTGAGCAATGGACTATGACTCTGGTGAATAGGGTTCAGTTCTTGCCCATGGAATGCCATTGGGTGGTCTTGGGTGAGTCATCCATTCTCAGCCCTAGAAAACCTCATGATAGGTTCATCTTAGGCTCACCATAAGTTGTAGGTGGCTTGAAGGCACACAACAACAACAACAACAACAACAAGACACAAGCCTACCCAAGTCTTGCAGGCTTTCTCTCCATATCACCACCCAGTGAGGCTCAGATGGCAAGGACATAGGACAGAGCCTTCTTGGTGGTTACTCCCTATGCTTTGGAATCCTCTTCTAAGGAAGGTTCTGTTTCCTCCATCTCTGTTGTGCTTTTGTCAGAAGGCAACAATCTTCCTTTTAAACAGATTTCAAGCCTAAACTGGCTAGAGTGTTATGTGATTAGGTGTGCTATCTTTAGCATGTCATAAGCATTTAAAATGTTTTAATTGTTTTAATGTTCATGTCTTAAATATAGTGTTTTCATTCGGTGTAGGATTTAATGTTTATTAAATCTTTTGTGCTTCAAACTGTTTTAGACACCCTATATTGCTATCTGCTTTAAATCCCTCTTGGGAGAAAAGCAAGATATACATCAAATAAATAAATAGATTCCACATGTACAATTTCACAAGTAGAGATTTATGCTATGCAACCCCAGTCTATGATGACACCTTGATAATGTTTTTGAAAACAGATTGCACTTACTCTGTGAGTTTCTATATTTTGGAGGGACACTTTTAATATGATTACAAATAGATGCAATAGATGGTCACAGGCAGAAATCATCCAGAATACATGGCATTATGACTGTAGCAACAGCATTCATGGGCAAAAAATAATAGAGTTGGAAGGGACAGCAAAGGGTATCTAAGTTTACTTTTGCCAATCAGGAATACATTCGAGAACATTCAGCCAGATTCTTAGAGAACCTAGTTATGCATGCTACCAGTTTGTATATTTGATTGGGTGTATTGATAAAAAATGTGTGGTATTTGGGCTGTATTTGATCTTTGGGACCCGTAAGTGTGACCCCTGAAGTCTCCCAGGGTCAAAGTCTCTAAGCCTTCCTATTTTTTACCTTTCTTTTTTTTGGCCAGTTTTGGGACAGTTTCGCACCCCCCACAACTAGATAAAAGCCCCCAAATTAACCTGGAAATGTCATAGTTTATTATTTCAACCCTCCAGAGCTCTAACTCTCCCCCAGTCCCCCCAAATCAACCGAATATTGGTCAACATGATGTGAGAAATGTACTAATGGAACCACTTGTGCAGTTGTCCATTCCTGACCCAAAAATGGTGGCACCTCCTGTAATATAGACTCTCTGTGAAGAAATCTGAGTGTGGCCTGTTGAAAACATAGTCAATCCAAATGTTGTGATACATCCAAGTCATTTCTCACCCCAGGCAAAAGGGAAGCTTGAGGAATGAGTCATTGTTTTGGCTCAGCTTTGAAGAAAAGAATAAAAAGAAATTTAGAGATCCAATAACAATCAATGTATAGGCAAGTAAGGGTGTCTGGATATATAAAAAAGAAGGTTCTGTCCCATGAAATAGCTCAGTGTGTTTCAGCTGAAATATATTTCCTTGTTTTTTTCCAAGAGAAAGCTATTTCAAAATCAATCTAGCAAGGATTTAAGGAAAAAAATGTGTATCCAGGTCTATTGAATGGCATCTGATGCTTTATGTCAGCCCTAAAGAATGCTAGAATTGCAGTGGACGCATTTATTCCCTGATGCTATTTCACAGTCTTAATTCATTTCAAGGGACCCCAAGCAGTAGGCAAAATGATCGGCAAAAGATTAAACAGAAGTGACCACCCCATGAGTCTTTGGAAATGTAGAAGTCCAATACTTGTAATACTCCTAAGAGCAGTTAACAGAAACACTTGCAAAGGCTCAAGATAAATGGAATTAAACTGCAATATGTGAATGTACATTCACATATAATGTAGTATCAAACCGTATTATAAGGCAGTGTAGACAGGGCTTAAAGGCTCTTCTACACTGCATATAATGCAGCTGGAACCAGGATAAAAATGCTGATTCTGAGCTGTATAGAGGTCACATACAGCTGCCCTAAACTGTCTCAATGTTGGGATAGTGGCCTGGCCATACAGTCCAGCCATGCCAAAACCAGTTTGGCAGGACTGGGCATGGGCAGTGCCATCCTTCCCTCTCTGTACCCCCCCCCCCAAAAAAAAACCCCTATATAAAATCTTTCCTTAGCATTCCTGCACATTCTGTACTTTCTGTTGCATTACGAGGAAGCAGCGGGACCTGGGAGCAGTAAGCCCTGTCCCCTTCTCTAAAACTCTGTTGTTTCCTGGGTCAGGTTGGATTAACTGTCTAACCATGGGTTAAATCTTATTAGCCTGTGTGCGTTGTGTGGACACACCTGGCTAATCCAATTCCTGCCCTGCATTAAATGGCACTGTAGATACAGTTTGGGTTGGATCCATTTGCTCTTTGACTCAGTACTGCCTACTGACATTTGTTTGCTAAGGTTTCACATTGAGTTTTACCAGGCCCTATATCAACATAGTGGATATCACATCTGGGAACTTCTATCTGTAAATGTACCACATATACTCAAATAGAATTGTTTACATGGGCAACCCATATTTCCTGGACTTGGTAGTCCAGGGACACAGGATGGCACTTACTGTCCCCCTCCTGTTCCCATCATTGCAGTGGCCAGCATGAGTGACATGGCTGGTGTCCATCACTGGTTGACTGGAGTGGCATTAGCTGGGGCCCAAGACCAATCGGAGAAGGGAGCAGGAAATAAGTGGGTGATTCCTCTCCACCCCATGTCATTCTGATGCCCCTGTTGACATCATCTTAGGTGACGAACAATAGATACTAGCCATGCCACGACTATTGGCTGCAGCTATGACAAAAATGGGAGGGGAATTGTGAGTGACTGTCCAGTGGCTCTGAGCCAGGTTTGGTGACATTGGATGGTCAATACGCCCTCTTACCTCTGCTGCAGCTGGATGACTGCTGATCAAAATCATCCTAGGCTGATCTAGAATTCACCACTATGTATTGACTCCAGGGTAAAAGGTCTGTGAAGAACACAAAGGCACTGGGCTGTGGTGCAGCTGGCTAGTAGCCAGCTGCAATAAATCACTACTGACCGAGAGGTCATGAGTTCGAAGCCCAGTTTGGGTTAAGCCCCCGACCATTAAATAGCCCGGCTTGCTGTTTACCTAAGCAGCCCGAAAGACAGTTGCATCTGTCAACTAGGAAATTTAGGTACGCTTTATGTGGGAGGCTAATTTAACTAATTTACCACACCATAAAACTGCCAGCACGTGGAAAAGAATGAGGAAGTACAGCACTCGGTGCCACTCGTGGATGATGAAGCAACAGATCCCCCTGTGGCCGGAATCAACCATACCCTCATGAAGCTGGAAATGTTAAAATTGCCTTTGTGTAGGTCTATACTGTATGTTTATCTGATGGCACTGAATGTTCCCCATATATATGTTCATTGTAATCCGCCCTGAGTTCCCTTTGGGGTGAGTTCCCTTCCCACCCCTGCAATCACCCTGGGGACAGTCCAGATTCTGACACTCCAGATTTGCTCCAGGACAAAAGGTCAGTGTCAATGTGCCCTAGGAGGTCTCCTTCTTGCTGTCCTACTGTAGACAAGGGAAAACATTCATGTTCTAATAGGCTTTTAGTGCAAGACCTCCACGTAGTGTAGTATAATGTTAGGCTGATTTTTACCTTTCCCTTTAAACTGATGTGTTTAAAATTGTTTTAACTCTATACTTTATTTAATTGCAAGAGCTTTGCATTTGAGCAAGAGTTATTATATGCTTCGCCTATGTATTTGCACCTGTATTTTAGTGGAAACAACAAGATTTATACCTTCAATTTTGGAAAGGAGACTTTTGTCACAACGTTTGAACAGTGTAAAGTCTGATGGGTAACTGTGTTCCAGTCTGCATTTTAAGTTAGAAATTGGGTCAGTTCATTTAAAAAATGACAGCTAAACAAAATCCTCCCCGTCCTTGTGATTGATGTCTATAGGAAGCTGTTACAAGGTCACATACCTCCTCAAGTTCAACCATTTGTTCAAATCATCAAAAAATGAACTTTTTTTTCTTCTTAAAGATTTTAGGCATTTTAAAAAGCCTTCTCATCCTGATTAGAATAGAATCATCAAATCACTGGGTATTACTTATGTACAGGAATGTAGTCTGACAATTTTCATGGGGGGCAGAGACAACAAAGGGTGAGGAAAGAATTTCAGCATTGATCAATGTCAGAAGGATCTTTCCATTTGTTGTTGTGTGTCTTTTAAGTAATTTCTGACATACAACAACCTTGAGGTGAATCTATCACAGGGCTTTCGTGGCAACATATATTCAGAAGTGATTTGCCATTGCTTTCCTCTAATGTTGAGAAAGTGTGACTTGCCCAAGATCACCCTGTGGGTTTCATGGCTGAATACGGATTAGAACCTCTATTTTCTATTTGATCCAGTGATTAACCCACTACAGCATGCTGGCCTCCTATTTTTCCATGGGAATGATACAAAAATAACCTTTAGTTATGCACTGACCTTCATTATATTTGGAAAGTATTTCTGAAGCTTCCAAACAAGGCAAACCAATATTTTCAACACGCAAAATAGCTCCCTAAATTAAAATATCAGTAATGTGGAAGAAACTGCATATCAGAGAAGTCATCCCACTATAATTATCTGAACTGTTAATAAACTAATAGGCCATGATTTTTCTGCAAACATGCAGGGGAAAAAAATACTTGAAATTCCTTTCAAACATGTTGTTTTCAAAAGCCAAGATTGCTATATTTGCTTTTCTCTGATGAAGCACCGAAAGCTCATATAGTGTCAGCACATTTGTCAAAGTTGAGAATGAGTGTTTCACATACAGCTGTAGATGCACTAAAAGTGAATGTACTTTGGATATGATGTAGCCTATCACGTATGTGTATGTGTGAGCGCACTTTCAGATAGCCTGTTGACTTATTGTGGTGTCATGAATTTCATAGCACACATACATCGAAAGTCTTCATTGTATGTTTTAGCATATTTATCACACACAATTCCACCATATCCATTTCTTTAGATTGACTATACTATAGCTACATGCTGCTAGGGACTTACATCCTTGTAAATAGAATGATTGTAGGCATGTGCAAAATTGAATCAAGTTGTTTCATAACATCTATATTCATCAAGAACCAGCTATGACATTATCACATATGTCACAAGGGTAGCAAGTGGATGATGCCCATCAGGAAACTCTCAATTGTACATTTGAATAGTGAAATGTGAAAGCAATGGAGCTTAACAGGAGTACCATTGCACACCAAAAGTACCCAATACACTATGCATACCAGAAGTGCCCAATGCGCATCAGAGATGCCTTGTGCACATCGGATCACTCTTGCCAATGCCCAGATGCACATATTTACAATTTTCAACAGGGTTTTGTTTTATTTCTGCTGTGTAGCTATAGAATTATGCAGTTATGAAACAAATGACTTTATGGTTGTTGTGTGTTTTCTGGGCTGTATGGCCATGTTCCAGAAGTATTCTCTCTTGATGTTTTGCCCACATCTATGACATGTGAGGTATTATACCTCACAACCTCTGAGGATGCCTGCCATAGATGTGGGCAAAACATCAGGAGAGAATACTTGTGGAACATGGCCATACAGCCTGGAAAACATACAACAACCCTGTGAATCTGGCCATGAAAGCCTTTGACAACACAAAGGACTTTATCATAGGAACCACACAAATTGGAATCCTGCTACTAGTCTACCTCCTCCCATGGTTCATCCATCCATTGGTATTATCTGGTAAAATCTGCTAATACCTTCCAATCCTGCAACATTCCACTATCCTGTGATAGATCTTTCATGCTTCTGTGCCAGTATGCCAGCAGTAATTTAAAGTCAAAGGGTGGGATGATCCTCTTCTCCTTCATCCCCTTTGTTATTCACAAGATGGTTGCTTTGCTTTTATTTTATATTTTCATTTGCGTTTTTTAAAAATTCTCCAGTTGTCCAACTGTACTAAAATAAAAACATAAAGGGCAGATAATATTGCAGGAAGACGGGGTTATGAGAATGTGTTGAATTATGATTGGGGTTCCACCTCCAGGGCTTTCAGGTTCAACACTGAGACCAGGAGGACTCCCAAACTGCAGACCTTTGTCTTCAAAGCACAGGCTGGATCTCTATTCCCTGATCTGCCTTCTGACTGACCAGGTTTAGTCACTGGTTTAGGGTCAGAACAGCTTCCTTGGCATGAGGTGGAAAGGAGTCATAGAGTTGGGTGTCATCCATATACAGATGGTACCGCACTCCAAAACTCTGGATGACCTCTCCCAGCAGTTTCATGTATATGTTAAACAGCACGGGGAACAAAATGGAATACTGAGAAACCCCACAGGACAATGGTCAGGGGTTCAAACTAGAGACACTCAGCACTGCCTTTAGGGAACAGCCTTCTAGGAAGGAACAGAGCCATTATAAAACAGTGCCTTCCAGTCCTATCCCAGTGAGATGGTTAAGAACAATACCTGGGTTGATGGTATTGAAATACTGAATTTAATATTAAACCAGAGCCGGCCCTAGGTATTTTTCAAATATAGGTGAACAGAATGTTGGTCCCCCCTCCCCCAAACCAATCACCGAAAAATAAAAGTGTTGGATAAGCAAAAATGTTGGATAATAAGGAGGGATTAAGGAAAAGCCTATTAAACATCAAATTACATTAAGATTTTACAAATTAAGCACCAAAACATCATGTTTTACAAGAAATCATCAGAAAAAGCAGTCTCAACTGCGCCCCCGTATGTTTTGAGCCTGAAGCGACCGCTTAATTCGCCTCATTGTTGGACCGGCCTTGTATTAAACAAGGTATTTGGAGATAGGAAGAGAATTACATTAGGAAGGGTAGGGGTTTAAATTTTTCTTTGAGCAAGAGTAATGCTCTAATTTTCTTTCCCTTTGCCAACCACAACTGCCTATGTGATGGATCACTACTCAATGCCAGGTGGGATCTAATCTATTTGGGAATAACACACTGGATCCCAGCTCCCTTTCCCGGACATTAAGAAAACATCATCATAACAGTATATAAAAATAATAAAGCCATTTTGGGGAGTATATATTTTTTGCCTTTGTCAGATATGTTAAGCTGCCTAACAGAGTTATACTGTTAATGGTGACACATATTTCTTTCCCTGTGTGGCCTTTGAAGGCATAACACATCTTAAAAAAGGCCACTACATACACACAAGAGACTGTGTGACTGGTTTTATTTGCTGGTGCTTGAAGAGTAACTATGGTGTTAAAAAAACAGCCCAACATAGACTTTTTATGTTTTGGAAATAAAATATATCCTGAAACAAACTTACCATGTTTGCAAAAATTTTGTAACTTAGCAGTAAGCTGAGCAGTTCACTCTCCAGTGTGGTCTGCATTGAAAAGGAGTTGCTGTAATTCAGAGGACTTGCAGATATTTATTTGTAAGACTATAAATAGTGTGGTGACTTTCAGAATTGGATCTGGAATTGTTCAGTGTTCCAGCATGTTGATGCAACCCTAGAAATGGATTGCATTGACAATATGATTTCCATATTGTCTGAAGAGATGTCATCATGAAAAGTTGGTGTGAAATGGTGTTAAAATAATTGCAACCAGAGAACTATATCATGCTTCATTATGTATTGTGTAGAAAGAATTTCACCAGGATGTTGAAGAGGAAAAGAAGGGAAGCAGGTCTGTGTCAGCTATCCTAAGAAGTCAACTCTCTTCAGCATTGCCTCTTCTTGGTAATTATCCAGAAGTCATTTCCAGGAGGCTGAAGAAGAAGGCAGAGAAAGAGAAGACCAGCACCAGTCCTCTAATGAACCTTAAGGGCAACTAGTAATTTACATTTCTGTTGATTTTCTATTAAGACTAGAATCCAGTTTATCTGAAGAACCATATCCTTTCATGTTTGCCTTCCTGAAGTTGAATCTTTAAGGGAGACACTTGACTCCTGGGTTGCTGTGAATTTTCCAGGCTGAATGGCCATGTTCTAGAAGCATTCTCTCCTGGTGCTTTACCCATATCTACTCTATGGCAGGCCTCTTCAGTGCTTGCAAGGTCTGTCACCATGAAAGCCTTTGGCAACACTTGACTTCTTCTCACCACTTTTACAGCTGATTGCAGTCATCATGCCACACTATCCATATCTCCAGCAGAAATCCTTCAGTTGGACAAGTACTTAAGTGAAAAGGTAGGTTGCTGCTGATGGTGTAACTACAATGACAGAGATTTCTTATTATTGTTACATCTGATGAAGTATAGACTCAGCCCAAAGTCTATATCTGCCTCAAGAAGGATAGCATGGAGGATGCCAGCTTATCTTCTGCAAGAAGTGAGTTACACATTCGAGGATCAGCCACTGAGAATAGCCTATATTTCAGGAAAATATGTTGTACAAATGATGTTTCTCTAAAAATGTACTATAGGCTCTCCACATCCACTGTGGTTAGGGGCTCAGGGCTCATAGAATATGGCAAGAGTTGAGCTGGAAGACCTAGACCAGTGGTTCTCAACATGTGGCTCCTCAGATGTTTTGTCCTTCAACTCCCAGAAGTCCTAACTGTTGGGAATCATCCTGGACTACTCAAGTCTAAATGTAGTTAGATAGATGATAGAGTTAGATAGAGGGAATCCTTTCCCTGTTTCCAAAGCATGCCTAGACAGGCTTTACTGTGTTTCACTCTATCCTGTGTACGTCACATCCCTTACTTTGAAGTTAGTAGAAATGTGCATCTTTAGGGACACTAACTTCCCATTGGTCAGAATGTCTTTTATGGCCGCAATAAACTGGATCATGAGGTTGGAACCATTTTGGTTCAACCCCCTTCTCCCTTTTTTCTTCAAGCTAACAACATGTCCTGCCATCTCTCCTGGCAAGATGTAACTATTCAGATGTTTGTTATTATTCCTTTCTTATTTTTCCTTAGAAACCAGTCTAGAGTAGACTAGACAGCTCCCAAGCCTTTCTATGTACAATGGAGTTCTTTTTACCTGAATAAATACTTTTTGAACTTTTATTGAGACTCTGCAGTCCATTGCAATCCTAAATGGTCAAAGGCTTCTCTTTGCTTGCCCCGTGTAAGTAACTGCTGCATTCGAAAGCTTTGCTTTTGCTACTCTGCTGATTTTTGGTGGAATCTCCCCCAGAGAGGGTTAAATTGAGTCTAACCACTCAGAGATTACCACAACACTAACAGAGGGTAAACTGGCTGGGATTTCTGGGAGTTGTAGGCCAAAACACCTGGGAACCCACAGATTGAGAACTACTGACCTAGAGAAAGCTAGAAGGAATATATTAATCAAATATATAAATAATCGAATTTGCAAATGTTAAACACACAAACATGGAGAACTAACTGTATAATCAAAGGTTCTGAAATTCAGCTGGATTGAGATGCCATGAGGACATTGAGTCAAACCTGGTGGGCCAGATGCGCCAATAATAATAATAATAATAATAATAATAATAATCATCATCATCATCATCATCATCATCCACTTTCCTCTATTAAATGAAACTCAATGCAGCTCTGCAAAATATCAGTTTTGGGGGGTTGTGAAAGAGGGAGACTGTAATCATTACCATCCCACCAGATGGTTATCAGGGAAATAGTGGATGTTGTTAATATTTTTGCTCTTTCCCCATAAAAGAAGCAGTTAAAACAAGAATAAGATTAGGAAGGATGGCAAAAAGCAGGGGGGAGCTCTTAAAATAACTCCAATGACATAGTTTGCTTCTACTCAGAGCTTAATCTGAAAGGATAATTGGCTTCTATGTGTGTGGCTTTTCTGTTAATTATTTAGCCAACTGGGTAGCTGTGAGTCATATGGAGAAGTAACAGTATGGAGATGCAAGAACAAGAAACCTTTTCCTTCTTGTTTGGGGGAAGCTGGAAAAGGGGAGAGGGAACACAGCTATATCAGTTATACAGTGAATGCCTCTTTCTTCTTTTGCAAGCTGTTTTACAATTTACTACGAGGATAATAGTGGATAGGCACAGCTCAAACTTCACATGACTGGAACATCAACAGGAATTACTTCCAGAAAAGATGGAAATCTTCCAGCTTTACAATTCCTCCTCCCCACCTTCTAGTCAGATTGGAAAAAATCAATTTATATCCCCATACCAAAAAAAGGAAACACTAAAGAATGCTCAAACTTCCGTACAGTGGCACTTGTTTCCCATGCCAGTAAGGTAATGCTCAAGATCCTACAAGGCAGACTCCAGCAATACATGGAGCGAGAGTTGCCAGGTGTCCAAGCTGGGTTCAGAAAAGGCAGAGGAACCAGAGACCAAATTGCCAATATCCGCTGGATAATGGAGGAAGCCAGGGAGTTCCAGAAAAACATCTACTTCTGCTTTATTGACTATTCTGAAGCCTTTGACTGTGTGGATCATAATAAACTATGGTATGTTCTTGGTGGTATGGGGAGACCAAGTCACCTTGTCTGTCTCCTGAGAAATCTGTATGAAGACCAAGTAGCCACAGTAAGAACAAACCACGGAACAACAGACTGGTTCAAGATTGGGAAAGGAGTGCGGCAGGGCTGTATACTATCGCCCTCCCTATTCAACTTGTACACAGAACACATCATGCGACATGCGGGGTTTGAGGAATCCAAGGCCGGAGTTAAAATTGCTGGAAGAAACATTAACAACCTTAGGTATGCAGATGATACCACTCTGATGGCTGAAAGTGAGGAAGAGCTGAGGAGCCTTATCACCAAAGTGAAAGAAGAAAGTGCAAAAGCTGGGTTGAAGTTAAACGTCAAGAAAACCAAGATCATGGCAACTATTGATAACTGGCAAATAGAAGGAGAAAACGTGGAGGCAGTGACAGACTTTATATTTCTAGGTACGAAGATCACTGTAGATGCAGACTGCAGCCAGGAAATCAGAAGACGTTTACTTCTTGGGAGGAGAGCAATGGCCAACCTTGACAAAATAGTGAAGAGCAGAGACATCACACTGGCAACGAAGGTCCGCATAGTCAAAGCAATGGTATTCCCCATAGTAACCTATGGATGCGAGAGCTGGACCATAAGGAAGGCTGAGCGAAGGGAGATAGATGCTTTTGAACTTTGGTGCTGGAGGAAAATCCTGAGAGTTCCTTGGACCGCAAGAAGATCCAACCAGTCCATCCTCCAGGAAATAATGCCCGGCTGCTCACTGGAGGGAAGGCTATTAGAGGCAAAGCTGAAGTATTTTGGCCACATCATGAGGAGTCAGGAAAGCTTGGAAAAGAACACGATGCTGGGGAAAATGGAAGGAAAAAGGAAGAGAGGCCAACCAAGGGCAAGATGGATGGACGGTATCCTTGAAGTGACTGGCTTGACCTTGAAGGAACTGGGGGCAGTGATGACCGACAGTGAGCTCTGGCGTGGACTGGTCCATGAGGTCACAAAGAGTCGGAGACAACTAAACAACTGAGCAGCAGCAGCAACCTTCTAGTCATTGCCATTGTCTCTGTAAGTATATTGTTGAGGCTTGTGAAGCAGTTGCTAACAGAGAAAAGTTTGCTAAATGGAAGATGTTGTCTTTCAGGTCAGTTGAAGAGTGACTCCATTCGAGACTAACTTCTGCTCCAAAGTAGGCATCCCAGGTGCTGAGGTCCACTTCCAAAATCTTGCAGACCTCCTTTAAAATTCATATCAAAACCTGGAGGGCATTCACTGTCCCATTGATATGGGAGCCGTGATCACTACTGGTAATGACCTCAGGTGGCAGCTTTTGGTGGGTCAGGAAACATCATGAATTGCTTCTTCTTTTTTTTGCTGGCTCCTTTTGGGGAAAAAAATCAATATTCTTTCCATCCTACACGTCAGGAGGTTGGACTGGATGGCCTTTGTGGTCTCTTCCAGCTCCGTGGTTCTATGATTCTATGACTATCCCTATCAAGACAAAATTGCATCCATAATTTTAGCAATGTGCTCCATATTTATTTTTATTTTATTTCTAGGAGAAGGCTTTCTCTTGCATATTCCCTTTCCTTTGACTATACTTCTGTTGGTTTTAAAAGTACCGATCTCATCTCAGCTTGTTCTCAAAGGGACAAAGTGATGAAACTCGTACAGGACATGAAAACCTCTTCCATCTATATTCATTACCTTTCTCTGAATCCCAGCTTCAGTCTCATTCTACTTTTTATTTGTATTAGGTTATGAGCCTTTTTTTCTTCCTCTGTTGAAATTTGCATACATTTATATGCATTGTAATACATCTTTCATAATGTGGGCATATATTTATTCATTGTAATTAATATATGCATTTCCCTCATTGAATAAAATGTGTTTCTGCATATATTTTATTCAATTGTATGCATTTTAAGCCATTCGCGTCTTTAAAATGATGAACTTTATTTCTTCAAAATGTCCCCCAAGCCTCACAAATGTTCACATTTTTGAGATGAGGTATGTTTCATATCCCAATGAGTCTTTGGGGGTAGGAAATGACTGCTTGGGTTAGGACTCTTAAATCTAATGACTATTTCTTCCATCTCTACCTATAAAGAAGAGACAAAAATGATTTCCCCTTTCTGTCAAGTAGTAATCCATGTGTAAAACTCCAAAATTTCCAATGAACTACTCACAGGTTAGTGCCATTTCACCCCAACAGCAAGAACTTACCTGCATTAAGAAGCTATGGATTTTATCACACAAGGCTCCTAAATGGATTTGCCTGCCTACCATGGCAAACCTCAGTGAAACTGCTTTGAGAAAGCTCAAAATGCATTTATGTTACCACTCCTCCCAATCCATTTCTTTGCCCTCTTTGTACATCCCTCCCCTTTTGAATGTGAGAATTGCACAACTCCAAAAGTTAAGAGGTTCAAAGATGTGCATCTTTGTACTTCTGGCTTTTCATAGTACTGAAATATGAACTATATGAACACTTGAAATATTAATTAAAAATAAATGAACATTTTGAAATTATGTAAAATTTTCCTGTTGTATGTATTATGCAAGTGTTTTGACTTGGAAAGCATTTTTAGTTGGGCAAAGCCATGCATAAGTGGAAAGTTCTACAAAGTTTACTTTAGCAGCTTTAGGCCCCAAAGGTTCTGGATCAGGAGGAAAAGCAGGGTGGTGATTATTATTATTAATATTAAAGGTAAAGGTAAAGATTTCCCCTGACGTTAAGTCCAGTCATGTCTGACTCTGGGGGTTGGTGCTCATCTCCATTTCTAAGCCGAAGAGCCGGCGTTGTCCATAAACATCTCCAGGTCATGTGGCCGGAATGACTGCCTGGAGTGCTGTTACCTTCCCTCCGGAGCAGTACCTATTGATCTACTCACATTTGCATGTTTTCAAACTGCTAGGTTGGCAGGAGCTGGGGCTAACAGCGGGCGCTCACTCCGCTCCTGGGATTTGAACCTGGGACCTTTTGGTCTGCAAGTTCAGCAGCTCAGTGCTTTAACACACTGTGCCACCAGGGGCCCCTTATTAATATTACAATAATAATAAGAAATAATAATAATAATAATAATAATAATAATAATAATAATAATAATAATTTGCTACTATGCTTCCTGTGACTATATTTCTGGACTAGCTGTCTTGCCACCTTCATCCCACTGAATATTCTGTGACTGGGAAGTTTATTTATTTACTACATTTATATCCTGTCCTTCTCACCTCAGAGGAGGACTCAGAGCAGCCTTACAGAAAGGCAGTAATTTGATGTCATGAACATGCATACATACAGTAAAAAACAAATATACACACGTTAAAACCCCAAAATCAAACACCAATATTAAAAACAATTATTAAAATCACGTCATCCAAAATCAAGATCCATGGCCGTTCCATTAGTCATTTCACTATTCCATACAGTATATTCATACTGCACTAACTTGCTAGCCAAAAGCTTGGTCACATAACCACATTTTGACTTTCTTCCTGAAAGTCAGGAGGGAGAGGCTGCTCTGATTTCACTGGGGATGGAGTTCCATAACTGAGGGGCCACCACTGAGAAGGCCATGTCTCTCATCCCCACCAGTCGTGTTGGACCACTTGAAGCTTCTGAACAGTTTTCAAAGGCAACCCCACGTAGAGCGTGTTGCAGTAGTCTACCCTGGATGTAAAAAGAGCATGGACCACTGGCATGGACCTGGCTTCTCAAGGTATGGGCACAACTGACACACAAGTTTTAATTGTGTAAAAGCTCCCCTGGTCACTGTCGAGATCTGAGGTTCCAGGTTCCAGGCGAACCTGTGACTTCAGCGGAAGTGTAACCCCATCCACCACAGGCTGTAACCCTATACCCTGTTTGGCCTTTTGACTGACAAGAAGTACCTCTGTCTTGTCTGGATTTAAATTCAATTTATTCGTCCTCATCCAGACCATCACAGCTGCCAAGCTCTGGTTCAGGACCTGAAGAGCCTCCTTAGTAGGAGGTGGAAAGGAGTGATAGAGTTGAACATTATCTGCGTACAGATGACATTGAACTCCAAAGCTCCTAATGATCTCTTCCAATGGCTTCATGCAGATGTTAAACAACATAGGGGACAGAACTGAGCTCTGCGTAACCCCAGAAGACAATGGCTGTGGGGCCGAGTAGGTG
Organism: Anolis carolinensis; assembly: GCF_035594765.1. Taxonomy (NCBI): domain Eukaryota; kingdom Metazoa; phylum Chordata; class Lepidosauria; order Squamata; family Anolidae; genus Anolis; species Anolis carolinensis. Next base: position 315,007,854 of record NC_085842.1, read on the forward strand.
TCCCCCAACAACACCTTCTGGGAACGTCCCTCCATGAAGGACTGGAGCCACTGCAGAACAGTACATCAAAAGAATACCATGGTCTATGGTATCGAAGAACACTGAGAGGTCCAAGAGAACCAACACACTCACCCACACATTTCATTATAAGGCCCCTTCCACACTGCCCCTATAACCCAGGATCTGATCCCAGTTTATCTGCTTATCCTAGAATATCTGGTAGTGGAGACTCATATAATCATGTTCAAATCAGATAATCTGGGATCAGATACTGGGATATAGGACAGAGCACAAGGGGTCAAAGAGGAAAAAATCTTATCAGCCACTTATTGCAGCCACAATGTTCCTTGATTTAATGTTCCTTGATTTTAAAAAGGAAGTAATCAAGAAGAAAGGGTTAAGTTTTGCCTTTGCAGGCGAGGGGACTGTTTACAATATGGCCAAAATCTATGTCACTGGCCCCATAGTCATAGCACCTTCAGATCAAGGCATTGTCGAAATCACTTATCATCCAAAATCGAAAATTGTGATTGAGATAGTGATGCCTTTGCTTTTCACTGGTTCAATAAACACAAACATTTTTATGTGCAAAATTATTAAAATGCCGTGTATAAAGTGGAATATGCAAAGTACAGGTTTAGACTTCGATCCCATCGCCAAGGTATCTTATTACGTACATGCAAATATTATAAAGGAGGGGGAAAAATCCAAAAGCATTCTACTCCAAAACATTTCAGACAAAAGATACTCAACTTCTACAATCCAAGTTCGTTGGCTATTGCTGTGCCCCTGGTTATTTAAAAGAAAAAAAAAATTGAATTAGTGCTGAAAACCTCACAGGTCTCATTGTCTGAGTAGACTTGGATCACCTTATTTGTTAATTGGCAAATTCTTTGTTTGCTATATTTTTTCTTTCCAAAAGGATCAAAAGAACACAACAACAATGCTAAGTTTTGAACAATTATTTTTTTCCATAAACTGTAGAAACTGTGGAAGAAAATTGTACCTCGTTTTTACACTGAAGGCAGAAATTCAGAGTTAAAAATGTTGAGATAGCCTGTCTCATTAAAAGCAAGTAATTTAGTGTGTTTGTTTTTAAAACCCTAAAATAAATTATAACTGAATTGCAGAATTTTATCTTAGAGTGCAATCCTAAAGATGCTTACTTGAAAGTTAAATCTATCCCAATCAATAGGATGTACTTCTGAGAAAACATGCCGAGGATGGAAGCATTAATGTGGAATAGATTTTTGAAAGAGAAATAAGGGTGTGTTTCACATTCATGCTCCCTTCATTAATGCATTTCCTCTGAAGTAGGTCATATTGATTTTGATGGAGTCAACTTTCAGGCAGGGAGTGAGGAATTTTCAGGGAAAGAAAACATGTTGATTAAAGCTCTTTCTACATCCAAATGCACTTTGTTCTTTCTGTTTCTCCTGCCCTCCCCTCTTGTTGCTTCGAATAAATTTTCAAATGATGGCAACAGGGTTCTCTTGATAAGAATTGTTCGAAGGTGGTATCCTTACTTTCTTCCAAGGTTGGGGTTGCTTCTATACTGTAGAATTAAAACAGTTTGACATCGGTTGCATTCCTATAGCTCAGTGCTATGCAATCATGGGAACTATAGTTTGGTGAGGCACCAGCACTGTTTGACAGAAAAGGCTAAAGGCTTTGAAAATCTACAATTTCCATGATTCCATAGCATAGAGCCATGACAGTTATAGTGGTGTCAAACTGTATTAATTCTACAATGTAGATGTATACTGAAATACTGTGACTTGTTCTAATTCAGTGGTTCTCAGCCTGGAGTCCCCAGATATTTTTGGCCTTCATTTCCCAGAAATCCTAACAGCTGGTAAACTGGCTGGGATTTCTGGGAGTTGTAGGCCAAAAAACATCTGGGTACTCCAGGTTGAGAACCACTGTTTTAATTCATTCTGTGCATTTCAATGGTCAAGGGAGGAATTGAATGTCACTCTCCCAGATTCCAGCACTTAAAGCACTATACCATGCCAGCTCTATCACACACTCACACAAACTTTGTGATGTTGTTACTGCAACTGTCCATAATTTAAACTCACAAAAAGTTTATGAATCTTTATCCTGACTCCATCCCCCAAATCCACTACCTTTGTTCATTGAAGTCAATCTTTGGTCAACCTGGTTTCAACTTCAGATCCTTTCAATTTTTAACTTGGGCCACAGAGACCAGTATTGCACCAATCCACTTGACTCTAAGTACTTTAGAAATAGAAAAATTAAAGTAAAATCCTATTTGAGACATAATACTAATACTAATATTAATAATAATACTTTATTTGTAGACTGCCCTATTTCCCCAGAGGAACTCAGGAAAACATTCAATGCCAATGAGAAGAAGACATATGAACAAATTAGTATTACATCAAACAGAACACATCAAACAATATAAGCAACAACATTTTAAACTGAATGACAAAATTAACCAAATATAAAACTTAACATAACCCGAACAGACATAATTTATCACAGGGTAAAACATCTAAAACTAATAGCTAAAACCTTATAAAACAGAGGTTCTCAACCTGGGGTCCCTAGATGTTTTTGGCCTCCAACTCTCAAGAATCCTAACAGCTGGTAAACTAGCTGGGATTTCTGGGAGTTGTAGGCCAAAAACATCTGGGGACCCCAAGTTGAGAACCACTGTTATAGAGCAATGGGATAAATTCAAATGTGTATACAGTTTCTTTTTTGAGGAAGAGAGGGGGACATTGCATAATGGATATGTTCAGCTTAGTGTTATGTAAGGTCCACAAGTATAACCATTTCATAAGGGGGCTTAAAATCTAAGTTCTATGATTAGTTTTGGGTAGGATATGAAATATCAGCCCTACCATTTCTCTCCAGGTGAGAAACGAAGCTCAGATGAGCCCTGAAACTGTGCAGGAAGTCAAACAGACAAGAAGCAATCATTTTGGCCAAAGGATCTACCAAGTTTGTTTTAAAGTCCAACCTACTCATAATACTGGTTGAAATAAAAGTACATAATGAGTTAAAAAAATACTTATTGAGAAGGATGTTTTTCATGGTGAGCACTAGATGTAACCATAGCATATGTTGGCCCTGAGCATATACAGTAGAGTCTCACTTATCCAACGTTCTGGATTATCCAATGCATTTTTGTTATCAATGTTTTCAAAACATCATGATATTTTGGTGCTAAATTTGTAAATACAGTAATTACTACATAGCATTACTGCATATTGAACTACTTTTTCTGTCAAATTTGTTGTATAACATGATGTTTTGGTGCTTAATTTGTAAAATCATAACCTAATTTGATGTTTAATAGGCTTTTCCTTAATCTCTCCTTATTATCCAACATATTCACTTATCCAATGCTCAGCAGGCCCATTTATGTTGGATAAGTGAGACTCTACTGTAATATTGCAGCATTTCTATCATAGCACAAATGATATAGCCCAACAAACAGCACATGCCATGGGGAGATGTCAGCTATTGTCAAGATGGGGTTGATCAGGCTCACTAAAACAGATCATCATATACCTGACTCTTTGATTCTTATTTTACTCCAACAGTTAGTCTCAACTAAAGTGGACTCATTGAATCAACTGGCTTTTGTCTATTACTTGGGTCACTATTCAACAATAGATTCAATGGGTTTACTCTAGCTGAGACCAACTGAAAAGATAGCAGCAACACAGTTACACATGCATGAATTGTATATAACTGCGTGCCAATGCTATAGCTGTACCATTTGATTTACAGGGATTGCAGGGGGAGAAACAACTCGTGCATATTCCCCATTACACAATGGGATAATAAATGAGCACATTCCACATTCATCAATGGTTGTGTGGTGTTATTAGTTTTGTGGAACAAGAACCACACAACTATTATTTACTCTATATGTACATGGTGTAGAATCTTGCCATTTCTGAAGTTATGTCACACTCAAGTGTGAGCCACATCTGTGACTGGGAGGTCATGCTGCCAAGCATTACCTACTCCTTTCTCTTGAGAAATTATGTATTAACGACTGCAATAAACTCCTTGAAACTATTTTCGTTTTATTTTCAAAATAGTCTCAGAGGTTGTAAAGAAGTGGAGGCAGGAGAGAGACAAGGCCCTCTTTCAAGGGCTTGGATGTACAAATGGGCTCTGATTCCACTGCTGAGATGTGCCAGAAGTTAATAGAGCTTTTTGCAAAAGCAACATATCTCAGGAGTCAATATAAGCCATGCCCCAGACAAAGAGCCGTCTTTCATGCCCTACTCATCTTGTGTTGGCAAGGGCTGTGGAGGCAATCTGCTGCATGGCTTGAGCTCTTCTCACATAAAAGGTCCTCTGTGTAGCTGCAAGATAAAAATCCACTTGAGTTTGTTAACAACATTATTTAACCTCTGATCCCTTCCCTCCACACTCCATTCTCACTATGAAAAGCTGCGGGTGAAGGTTTCATATGGAGCACCTTGGCCCAAAATTCTTGGTATTTTTTTAAAAATCGACTCATTTTGCTCATTTAGACTTGATGCCCAAATATTTTGGTGTAATGCATGTTTGAACATTCCTTTGGTTGTACTTTTCTAGCTGTTGTGCAATGGACATATTCATTTTGTGATTATGCAAGCTGAGTTTCACAAACATAATAATTGCATTCATTAATGGATAGTGTATTAGTCAGCCTTGCACATTTAGTGAAACAAGGGGTGACGGATCCCTTGTGAAGTAGGGAAAATGAATTAAAAATTACTCTTCTTTTTACCACTTATGTTTTATTTATTTGTTTGTTTATTTATTTACACTATTTCTATTCCCACCTTTTTCCACCCAGAAGAGGACTCAAGGTGGCTTTACATGTCGGCAGCTATTTGATGCCATAAGAACAATACAAAATTAAAATATTTAAAATAGGATAATAAAATACAATTAAACAAATTAGAAACATTTGAAATCAAACCATCACAAATAATCATATAATCTATGAGCATAATGTAGGTATCTTTTGTGTCCTCCAGTGTGACTCCATAGTTAACTTCCATCAGAAAGAGATCTAGAAGTTTTAGTACACAACAATCTGAATATCAGTCAACAGTGTGATGTGGCAGCCAAAAAAAAAAATCAGACTTTTACTTTAAAAAGAGGACAGCTATTTGCTGGGCATCCTGTATTTAATAGGGGATTACAAATGATGGCCTATGGAGACTCTCCCAATCTATGAGTCTATGGCACATCTTATTAGTTCTTTGAAGAATACAAAGACCTGGTTATACTGAGTTGAGTCACTGATTCCTAGGGTCCTTCCACAAAGCCATATAACCCCGAATATCAAGGCAGAAAATCCCACAATATCTGCTTTGAACTGAGCTATCCGAGTCCACACTGCCATATATTCCAGTTCAAAGCAGATATTGTGGGATTTTATTCAGCTGTATGGAAGGGGCCCTAGATTTTTGCCCCAGATTCAATAGGTCAACTGATACTTGTTATTAAATGCACCGCTGACTCTAACATAAAGGAAATTGTTGTTGTTTTAAAAATGCAGAGAGCACATGTTTGGGAGGAATTATGTAATCCATCATTGTCAGGCACAAAGAAAAAAGGGGAAATTTCCTCCTGAGACAAATCTCTTCTCCGAAATGTCATTGGGAAAAATTGGGGCCATTGAAGTGTTAGGAGTGGTTTTAGTGGACATTCCCATTCAGAGTGAACAATGAACAAAATGATAGCCTGGACTGTTGTGCAACACTGTTGTCTTATTGCAGTTTTGCATGGCTAATTTTGCAACTAAATATATAATATATGTGTACATTCATACTCAATAAGCTACATATAACTCCCCTTCCAGAACTCTGAATTAAATTGAGATTTTGAGTGCTATCATGCCTTATCACTTTAATGTTTATTGGACTAACACAGCAACTCCTTTCGAAACTACTGTTACATTTAGGATAAAAATATCCAACCACTTCTGTAAGGAACTTACATATGTGTAAGACACTAGTCATCGATCTGGATGGCTGCTGTAGATGTAGGTGAAAATTACCTGCTTCTTGCCAGAAGTCTTGCTGGAAATTTATGACTGCTGACAAATTTCTTTACGCAGCTTTCAAAACAGGAAGGCTGAACATTCCTGCATGTGAAAAACATCCAAAGGATAGCAAGGAAAGCAAAAGCACAACCAGTAATTGTAGCAACATTTCTCAGGTGGGTTTGGCATGCAGGATGAAAAGAACATGTGTGTATTTTCTCAAGAGTAAATATTTCTTGGCACATACAGAAAAATATCAAACACCATGAGATTTTTTTTTAGTGTTTGGCGGATTTTGTGCCAAAAATGAACACAAATCTTGGGTGTTGCACAAATGCCAATGCCTTTTGCACAGAAAACAGTATCTTTTGCTAAACTTGTGCTTAGAAAATGATTGGTAACCAGCAGAGCCGGCCCTAGGTATTTTTCAAGTGTAGGCGGACAGAATTTTGCCCCCCCCCCCCCAAAAAAAACCAATCACTAAAAAAATAAAAGCGTTGGATAAGCAAAAATGTTGGATAGGGATTAAGGAAAAGCCTATTAAACATCAAATTACATTAAGATTTTACAAATTAAGCACCAAAACATCATGTTTTACAACAAATCAACAGAAAAAACAGTCTCGACTACGCCCCCATATGTTTTGCGCCCGAAGCGACTGCTTAATTCGCCTCATTGTTGGACCAGTTCTGGTAACCAGTGAAACTGTGTGAACTAGGGAGTGAGATTTCCCTGTAATTGGCCCAATGCATCTGCATGTCATTGTTGTTGCTACAGAGGTTGGTATTCTCTAAAATCCTCAGCAATATCCAGTGCATCCCTAGACTATGGAGTGGCTGCAGACCACCCTCCAATGGCCATTTAGTGGTTGATGGGGATTGGCAGGGTTATCAGAGAAGCACCTGGCTATGTTCCTGTAGCCAGACACAGATTGACAGCATCATCTGTCAATTATACATTCAGAGCCACAAAGGTCCTCTGGTGGACTTTTGTGGCTCTGAATGTATAATGCTCTTGGCCTGTGTCTGGTTATGGGGAGACCCCAAGGCCATTCTGTTGCTGCTGGAGAAGTCAGAGTAGCATCTGGCTGTGATGGAAACAATCTCCTAAGGTTCAGAAGAGGTTTACTGTTGCCTTTCATTATGGTCAGGAAAGTACTGGGGGTACCACAACATATGTGGATCAATGGTCAGTGTGCTTGACTGACAATCCATTGTTACATTGCATTACAACGCACAATGACAATATATATGGAGAATGACCATACTCTGTGTTCTTTAATGTGCTACCTCATGCACAATTGTCCCACATGTGAAACTGCACTTACAGTGCCACCAAGTGGATACAATGCTTGCACACTGTAAAAAAAACACTCAAAAAAATTCTCATTCTGGACAATTAGTGAAATGTCCATCTAGAGATGTCATTAATAGAAGGCCAGCCAATAATTCTGAATTATAGGGGCAATTTTACTTTATACATGCTGAATAGTTTTTGTTATAAAGTAGTTTCCCTTTGTCCTACAACATAATGAATCAATTTATAGGACAGTGACTGGAATGACTCAGGATGGACAATATAATATTTGGATACATCCTTTTAGGTCATTGTATAAGTACACTGCTGAGATGCTGGTGAAGAAAATAATTGCATCTCTATAGATATGTGCTTACTGTTTTCCTTAGTAACAGAATTTTTAATTTAACTTTTAGTGTTACTTTAGTTTAGAGATTTACTGTACAAAGACTTTGTCCTATGATCTATTTTATTTATTTATTTACAGTATTTATATTCTGCCCTTCTCACCTCGAAGGGGACTCAGGGCGGATCACATTACACATATAAGACAAACATTCAATGCCTTAACATAGAACAAAGACAAGACAAACACGGGGCTCCGAGCTGGCCTCGAACTCATGACCTCCCGCTCAGAGTGATTCATTGCAGCTGGATGCAGCTGGTTGCTCAACAGCCTGTGCCAAAGCCCGGCCCGCACATCATTAGACTGCACATCATTAGATGTAACAACACTGAAGCTTTACCTTTGCAGTGACATCTATGATACTTCCCACTAAACAGTCTTCCAGCTGGAGGATCGATGGGAAGAATTTAAAATAATTCACAGAGTGTGTCATATTGGGGACACAAAGTATTAAAACATTTGAATGTGGCTGATAGCAAGACTGGGTGATTTCCCCATGACTATCTATAGCCCATTCTGTTGAAGGAATCAATAGATCTATGAGGATGAACTGACTACAGGTCACCCAGGGGAAAGATATCCAGATCTTGTCTGCTTGCCAAAGAACTGCAGTTTCCCAGTTCGAACCCAAAAGAAACCCTGGTAAATACGCAAACTGTTATCTGCAACATCACAGAGTTTCTTGGCAAGATTTGTTCAGAGTAGGTTTGTCATTATTCTCCCCTTGGAGTAGGACTTTCCCCCCCATGCATGGCTGAGCAAGGATTTGAACCCTGGTTTCCCAGAGTCCTGGTGCGACTTCAAAACCACTGCATCATGCTTTCTCTCAACAGGTAAAGAGTTAACTATAATCCCAGAGGAATGCAATTTTGCCTCAGAGTTTTGTTTTGCAGCCAGCAGCCGTGATGGCTTGGGAATAGGGCCATCTTGTCATAAGGAGGAGGCTCATCACTTGGCCTGTTGACAGGAATACTTCCAGATATGAAGGTCTATTGATCTCAAGCTCCAGGAAATATAGCGGTCCATTTATTCCATCAAGTCTAACATCCTGTCTCCTGGCGTGCGGGGCCTACTTGAGGAGGGGGAAAAAAGGATAAAAGCAAATCAATACGATAGTAACCAGCTGTGCATTACTGGAATGGGGTGTTGAACTGCTGTTTCGCTCCCAGCCGTGGATGCCAGATAATAAACTCCAGTCCCATCAGCTCTTCTTTGCCGCACTCATCGAAAAGGAGCAGTCACTTAATTTTGTTCCATCAGTACCTGGTGCTGAGAAGTGCTTATAACTTAGAGAAGGAACTGCAGCACCAGGCAGCCGTTGTATATCACAGGCCAGCAACCTGTGACACAAGGACCACGAGCATCACATACAACAGGAGTGTGTGGCAGACTTGATAGAGTTGAGGTGACACAGGGCTCAACAAGGCCAGATCTGATATTGGGCAGTAACAACAGAAATGATAGTTACAAGTTTTCCAAAAAATTGGCAAAAAAACCCCCATGCCTTTCTCCTTTCCTAATTAGAACTTTTAACAGAAAAAATCAAATAAAGAAAGCAATAATGCCTATACATAAATAAACACACTGAACAACATTTACATAACTAACTACACAATTTCTCTCATTAACCAACATCTGTACTCTAGATGTAAATCTGAAACAGAAACATACTGTATATACTCGAGTATAAGCCTAGTTTTTCAGCCCTTTTTTTAGGACTTAAAAAAGCCCCCCTCGGCTTATACTCGGGTGAGGATCCTGGTTGGCTTATATTTGGGTCAGCTTATACTCGGGAATATATGGTACATTTATTATTTTTCTCTATTATTACATTTATTATTTTACTTTATTATTGTTGCTACTATTACATTTATTTTACTCTATTTTTATTATTATTATTAATACATGTATTATTTCACTCTGATCTTATTATTATTATCATTACATGTATTATTTTCCTGTATTTATTATTACATGTATTATTTTCCTGTATTTATTATTATTACATGCATTATTTTACTCTATTATTATTAAAAGGATACATAAGCACATTTACATTGAAGAAGATGAGAATAATGATTTAATTAGAGTTGGGCAGTCTTATCTTAAATTTGAGCTTTATGTAAATATTCAAAAACATTTAACCTACCAATGTCTCAATTAATGTAATTTTATTGGTATCTATTTTTATTTCTGAAATTTACCACTCTCGGCTTATACTAGAGTCAATGTTTTCCCAGTTTTCTTTTGGCAAAATTAGGTGCCTCGGCTTATATTTGGGTCAGCTTATATTTGAGTATATACGGTACATTACATACATATATAAAAAGATGATTTCCTCCTTGGTTTTGGTTTCTATAATAAAGTTTTTTCTTCCATCTCATATTCAGCAAATTATTTGCTTGTGCTTGATTTTACATTAACACATGAATATCCCAGCAGTTTATATCTCCAAAACTAGAGTATTTTTCACTCCCTCCAATATGTATTCATAAAGGTTTCCATTCTTCTTAAAATATGATTTTTTTTCTTTAACAAGGTGATAACTTGTCTATTTCTATCAGCTCTCATATTTCCACTGTCCAAATGTCTATAGTCGGGATTTCTGTCTTTTTCCATTATTGAGCATATCGGATTCTCACCACTGTTAACATGTACTGCAGTTGTGGTTTTTTTACACAGGAATCAGCATTTCTTCTTCTTTTTGTTTCAAAACGGATAATGTTTAATATTGAACACTGTTGGACTTAAAGGAGAAATGGCACTTTTTAATTAGCCCAAATCTACATAAAACAATGAAAATGATACATGTAATCGAGAGAAAGCAATGCAGAGACACATTTAGGACTACAAACTGCTCCTAAACTACAACTAAAATGCACACAAAATAATAATAGATTATAGAAAGAAAAAAAGAGTTAAAATTGATTTCCAGCTTTCTTACCTAGTATACATGATACTATATTCTTCTTCCTCTGTGCTATACTACACAATTTGGTCAAAATTACTAATTCTTGATATATCTTTTCACTTCTTTCTTGCTAGCCCTTCCACTCAATGGCTCTTTTTCCTTCTTTAATAGAACCACCCAATGATTTTTTATTTCCACAAAATAGATAATTTATCAATTTCTGCCAATTCAAACATTGTCATGATCCAGTCTTCCTGTGTTGGAACTGTCCACGTTCTTCCATTTTTTGCGAACAAAAATCTTGTTGCAGTGATTATGTGTTATGGCACCCTCTCATATTTCCTTTCTATTTCTAAGTCCCAATAAAAGCAGTTCTGATTTTAATTAGATGTTTCTTAAATCCTTTCTGAATCAGATAATGTATCTGTTTCATTTCTGGTTTTTCATTAAGCAAAAAAAATGTAAAAGGGAGTCTATTATCATTTGAAACTGCATTATATGGTCAGTGTAGACTCATATAAAGTAGTTGAACTGCATCAAACTGCATTCTATGGGTTTTCATTTACCATATAATGCAGTTTCAAACTGCTTTATAAGACAGTGTAGATGGGTCCAGATGTTAACGTTCCAGGCCATAACACTACGTACCACCAATAATAACATGGCAACCAGGGAGAGGTATTTAAAGAGCTCTAGTGCCTCTGTAGCTGCAAATCCCAGAATCAAATGGCATGTTGCCAGGATGGTAAAGCTACAATCACAACACTTTAACTGTGTAAGGTGACAAGTTTTGCTCAACTCAACAAATCCGAATACCAAGCCAGAAGGGTCAGCAATAGGTTGATTTCCCACCAAGAACTCAGTTGCTTTGCTGTCATTGCCCTTGGCGGCATCCTTGTCTGGCTTTCCAGGTTTTGCATGCTCATTTTTAAAAACTGGTTTCCTCTAGATGTCTGTGAAAGATATCAGTGAAGCAAAAAATTTTAAGTAGTTTGACAGTAAGGATTGGATAGTTGCAGCAATAAAAACAAACCATTATCTGGCCAGTTTTCTGGCTCGCTCTGGCTATTTGCTCCACAGCTTTCCAATGCTAACAAAGAAAAAAAAAACCCAATTCCCTTGCTCGTTCTGGAAACTGGTTTTATATTCTCATAACAAAGTACTTTGCCAAAGATTTTCCTACAGGGGACCATTAAAACCTGAAACAAATTTTGTTTCTTGCTTGTGAGTCAAACCTTCTGAGCTTTTTGGAGATGACCCCGCATTAAGGGTTGGAAAGGAAAAGAGCTGACAGAGTCAGCTTGGAAGTATTAACTTCCAACGAAATACACAGAAGAGAAATAAAACAGCAGCGGTTGTAGTAAAAAAAGAAAGAGGCAAAGCTAGCAAATGTTCCAAATGGCTCACTCCAGGTAACTTAGCCCCATCTGAGAGTGACCTCTTGGCTAATGGTCTCCTGTTGAAATCTCTGCCCACAAAGCTTTGTATATACCCTACAAAAACCAGGGAGATCATAATGTTATCAGTTCACAGTAAGGTCTGATCTCGAACAGACAGTCTTTACCACCTAACCTTATTGCCTACTTTGATGGACAGCATGGAGAAAGCAACGGGTCTGAAGAGAGAGGTGACTATTTATGGGGAGGCTCACCCCTCAAGCAAGGAATCTGGAAAATCAGTGTCTTTGTTCACATGGAAAGTCTCTGCATCAGGGGTTGTGGACTTTTTTGGGGGGTGAGGAAGGGGGTAACACTGCGTCTTCATGAGACCATGGGTACATCTTCACTGTAGAATCAATGCAGTTTGACACCTCCTTAACTGCCATGGCTCAATGTTATGGAATCATGGGAGCTGTAGTTTGGTGAAGAACCAGATCTTTGGCATAGAAGGTTAAAATCTTTGTAAAACTACAGCAATGGATTCAAACTACAAAGAAAAAGATTCCATATAAACATTAAGAAGAACTCCCTGATTGTAAGAGCTATTTGACAGTGGAATGGGAGTGTGGTAGGGTCTCTTTCTATGGAGGTATTAAAAGAGAGCTTGGATGGCCTTCTCTTGGGAGTGATTTCACTATGTATTTTCTGTGTGACAGATGGACTGGATGATTCTTGGGTTTCCCTCTAGTTCTATGAACTGATGATGGAAATGATCCAGTGGTTTTTGGGTCTTTAATGGGTTGACTTGTTCTGCATTAGCAAAATCTGAATGGGACTTCTGGTTAGATGTCATTTAGTGAAAAGTAGCCGTAAATGTATCCTGATATTTGGCATTGCCCCGTGGTCTGACAAAAAGAAGATATTCCGCTTATAATAACTGTCTGTCTAGTTCAAGATATCTTGTTTCAGCTAGCTAGCTAGCTATATGTCACAAAGTGTGAGAACAGAGCATTTTATTGCCACAGGGACTGTATCACAGTGGATATGTTTGGTTACTTGACAAGTCAGAGGGTTATGTCTGCCGTCTGTGAGCTTTTTTGCTAGTGGTTACTAGTACATCCATCCGAGTGTCAGAATGGTAGGGTCAAACCATTGAAGCTGAGCAGGCAAAAGTTGAATCTAGAGAAGACAGAAGTAATTCCAGAGCTTGGAAAAGTGACTTTTGGGGTACAAGTGTCAGCATCCCCAGTCAGCAAGGATCTAAAAATGATGGATGTGATTCAGTTGATTTTTAATGCATGCGATTATATCAGTTTTCTTATGGAAGTGGTTGGACATTTCAAGATTATAGCTGTAGACTTTTATATCATACATTGATGCATTCGCAGATGGTTCACTTGCATATTGGAGCCCCCGATGGCATAGTGGACTAAAGCCTCATGACTTGAAGGTTGGGTTGCTGACCTGAAAACTGCCAGGTTTGAATCCCACCCGGGGAGAGTGCAGATGAGCTCCCTCTATCAGCTCCAGCTCCATGCAGGGACATGAGAGAAGCCTCCCACAAGGATGGTAAAAACATCAAAACATCCGGGTGTCGCCTGGGCAATGTCCTTGCAGACGGCCAATTCTCTCACTCCAGAAGCAACTCAAGTTGCTCCTGACACGAAAAAAACTTGCATATTTAGTGCATATTTGATACCTCAATGTTCTAGTTCACGAATGAGGTGATGTACAACCTATGTACAACTCTATGAGTATAAAGTTATGCTCTGTCTCCTCAATATATTATCTTGTCTGATTATTCCTGGAGACTTGTCATCCAAAGTTCATATATGGTTGAAACAGATATGGAACTTAAAATGGCCTTGGTGTTCTGAAAGCTGTAGATGTTACTCTCAAATTATCCAGTTGAACATATTGGAGATGGTTGGTAGGACTGTGGCCCCTTCTACATTGTCCTTAAATCTCAAGATCCGATCCCAGGTTATTTGCTTTGAACTGGATTATATGAGTTTTCAATGCTATATAATCTGGGATAAGTAGATAATCTGGGATAAGATCCTGGGATCTGTAGAAGGGACCTGTCTTTGTACTTTACTACAATGTGGGCTCTCTCGCCATTGGACATGTAAGAGCTCAAAACCCTTATTTGTTTTTGTAAGTACTAGGCTTTACCACTTCTAAATGAATTGTATAGTGCTGCCTTGAAAAGACAGTGCAGATGTCACATGTGCTTATAAGCGTTTTGTTGCATCAATAACATTATCTATCAATTTGCTTTAACTTACCATGGTGGCAAAACTCAAAGAAGATGGTCTGTTGAAACATTTTTGCTGATAGGCTCTCCTCCATCCTCTCATAACTCTGGAGTGGCATGACATACATACATGTGTGGGTCAAATAATCACAAACATTTAGTAGAAATGTCCATTGATTCCATCTCGCTAGAATCATTCTAAGACAAATGCAGAATATTCTGCTCAGTGGAAGATTTCTTTTTATTTCTGGAATTTATGAAGGACATATTGCAAAACAAAACAGGAACAAAAATCCTATGGGTTCTCTTGCCAGTTCATAGGAAGGAAATAAATTTCTTTTCACAGAGCTCAAGCATATTAGATGAAGTACCAGGTGGCTGCCTTTTTATCAAAAGGCTGCACACATTTACTTAGCATGGCATCCATGGCATATACAAGAGGCATAGGCAGGTTGTGTCTCTTTTATTATTTTTTAATTTTATTTTATTCAATATTTATTCATTGATTTGATGTATGTGATGATTGTAATGAGACAAATCTTATAAAACAGTTGGTTGTAGAAGTCTGGACCTCTGTCTATGTGTTGTATAGTTGTTAAGTGATTTCAGCTACTACGAGAACCATGGGTTCAAAGCCCGGTGTGCCAACCTCCCAAAGGATTGAATAAAGTGATGAAGGCAAAGATCAGAGGCTTTGCCTGATTCTGGATGTCAACAGAATCAGCACTACAAATGTCAACAGAATCAGCGCTCCAAAAACTGTCATAAGCACAATTGCAAATATACAGATTTATTTATAGCACTTTGACAGCTATTCAAAAGAAAGAGACTTTGCCTCACCAGTCATTGATTGGTCCAGGTCAATGCCAATTAGGATCTGTTCCCTGATAGGTCAGTGCTGATTGGGTCCAGTCATTTGCTGAATTTGAAGTCTAGCAGCTGTTCTTAGTCTGCCTAGGAAAGGGGTGCAGCAAGAAAAGATTGTGGCTAACAGGAGGTAATGGGATCTGATGGCCTTGTTCCTGCCTGGCCGGAACAGAACAATAAATCCTATTGTTCATACAATGGGTGCTGAGGGTATTGGCATCCTTTGAATGGGATCCAATTTGGCTATCCAAATGAGGAAATGTTCTCAGGAAAATATTAAGATAACAGCTGGAAAGAATCCCGAGGTTCTTCTTAAGACCATTATGTTTCTTCCAGGGCATTGTGAAGCCATTACGGTCATTTCTAAACTAAATGTTGAACCTGGGGTGCAGCATGCCTATATAGTGCTTGTGCAACTTGTGGTGCGCTCACTGAGAAGTCGCCTAATTTTTGGGAAAAGTCATTGTGGTCTTCATTGCTGCCACTTACAGGACCATGGATTTGGGGGTCAGTTAATGTCCTAGCGTTTTGAATACATAGTGTCAGCTCACCACAGCCGCTCCTGAATGAACACACGAGACTCTCTGTGATATCACCAGAAACTTTTACTGTAGGAAACATGAACATCAAAAAAGCCAAGAATGGGAGGCTCCGGCCAACCATCCTTTATATACCCTCCCCCTCATTTGAAAAGTCTCTTCCCGCTCAGTAAAACCCCGCGCAAATTCCCCGCCAAGTCCAGCAGCCGTTTCTTCTCCGAGTCCTGAGCCGCAGGTGTCTTATCAATGTCAGTGACCCTGAAACTCAGAGCCACATCCAGGCTCTAGTAGCAGGGTTCTGACAACATAGTGTTTGGCACACAATCTGGTTCTAAATAACTGATAACTTCCAAATGAATGCTAATATAATCATGATTCTATATTTAAAGTTTTGACTTTTATAGATTTAATTACATTTTTTCCCCAAGAATCTCTAATTCCTCCCATGTTAATCTATGTCCAACTTCCTTTGGTCATGTTGGATGACCTAGAGATTTCTGGAGAGATCACCTCTCGAGGAATCTCTAGGTTCTCAAGTACGATTCCGTGGTCAGATTCCAATAAAAGTCAAGCACAGTGACATGCTGGAAGATGTAGGAATTCCTAGAAGGTTTTCCTTCAGGAAAAATAATAGCAATTTATTCAGAGCATTTTATTTTTATGGGGAGTACTGTGCCCATAACTCCAGCAAATGTGGAAGGATTGACTGTATTATTCAGTACTAGAGGGATATTATGAGAAAGGGAAGTAAAATGGGAGCATTGCCTCTAATAAGAATTCTGTCTCCCATTGAAATTGCCTTTCAGTACCCCAATTTCTAGCACTGCAGAGAGTGAAATTTTAAAATTAATACTTGAGATTAACAATGAAAACCCAAGAAATATCATTGTATCCTTAATATGGTATACTGGCTAGGGTTATAATATTTCAACAGTTTTCTTCTAGATGAAAAAATTCACAACTTTAGCAGGGCATTCTTTTTTGCTTTGTGAAATTTTTCAGAAATTATACTTTTCATTGATTATGTGCAGTTCGAGATTTATTCTGTGCAAAATTCACCATTTCGTATTTTCTTGACTGGAAAAAGCTTTTTTTCTGAGAAAAACAGATATATTTGAATTTTGAAGAATAATCTATAAAAACTGCATCTTCTCATCAGGATTTCTTGACTTTTTGAGGAATCATTTTTAAAACAATGTTAAAATGTTTTCAGATATTTTCAGTCTTTTCCATCTTTATTACTCACATTGACATACACTACAATCTTAGAGACAGAAAACGCCATAGCCTTAGTGTGCAAAAGTAAAAGTAGTCAGTTGCAAGGATAGGTTCCATGTTTCAAAATAGTTATTATTCCGATGACAGTTTGTAAAAAGCAAATGTATATTTTCTCATTCCTCAAAAGTACTGAAAATACTGTTTCATTCTGGACATTAGAGGTCACAGATTTGTAGAAGTTACAGAAGACTTGCCATTCATCTAATCAGCACCCCAGCTCACAACAGATACCAGGGTGTGCCACAAGCAGCACTTAGACAACGTGATATCTAGCCATGACTATTTATTGAGGCCACATTCCATAAGTGCAAACCTTATATTTTATGACATTTTGCAGAAGAAAACCAGGATAGATCTTGCAATAATGAGAAGGAAAACACAACTAGGAGAATAATCAGTGGTTTGCCTTTGCCTAAATCTACTGGGAAGGGCAAGATTTAGCTTATATTTTTCCTCCCTGGTGAGTCAGTTGAGTCAAACTACTGTGCTTTAAACTGAGGGTGCATCTACACTGTAGACTCAAAGCAATTCAGCACCACATTAGCTGCCATAACAAAATGCTATGGAACTCTAGGAGTTGTAGTCTTACATGGTCCGCCAAAGAGTGCTGATAAGTCGCCAAACTATAACTTCCAGTATTTCATTTACAGTTAAAGTGGTGTCAAAGTGTATTTACCCCCAGTCTGTAGAAATTCCAATAAGCAGAGGACAAAGGAAGGAAGAGAGAGGAAGAGAGAGAACAAGGGACATTTTAAAATGTGCTGAAGAAGTAGGATAGCAGAGGATTAATGGGAACTGTCCCTGACAATTTGGGGCCTTTAGAAAGTATACACAAGTAATGCAAAATTACACTCATGCCACAAAAAGAGGTTACAATCTAAATGTGATTCAGTTATATGCCTGTTACTGGGGCGAAAGGGATTACAAGTTAACTCTTTCTTTGCAACTACTTTCTTATAACCACTAATTATTACAGTCACCCATCAGGATGCTTCCAAAATGGACACTTAAGGCTGACTTTCATACGATCTTCATTCATACGATTTAAATTCAGGGGGTGGGGGGGTGGGGCATAAAAATGCAATTATTGTAACAAGTTTTAAAGATGATTATGATTAATATATCCTAGTTCTCATGTGTGTGTGTGTGTGTGTGTGTGTGTGTGTGTGTACATACACACACACACACACATGGACATGGTGGTTTTCAGATTCCCAACAATCTTTCTCCTTTAAATATCAAGAGTTAAAGGCCTTTGTGTTTTGCGAATCTTTGATCCAGGGTAGTGGAGTGAGCCAAGGCTGGAACCATTTGCTTTTTGCAGGCGAAAGAAAGAAAGAAATGATCGGTGTGCACACTCCTTGTCCCTATTATCAAGCCAGCAATAACTTTCCCAAAATGCCTATTAAAAACATCAATAACGTGTGCCCCCAACCTGGGCTTAAATTGAACAGTGATGTTATTTGAGGTGGAATCTCAAAAATGAGCTCTCCTCGCTCCTCTCTTGCATTCACATCACTGCTAAAAATGAAAGCCATTCCAACAAGCTGTGATTGAAACAAGGACAGGGAAGCGGGAGCGAGAGAGAGAGAGAAATCAATATGCTGGGTTTTTTTTTTCCAGGGTGCTATCTCTTGCTTTTGAAAAGAGACCGTGAATAACATGCTTACAGTAAAAGCAGTTGCTTGTTCAAAGTGCATTGAAGGGTGAGCTGAAAAGATAGCTCTCCATACGACGTCTCCCCGGAGAGGGAGAAAAAGAGAGAAAGGCAGAGGGAATTTTACAGAGATTTCAAAGAACCCAGCCTAGGAATTTGGACAAAGGCTTGCCGAAGCATTTTTTTAAAAAATTGCCACAAAGAGTGGATTGCAAAGCTGTCATCAAAATGGTCCTCCCTTTCCTCCTAAAGGTCAACACAGGACACATGGACCTCCTTTTCTTTCCCCTCCAGAACATGTTTGGCACATTCAAAGGGCTCTTGCATTATGCTCTTCCACCCTCATCATTTCTACAAGTACATGCTTTCATTGGTTCAAGTACAGGGTTCAAGTGTAACCTTGATCCTTTATCTGATAGAAGTCAATGAGAACTACCAAAAGCATGAGTTTCTCTCTGCCTCACTGCATTCCTTCCAGACCAAATGTGGCTCTCAGGACATAAGCAGCCTCTCAAACTTCTCTACTAATCCTCAACCCTCACATTCAGCGGACGTGTCTTTTTGGTGCCGAAAACTGAGGCAAACTGCTTCTCCTAGAAGCTACCCAGAGCAGTAACTTTCTCAGCAAATAGGTGCCAGCTTTCTCCTGCATTATTTCACATTAAAAATGCCGCTGTGGCAAAATCAGAAGGCATCTCAGGAGAGGACCTTCTCAGAGAATGCATCTACACTGTATAAGTAATGAAGTGTGACACCACTTTCATGGCTGAGTGCTATGGAATCCTAGGAGTTGTACTTTGGTAAGGCAACAACACTGTTGTTTGGCAGGGAAGACTGAAACCTTGTGAAACTACAACTTTCATTAAAATGGTGTCAAACTATTTTCATTCTGCAATGTACATGCACCCCTAGACTTTGGTACTCTCTCCCTTGGGAGGCAAGGATGGTCTTCTCTTTGCTGTCACTGTCAGGCAGGTTTTTAGAATGGAAGGCTTTTAACAAAAGGGCGATAAATGCAGCCCAGTTTCAAATGGTATCTTTTAACCTCTTTAGATGTTTTTTTAGGTGTATATTTTTAACATGTCAGTATGGGTTGTTGTATGTTTTCCGGGCTGTATGGCCATGCTTCAGAAGTATGGCCTGCCATGGATGTGGGCGAAACGTCAGGAGAGAATACTTCTGGAACATGGCCATACAGCCCGGAAAACATACAACAACCCTGTGATCCTGGCCATGAAAGCCTTTGACTACACATGTCAGTATGGTATGGTGGTCGGAGTTTTAGACTATGAATTTGGAAACCAGGGTTTGAATCCTGGCTCAGCCAAGGAACCCACTGAGCTACCTTAGGCAAGTCACAATCTCTCAAAGGAAGGCAAAGGCAATGCTTCTCTGAACAAATCTTGCCAATAAAACCTTTGATATATATACCTTTAGATCTTTATTTATTTATTTATTTATTTATTATATTTCTATCCCGCTCTATCTCACCCCCAAGGGGACCCAAGCTGAAAACAACTTGGAGGCACACATCAACAATGTTTTTAATATGAGAGCCAGCATGGCTTAGTGGTTTCAGTGTTGGATTAGAAACTTGGAGAACAAGGTTCAAATCTATGCTCTAGCAGACCTTGGGCAAATCATACTTTCCAGCCGCAGAGAAGGCAATGTGGAATCTTTTAAAAAATATGCAGTGATAAGTTCACCTTGGGGATGCCATGAGTAAAAAATGACTTGGACACACAACAACAACAGCAACAACAATGCTATTGGTTTTGGTTCCTGAGATAAAAGTGGGTCATAAATAAATACAGCAAAAACAGTAATAATGGTTTCAGTATGATAAACAATTAATTTGGTTTCGACACTGGCTTTTTGTCTGTTTTCAATTGTCATCTTTTAAAATGTGGAAGCTACCCTAAGTCCCAGACTTAGGAAGAAGGTGGAATATACATAAAATTAACTACCATCATCATTAATTAGTTTTAGCTGAAATAGAATCATATTCTATTTCCATTTAGCAATGAATTTTATGAGTCTACTATTTTTGCGACTAGTGATTGGACTGAGACGACCCTGTTTCCCCTAAAATAAGACATCCCCAGAAAATAAGACCTAGTAGAGGTTTTGCTGAATTGCTAAATATAAGGCCTCCCCTGAAAGTAAGACCTAGCAAAGTTTGTGTTTGGAAGCATGCCCAATGAACAGAACACCAGAGCATGCAGGATCGGTAAATGTACATACCATAGAGTGTTGTACATGGACATATTGGTAGTAACAAGAAATTCTTGATAGGATTCACAGTTTGTCTGGTTATGCTGGTTTGTGATGATAACTACTGTACAGTATATAATAAATGTTCATTTTTTTGTTCAATAATAAATGTGAATTCTTCTTCATGGAAAAATAAGACATCCCCTGAAAATAAGACCTAGAGCATCTTTGGGAGCAAAAATTACTATAAGACACTGTCTTATTTTCGGGGAAACACTGTATTATTTTCATCCTTAGAACAAACCGTCTTTTGAATTCTCTGAAGGCAAATATTTGATGACCAAACTCTCTCTATGGTCCCACTCCTCCAAAGCCGCTGTCAATGAAGACCCTCAAATCGGAGAAATAGCCGTTGGCCCCCATTCTGTGAAGGAGCTGCATGATTGTTATGTCTCTGTATTTCTGTATCAAGGAGGACTTACTGTCTTGATGGATGATCAGAAAGGATGATTGCAATGTGCGAGATGTCACCTTTTTTCGTCATACTTACGGCTTGAGAGTGGTGAGAGATTTTTCTGGAAATGAGCACTGGAAATCATAAGAACACTTTGCGCAACAGGATTTTATTTAGGGCAAGGCTGTTGGCGGCATGAAATAGGGAGCTTTGGAAGGAAGTAATAAACAAAGAGAAAGCTTCTTAGGATGGTTTCATTCTGGCTTTCTATTTTCTGCAAGGATCCGGGTGGCATTTTTACATCCGGCAGTTTACTTGCACCTGCTTCCTTTGGTTGTTATGATGGGTGCGAGAAAGTGTGGAGAACAGTTTCTTGATTTAAATACTCTTTATGACTGATTTTTCTGTTTTTCATATCAATTCATATCTTCGGAAAGGAGGCTCCTCCAGAAATGTTTGGATTTCAATTCCCAGAATTCCTGACTGAAGGTTGAGAAATGTGTGTGGTGTGGTTCTTTACTTATATTATTATCGGAAGAAACATTGAGTAATCCAGGTCATTTTCTTCCTGCTGGGCATAAAGTCTTGAAAAACTGCACACTTTTGCAGTCGGGGACTTATTCTGTGCAAAATTTGCATGTGACATTTCACACACAAACAGTACTTACTTATTGCACAGGAAACATTATTTTCTGTTTGTGTGTGTGTGAGAAATGCTGTTTTTCTTTGTGAAAATGGTATGTGTTTTCAAGTGGTGTTTTTGCAAAGAAAATAGCCTTTTCTGTGAAGGAAATGTTATTTTCTGCACATTATAGTTCTCTTTGCAAAAATACCACATGCAAACTTTGTGTAAGATATTCTGATCTGCAAAGATTCACCTCCCTCTAGAATTCTTCTCATCAAGGCTTCTTGAAACTTATTTTTGAAAATATGTTTTAGGATTTAAAAAAAATCCCCTTGCTTATAGGAAGGTGAAAATTGTTTCTTTTTTACCTTGCTGTACAATTGCAGCCAAACAGTCCCATATCCCATATCTCCTAAATCATGGCCAATTTGTTTTATTTAGAAATAACTTAATTTTGTCACTAACATTTAGCTGAAGTAGGCACAGGAAGTGCTGTTTTAGAAAATATATAATTATATTCATTGTACTGGATGTACCAGCATTTGCTGGATCGAACATAGCTTTAGGTTTTTAGTATCAGGCAGTTTTCCATTGGTTGACTTGCATGGGAAGATCTAACTCATTGTTCAACTGAGTCGTAACACCATTAATATTGTATTTAGGGCTTTCCAATACACACTTGTAAACAAGATTTGTTGGTTTCCATTCCTTTGAGGGTTTAATGATTGTTTACAACATGGCAGGGACAGATAAGGTACTGAGAGGTGAATAGTCCATATATAAACACCCAAATGTGTTGCAACTGCAAAGCTCACCAATGATGTGAGACTATATACCTGCCTGGTATCCTATTACTAAGGCCCCATCTACACTACCATATAATGCAGCTTGAAATTCAATTATATGGTTAGTGTAGACTCATATAATGCAGTTTAACAGCATTGATCTGCATTATATGAGTCTACACTGACCGTATAATGGGCTTTCAAATTGTGTTATATGGCAGTACAGATGAGGCCTGAATCACATATGTGAGGGTGTGCTTTTTTGGCCATGTCATAACATCCATATTCAATTGAGGTTGTGAAAAGGAAGTCAAACATGTGATGCCCTTGTTTATATGGTGCCACTGTGAATTGCAGAAGCAGATGTGCATTAACCATTATAACCATGCATTTCATATATATTTGCACATTCATTTTGCAGTGTTGCAGGTCACCAATGCATAATCATGACTTAATTTCATTGGTGAAAAATAAGAATTAAAGTTTCAATTAGTGAGTCCAATAAACTTCATTTTCACAATAGCTGACATCTCCCCATGGCCTGCATTTTTTCCTAACCTCTGTCATTTGTGCCAAACTAGGGATGGTGTAACTGCCCATAAGTTATGGTTGCAAACAGTGACAGACTCTGAGAACATCTCCATCAGCAAGCACTAGATCTGGGCTGGTCACATAGACCTCAGATAAGGATTACTTGGTAGGCATTAGATATTGCTCATGCACACTTTGTTGTGATCTGCACAACTCTGACATTCTATAAGATATTGATGCTTGAAATAACCTTTATCTATCTTGAGAAGTGCTGTTAATCAGTTGAACTGATACCAGTGCTGTGTCTTGGTGGATTCTTTCGCCAAAGTTATTATTTCTGAAGTCCTGTACTGGGTATGGAAGCAGTTTGAGTCTTCCAAACTGGGAATTGTGTTAGACAGAAGTGCTTCATGAGCTGAATCTTTGAAGTAATATGATTCAATAATGGAAGATCCCTCATTAAATTTGGAACAGCATTGGGAGAAAAAGGCATACAATCAAGGGTCAATCCACATCTTCAACCATGAACAGATAATCAACCACTTTTGCATGACAGCAGATTTTATTGTAACTCATTATATAACGTTGTATAACATCCCAGGTTTTCTGTCTTTTCTTTTAGTGGGAAATCATAGGGCACCCACAAAGGTGTTGTTGTTGTCATCTGCCATCATGTTGACTCTTGTCACAAGCTTGGAGGAGGTTTGCCTTGTCTTATTTTAATATCAATCCTGAGAAATTTTTAATAATAATAATAATAATAATAATAATAATAATAATAATAATAATAATATCTTAGTCATTTCTCCCTGCAGCTCGAGGTGGGATACAACATCATTAAACCAACATTATTAAAAGACATACAAATAGATAACAGAGTTAAAATACAAGTTCAAATCCATGGATTAAAATATCTAGTGGAGGAAAACAATAAACACTGAGGAAAAAACACTTTGCAATAATTATGTATGGTGAACCCTCCACATTTGCTGGTGTTAGGGATATATGACCCCGGTAAAACTGAAAAACCATGAATAAAGAAATTGCCATTTCTTTTTACCTGCGAAAACTCCTCTCTGGAAACTTTTAGATCTTACAGCAGGAGTCTGTAGTAAAGCTCTGATGAAAGCTGGCAACAGAATTGTACTGGAGGACATAGAATTTCCTAGTGAAAACATTTTAAATAAAATCTGTAAATAATCAAATCTGAAAATGCAGAGGGACAGCTGTAGAATTCTGACCCATTTCTAATAACAGTTGTTCCTCAGAGGCAAAATAATCTGAGACTTCATATCATGCAGGGATACAACCACTTATGCAGATGAACAGTGGTTTATTACATGACCCATCAACTGAATAGCAGCATTGGCAGATATGTGCCTGCTTATTGTCTCCTTATGAAATGAGGAATGTGCAATGGCTGTTCCTGCAATTCCAATGAATTAAATGATGCAGGGAAGATCCTGATGAATGGTTGTACACTGTCCCCAAATGCACACATGTACATTGACAACACTTTTTGGAGCAGCTGATACAAAGGAGTGTGATAGCTATGCCATATCCAAAAAAGTATATTTAAGAAAATGTGTTCATCTATATGACCCCATAAGCATTCTTGTTTTCAATATAAGAAGCATGATAAAAAGGAACCCATGGATGGGATTCATGCATTCTACAGAATTTTAGGATTTGCAGTTGAGGGAGGTACTTATTCTGTACTGAGGAGCCCATGTTTACTCTCCTGAACAGCAGCAATAGAGCTATCCAAAAGAGGATTCTAAGCACCCCTTTGAACTACAAATCCCAGGATGTTACAAGATGAAGTCACAGTGGTTAAAGTGGTATCAACCTGCTACAATTCTGCAGTGTAGATATAGTCCAAGCATTCAACATGCCTCAGGCAGCAATAAAATAATGTATGTGTTGAGACTTGCTTGCTCTTTAAAATGAATAAACCCTCTCCAACCATTTGGGATGTCACCACCTTCTCTCTGTTGGCTTTAAGGCTGTTTTTCACCCTTTGTGACTTTGCTGAATGCAATAAGTGAACAGTGAACAGCTTCCTACAGGTTTGGGAGGGTTCAACATGCCACATCGTCCAAAGGACCATTATGTGGAATTTCACCCATCATCTCTAGAATATTATTTTCATGCCAACAAAATGTTGAAGCCATGTGATTTCTACTTCCAGCTTCCCTGCCACCAGCCATGCTGAGAGCTCTCATGTGCTGTGGCAGAATTGCTCATTTCCCCCAAATGAATGAATGCAGAAAATTAACAGGCAGAGTCATTTTGAATAGGTTTGGATGCATTTCAATTTTCCAGATGTTTGTCTATAATCATCTTAGGAGCTGATCTCCCCTTCACCCCCTCCTTTTTGCAAAATAGGCTGCTCTTGGTGCAGAAGCTATTTGTGACTTTCTTGCTTCACATTTAAACATACCAAACAAGATTATAGCTCTGTTCAGGCACTTGCCTGAATGCATGGAGGTCTATGTGGGTGGTGGGAATGTGGGTGCACACATAGACCCAGGCTGAAAACCTCTTCATATGCCCAATAGTGTGACCAACCATTGCATGTAGAATGTGAAAGGATGAACCTGTATTACAGAGTTATGGCACTTTGATACTATGTAAAAGATATGGTTTCATCCCAAGGAATCCTGAACTTTGTAGTTTGATCAGGGACTTTGAATCCTCTGCCAAATAATTCTAGTGCTCTAGTTTAAACAATGTGTAGTAGAGACATCTACATACCTCAGTGAATGATAAAGACTAGGATTCCACAGGATGAAACCATAGTACCTGTAAAGGCATGAGATTCCTTTTGTTGTGCAACATGGATGCATCCAAGGTTTGCAGACGGCTTTGTCACGTTGAGTCTCCTTGTTTGGGGGGGGGGGGAGCAGGGAATAATAATAATAATAATAATAATAATAATAATAATAATAATAATAATACCCTGCACAACAAAATACTGCATGGAAAGTTCATTGACAAAATTGAAGGAAAAGCTGATAAGGGGAAGACCTGGCTCTGACTCACGAATGGGACCCTGAGGAAGGAGACAGAAGGCCTGATCCTTGCAGCCCAGGAGCAAGCCATCAGAACAAATGCAATTAAGGCCAAGATCGAAAAATCAGCTGATGACCCAAAATGCAGACTCTGCAAGGAAGCTGACGAAACCATTGATCATATCCTCAGCTGCTGTAAGAAAATCGCACAGACTACAAACAGAGGCACAACTATGTGGCCCAAATGATTTATTGGAACTTATGCCTCAAGTACCACCTCCCTGCAGTAAAGAACTGGTGGGATCAAAAACAACAGAAAAAACTCAGCTGCTACCAGGACCTCAAGATTGAACTTCAAAGGCTCTGGCAGAAACCAGTGCAGGTGGTCCCGGTGGTGATGGGCACATTGGGTGCCGTGCCAAAAGATCTCAGCCGGCATTTGGAAACAATAGACATTGACAAAATTATCATCTGCAAACTGCAAAAGGCCACCCTACTGGGATCTGCACGCATCATCCGAAAATACATCACACAGTCCTAGACACTTGGGAAGTGTCCAACTTGTGATTTTGTGATATGAAATCCAGCATATCTATCTTGTTTGCTGTGTCATAGTAAAATAATAATAATAATAATTTGTCATCATATTCACAAATGGAAACCTTGTTTTATTAAGGAATACTGCATATAGAAATGTCCACAGTGCCATCTCATATTGTGGCCTCCATTCATTCAGGTGCACCCTTGAGCAGGGTTAATGTATCAAGAGGGAGAGTAGTATTACAATGACAGCCAACAATTGAAGTAACTAGCAAGAATCATAGGATCATAGAATCATAAAGTTGAAAGAGACCACAAGGGCCATCCAGTCCAATCACCTGTCATTCAGTCATTCAGGAACAGATGGCTATCCAGCCTCTGCTTAAAATCTTCTGGAGAAGGAAATTCCATCATGTTCCAAGGTAGCAAATTCCACTCTTGAACAGCTTTTACCATCTGAAAGTTCATCCTAATGTTTAGGTGGATTCACTTTTCCTGCAAATTAAATCAATTTCCCATTCTTTGGAGAAGAAGACAAGCCCCTTCCTTAACATGACCTCCTTTCAAATGTTTAAACATGTCCCCTTTTTTTGAAGCAAAACCTATCCAGCTCACTCAGCCATTTCTCATAGGGCTTTGTTTCCCAACCTGTGATCACTTTGGTCATCCTTCTCTGTTGGGGGAGTTGGGGGAAGAAGTTGGTGGATGATATAAAATGGAAAGGTTTTTCAAGCCTCCCCATCAACAACTGAATCTTTGTTCCTACTAAAGAAGAGCCCATCCATGTAAAAAGGTGGCAGCCTAACTCTAATCAAATGTGTATGCCTGTCTGTGTACTGCCATCAGGTAAAGGTAAAGGTTTCCTCTGATGTTAAGTCCAGTCGTGTCTGACTCTGGGGGCTGGTGCTCATCTCCATTTCTAAGCCGAAGAGCCGGCGTTGTCCGTAGGCACCTCCAAGGTCATGTGGCCGGCATTACTGCATGGAGCGACGTTACCTTCCCACCGGAGTGGTACCTATTGATCTACTCACATTTGCATGTTTTTGAACTGCTAGGTTGGCAGGAGCTGGAGCTAACAGTGGGTGCTCACTCCGCTCCCTGGATTTGAACCTGGGACCTTTTGGTCTGCAAGTTCATCAGCTCAGCGCTTTAACACACTGAGCCATGCAAACATTGTGTCTTTCTAATTAAGCAGTTGCTGCAATCCTCATAAGCTACCACTCAATGAAACCTAAAGGGGCAATTTTATTAACAGCATGATAGTGATATACAAGGAAGAGAACCCTGACCTGAATATAACCTTATCAGATTAGAGAACTGTGCCAAAACTAACAAAATGTATTTTAACAGGGAGAATGTAAGACAATTAGACAGAAAACATTCCTCATCAAAATGCATAAAATTCTCATACTAGATTTTTCCATACAAATAATACCCCTAGGACATACAGTGATAGGCTAGCTAATCAGATAGTGTATTGTAGGAATAAGAAGAAGAAGATCATAAGTTGACTATGACTCAGTGGTATGATGCTGCAGTAAAAAGGCAAATCATTATTCTGCATTAATAGAACCATAGCTTCCAAGTGAAGGCAAGTAGTAAACCAACCCACATTGTGCCCTATCACTTTGCCACATGAGGCTACGGTATTGTCGCGGATCAGTGCACATCCCAGGGATCCCGGCAGTGCCTCACATCATTCTGGCTTCCACTTTCCCTCATCACATAAAAAATAACTGTGGTTATTTGCGACTGTGTTTGCATCATGAGTTTGCCCCAGAGCCACTCCAGAAGTACTTCTCCCACATGTAGTGGGAGTCGGAGGGCTCATTGACAAAACTACAGCACAACTGGAGTTGCCGCTGAAAGTTGCCATGTATGAGGAAGCCCCATCTACACTGGTTTATAATGCAGTTTCAGAAATTATAATACAGCAGTATAGGCTCATATAATCCAGTTCAGTGCAAATAAACTGCCCAAGCCTTATTGAGAGTACTGCATTCAGTTGTGATAGCTTTATTTTAACAAGGAGATAAACAAGTTGAGTGTTCAGAAAAAGGCAACAAGGATGATAAGAGATATGGAGAATAAAGCATAAGGAAAGGTTGGGGGATTTGGGCATGTTCAGCCTAGTGAAAAGAAGACTGAGAAGTGGCATAATTGCCCTCTGTAAATATATCTGAAGCATTATCACAAAGAGAAAGATGCAGGTTTGTTCTCTGTTGCCCCATAATGTAGGACCAAATTGAATAGTTTTAATTTACCGGAGAGTGGACTGTTCATTAGAAAGAATGTTATGACAGTAAGAGTGATTAAACAACAGAATCAATTGCCTAGAGAAATGACAAGGTCTCTTTCTCTACATATCTTCAAAAAGAGACTGGACACAATGTGTTGGGAATGCTGTAGCTGGCTGGAGTCCTGTAGTGAGCAGGAGATTGGATTCAGTGGTCCATGGAGCCCCTTCTAACTCTATGAAGAGGAGGAAGAAGGATCAAATCATACGAAGAACAATTAGAGATCCAGATACTCCTGCAAGACATTTTATGATGTTCTAGTTTCTCTGAACAACCTCAGATTCTAAATTCATCTTCAACTTCAGTGGGGAAAGTTCTACAGATAATCAGCTCTGACCAACCTCTAAACACTTTATCAGTTATCCTGAAAACCTTTAAACTCTTCCTGAATTTATATAGGTTCTAGCCCAAGCAAGAGATTTGAACTCATCTCAAAGTCCACATTAAATTGCATCAGGCACATTCTTTATGTGTTCCACTGGATACAGCATCCAATCTACCATTGTGATAGATTTCAATCAAGCCAGGAACATGGAACCTAACAGAAGCAGAAATGAGGAATGAATATAGCTCATTCAGCAACCGGGTTTTGAGGTTTGCAGTCGATATATTGTTATTGCACCTTAAGCAACGACGACAACAATAATTTTAAAAGAAATGCTGGTCTGGAGATCTACTTGGAATCATTCCAAATGGCCTTGGATGGCACAGCAGGAATAAATCATTGTTACGATTATGAAAAAGGAGACAGAGTTCTCCTACCTGCAGCCTGACTGCCTCAGCTCAACCAGCCGCTGCTCTACATTCAAAGCAACCAACTTCATTTCCTCCTGTAGCACATAATAAATAAGGCATCTCTCCAACATAAAAGCATTTTTATAATAGCAGTAAAGGAACAGCAGAGGCAGTGTGATTATCATGAACTAATAAACAACCTGCCTGGAAATCTGAAGTTGTGGATCTTGGTAAGCATGGTTGATGAGATTATGTTTCATCTCAACTGGTTTTCTAGCCCAGGTGGGCAACCACTCCAGCTTTAAATCTCCACCCAAGCTTCATGTGCCTTGGTAATTTATATCAAAGTATTCAATTTGCCAGTGTAGAACACCTATCTCTCTCTTTGCTTGTTTCTCTTTCCATTTGTATACTTTTCTTTCTTGAAGTTTTGTGACTTTTATCATGGGTGTCACTGAGGCTGTTGTGTGCCACTCTTGCTCACTGCACAGTCATTTTATTGATGTAGTATACTTCAACATTTCACGGGTGAAAACTGGGGCAAGTGTGGTCAACCAACATCACAGTGTGATCAAAATGGCAAAAGATATTATTGAGGAAGAACAGACAAGCCAGGAGGGTTTACAGCAGGTTGCATTTCCTAGGTAAATGGCAAGATTTATCTGTCGCACCTCAGGCTAAGTTCACCTTGCTAGGATACCCAGTCAACACACAAATAGTCTTTTAAAGTCTTTATTAAAGCAAGCAGTATATAGATGAAGCAAGCAATCAAACGATAATTCCAAGTTATAAAGAAAATGTCCAAAGGTAGCAGGGAATCAATAATGCATAAATGTCCAACAGTTCAAAAGGCAAGGTCCATTGATTCAAAGGCAAAATAATAGCAATAATCCATAAGGCACAGAGTTAGTCCAAGAAATCTAAAGCACAAGATCTTAATCCATAGAATCCAAAGCATGAAGTTCAGAGCACGAAGTCTTAGTCCACAGGATCCAAAACACAAGTTCCAAAAGCAAGAAACAGGGTCCAAGAATGCAGGAAATCCCAGAGGCAAAGTGTAGTCCTTAGAAAGCACAGCACAAGGATGAAGCGATGAAATTGCTCTGACAAAGGGCATGGTCCGAACAGGCTGCTTTTAAAAGCAACCTAAGAAGGCGTTTCTTTTGCCACAGCTTGAATCTTTCAAAAGCTGTCTTTTGCGTGCCAAACGAGCACTTCTGCGGAGCTCAGAGCCCCGCCAAGACAAACGGTCTTGCCTGGACAGCTCAGGGTCACTGTTATCTCGCACCTGGTCTTCAGTTGCCCCGGCTCCGTCCTTATTTGTTAGTTCTCCAGTTACCTCCTCATTATTTCTCATAACTGTCGAATCCTCCTCAAAAACTCCCAAAGGAGGAATGTCAGCTTGACCGGTATCTGACTCTTCTGGAGCCAACAGGTCATCTTGCTCAAAGTGAAACTGCATGTCTCTAACAGGAGGCTCAGACTGCTGCAAAATCCCCAAACCAGAATCCTCTTCTGTTCCATCTTGGAAACCAAAATCCCCTTCAGTGTCATCATCTTGAACGTGACCATGGCCAGCCTGTGGCTGGGATACAACATTATCCACCTGAAGAAGTGGCTATAGAAACTGGAAACATGACCTAAGCATAGCAAGCTATGCATAGATTTTAAAAGAATTAAAAAGAGATGACACCAACAAATGATTATCTGTCCCTCAAATGCTCTCCCTCTCAGGCCCGATCTACACTGCCATATAATCCAGTTCAAAACAGATAATCAGGATTCAGAAACTGGATTTTATTTATTTGTTTATTTATTTACAGTATTTATATTCCGCCCTCACCCTGAAGGGGACTCAGGGGGCATCACAATACATGGCAAACATTCAATGCCATTAGACATACAGACAGAGAGAGACGAAGACACATTTTATGACAGTGTAGATCCAGCCTCAGTAGTTCCAGAAACTTTTTGCATCATTGGTACTTTAATTTTCGACACTAATAAACATGCACACTCTATGAAGTGGATGTTTTCCTGGTTATTTTCCAATGTTAAATTGTGTAGCATAAATCTGCACATATGGAGTTAATTGCACATTGATTGTACTATGCAGCCCTTGTTCTGTGACTGAATGCACACCTGAATGTGCAAAAATGCTCAGCTTGATTTATATATGCATCCCATGTACATCCCATATTCAGATGCACACACATTAAGTTTATTATTTTGTGTTTGATTATAACCTGATATGCAACATGATCAAATGAAGAGGAGATGTAAGGAAATGAGCAAAACTGAAATTGACAGGTTTGTATAATCTGAGAAACTTCCTTGTAAAGCCACAAGAAGAGGTCTCCGAGTTCAAAACAAAGTGTATCTATCTAGTGGAACTCTCTGTCTCAGAGTGTGGTGGAAGCTCCTTCTTTGGAAGCTTTTAAGTGCTTTGATTGTACTTTTCTTGCATGGCAGGGGGTTTGACTTGAGGGCCCATGTGGTCTCTTCCAGCTCTCTGATTCTAGTGCAGTAGGCTTTCTTCAATGGACAAACAGCTCTTAGAAGACTACAGTTGGAATGCAACTATAACACCAACAACCTTTCCCTAATTTGTTCCTCTTCAGCAACTGATGCAGGTTCAGCATCCCTTATTTGCAATTCTGAAATGCTGCAAAATCCAAAATTGTCCATATGAGGAGAAGGATACTAACCTTTTGATGGTTCAATTTATGCAAACTTCATTTCATGCAGAAAATTACATTTTTATGTATAAAATTATTTTCAGGCTATATGTATAAGGTGTATATGGAACTCAAATGAATTTTATATTTAGACTTGGGTCCTATCTCCAAGATATCTCATTATGGATATGTAAACAATACAAAATTTGAAAAAATTCAAAATCCAAAGACACTTTTACTCCCAAGCATTTTGAATAAAGAATATTCAACCTATATTGAGATGCATGGTGTTTCTTAATCTGAAGATTCAGTTTAGCTACCAAGGCTAAGAATCACATCTGTGATAAGCACATAAAATGGTGTATGTATATCTGTGTTGTGAAAAAGAGAAAGAGAGAGAGAGAGAGAGAAACCCAAGTCACTGCTTTAACTCTGAAACCCAAATGTTTTATGGAGACTCAGAATCAGCTTTTTAAAGAGTCTGTACGGAATTTTTTTAAAATTCTTTCATTGTATATTTGTGCTCAATTTCCCCCATGACAACACATGTGATCTTCCTCACCAGTTTGGTCCTTGAGATAAATTCAGCAGAGAGATAATCAAAGATGAAAATTATATGGCCTTCAAGATGTTTTTGGACTACAAATCCCAAAAGCCAAAGTTTCATAGAAAATGGCATTGAACACTGTACAATGCAGTTCAACAACTTCTGAAGAGTTGCAGGATTCCTACACCACTGTAATCACTAGGATAAGTGGAATTGACCATTGTTCCATTGCATTCCAGTCTTAATATTTGCACAGCGTGGCACATTGTTTAATGATATGTGAAACACAAATCCTATTTCTAGGTGCATTGTCTGTGCCTCAAAGCAAGCAATCTTGAAGAAAATCCTATAACCCCAAGAGAATTCCAATGTATTCTCCTTGCATAGTAATCTCTTCAGTGTTGTTAAGCTGGTGACTCTAGTTAAAGCCATTTTTTCTCTGTATGATTATTGGGCTAAGACACAGACTGTTGAGGGCTCTAGATAGTGCCTCCAAAGGTGAGTCTAAAAGCCCACTTACAAGTAGATAGCAGGTGAGAGAAGTCAATTCCCCTGGATGCTGCCACTGATTGTAATAGTAGCTGTGGCTATCTCTCTGGCCACATACTTGTTCACCAACTCAATTTCTCTGACCACCAATTGGCTATAAAAGTGAATCTGGCTATGTATTGCCTTTTAAAAACTTGGCATGTATGTAGGTGAGTGGGTATGGCTTATCTGCTCTATTAGATGGCTCTGCAGTGCTGGAAGAAAACAAAATTGGAGGCTCTCAGTAAGGTCACAATGCAGGTAGGTTTCCTGGAAGAGGAGAAATCACAAAGAATAAGGGGGGGGGGGACACATCATTGACCTACTTACTTATATATTTACTAGCTTTGCCCAGCCACGCATTGCTGTGGCTTATGGGAATCATTTATTGGCCAGATGAAATAGCAGTGAATAGCTTTGCAGCCTCAAAGCCTGGCTATTTTCTGGAGTAGGTGGAGTAGTACCCTCAATGAAAGAGCCTTTGTTTGGCCAGCTTGAATTGCACTGAATAGTCTTGCAGTGTAAAAGCCTGGCCGCTTTCTACACAGGGTATCCTTGTTAGGCCAGGTTGAATGGGACGGAGTAGCCTTGTGGCTTCAAAGCCTGCGGGTTTTTCACCTAGGGGAAATCTTGGTTGGCCAGGTTGAACAGCACTGAATAGCCTTGCTGCTTGCAAGCCTGGCCGCTTTCTACCTTGCAGAATCCTTGGTTGACCAGTTTGAATAGCAATTAATAGTCTCAGTGTGGCAGGTATGAATACTACAATTAGCCCCCTTGATTAGCATTTAATGGCCTTGCAGCCTCAAAGCCTAGCTGCTTCCTGCCTGGGGGAATCCTTTGTTGGGAGGTGTTAGTTAGCCCTGGTTGTTTCCTTTCTGGAATTCCCAATTTCCCTGCTTTCAGTGTTGCTCTTTATTTACTGTCCTGGTTTTAGAGATTATATTGTTCTGTGTTATTATACCACAGTAATTATTTCATATTATATTTATAATCTTATATTATCTGCTTAGAACTTGATTATATGAGGCCCCTTCTATACAGCTGTATAAAATCCACACTGAATTTCTCTAGGTCATCCGATAAAATCTCTATGGTCAACTTCGGGCAAAATTTGACTGTAGACTGTCGTGCCAGGAACCTAGGGTTTCCTAGAGAGTTATTATCTCAGATAAAAAAAGTAGTGGGTGTGAAATTGTGGTTTTTCCACTTTCACTGTATTCCTTTTTCCTTAACCCAACTCATGTTGTGGATTGACTGTAGAAATTTAAATTAAAAATGCAAGTTAAAGAACACTAAAAGGTAGACAACTAACATGGGAGTTCCATAAGCCAGAAGCAGCCACAGAAAAGGCTTTCTCCCAAGTCCTCACCAACCAGACTTGCGAATGTGGTGGAATGGAGCAAAAGCTGTCTCTTAAAGCTCTGAAAGCACATAGATATTTATCTGAGGAGAGACAATTTTTCAAATAATCAAATAGTCCTTAGCAATTGCACAGCTATAATTTCATTTCCATAAATATCTCTGTCTTTTTTCAAAACTGAAGCACTCACAGTTTTTAAGGAAACCAAACCTTTCTAATTACAGTCTTCAGAGTGGAGGAAAGTGATGGTTCTTGAAGGAGGGGGATTGCGGAGGGGAATTTTAAGATTGCTTGCATTTCTATTTTCTTTCTTGAACTGTGTTGGCTTCAGCCAGCATTTATGTGCTATTGGGTTCTGCCTATGCTGGAACAGACACAGTTATAATGAATCCCAGGTTTACTTCTAGCTGCTGGGCTGTTTTGTCTTCTCCAGTCTTCCCCCCTCCTCTTGCAATGCATTTTTAATTCAGTCCATATGAATGGATCTGAACTATTTGTTTCATGTAACCTGAGCTACATGGAAGGTTGGAAAATGCCAGGGCCTTGCATTGCCAAAGTAGAACAGTTGAACTGCAATTGATCTAAGTATTGAATGAAGCCAAGGTGTAATTTGCTCATTCTGTCTCCCCTCACCTCCTGCTGAAGGCAATGCATGAATGCCTAAACCCAAATACAATGTAGAAAGGCTCTGGTAGTATAAACAGATAGAAAGGGAGGTTCTTATCCTCCTCTTGAAATTAAAACACAGTCAGCAAAAACCACCAGGAGGAGGAGGCAGTGGTGGGAAGAATGAAGCCTGAATGCCTTGCGTTGGTTAAGGACCATTGTTCAATGGAAGAGCACATGCTTTGCATTCAGAAGGCCTCAGGTTGGGTCTAGAGATAGATTTCTTAATGATAGGTAAAGGTAAAGGTTTCCCCTGACGTTAAGTCCAGTCGTGTCCAACTCTTGGGGTTGGTGCTCATCTCCATTTCTAAGCCGAAGAGCCGGTGTTGTCTGTAGACACCTCCAAGATCATGTGGCCAGCATGACTGCATGGAATGCCGTTACCTTCCCACTGGAGTGGTACCTATTGATCTACTCACATTTGCATGTTTTCGAACTGCTAGGTTGGCAGAAGCTGGAGCTAACAGCGGGCACTCACTCTGCTCCCCGGATTTGAACCTGAGATCTTTCGGTCTGCAAGTTCAGCAGCTCAGTGCTTTAACACACTTCGCCACTGGAGGCTCCTCTTAATCATAGGTGGAGCTTAATAAGACCACTGGTTGCCCAATTGCAGATTTTAAAGCAGAGGTGACTGTGAAGTTCATTAGGTGGATTCTGAAGCCATTTCAGCATTTTGAATTATATGGCTGAAGTCTTGTCTCTAGGATTCCCATGACAAGGCAAGACCCAAAAGGCTTTATCCTAGGTTGGGTCTACAATGACCAATACTCTGCGGTCAATCTACCAAGCCTTATGCTGGACCAGCTCCAGATATGGGTCACACAGGGAGTACCCCAGCTGCTACAGAAGTGGGATTTCTACCCTAATTGTCTCCTCCATTGCGGAGGTATCTGGCAGCAATGCCTGTCAGCCATTGTGTGCAGTGATGTTGGCTGATGTGAGAGGGTGCAGGGAGGGGGATCCTTCTTTCCTTTAAAAAGACCACCCTGTCTCCCAGGCTAATGTCACTATATGTAAGGGTGGTGTTGCTTACAGCACACACCAAGAAACCAAGTGTGAAAATCAAAGCAGTTTATTAAGAAAGCATATGGTATATTAAAAAGGGAAAAATACTTTGGGGTGAACAAAGGGTAAAATCCAAGAGTTCATATAGGAGTCAAAAGTCACTAGAAAAAGGCAGTTCAAACTGATCACAAGAAACAATCCAAAGGCACAATAAATCCAAAAAAGGCCTTAAAACTGGAACATGAATCAATCCAAAAGCAGAATAAATCCAAAACAGCTTAAAACTGGAACACGGATGTCTAGGCAAAATCCAAAAAACCAGGAACACAACATGGACATGAATCCCAAAACATCCCATGGAACAAGATACCAGAATATGAACTTGAACCTTGGCTTAAATGAAGAGCGAGGTTAGAAGACTTCACAGGGAAAGTGACATTGCTAGATCCAAAATCCTCTCACAGCTTCCTCTGCTTTAAGGACTACAAAGTATGGACTCATTTTTTTGACCTCGAGGGGCCCGATTTCGTCTATCTCTCTCTCTCTCACAAAGTCTGTCTGATTTTCTGCACCTGAAACCTTCCTTCCTCAGAGTCGATCATGACTGTGAATCCAAGTCAACTTCTCCCCCCAGATGTGCTAATGTTATCAGAGCTGTGGGATTCCAAAACATCTGTAGTTTCACACGGAGACACAACCTGTTGCTCCAACACGTCCTCCTTTCCCCCCTTTTCAGCTACATCTGACTCCAGTGTTTTTCCAGGCTCTGAAACTGCATCTGAGTTGTCAAACTCTGAAGACTCTGAAATTGCATCTGATCTCTAAGACCCTGAAACCTCAGGCCTCTCAGCTCCATCAGGTTGAATCACAACAGGTGGACACATATGGCTGTTATGACCAGCAGTCTGATGGTTTTAGTGTAGTTGCTGTGGAATGCTTGGAAGGGGTTAATCTTCCTCAGTTTTGCAAGAGGTCAAGTTGACCTTCCCTTCCAAGTAATGGTTCACAGGCAGCAGAGATTATTTGGGAAAGACTGATATAGGATGAAGCTGCAATTAGCTGCATAGAAAAGCTCTGCAAGAGACTGCTCTTTGGGAGAAAAGTATTTGTCGTATTGAGATGTGTATCTTGGTTGTTTCCCCCCTAGGTTGTGTAGACCCTGATGCCCAGACCTGATTTCTGAGATCTTGTTTTGTGCCTTGATGAACCCTGGAACTTGGCTGTGTTCTTGTTGACCTGAAACTTTGTGTTTGGATGTAGACTGACTTCTTGGTGTGACTCTGGATTGGAAAGACAGCTTGAGCTTCTGGATGATGGACATTGGTTTGCCTGCCTGGATTACAGCCATCCTGTGTCCATAGTCTATCTGTGCTTGGGAAACATGGGATGACAGTGAGGACAGTTGCATCAGTCCCCTTTCAGAACCAGCCCAAACTGTTCCCACAGACCCGAGATTGGGGGAAGGTCTGAATTCTGTGTCAGAATTCGGACCCCTCCTCCAAATTTGAGTAATGCAGGGCAAGGCTGCAATGGGAGTGATCTAGCTCTACATTAGCCTAAGTGATTAGTATATATATATATAGCCCTAGATCCTACCACATCCAGGGCCCTTCCACCATCCAAGATATGTGTGATATTGACAGTGGGATGAAGACTGCTCTTGAAACTACATCCAAAGTCATGGCCGTTAGTCTTTTGTCAGTTTTAAAGTAGAAGAATGCTATGTCAGGATTGGACTTCTGCTATTCAAGTGTCCTACATTGAAATAAGAAGGTAGAAATGGAGAAAGAGGAAAAGACCAGACTTGATACACAATCTGACCTGAACTGATGGACTTTATTGCATGGAAATGGCAACCAGCACAGAAGCAGGATTGTCACATTTTGTGATGTTTCCTATTGCACAAAGCTGTGTGTAACCTGTTGCCAATCTGTCATTTTACCATGATAACCCAGTCCCCTGTTATTGACAGGCGAAACCATAACTAGCTCCTGATCATGTCATGGTGCGGCAATGTATTGTTGATGAGAAGTTCTCTGCACATACATAGTATCACCTTCATTTTCAGCAACATAAATACTCAAACCACTTGGACAGCACTTGAACAACTCAGGATGGAAATTTCATCAACAGGCAGACAATTTCATAAACAGTTGGTTCAAATGTGTAGATCCATCATCTTCAACTTGACTTGGGATATTGTCATCTTTTGATTGCAATAGATGTGAAACAAAACAAGCAATGGTGAATATTTGGTCTTGACAAATCCTGATAATTTGTTTCTTCTGATGTCCATGCACAACCACAGTCTCTGAAATTAATAGCTACTAATTGAAGTAATGGAGAATTACCTGAATATGTAATATTAATAAATGAAATGAATTTAATGTAATTGATAGTAACTGGAATTAATAAAAAATGAACATAATTGAAATGTTTTGAAATTGAATTAAACTCAGTCACTCACCCTCTATTAAATTTTATAGAAACTAATTGATATTAATTGCATGCAGTCTTTCATAGCAACATAATGTTCTTAAGGGAGAAAAAATATATAATTGAATTTGGATAACCTTTGTTTCTTTCCGCAGTGAAAATAACTCTGAAGAGTAGTGTGGTGAAAATGAATGTAACAACACAGAGAATTTTAGGATGGAAATGTGTATCACATTTAATGCAGATAACAACAATTTCTCAAAGGATTTTAGAATATGAAAACAGTTTAATTTTTTTGATATTATTTCATTTTTAGATTTCAATGAGAACATGTTACCTGTTGCAGTGATAGCTTTGATTTTCATAATTACCTGTTCACATAGACAGATATGTTCTACATCTTTCTGCTTTATGAGCCTGAAGCTAGATTCACATCTTTAATAGCAATGCAGCTTTAATCTTGTGAGATTACAGATCACAGTTG
Source organism: Anolis carolinensis (assembly GCF_035594765.1). Classification (NCBI taxonomy): domain Eukaryota; kingdom Metazoa; phylum Chordata; class Lepidosauria; order Squamata; family Anolidae; genus Anolis; species Anolis carolinensis. The sequence goes on from NC_085842.1 coordinate 315,047,374, forward strand.
CTTATTTTGTCAAATGTATGAGTTTGCATTATGTTGGCCAACATCCTACATTGTGCTTCTTTAGTGTAAATCTACACTCATGTAGTTGAGTGGTGGTTGTGCTACTTCATCTATTTGTAGAGTATTGGCACAGTGCAACTGATTGCATATCGACCATTGCATTTGCACATTGCTGCAGTGTGCCATGAGGACAATGGTTGCAATAAGATGAATCAAGGGATATACAGAAGGCACCCAGAAATCAGACACTGTCTGTGAATGTCCAATTGCTTTTTCAATCATTACACCAGAAGTCTGTTTTCTCATCCCACGACCACATAGCAAAAATGCTGTGAGTGATGGGAGGCTTTGATAAGCCTGCTGAATAGAGACCAGCAGCCTTTGGGGCTTTGGGTTTTGTGCCAAACCTGAGCATGTGCTGGAGGCATCACAAAGCTTATGTAGATGAGCCTTCCACCATGCAGAACCCTCTGTTTCAGGACTGGATAGGAATTTTCTCCCATTCTATAAGGTGGGTTTTTCATATTTCATATGTTTTGATATTGAATTTGGTAAATTGGCTTAGATTGATGTCATTAAATAAGTTATTTGCTGGCAGATGCTGGGGGTGAAGCAATAGGTTATTTGCTGGCAGCCTTTTGGTGAAATGTTGGGCTCTGGAATGGCATCTTTAGGTCCTGGGGTTGTGAAAGAGTCTGCCTATGGGGCTAGCATGGGTGTTTGGTGACTCTTGTAAAGTCTTGAGAATTGATAAAGTCTTGAGAATACCTTGTGTTGGCTTTCAAGTAAAATGACTGTGCCAGCCTGAGCAACCCAAACTACTGGATTGCCCTCAAATGTCAAGTGTTTTACCCAGGGGTGGGTCACAGGTTGACTTCCAGCTAGAACCCATATCAGGTTATTCCTACTACATATATATATGTAGCATAATTCTGTTTTAACATTTTTGCAATTTTTCATCAATTTGCAATCACTTTTTCAAAACTTCAAATTGTCCTGATTTGACAGGGGCAGCCTTGATTACATCTCAGTTGTCCCACTTTTTCAGTTGCCTTTACAATGTCCTAGTTTCTCCCTCCTCCAGCCCACTTCTCCCTTTTTTCCTCAGCTTACTTCAATTGTTGTAATCTGAGTTCAACTTGCGAAAGCAGTTTTTAGTCAATTCATTCAGTTGAGGAATAAGTGAAGAAAAGTGGAATGTTTCCTTTCCTGGAAGCTTGGGCAAAAGCAAACTGTTGCAACCCCTCCTCGCTTTTCCCACTTTACTCACACTCTGATTTTGCTTGGTCATGTGTCTTCCTGCTTTCCTCTCTGAAATGTTGGCAGGTATGCTTTTGAAAAGACTATACTTGAGCACTGAAAGCATTCTAGGCAAATTTCTTGGGCATGAATGTTTTATTCAGTGCCTTGTGGAATTGTTAGTATTAAATTAGACTAGGATCAAATTGTAGATTAGAATTAAACTGGAATGAGAAACAGCTGAAATTTAACTTGGATTTTGGATTTTCCTTGAAGTGTGATTACTGGGGATTCAGAAAGTAGAACTAGAAGTCCTCAGGCAGCTTTCACATATGTTAGTTTTTTTACAATCCCCTTTCCAACCTACTTAGACATTTTGGGCTCCCTGCTACATGATAATTTCCTTTGATTAACTACTAGAGTTTAATTATGAAATGGAAACAGAGACATAAAAACCATAATCTGTCTCGCCACTGAAGAAAGTCAGAACACTCCCCCCTCAAGGGAATACAATGTTAAATAACACTAAATTAAACTCATGCTCAGTATCTTGATTTCACTTGATTTTTCTATTTTTGCAGGGCAGAGGAGAGGCTGAGGGTCAGTGACATGTCCCGGAAAGAGCTCAGCTCCGTGAAATGATCACAAAGGCTGAAACTTGATATGTTGTCTGATCCAGAAAAGGCTGGGCGATGAGGAGAGACTTCAGTGGAAACTGATTAAATAATGGCTAATTAATGAAGCTTATGCAGTAATGCTGAAGTCTGATTCAAATATGCCTTTGAGTGTAGCAATTATGTCTATATCAGTTATGTGGGTTAATTAAGATGTCCCATTCTTTAGAAAGAAAAACCATTGCCTTAAAAAGTTCCCAGAACATTGTATGGGTTGGTTGCTTGGAAGATGTTTGTGATGCGAGAAGGGTTGTTGAAGTGCTGGCCTACCATTGCCTGGAATAAGCTTGTGTTCTAGGCTCCATTTCCCTAAAAGAGAACTACTTGTTAATTTTGTGTCTCTTGTAGGACTCCATCTTGTTGGTAGAAACAAGCATTATGTATTGCTGGCTTTGAGGACCCACCATGGGTATCTACATTTTTGATTTTAATACCCATGGATAAGGCTACATTGTGGACCCTTCAGTGGACCCTTATTACCTATTGGAGTTTACTTTCCAGACTCCCCATCTGGAAATGTTCAAATCCCATTATTTGCAATGAAAACATAATTGGAAACTAGGTTCCACATGTTTTGAGATGGAAAAAATCTTTAATTTTAAAAAGATTTTAAAGCACACGAATAATAATATCTTTTTATTCTTTCATTATATACTATCCAGTTTGTTGTTTCATTCTACTCTATATAAAGCCATAATAAATGGTGTCTATGATATAAAAAGGCAAAGTTTAGGTTTGCTTTTTGATTTTTTTTAAATCACGGAAGGTGTCATTTGGTGAGGCACCAGCACTCTTGGACAACTAAGGCTAAAGATCTTTTCAAACTACATTTTCTAAGATTTCATAGCCATGGTAGTTAAAGTGGTGCGTTAAACTGCATTAAATCTACAGTATGGATTTACCCTCGATCTTGGCTATCTTCTGTACATCAAGTGGTAATGATGCCAATGGAATCTGTATCAGTTCTAGATTGTAAAATCACAAAATGTGGAAAAGCCAGAATACAAGGTGTTCTATTCCTTCTGCTTAACCACAACTTTCCAAGCTGCATTTTAAAAGTCCTTCAAAAACACCACATAGATTTTAATTCTGCTGCTATTCCTCACCATCTTCCCTTTGCATAGGCTTTTGAACAGTGTCCCCTTTGAAGGAATGTGCTGTTTCTTCCCATAGAAGTCTTTGTGAAGTTTTCTATGCTGTTTTCCGGAGGTGCGTTGGGGAAATCAGCTTCATTTAAATTGAAATGCAGCCTATGAATCATTTAAAATCTATGTGAGCCAAGTGGCATTATTATGGTGCTAAGTTATGCATTGGCACTGTAGCTTTCACTACCATTCCCAGAGAAAAACATGACATTTATTTTCCTCGCTGCCTTTGTTCCCCAAGAGTGTGATTCTCTTGCAATAATTATAAGATGCCTTGCACACCAATCCTACAGGGAGAATCTGCTAATGTAATTGTTTCGCTGTATCATTGTTTAATAAATAATGGGCCAAGAAGTGTTGCAAGGATTGTGTAGCAAGGTGCACTTCTAAGACACCTTGTGCTCGCTCTGCCCACACCTGGGAGAGGGAAAGAAAGTAATCCAAAACTGTCAGGGAGAACTTTCATGAGAATGATTAGACTTGCTTCCAAGGAAACATTGCTACTAAATACAAAATAAAAGTGGAGGGCATTTCAGGACTTGTCTACACTGACAAAAAGGATTGTGTCTTCCAGTACATTTCCTGGTCCACAGTGACCCCATTAACATCACACACAACACACACATCATGGTGAAATTGCCTCTGGGTGCATCTACACCAGTGGTTCCCAAACTTATTTGGCCTACTACCCCCTTTCCAGAAAAAATATTACTCAGCACCCCCTGGAAAGGGGTGGGGCGTGGCTTAGAGGGTTGGGTGTGACTCCTGTTCAAGAGGGCGGGGCTGAGCCTCTCCCCTAGTCCAAGATGCAGGGCTGGGTGGGGGAGAGGGGGTGGGCGGGGCCACAAATGGGCGGCCAGGACCGGGATGGGCAGAGTTACGAGCTCTGAGGCAGGGCTGAGCTTCTATCCCTGTCCTGCGGCGCCTGCCAGGACACAGAGGGTGGGGCTAAAGGAGGGGCAGGGCCTTTTCCCAAGTGCCTGATGGTGCTGAACCTCTATACCCTGCCCCTGTGTTCTAACAAGCGCCTCAGAGGAGGTATACAGAGGCTCAGCCCTGTCTCGCGCTCTTGGGAAGAGACCCCGCCCTAGCCTCCCCTTAAGTCCTAAAAGGCCTCTCAGGCTCAGCCCTGTCTCAGGCTCTTGGAAGGAGGTCCTGCCTGCTTCCCTAGTTCCACCCTTTGTGTCCCAACAAGTGCCTCAGGAGAGGTATAGATTGTCAGCCCTGTTCCGGGCTCTTGGGAAGAAGCCACGCCCACTCCTCTAGCTCCACCCCCTGTGTCCTAGCAGGCACCTCAGGTGCTCAGCCCTGTCTCCAGCACTTGGGAAGAGGCCCCTCCCCTCCCCTGGCCCTGCCCCGTGTCCTAATAGGTGCCATCACCACCCCCTGGATTGCTGCAGCATCCACTAGGGGGTGGTAGCGCCCACTTTGGGAATCACTGATCTACACTGTAAAAATAATGCACATTGACACCACTGTAACTACTATGGTTCAATGCTAGCGAAGCATGCGGGCTGTAGTTTTACTAGGGCTTTAGCCTTCTCTACAAAAAGTGATGGTGCCTTACCAAACTACAACTCACAAAATCCCATAGCATTGAGTCATAGGCAGTTACAGTGGTGGCAAGCTGTGATAATTCTACAGTAGTGTATCCATAGCTAAATACACATTTCTCTCTGGTGATTCACTTATGTGTAAGTGGCACTCAGTCACTAATCCTTTGCAATATTTTTGGTTACGCTTTTCCCCTCTCCTCAGATGCATGCAAATATACATATTTCTTGTTAAGTGGGAGCATACTAATATTGATGTACAGTACTGATTTGCAACTATCTAAACACACCTTCTTAAACAAACAAAAAACCCCGCTGATTTTCTATGCTTTCTGTGTAGAAATACACTTTCTCCACAGACATATATATTTTTTCCAAAGAAATGAATAGCAAATGAATATGCTTTCCCTCACCTTGCTTTTACAAATATATGCACAATGTTACACAAAAATGCTTCTTTCTGTGAAAAATTCACATAAATTTTGTGCACAATAGGCCTTCAAAAATCAACATTTTCTGCACAGAAAGCAACATTTGTTTGCAGAAATACATTCTATGTAGAAAATGATACTTTCTGTGAAAGCTCTCATCACATGTAAGACCCAACATGTGAACTGTCTTTGAAAGCTGCACCTTTTCCCAAAGTCTTTATTCAAACTGGAAGAACATTTCTTAAAAGTACTTGTTGCTTCCTTCAATAATAAAATTTATAAATGATAACATCTCTATTACATTTTCAGAAGATCATTAACCAGGATAGTGATATGTCTGGAACTAGGCCAGCAGGACAGTGAAAACAAAAAATAAAGCCTATGGGAAAGAGTTGAAAGAACTGGTTATGTTATTCTTCCAGGAAACGAAAAGACTCAGGAAAGATGTCTTCGAATACCTGAAAGGATATCATGCAGCAAATTGAAGGGATTAGTTCCTCTTTTCCTCCAGAGATGAATGCAAATTGTGGGGAATGGGAAGAGATCCAGGCTAAATTGTAGGAGAAATGCCCTAATAACACTGCATATTTGAAAGCAAAAGAGATTGCGTTGGGTGATGGCAAGCTATCCTTGGTTGAAGGGATTTCAATAGATCATGTTGCTATCTTTCAAGAATCCTACAGTTTCACTGTCCATCGAGTAATGGGATGGAATCAATGATATACTTGATTGATTTTGTGTCAAAAGCATTGCATAATAAATATGTTTAAAAGTGATGAAATAAAGGAATCACAAGCAGCTAAATAGTTTTAGACCAAAAGCAGGCAACAACGACCGCATTGTCTGTAGCTTTAAACAACAACTGCTCTGTACATGAGGCAGGACATTGTGGGCAAGCATACATATGCAGAGTTGTTTGTTCTGCTTCACAGTCATACAAGGTGGGGGATTCCTCCAGGTAGTGCCATCTTGCCAAGTCGTCCTTTGATCTGCCCACTCCGCTTCTCAGTCTGTTTAGGGACTTCCAAGTTGCCCATTCTTGGTTTGCCCCTGGAGGAAGGAAGACCCTCATGGGTGGCCATCCAGTTGGAATTGCCTGGTTTAGCTGCTGTTGCTGGAGGAACATTAAGAGGAGTGATGGTTCTCGTGAAGCCCTTCCTTGATTTGAGTCTACTGGGAGGAGGTTGATAGACAAGCAGTGGGTGTTCAAACTTATTTCTCTTACAGTTAGTAGCAACTTCCCATCACACATCAGTTGGGGGGGGGGGCAATGCCAGCTAACTTGTAGAGTTTATCAACAGGTGTATATTTAAGGCATACTGTGATTATTTTGCATGTTTCATTCAGTGCTATGTCCACCTGCTTCGCATGGGCAGACTTGTGCCAGACAGGACAGGTGTACTCAGCAGTTGAGTAAGACAAGGCCATGATATACTAAGATCCATAGTAGTTATTTGATTCTCTTATGTAACAGATTATTTCAGAGTATTTTATTTATTTATTTATTTAATTAATATACCGCTCTTCTCTTCTCCCATAAATTTTAACCTTTATGAGAAAGAGATAAATCCCTGTGCACAATGTAGACAATTTTCACTACATTTTGTTGGTGCAATATCTGATTTGGCCACTTGAGGAAACCAGAATGCATTTCTATGTATTTGTCAATGATACAATAGTAAAGAAGGCAGGCACCTCTCCACTAAAGTTGACATTGATGCCAAAATGCAATACCAACTTAGCTCTGTGAGTGTAGCATTTTTTTAAGGAGCAGAGAGTGTCAGAGGATTGGGGCATTTGTAGGGATACCAAGATGCTTGTTTATAAAGCTTTGTACTTCCAACTTTGTTGTATGTCTGCAAAACATGGACCATCTACAAACATCACTTTAGACTTTTGGAAAGATTCTATCAGTGTTGCCTTCATAAAATTCTGCAAATCTCTTCAGAAGATAGGAGGACAAATGTTAGCATTCAGGAAGAAGTAATGGAAGCATTGAGGTGATGATTCTCTGCCATCAACTTTGCTGGATTGGTCATGTTGTCCAAATGCCTGATCACCATTTTCTAAAGCAATTACTCAGCTCAAGAATGCAAAATGGAATGCTGGTGGGCAGCAAAAGATATTTAAAGATGGTCTTAAAGCTAACAAAAATGTGTAACTGGGAATCCCTGGCCCTTGAACGCTGCTACCAACAGTGCCATGGATTTTGAGGAGGCATAAATAGAGGGCAAAAGGGAGAAATGTGTCAAGAGGAAGAAGGCTCCACAAGCAAATCTATGTTGGTACCATCTTCCATCTGAAAATGTATGTCCTGACTGTAAAAGACCCTGTGGATTCAGACTAGATCTCCACATTCACTTACCTATCCACCACCAAGACTATACCCTTGGAAAACAAATATACTAGGCCACGAGGGATCATTTGTAGTAATAGTAGTAATGACACAGTAATTTGTTCATAAAGAATAATGTAGGGAGTAATTTTTCTGCATTGCAGTAACAATGATTACCTGTTGGGTAATTAGAGTCATGTGCAAAATAGTAGACAACATTTATCAAGAAAGGAGCAGCACTTTTAAGACCAACTGGTTTTTATTTTAGTGTGAGCATAAGCTCTATAAGCCTTTTTTTTGATGTAGTGCTAAGGTCTCAGATATAATATTTTTTTAAATATAAGGTTGTGTAGAATATAATATAATTGGATCCAGGAAGATGTAAATCATGCCTCCTGTCCAAAACTACAAAGAGCTGGATGAAGTTAAATAGATTTTCTAGATCTTTACAGCGGTCAGTTAGTGTTGATGTGTGGGTTGATATCCATGACTGCTCAGGCTAAAATAAAAACATCTTAATCATACTGCCACATTTCTTTTTATTCGCCTCTCTTTGTGCTTTTTATGCTGTAAAAGACTCAGATTTCTATTTCCCTGAAAATAAAGTAATGAGTTTCTATCTGAAATTTAACATACTTAATTCTGTGGATACTTTTTAAGAGAGGGTGGTAATTTTATTATTTCTTATGAAGTCAAAACAAGGACAATACAGGGACATTTATTAGTCATGCTAAATTGCCCTTGGCACATGGGGAATACTGGAAAGAGCATTGGATGGCACATTCATAGATTTTGTTGTTTCAGTTCACTGTAGTTATTCCCTCCCCCTTTGATTCTCTGAATGGAGCATAATTGGTATAAAGGCAAATCAATATGCACTTGAGATGTGGGTTGCTGCCTCGTAAGAGAATAGTGCTGCCATCAGCCATTGCTTTAATAACACTGAATGATTATTTCTCCCTCTCCAAGCTTTTCTGCAGTTTTTTTTGGTTTCAAATATCTATTGTGTGTATTGATCAGGGCTTGCAAGCAAAGGGTCCTGATGATAATTAAAAATGGACATTGGGAAGAGAGGGAAAGTGGGGGGGGGGACAGGTTTGCTCCAGCAGAAAGTAAACACACAACTGACAAGCAACAGAGTGATGGAATGTGACTGTTTCTATGGGAGGGATGCAATATTTGATAACAAAATCAAAATTCAGCACATAACAATATATGGCAATGGACAAGACCCTACATCAGATTGTATAATGTAAATCTTCATATGTGGAGCTAGACACAGATTGTATTTTGTTGCTGTTAACTGCCTTCAAATCAACTTTGACTTAGGGTGAATTTATGAATGAGTGACCTCCAAGCCACCTTGCCATCAACAATCCTGATCATGTCTTGTAGATTCAAGGACATAGCTTCCTTGATGGAGGTTACTCATTTGGAATGGGATCTTTTTTTTTTTTACTTTTTACCCTATGAGGCATTATTGTCCTTTTTAGTGAGTTATGTCTTCTCACAATGTGTTTGACAGCTTTAGTTCATCTATCTTGGCTTCTAAGGAGAGTTCAGACCTGATTTGCCTAAATGTCCATTTATTTGTCGGCAATGTTCCCGTCTTTATCCCGATAATCTTCTTTTTTTGTTTTTGTTTTGTCCCATATACTGTCCATTACTCCATTAAAATCTCCCATAATGGTAAAGTCATCAAACTCTTGTTCTAATATCATATTTTTCAGGGTTTTTTTTTTTTGCAAAGCTAGTTTTGGAACCTTTGGACTTTCTGGTTGCCAAATTTTAAGTTTAGACCTAGTATTCTACCTTCTTGGTTCTTGAAGGCTAGCTCAGTAAGAATCTTTGGATTTACATGGACCACTACTCCTCTCTTTTTGTCTATTTCAGAGGCATAGAATTCTTTACCTACATTTCTTTGGATTAGATAGGCTACGTGTTTTTGAGAAATGTTTATTTCCTGCAATGCTGCTATGTCGCACTTTCTTCTTTTAATTTGGTTTAATATTTTCCCATTTGTTTGAGGAGCTTAAACCCTGAACATTATCCATAAAGCATGCCATTTAATTTTGATCATCTTGTTCTTCTTCATGTATAGCGAAGTTCATCTTTGTCTTTGTGGTGTACATCTCGTATTTCTGATTTCTTGATTGCAGGCCCCTTTCTGAGCCATGATATGGAAAATCTTGATCTTTTTCATTATCCCCATCATCTGTTTTAAGTTATGTAAATCATCTGTGGGCATTATTCTTGTTTTCTTAATGTTGCACTGCAAACCTGCCTTTGCACTTTATTCCTCAATCTTCTTCAGTAGTTGTTTCAGGGCTTTGGTGAGTGGCCTGGCTCTTGTGTTGAGTGGCAGTTGAAGATACACCCCAATGTGCAATCAAATGCACAAAAGCGTGGGCATGTGAAGCTGTATTTACATATGTATAATGGACATTTTGAAAAATAACTTATGTGGGCAGCCAATTAAGAATAACTGCTTGTGACTTCAACTTAAAAAAGCCATGCTTCCCACCCATTCTGAGTGCAGAGATATTTGCAAAAGGAAAACAGGATTGCTATTGGATATGTAAAGGTAAAGTATTCCTCTGACATTAAGCCCAGTCATGACCGACTCTGGGGGTTGGTGCTCATCTCCATTTCTAAGCCGAAGAGCCAGCGTGGTCCATAGACACCTCCAAGGTCATGTGGCTGGCATGACTGCATTTTTTTTCCTTTTTTTTTAAATAAATTTTTATTACGTTCCAACAATTAACAAAATTTTAGCGATGCATGTCTTATTTCAATATACATAATACCAAAAGTAAGTGATGCTTAAATGACATTTTAAACGATCCTTTGGAATGTAACACCCACCCCCCTCCCCTCCCCCGTTCCCCCTCCCCCCTGGAACAGCAATTCAATATATTATCATTGTATCATTTTAACTGTGTGGAACGCCTGTGTGGAACGCCTGTGTGGAACGCCTGTGTGGAACGCCATCTATTTTGTTATTTAGGACTGACCATTTCCTGAACCAGTCAGGTTCTTTTAGACAATTTGTATATTTTCTTTTCCTTTGATTAATGAAATCATTGATTATATATTCTGATATATAAGACCACCAAATTTCTACGTTCCATTTTGTCTCATCCCTCCATCCTCGGGCTATTGTGGCTTGTATTGCGGCTGTCATATATTTTAGAATCTCGGTCCAATTATTGTTATCTTCCCTTACCTTTATTGTGAGGGACATAAATCTGGCTTTGTCCCATATTAATTCTTTCCCTATTATTTCTTCCATTTCTTTTCTTATTTTGCTATAAAAGATTTGAATTTTTCTACAGTCCCACCACATGTGGGAGAATGAACCTATTCCCCCACATTTATGCCAACATTTGTTCGAGGTACTTCCTGTTATATGAGCCAATTGTAGGGGGGTTCTATACCATTTTGTGATTATTTTCCTTTGTGTTTCTTTGATCCTTATATGATTAATTTTATGAATATTATTGATCCATGACCCAATTAGTTTCTCAGTAAAGTTTTTTTCCTGTTTCCAGATCTCTATAAGCGTTTCTTTCATATTATAAGTTAAGGTAATTAGTACATCATACCATAGCCCAATCATTCCTTTGTCTGTTTCTAATTTCCTTCTAATTATTCTATCCAGGGGGGTTTCACCTGCTTCTCTTCTTTTCGTGGCCTGGGCTTTACTGGACAAACCTAACCATGCTATCCAGTTCCCTTGGCCACATTTATCTTTTATTTTATCCCACTTTAATATTTCTCCTTTGGGGTCCATAAGGTCCCCAATCCTTTTAATACCATTTTCCTTCAGTGCCTTAATTATATTCCTAAATGTCTTATCCTTATTTTCCAATGTTTCTAATGGGAAAGGGTCAATTTTATTTATTTGTAATTTAGTTTGCCATTTTTTCCAGATTGACAACATTGTTAAGCAAGGGCCTGCTTTTATGTTCTTTAGGTCTTTTATATCTATTCTCTCTCCCATTGATGTTCCCTTTAGCCAATTATTTGCTTCCTTTTCTATTTGCACCCATTTTTTTTGACCCTTCCAATTCGAATTCTAGTAATCTCACTAGTTGACTTGCCACATAGTATAATCCCAATGAGGGAGTCCCCCATCCACCCAATTCTTGTTTACTATAATATAAGAAGTTAGAAATTCTGTTTTTGTTTCCTCCCACTACCCATTTTTTGAGAGAGTTATCCCATTTCTTCAACAAATTGATAGGGATATTCACCGGGAGGGTTTGGAACAAGAATAAAAACTTGGGCAAGATCTTCATCTTGTAAATTTTTAGCCTTGAGGAGATATCTCGAAATTTCTTTCCCCATGAAATTATTTGTTTGCTCATATTTTTCCGTAAATGATTGTAGTTCATTGGTATAATATTATTAATATTTTTTGGTATATCTACTCCCAGGTATTTCATCTTCTTATTCCCCAGTTTTATTCCCATGATGTTTTGAACCTTCTTAAGTTCTTCCCATGTTAGATTTTTATGTAGAATCTCTGATTTCCCTAAATTAATTGTGAGGCCCGAAGTTGTACCAAAATCCTTAACTGTTCTGACTATTGATTCTAGTGACTCCTCCACCTCCCCTAAAATTATCATAACATCATCAGCGTATAGATGTGGCTGGCATGACTGCATAGAGTGCCGTTACCTTCCCGCTGGAGCAGTACCTATTGATCTACTCACACGTACGTGTTTTCAAACTGCCAGGTTGGCAGGAGCTGAGGCTAACAGTGGGCACTCATTCCACTCCCAGGGTTTGAAGCAGACCTTTTGGTCTGCAAGTTCAGCAGCTCAGCGCTTTAACACACTGTGCCACCAATAGCATAAACTAGGCAAATGCAGTTTGGATTGCTGTGAGTTTTCCGGGCTGTATGGCCATGTTCCAGAAGCATTTTCTCTTGACATTTTGCCCACATCTATGGCAGACATCTTCATAGGTTGAGAGGTCTGTTAGAAACTAGGAAATGGGATTTATATATCTGTGGAAAGTCCAGGGTGCGAGAAAGAACTCTTATCTGTTGAGATAAGTGTGAATGGTGCAATTGGCCACCTTGATTAGCGTGAAATGGCCTTGCATCTTCAAAGGCAAATGTATATTATTCACTGGAGTATAGAAATAATTTCAAATAACTTGTCATTGATAGTTATTTTAACTCATTTCTCTTTCCAATAATAAAGGCATAACTACATTATAGTGTTGATTGCTATATTATGTGATTATCATATAATGAAGGGATACTCACTTGGGATGCTGTTTCCAGTTCTGGGCACCAAAATTAACAAACTAGAATGTGTTTTGAAAAGAGAAACCAAAATGGCTAAGGTCTCCAAACTATACTCTCTGAGGAACATCTTGGGGCACTGGATTAGTTTGGAGAAGTGACTGTTAAGAGGTGGCGTGATAGCCATGCTTAGATATTTGAAAAGATGCCTTTGTATACAAGCTTTTCTTTATTTCTAGGAAAGTTAATGTCATCATTTCATAATGCAATTTTCCCTTTGTGGTTTTTATAATAATAGCAATAAGTTTGTGTACACAAGCCATAATTAACAGGAAAGAGTGCAACATTAATTATTGTACTAAATTGTTAATCTGTAGGGTATTTGAACCTCCTCTCTTTTTTCTTCCCTGTTAGCTAACCTGTCAGGGTCTAATAACTGTTGCCACGAACTGGGTTGGGCTGAGGTCCCTGAGGAAGGTGAATTCTCTTGTTCCATTAGGAGGAACGCACATAGATCATTTTCAGAACTAATCTAGGTCTAAAATCAATTATGTCTCTTGTATTTAAGAATTAAATTGACTCGCCATGGGAGAAGGATAAAGAGGAAAAATACATTCTTCCTATTACATCTAATTACAATTGTAAAACATTTTCCTTGAAAATGTAATTGCTGCCTGTTGAGACCATATCTGTGGAGCTTAAATTGTTTAGTTGACTCTTCTGATTGTCTTTCAAGTTTCTCCTTGGGATTTCAAATCATGAGGAAATGATCTCTAGTATTCCGTGAGTTTAAACAACCTTTGTGTGATCATGTGCATCATTATATTGAAATAAGCAGGCATGACTTCTGAGTTTCTCCTTACCATAAGAAACCAGTCATTTTCCTATTCACTTTGTGTAAATGAGCACTGAAAAAAATACCTATGATTGACTACGCTGTTCTGCTGACCCCAACTAAAGCAGAGCTACTGAATCGATTGAATTTCCCTAAGTGTAAAATAACTGTGCCATGTGGTCCCAAGTGGCTTGTAACGCTTATTGCCATTTTTTAAAAATATTTTTATTGAAAGATTTATGTTTGAAGATAAAAAAGAAAGCGAAACAAAAAAGGAGTATACGTTTGCAAGTAATAAAAGTTTCACATCGAATGTGGGAGAACACTTATTTTTAATAGAAAGTAGGAAATGAGATAAGAGAAAAAAAGAGAGAAAAATAAAAAAATTATACACACACACACACATAAAAATGTATGATGAAAAGAAGAGATAAAAATATAGAATGAAAAAGAGAGAAAAAATAAAATTGTTGACTTCCATCTGACTTTAACTGGTTCATCATAGATTTATTTAAGTGTTCGTAAAAATTGGTAAATCACCACATCCCCTTCATCCTCTCAGTCTCAAAGATTGTATTTGTTCAGCAGATAGGATCAAATTTCATTTGTTTTAAATAGTCCTTTACCAGGTCCCAGTTGGTTTCTTTCTTTGGTAAACCTTGGCTTGGTGATAACCAATATGTAAGTCTATCCATGTTCATCACCTCCATGACTTCATTTAACCATTCCTCCTTATTTGGAATCTCCTTTCGTCTCCAAAACCTGGCGTATGTTATTCTCGCGGCAGTGACCAGGTAGATGAACAGGATCTCTTTATTTTTATCATGTTCAATGTCTAACATTCCAAGTAAAAAATACTCGGGTTCTTTTTTAGTTTTTGTCTTTAAAATTGTTTGTAAGGGTTCATTTATGTCTTTCCAATAGAATTGGGCTTTTGAACAAGTCCACCATAAGTGAAAAAAAGTGCCATTCTGTTGTTCACACTTCCAACATTTGTCAGATGTGTTCTTATAACATTTAGAAATTTTGTAAGGGGTAATATACCACCTGTACTGCATTTTTAACCAGTTCTCTCACATGTCATATGCATAGATATATCTAAGGCCCTGGTTCCAAACCTTCTCCCAACTTTTTAATTGAATCTGGTGTCCCACATTCTGGGCCCATTTCACCATGCACTCCTTTATCTGATCTTTTTCTGTAGCCTACTCTAATAGTTTTTTTTAATATAATTTTGTAATTAATTTTTGATCAATCTTATTGCCATTTTGACTGATGTGCCACCTATTGTCTTTCCTATCCATGCACTGATGACCTTCTGGTTAGACTACTGTAATGCTACCTATTTGGGGTTGCTCTTGGAGAAAATGTGGAAGTTGCAGTTAGTGCAAAGTGCAACTGCTTACTTGAACACAATATAAACACAGGTAACGCCAGACTTAAAAGGGAATATGCTATGCAAGTGGAGTTCCACAATTGCAACCAATACAGTTGCTTTATCTTAATTTTTGTGTGTCAAGAGTGACTTGAGAAACAGCAAGTCACTTCTTAAATGATGCACAACTATTTCAATGTTCCACTTTCCTCAATGGAATTGCATGAAAGCCATTATGTATTTCCTCTTGAAAATCAGGGAAATAAACAAAATCCCTTGGCAGATATGCAGCAGAATGTGGCAGTCATTGGATAGCTGTATGGTTGTATATTTACACATATGTGATGTAGGATTTCAGCTGAGAGCTACCACAGGGGAAATTGCCAGAGTTTGATGGTGATCATTGTCTTTTCCCAGGCTTTTCTGGGCTTATCATTCCAATTCTCTGAGATCCTGATGTGGTAGGAATTTAAGGAAAGATGATAGGGCTATGTGTGTTTTGGACTACACAAGAGGAAACCTTCTTTGTACTGATTATTTTGAGAGTCTAAATAAACTCTGCATTTTGCAGTTGATAAGAGGGCAGCATAATTTTGCTTTTCTAAGGGGGGCCAATTCCCTGAAATGTTTCTGGTTGTTCCAGCTGTACAGGGCCTCCAAACCTACTTCAAAATTGTACATAGAAAACAGCAACTCAGTATGAAGTTGCAGATGTGTGGTGACCCTTTGTCTGCTGATAAATTCTAGATGTTTCACCTAATCTGTTTCTTCTACATTTGTTTTCAAATGTTGCTTTAGGTGACACTCCAACTGAGCAGTGACTGCCATGTGAGAATAACAGCTGACTTCCTTGCCTCGGTACAGCATGTTTCTCAGAGATAATTCACTCCAGTGTTTGTAGCATCTTCCTTCACATTTCCCACAGTAGCTTGAAAAAACACCCAGATCTGTTGACAAAATTAATGAGCTCGAGAGATCTCCAGGAAGGACACTTCCCAGGAGTATAGCCTATACAAACACAGACCTGGCATCCATAAACATGTGCTGTTTCAAGCAGAGTCAGACGGGAGATAAGACAGCCGGGCAATTTGATCTGATGTATGGAAGGATTCGGAACCTGATTTGACTGGAGAATATCTGATTGACCTTGAACCTGAAACACCTGCCAGAAGGGAATGGATAGGCTCCCTTCTTTGGCAATGTTGGTGGTTTTTTTTTTTTTTTCAGAGTTATCACAAGTATTGAATGCCAAAGCAGGTTCAACAACAACAAGGAAGAATCAAGAGTAGTGATGCTGAGAATCTTTCAGTAGCAAAGTGTGTGACTTTGGCTGTATGTGTGATTTAAACTCACATTATCCACACCAGAAGAATTGTCATCTTCTGTGGCTTTTTTTTTTTTCGTGTCAGGAGCTGAAAGAGTTTGACTTGCCCAAGAGTTTCCATGGCCAAGCAGGGATTCAAACTCTGGTCTCCAGAAGAATGATTCAACAGTGAAACTACTGTAGAAGGGAAGCTTTAATTTAGAAGTGCTTTACTTCTAAGTGCCGCCCCGAGTCCCCTTCGGGGGAGATGGAGGCGGGATACAAATAAACTTATTATTATTATTATTATTATTATTATTATTATTATTATTATTATTATTATTAGTGCATATTAGGGGATTTGACTTGATGGCCTTTGATATCCCTTTGAACAATGTGTGTGTGTGTGTTTTCTTAAACTCATTCTTGACAATTGAGAGTTGCTTGATACTAGGGATGGAAAGAATGTTTGAAAAAACTTCAAAAAGTGTCAAAAATGCTTTCTGAGCACTCAGAAACCCTGATGAGAAGAACCCTGGGATAAAGAGAATCTTTTATTATCTTATATTCTTATTTATCTTATTCAAAGTGCTGGTCTTGACCTATAAAGCCCTAAACGGTTCTGGCCCAATTTACTTATTCGAACGTATCTCCTCATATGAGCCAGCTAGATCCCTAAGATCATCTGGAGAGGCCCTGCTCTCGGTCCCACCTGCCTCGCAGGCGCGGCTGGTGGGAACGAGGGACAGGGCCTTCTCGGTGGTGGCTCCCCGGCTGTGGAACACCCTCCCCACAAATATCCGACAAGCCCCAACTCTTCTGGGTTTCAGAAAGGCTGTGAAAACATGGCTGTGTGCACAAGCTTTTAACGAGTAATATGATAACGTCGACATGGTCCGATTGAAGGCTGAAGCATGAGGTTTTTAGACAAATGGATCTAATTTACTTATGTTTTAATTTTTATAATGTATTTTAATGATGTATTTTTATAGTTTTAATTGATTATATGTACTGTTTTTTGTTTTATTATTATGTTCTTGGCATTAAATGTTGCCAACTGTGTAAGCCGCCCTGAGCCCCCCCCCCCCCCCGGGTGAGAAGGGCGGGGTATAAATTCTGGAAATAAATAAAAATAAATAAATATATTGTTTTCCCATATTATTTATTGTGCAGAACTCCTATGCAGAGTATAATGTTTTTTACCCAAACCAACCAGATGCCAATACAGTGCAAAATAAGTCCATGACAGCAGAGATTATTATCAGTCTAGGATTTTGTTCATCAGGGTTCCTTATTGCTCAGTTTTCAAACTATTTGAGGGAATATTTCCAAATATTATTTCAATTCCAGACATGACATATATCTCCCGGTGGTACCCTGAACCCCATTTTTAAGCAAAGCAGTCTCCCTTCTCAACATAACCATTTTCATATAGACAGTGAGCAAGGGAGTGATGGGAATCATATCCAGCTGTTTTCCTTTTTCTCGAGTCACCTCCTGGGAGTTCTTGGTAGGTCCCTGAAGATGGCATCCTTGCAGAATGTTCAGTTATGAGAAATGCAATTCTGCTTATTCCTCCCTCATCAAATCTGAGAGTGCACCATGAGAGAAATAATGCTGCTGTGTGGTAGAGATTTCTGATTTCCACAACAACTGAAGAAACCCACTGGCAGGATGCCAAACATAAAAAGGAGGAATCAACTTCAAAAGCATGTCTAAACAAATCGGTCTCTTTAGCAACCTTCCAAGTGTAGATTACCATTCTGTCTTCTTGTTATCTATCCTTTCTTGCAAAAGTTCACAAAATATTTTAGATTAGACCCTTGCAAACTCATGCTCTGTTTTATCCCGTTCCCTTTCTCGGCTTACTGTTCCGTTTTCCTAAATGCATCCATAGCAAATTGGGGGAGGATGTTTTAAATCTCACTGCTTAGTAAGGGAGCTTAACTTGAAATCGTATCATGATGACATGCTTCTTTTTTTCTGATGGTGGCTGATTTTCTTTCTTAAGAAAACAAGTGTTCTCCCAGCCTCACCATTTCACACCATATTCCGGATCTTCCCCGTTCCCATTGCAACCTCCCCAGATGTTCGAGGTGACTCCATTATCCCCAGGTGAGGTCTTATTACGTGATTTTTGTCTTTGTTTCTCAAGTCTCTTAGGCCTCTTTGCATCACGTTGCTGTCCCCTTTGCTGGCTTTTGCAAGAGACACGTGTTTCAGGCCTCATCCTGGAACTCTGCCTGCCCGTTCTCCCAACGGCAACATATGTTCTTCTAAGTGCAGCTGGCTCCCTGCAAAAGTGGAGATTTGCTGAAGATTTCATTCCCCCTGCTCATATATCACATCTGTGATGCAGGGAGACTATTCTGGGAGTTCGTCGGATGCATTTCAAGAGAATCTGCAGCTTTGAATCTCACAGTTTTATTACCGGAACTCAGTTCCCTAGTTGATCCTGCCTCTACTGAAAGACAATGTGAAAACAGGTGGAAATCTTGCAGGGAATGTAGAATCATTTCCTCCTTGTTTCCCCCCCCTTCCTCTTCTTTCTCCTCCCTTCCCTCCATCACGACCACCATCATTGTGCCACCATCACCATACCTATCACTTTGCAGAATTTTGTGAAGATACTGTAGTACCCACTACATTATGATATCTTTGGGGATGGCTCAAAATGAAGGTATTAAATTGTCAAATAAGAATGGAAAGAATATTACTAATTCATTTTCCCCGTATGCTATGGAAAAAATAGGAGCCTTGGTGGTGAAGTGCGTTAAAGCGCTGAGCTGCTGAACTTGCAGACCGAAAGGTCCCAGGTTCAAATGCCGGGAGCAGCTTGAGCGCCCGCTGTTAGCTTCAGCTCCTGCCAACCTAGCAGTTCGAAAGCATGCCAATGTGAGTAGATCAATAGGTACCGCTCTGGCGGGAAGGTAACTGCACTCCATGCAGTCATGCCGGCCACATGACCTTGGAGGTGTCTACAGACAACGCCGGCTCTTCGGCTTAGAAATGGAGATGAGCACCAACCCCCAGAGTCAGACATGAACTTAACGTCAGGGGAAATCTTTACCTTTACCTTATGGAAAAAATATGAAGCATACAGAAATTTAGCAATGGACTAAAATAAACAATAAGGAGAAACCCATGAACCTAAACTATGATGGAAACCAACAAACATGAAAAGACAACTAAGTATTAGGATATAACCACGAAGAGCAGAAAACGGAAGACCAAACAAACCTTACCCTGTCTTTCACTGTCTTTCCCTATTTTACCTAGATTCTCAAATTTTATAATTTTTTTCTCTCTTTTTCCCCTTTCCCTTTCCCCAATCATCCCCATCTGTTTACCCATATATAATTTTTATGTAAAGCATTTAAAATCTGAATAAAAAATTATTTTTTAAAAATAATTCATTTTCCCCAAATTGAAAAAATCCATGACCTAAGAGTGGGAAACTCTACTGGGATCAATTAATTATTTTGAATAATTTTCTCTTCAAATATTCCAGGGTGTTGTGGGATAATTCCTCTGCAAATAAAACTAGGAAAACTATGTGCTTCTTTCTACCTAAGCCCTTGTTTTCTGTGCACAAAATGATTTTCCTTGGTGTAAAACATGATTTCTAGCACAAGAGATAACTTTCTTTCTGCATAGGAAAAAGGATTTTTGCACACACACACACACACACACACACAATCACAGCTGGTGGTTTGAAAGCGAGGCTTCATCTACACTGTCATATACTGTGGTGTAGCTCTTGCATTAGCCCCTCAGGGTCATTAACCTGACTTGACCCTGGGTTAAAAATGCTAGAAAACTTTCCAGGAAGATTCACACCTTTCCCAGATTGAGGGCTGTAGGGACTGCCAGTTTGGATTTCCATACAAGATTTGAAATCTTGTCCATAGAGCCATTCACACTCTCTGGGCTCAGCGGGCCAGAAAGGAATAGCAGTGCCTCCCAAGGTTCCCCTGCAAAAAAGACCAGAAAGGATCCCTACCGTTGCAGGAGGTTGTCATCTTCCTGGATCACCCTCACTGATGGTGCAACAGAATTTTGGAGAAAGGAGAGGGTTACCCATTCTGTCATGTCATCAGTAACAGTAGTTCTGGTCATTTGGGGGGGGGGGGGCAGATGGGGAGCAGTGAGGCTTTGTTGGGTTATCTAAGCAATCATGTATGCATTTTCAATGTGGGATGGTTTATGTAGTTAGCTTTGTTTGTTGCTTAGTAACCTGAAGCCAAAGCTGCATTCCAGAGTTGATGCCACTATTTAGGGGTTGCACATGTGAAGTGAAAAAGGGGAGTATCCTTTCTGGGGACACACAGGTGTTGTGGTAATCTTTGAGCGGTTAGACTCAATTTAACCCTCTCTGGGGGAGATTCCACCAAAATGCAGCAGAGTAGCAAAAGCAAAAGCTTTCAAATGCAACAGTTACTTACACGGGGTGAGCAAAGAGAAGCCTTTCAGCTTAGGATGGCAATCGATTGCAGAGTCTCAGTAAAAGTTCAAAAAGTATTTATTCAGGTAAAAGAACTCCATTGTAGATAGAAAGGCTTGGGAGCTGTCTAGTCTACTCTAGACTGGTTTCTAAGGAAAAGTAAGAAAGGAAAAATAACAAACATCTAAATAGTAGGCTTGATCGATCCACGAAAAATTTGATTCTAAACTCGTTTCAAAACTAGAGGGGGGCAGCGTTTCGTTTCTGAAGGTATTTCCGAATTTTGCCCCCCAAAAAATTCGAAATTAACGAAAATTCGTTATCTTCAAAATTAATTCGTTAATGGCGGACGCGCATGCGCAATTCCCAAAAACAGCACAGAGGGAGAGGACTTTACAGGACTCTCCCACCCTCATTTTTTGAGTGATCTTCTTCAAACTTGGTACAGTGGTAGAACACATTTAACACTGATAGCTCACCAAAATTTGGAACGTTTCCCTTATCCTCTGATTTTTGGCAAATTTTCATAGCTTTTATAATAAACCATTTTTTAATAATTGCAGAAATCCCAAGAGCCAGTGTTGTCCATAGACACCTCCAAGGTCATGTGGCCGGCATGACTACATGGAGTGCCATTACCTTCCCACCAGAGTGGTACCTATTGATCTACTCACATTGGCATGTTTTCAAGCTGCTAGGTTGGCAGAAGCTGGAGCTAACAGCGGACACTCACTCTGCTCCTGGGATTTGAACCTGGGACCTTTCGGTCTGCAAGTTCAGCAGCTCAGTGCTTTAACACACATTGCCAACCGGTCTCATGTATATATAATATACATACACATACACACAATGTGGAGAATATGTGGAACGGTAGATAGATAGATAAGTTGGAAGCCACAGCGAAGGCACCTTCCTGGGAGCAAGGTCTAATAATAATAATAATAATAATAATAATAATAATAATAATAATAATAAATCCCTTACAATATCCAAGATGGCTCACTGCTACAGAATCTTGGGAGGTTTAGTTTGGTATGGTACCATTATTGGCAGAGAAAGCCAAGCTGTAGGAGTTGAAATCCAATCATTTATCCTCCCTATAGAATCAATTTTATATGCATTTTTAGCTACAGAAAAGCTAAAATCAGGACAGTAAAAGAACAACACCCAGAAAATGGGAATTCCAGACAGGAAACAATCAGGGCCAGCTAATACCTCCCAACAAAGGATTCCCCCAGGTAGGAAGCAGCCAGGCTTTGAAGCTGCAAGGCTATTCAATGCTAATCAAGGTGACCAATTGCAACATTCACACTTGCCTCCCACAGACAAGAGTTCTTTCTCCCACCCTGGACCTTCCACAGATATATAAACCCCACTTGCCTAGCTTCGCACAGACGTCAAAACCTCTGAGTATGTCTGCCACAGATGTCGGTGAAACGTCAGGAGAGAATGCTTCTGGCACATGGCCATAGAGCCCGGAATACATACCACAACAGTGTGATCCCGGCCATGAAAGCTTTCGACAACACAACCACAGTATCCATTTAAGTTCATGTAGCGTCGTATGGAGACCTGTATTGGGGGGAGGGAGGGTGCGAATCTGGGCCCCTGGGAGTCGTAGTCCTCCCTCCCTCCCTCCCCGGGAGCAGCCGAGGACGGGCCTGGCCCACACCCCCTCGCATCCCGGGCCTCTTCCTCCTCACCGCCAGGCCCCTCTCTGTCTCTCTCGGTCTCTCCATTCCCGGCTCCATCCGCCGCCTTCTCGCCTCACAGAGAGACACCAGGCCTGAGCTGAGGCGAGGCGGCGGCGGCGGCCATTTCCCCCCTCCGTCTTCCTCCTCCTCCTCGGCCTCCTTCCCCCTCGCCCCCTCCCATTGGCTGAGCCCGTGACGCCCCTTTTGCTGAGGGGCAAAAGGAAAGGGCCTGAATGGTGGGAGTTTGGGTGATTTGCAAAAGCTTTTTTTTCCTAACGAAAAAAAACGACGAAATAAGAAAAAACGGCCTCTCGCGATTCGAAACCGCAATATCCAGACGTGTGGACAATCAAGGCCATATATTGCTTCAAAACAAACGAAAATAACGAATTAATAACGGGTAACGGGGAAATCGAATTATTTGAGCAAGCCTACTAAATAGTTACATCATGCCAGCTAGAAGAACAAAGGGAGAAGAGTGAACCAAAATGGTTCCAACCTCATGGTCCAGTTTATTGGGGCCATTAAAGACATTCTGACCAATGAGAAGATAGTGTCCCTAAAGATTCACATTTCTACTAACTTCAAAGTAAGGGATGTGACGTAAACAGGATAGAGTGAAACACAGTAAAGCCTGTCTATGCTTTGGAAACAGGGAAAGGATTCCCTCAATCGAACTCTATCATCTATCTGACTACATTGAGACTTGAGTAGTCCAGGGTGATTCCCAACAACAGGAAGTGATGTACACCTTTAGAATTTGGGGCATAAAAAGGGGAGACTCTCTTCCTGCCCTCTCTCTGCTCTTCCTGTTTTCTTGATCCTGCCATGCCATGCTGATGTTACTTCTTGTTAAGAGATATGTAGTATCCTATATTCTTTTGGAACTAAGATGTTTTTACCTGTATGACCATCATCATACAAGATTGTGAGTAAACATATTTTTACTATTTTACTTTTGATGTCTCTGAGGCTTATTTTATGAGTGTGACTCTTTAAAGGGAAAAGGAGGCTGGCTATTTTGCTTTTTCTCACCTCTGCTCACATAAACCCCTAGTCTTCTGCGTTTTTGCTACTCTGCACCAATATCTAACCATATTGGTATCATAATCCTAACAGGTTATGAATATATTCCTAATAGGCTTGGCAAGCCTTGCCCATGCTTAGCAGTGTTGAACTGGTGTTGGCATGACTGGGTAGTATGGCCACAATGGGACTCTGAGCTGGCATTTTTGTGCTGGTTCAAGCCACATTTTTCACTTGTGTAGAAGTGCCCTGTGTTATGATAGTGTAAGTCCATACTAAGCCGCCCTGAGTCCCTTCGGGTGAGAAGGGCGGGATAGAAATAATGGAAATAAAATAAATAATGAACTGTAATTTTTCTTTGGTCATTGCAGAGGTTGTAGTTCAAAGATCAGTTCTCTACACCATGGTGGCTAGTAGTTTAGGGAAATGCATTTACTAGTATTCTAAACCCTCTCTAAGCTCTACAAGTTCCAAACTACAATTCCCTAGGATGCAGTCATAGCAGTGAAATTATAGGGTTAGGTTTGGGGCCCAAAAGATCATATTCCCTTCCTCTTTACAGCCTGCAACATATTTTCTCCCTTACCTTTTAAACAGGTATGTGAATATCCATGCAGGGAGCAACAATAGCTATTGAATTTAGCCAGCGCATTTGGGTGAATAAGAATTTCTTTAATTAGGTTTTGAACTGTCAGGAGATCAAACTGAAATGGAAATAATTTGGTTTTAAAAAGAGGCTGTGTAGATCCGTCTATCCCTTTCTCATCAGGTAAAGTTCCAGCCAGACAACCTAGAGTCACCTCAATTTATAACACATTTTGCGAATGCAGCCACATCACCATTTAGCAAAATAAAATCTCCCATCACAAAATAACTGAAAGAGGTAATAACCTTTTCATCAGTCTTTGGCTTGAATCAGAGAACAATCCAGCAGTTGGCTCTGTAAATCAGGGCGGGACCTCCTATTATGAACTACAAAAAAAGTCAATTTGAATGTCAAGCTCAGAAGCAAAGGATGTAAGCTTCAAAGAGCCCTGGTTTGTGAAAATGAGGGTGCTGCATTGTGTACTTCTGATACACTCCACATGCTCCAAGAATCAGAAAAATGCCAAATTTAAGCACATTGCAAACAGAGTTTTCCATTGTCTAGGACCACAGGAATTCCACGCTATTTCACAGATATTACATAGGTCAAGAGAAAATGATGGCTCAGATTGCAAAGACTGCTGATATCCCAAAATAAATGTCAAAGCTTTTTTCTACTGTTCCCTCTCCATCTTTTTTGTTCTTTTTGCCAATAGAGGAGGTTGTGATTCCTGAAGTGAACAGCCAACAAACATTTCAGAAGCAATGCTAAGGTTGTTCAGCTCTGAATGTGCTTGTTTCAGATTTTGTACATTATTTGCCCCATTGCTAAATCAAAATGTTTTACCTCTTTTCATGTTCTTTTTGGTGACTCTCAAAAAGGGCTTCCCATTCCTAGTAATTTGAGGGCCCACCTTGGATTTACTTAGTGTTCCCCACCATTGCAAAAACTGAAGATGGCTCTCATATTATTAATAATTGTGTAAAAAAGAGAATTTCAGCAAATTCTCTGAATCGTGCTTGTCATGCAACAAGATAAGCAGCATCTGCTGAAATATCCTCTTCTACACAACAATTAAATGTACAAGATCTCTCTCCTGTTTTCACCCCAGCAATGCTATGCTCCCACCCATTACAGTTTCCATTCCTTGCATTAAAACCCTGGAATCCAGTTGCCACCTTAACATTTAATGGTTAACTTCCAGGACAAATTCTCTGGTGAAAACCAAGACGTGTTCTATGGTTCATTCATGATACATTAAGACTCAATATCCACAGTTTCACTTATGCACCTCTAACTTCTGAATTAATAAAATTTGACACCTGTTTAATTCCCCTGGATCAATACTGTGGAATCCTTGGTGGTAGGATAGTGGGGTGCCAGCACTCTTCAGCAGAGAAGACTAAGGACCTTATAAAACTATAGCTCTTTTGATTCCATAGCACTGAATCATAGCAGTTAAAGTGGGATGAAACTGCACTGATTTTACTGACAGTATTTCTTTCTCCCATACAATCCACCCCAGATCCTCTGGGGACATCTACTTTAGTTAGCCAAATCTAGACTGTTACCTAAAAGACATTTTCTTCAGCCGCCCCCAAATTGTGGAATAACCTGCTGAAAGAGCTAATTGTATGAATTTGGCATGCAGACCTACACTGTAGATTCTTCCTGAAAGCCTATCCAGATTATTATTATGTTTTAAAAGTATTTAATGTTGGACTTTACTGTGCATTGGTTTTATATGCTGTTTAGTATGGATGTAATTCAACCTGGGTTAGAATTTGGTTTCAATTTTTTTTATCTCTTCACATTCCCACCATAGATGTGAGTACCATGCCTACTCCCACAATGTCAACATTTTGGATTTAATCCCTGAATCATGTGTATGCTGTTTTATTTGATATGATGTGAAAATGTTGTGTCATTTGTTCCTGTTGTTTCTTGCCTCAGTCTGAAAGTAGAGGTCATCGTCGTCATCGTCTATCCTACAGAATCATGGGATTTGCTGTTTCCTCCAATTTTGATGCTTGTCTAACTAGAATTCTAAACAACTCACCAAACTATAAACTCCAGAATTCCAATTCACACTCAATAAATATAATTGTTTCACACCACTTTAATTGCTGTAGCTCCATCCTATAGAATTCCGGGATTTCTAGTTTGTTGTGGAAGCAGAGTTCTCTGGCAGAGAAGGGTAAATATTTCACAAAATTACAAATTCCAGAATTCTGTAGCATTGAATCATGGCAGTTAATGTCGAGTTAAACTGCTATAATTCTGTAGTGTGGGTGGTAGCATAGTTTTCGAAGCCTTGGAGGCATGACAGTTAAACAGTATGAAACTGATATGCATGTATAGTGTAGATTCAGCACAACTGAATTAATGGATTTTATTACCGTCTCAGACCAGGGGTTTGAAATGTTAAAACATTAAATTCAGAGGTTTTTAAAACTTAAGAACACAAAAAATATTTAAAAACACACACCTAACATGAATTTTGAGAAGCATTTAATTTTAATGTGTTTTAATCTTATGTCTGTCTTTAATGTACTGTATATACTTGAGTATAAGCCTAGTTTTTCAGCCCTTGTTTTAAGACTGAAAAAGCCCCGCTCGGCTTATACTTGGGTGAGGGTCCTGGTTGGCTTTTATTTGGCTCAGCATATACTTGAGAATATATGGTACATTTATTAATTTTCTCTATTATTATTGGTATTATTACATTTATTATTTTTCTCTATGATTGTTACTACTGTAACATTTATTTTACCCTATTTTTATTATTATTAATAATACATTTATTATTTCACTCTGATATTATTATTATTATTGCATTTATTATTTTACTCTATTTATTATTACATGTATTATTTTCCTGTATTTATTATTATTATTACATGTATTATTTTACTCTATTATTATTTAAAGGATACATAAGCACATTGACATTGAAGAAGAGGAGAATAATGATTTAATCAGAGTTGGACAATCTTATCTTAAATTTGAGCTTTATGTAAATATTCAAAAACATTTAATCTACTGATGCCTCAGTTAATGGGATTTTATTGCTATCTATTTTTATTTCTGTAATTTACCACCCTCGGCTTATACTGGAGTCAATGTTTCCCCAGGTTTTTTTTTGTTGTTTTTTTTTGTGGTAAAATTAGGTGCCTTGGCTTATATTCAGGTTGGCTTATACTCGAGTATATACGGTATGTCTTTTAATGATCTGGCTTTTATTTAATTGTATTGTACCCCACCTTGAGTCTTGAAGAGGTGGGTAACATTATTGTTGTTATTGTTATTATTAATTTACTTATGGAAGAGTACAAAGCCTGCCTTTCTTATTGTAATACCATGCCATGCCCTCTAAAATGACTCTTTGGGGAACAACCTGTACTGCAATGTGGGGTAAGGAAATTATGGGTACTGCAACTCACTCACAAATATTATAGATACCCTGCCATCAGAAGGAACTTGGACATAGCACAACCTACTGCTGTCTGGAAACAAAAGGATCCCTATTATCCCATGATGCCAGAGCTCATGTGCTACTATGCAGACTAAAGGCCCATCCTTCATTAACATCCATTTACATGACTGGTGATCTGTGCATTAGAGAATTTGCATAATGCACCTGCTTGCATCTTAAGGAAGGTGTGCAATTGCAATCCCTTTCAGATTGATAGAGGTCTTTGCATTAACCTTATCATACACAGCGATGTGGAAGTGTTAACGCTGGTGTGATGGGAAGTGCTTCTCAACATATTAGACAAGGAACAAATGACTGCCTGGATGTGGTTATTGTGTAGTATTTTTTAAATTCTTGATGAGTGTTCCTGGGAACAGTGGGGACACCTAGTGTAAGGACACTTAATATTTTGCTTTAGCTGTGGCCTATGCTTAAAAAATGGTCTAAACCCAATTGCTAGCTCTGCCTAGAGCAGATCATGTCAACATTTCCATAAACCAACATATAAATCCAGTTCATTCAGTGTGCCTAACTAATTGAGAATAGCATTTGCACAAAGTCCGGTAGCTCATCATTTTGGCTGAAAAAAAATGTAAACAGACAATGACCCTTTCATAATGAAGTAAAGCTTTTTCCTAAATTGTAGTGTAAAGTCATAGGTGATGATGGGCCATAGGGTGGATCTGGTCATATAGAAAATCGGTCATAATGGCTTGACGCTATGGGTTCTTCTTTACCTAACTAGAGTAAATCATTTTTAAATGGCAAATCAAATTTTTGAATGGCAAGCCTTTTTAATTCTACTCTGAGGGAGTATCTAAGGTAAAGGTAAAGGTTTCCCCTGACGTTAAGTCCAGTCATGACCGACTCTGGGGGTTGGTGCTCATCTCCATTTCTAAGCTGAAGAGCCAGCGTTGTCCGTAGACACCTCCAAGGTCATGTGGCTGGCATGACTGCATGGAGTGCCGTTACTTTCCTGCCGGAGCGGTACCTATTGATCTACTCACATTTGCATGTTTTCGAACTGCTAGGTTGGCAGAAGCTGGGGCTAACAGCGGGCGTTCATTCCACTTCCGGATTTTGAACCTGGGACCTTTCGGTCCGCAAGTTCAGCAGCTCAGCGCTTTAACACACTGAGCCACTTGAACTGCCATGGCTATGGGATCCTGGGAGTTGTAGTTTTACAAAGTTCTTAGCCTTCTCTGCCCAAGAATGCTGATGTTCCCAAACCCCAAATCCCAGCATTATATAGCATAGAGCCATGGCAGTTAAAGAGGTACCAAACTGCATTGATTCTGCAGTATAGATGCAACCTGATTGGGACTAACCAGATAGTTCTGGCTCATATTTCCTATCACCCATTGTGAACTTTCCCAAAATGTGAGTTTTATCTATTCATCTGTTTTGGCTGAAAATTGGTTGATATAATTCTATTGTTGTTATCATCCTTACTGGGAGACAATGACAGTAAGATTCATTAAAATGATTGCCATCCTGTTAAGTGACCTACATAACATGTATGTATGTTTCCTTTCATTCCCTTCTTCCCTCTGTCCAGGGTGAAATGATTACAGGAGTGCTGAGATCTCCAGAGTAGTGGTTCTCAACCTGTGGGTCCCCATGTTTTGACCTTCAACTCCCAGAAATCCTAACATCTGGTAAACTGGCTGGGATTTCTGAGAGTTGTAAGCCAAAACACCTGGGTACTCACAGGTTGAGAACACTGGTCTAGAATAACATGGAAGATCTGTTGCAGCTGGCTATGTGGACTTAGCTGTGTGCTTCCAAAATACAGGAGATGGGACTTCAAAGGCTGTATTATAACTTGTGGTGTTTATATATGCAGAACTACCATACTATACATAGCCAACCATATAGGATTGAAATCCCTTTGATCTTAAAAGGAGGGGAAAAATTAAAAGAGCATTGTGAAAACCAATTGAGGTTTAGCCTATTTCTGTTGTGTAGGATAAATGCAGTTTGACATCACTTTAACTGATATATCTCAATATTATGTGATCATGGGATTTCCAGTTTGGTATCGTAAACGGGGCCCCTGGTGGCATAGTGTGTTAAAGCACTGAGCTGCTGAACTTGTGGACCAAAAGGTGCCAGATTCAAATCCTGGAGTGGAATGAGTGCCCGCTGTTAGCCCCAGCTCCTGCCAACCTAGCAGTTCAAAAACATGCAAATGTGAGTAGATCAATAGGTACTGCTCTAGCGGGAAGGTAACGGCACTCCATGCAGTCATGCCAGCCACATGACCTTGGAGATGTCTATGGACAACACCAGCTCTTCGGCTTAGAAATGGAGATGAGCACCAACCCCCAGAGTCGGTCACGACTGGACATAACGTCAGAGGAAACTTTTCCCTTTACCTTTATCGTACCAGCATTTTTTGGTAAAATCACAACTCACACCATTGATTCATGGCAGTTAAAATAGTTAAAATAAAATTGCATTCATTCTACAGTGTAGATAGATCCTTAGCATCATACTAATTCTTATAGCTAATATCAGTCTTCATCTGGATGTATTGAGAATGCATGCTAAACATTCTTTGTGAGGGTATGGATAGCAGTTATTGATTAATATTCCTGCATGGTACATATTTCATACATGTATTTAGAATGTTTGTTTTTATTTGTATGGCTAGCTACATGCTTTAGAATGACCTTTTCTTATAAGCAACACATTCATTATAATTCTCATTTGGGACTAAGCAGTTGGATTTAGGTCAGAGTGAAAGTAAAATATAGATGCATAAAGAAGCACAACACCTAAATTTGGTCCTTTGCAGTTTGATGCTGAATTTTCATGAGGATGGATTGTCATTGAACAAGTTACCATTCATGAGTTGCTCAAATATTTATGGCAGGTTGGTGAGAGACCTTACCTTCATGGAATGTTTTTACCCAATCCTAAACATTGTTTGCCAACCTGCTATTGCTCTGGAAGTATATGCGTTGCCCATATTGACAACTGGATAGAATTTCCTTTCTTTTTGCATTATGCAATGCTGGCAGTTTTTATGCTCATCACTGTTACACAGAAAGCTTAGAAAACTGTTGGTGTTATATATACTGACCAAAAAGCTCCCTTAAACACACACCGTTGCACACTTTTGGCCATTGTATAGCAGATCTATTCAGGTCATAGTTGTGTAAAGTCCCCTGAGAGTAATAATTTTGCATGCAGTTGGATGGTGGACAACTATATGTTGGTCTTATTGCTTCATTCACTGGAATTGAAAAAAATAGCTATTGTACATCCCCCTTTGCACAATCCAGCACACTGGCAGATATGAAATTATTGCATTATTCAACAGAAGAGTGGAATTCAAGCTATATATTTGTTGATTCTTGAACAGTGCATAATTACTTGGCAGTGTCTTCAATGCACTACTTGATGCGACGGTATTTCAGAAACAGCCATTGCACATTTCTTATTTCATATCGCGAAATAAGCAAAGTCTTTCACAGGAATGCAGCCAGTTGAACAGTGTTGCTATTCAACAGAAGGGCTGTGCAACAATGAGAGTTCATATTTTCAGTGTGCAAACTTGAGGAGGATTTTGTTGAAAGACTTTTATCCATTTCCAGTTCCAATTGCATATATTTATGAATGACTGGGCCAAGACCACAACCTGAAATAGTTATTTCAGGGACTAAATCTCCCCCTAATCTTCCAGTCAATATGGGATATGTAATAAAAACAAATGGCATTTATAAACTCTGGGAAGTTTCTTGGCTCAGCAAACAAGGGTGTTCCCCTTTCCTCAGAATGGCATGTGCCTCCTTTTAAACATTTTTTGCTCACCTCTTTGCAAAGTGATGCAAAATAAATAACCAAAATGGGAATGGATGTATTTTTCTGTTCTCTTTTAATGTCAATGAAATGTAAAATGCTCCCATCTGGGCTCAGCCCTATTTTTATGAATGAGAAAACATTCAAAATAGCAGAATTAAAATGATGGCTTTGCTTTCCATGTTTGGTTTGGAAGTAACACTTTTAATGCAGCTGAATAAACGGGCCCTCTTCCCCAGACATTCATCTTGCCAGTGATTCATAGACCAGTATCTTGTTGTTGTCTTATGCGTGCCTGTGTTCCTCTAAAGAAGTGGCCGAACATTTTTGTTCAGTGCAGAACATCTACATTTAGTTCAGGCTTTCAGAATCAGAATTATGCATGCAATGACATTTTCCATGGATTCACATTATGCATTCATGAATATGCGAATTGCACATGGATGTTCATTTTCCATGGATGCGTATTGTACATTGCATGTGGATGGCTACACATTTTGTGCTCTGGTTCCTTTGTGTCACATTGTCATTCAACACAAAAGTTGTATGGCATAATATTTAACCTCACAAACAGATTTATGATAATGCAGGAGTTGGGGTAACAATTATTATAGAAAGGACTAGCTGTGCCCAGCCACGCATTGCTGTGGCGAAGTATGGTGGAAGGGCCTTGAGTCTACACTGCCATATAATCCAGTGCAAATTAGATAATCTGTGGAAGAGGCCTAAGTGAGGCCTAAATCTGCCTGTCCCCTAACTGAACCCTGGCTGTCCCTTGGCTGAGTTGGTTGCTAGGAGACCAAGCGGGCAGAGATTAGCCCTCTGAACTGGCAGCAATTGGATAAAAACAATTATTGCTCTCCCTCTAATTAGGACTTTATTTTTCTTTTCTTTTTGTTGTATCAACCTAGAGGCATGGATGATGGGTTGTGTTGTCAAATTTCGAGGTTGGGGGGTCTGTAGTTTTGTTGTTTTGTGGGTCGCCGTGATGCCATCACTCATTTATATATATAGATTTAAAGAATGGAGGGAAACAAAATCATTACAGTCAAGCAGCAATAATTCAATGTGTTACTGAAAAGTATTTAGCAGAAAGGTAACTTTGGGCAGGGAGGATAACCTCAGAGATTCCTAAAAATATTATGACATGAACTACCAGTCCACATATTGCACATTCTTTTGTTGGCACAAGTGTATCTAAAGCCCTTTCTACTCTGCCATATGATCCAGATTATCAAAGCAGATAATCCACATCTGAACTGGATAATACGAGTCTGCATATTGAACTACTTTTTCTGCCAAATTTGTTGTATAACATGATGTTTTGGTGCTTAATTTGTAAAATCATAACCGAATTTGATGATTAATAGGCTTCTCCTTAATCTCTCCTTATTATCCAACATATTCGCTTATCCAACGTTCTGCCGGCCCGTTTATGTTGGATAAGTGAGACTCTACTATGTTATATCTCAGTATGGGGTAAGTAAGATGTTACACTTTCATAAGGACTGAACCTTTTTCTCTCTTCATCTCCTTGATAGGCTTTAAATAGCTCTACACTGAATACCATTACCATCTTAAACAATACAACTTCATCATTTATCAATTTAAGAATACATTCTCATCTGTTGAAGAACTATGGATCTCCATATAGTCATCTGTGAACAAACAGACATTCATAGGTTAATCTTAAGCATTGTTAAATCCTAAGATCATCCATTATATCCACAATCATCATAAGGGACATATATCATGATCATAATGGGACACATATCTATCTCAGCATTGAGTATCCATCATGGCAATTGTTTTACAATAATGACTAACCTGCAATTGTGAAAACAAAACAATTACCTAAATGCACTCATCAATAATAGTTTCACATTCAGCTACTTGCCACTTAGTCACAATTTAGAAGCTGTTGCCATGCTCATAACTCCTTCTCCAACCTGTATTTGGAGAAGGAGCTTCATTCTGCCAGCAATTGGTGCATGGGCAAATGAGGTTTCCATCAGGTATGTGCACATGAGTTTTTGGGGAAGGGGAGTGTCAGGCAAGGAGATAACTTAATTAACTCAGTAGCTGATATACAGAATTCTGACCATTATGTACCAATAAGATTCCAGATAGTGGATGACATCTTTTTAGTGAGCGACAGTAGTACACAAACCAAACTTGTGCCACTGTAAGACCTTTTCACTGGCATCTCTGGCCCTCTTACAATGAGAACCCCTCATCTTTTATCTTTTGCAGCCTCTGCCCCTACTTTATATCTGTTTAGTGGCTAGAGAAGAGTGAAAGACATAAGAGCATATAATCCAGTTCAATGTACATTTTAAACAGCTGTGTGGAAGGGGCTTGAGGCGCCTCTAGACTTGGGCAGATGATTCTCTCATGTTTCCTGATCTCAATTAGCCACTAAATTGTTTTGTATTGCTGTGGATTAGAAGCTGTACTAGCCAAAAAGATGGGTCCTGGAAGAGTTAAGATGAAGATGTTATGTCCATTCATGCTAAATGTCTAGGGATCTTGATAGTTGAGAGCCACCTCTTCCTATATACTGTATATACTCGAGTATAAGCCAAGTTTTTCAGCCCTTTTTTTAAGACCAAAAAAAGCCCCCCTCAGCTTATACTCGGGTGAGGGTCCTGGTTGGCTTATATTTGGGTCAACTTATACTCGAGAATATATAGTACATTTGTTATTTTTCTCTATTATTATTGGTATTATTACATTGATTATTTTTCTCTATTATTTTTGCTACTATTACATTTATTTTACTCTATTTTTATTTTTATTATTAATACATTTATTATTTCACTCTGATCTTATTATTATTGTTGCATTTATTATTTTACTCTATTATTACATGTATTATTTTCCTGTATTTATTATTATTATTATTATTATTATTATTATTATTATTATTATTACATGTATTATTTTATTATTACATTATATTATTATTAAAAGGATACATAAGCACATTTACATTGAAGAAGATGAGAATAATGATTTAATCAGAGTTGAACAGTCTTATCTTAAATTTGAGCTTTATGTAAATATTCAAAAACATTTAACCTACTGATGCCTCAATTAATGTAATTTTATTGGCATCTATTTTTATTTCTGAAATTTACCACCCTCGGCTTATACTGGAATCAATATTTTCCCAGTTTTTTTGTGGTAAAATTAGGTGCCTTGGCTTATATTCGGGTTGGCTTGTACTCGAGTATATACGGTATGTCTACTGCGGATTGAGGTCTCCTGGGGTGAGGGGCTCCTCTTGCAAAGAGATGTGAAAATCTCAAATTTTGTTGTCATTGTGTTCTCTAGAATCTCAACAGCAGCATCCCATATGTGCCATGTGTTGCATTACAAGCTTTTCAACTTCCTTTTTGCATGGAAATCAATGTGTATTTTGTCCCTCACTTTTCCTAGTATATGCATATTTCCATAATGTTTGAATTTTAATGTCTTTCCCCATTCACTAAAGGGTGTTCATGTGCCTGTTTCAAATATTTTTTATTTTTTGTCATCCACATTTACTTTTCTTAGTGAAAAAAGAAGGGTGGGAGGAAAAAGGATGCTTGTGGTTTCCTCCCAATGACATGAAACCAAAAGCTACATACATGCTTTCATTAAACCTCTCAGAGACTACAAATTTGATCCTTTAGTTTAAGAAACTCCCCAGCGAATATGGATTTCGTTTCCATTTTATTATATTCAGGAACCAAATACACATTGACTTTTACTGGTGGTGTTCAGATTCCCCCCATTCAATTAACTAGGAAAAATGTGGCTAAAGTTGCACTCCTTTCTCCCATCTGTGTTCCAGTGTCCTACTTTTCTCCAAGCATTAATTTAAAATGCATTCTAATGGTGCAGAGAGCCTGCTTAACTGCTAAGGAGTGATTTTACTGCCCTAAAACTGTAATATATTTGTATCTATTACAATGGATCCTAAAAATCTATTGTAGCTATTAAAAAAAGGAGGATAACAATGTTATGATGGATCTGAAAAGCAATAACCAAGAAGGCAAGGAAATCAAAGCCTTGCTGGTATAAAGGTGGAAAGATGGAACAAGATGATTATTTCCTACTGAGGGTTGAGTTACAGAGATATCTGCCTGTCAGTTTACCTGTCCTTAAGGTATGAAACACAGGCCAGAATGCTATTCATGTCTTATACATGCATAAGAATGCCTAGTTAGGCATTCTTGCTTCATGATGAATACCCATATTCAGTTCAGTGGTAATAATAATAATAATGATAATAATAATAATAATAATCTGCACGCATCATCCGAAAATATATCACACAGTCCTAGACACTTGGGAAGTGTTCGACTTGTGATTTTGTGATACGAAATCCAGCATATCTATCTTGTTTGCTGTGTCATACAATAATAATAATAATAATAATAATAATAATAATAATAATAATAATAATAATAATCTTTATTTATACCCCACCACCATCTCCCTGAAGGGACTCGAAACAGCTCACAAAAGCACTACAAGCGCCGAACATAAAATAAAATAAAATAAACATTGAATTACAAACATTGAATTACATGTGCAGCACCATTATACATGACATGTGCATGGCTTTTGGGGGTACATTGTACATTGAACATACATAGACATTATATATCTTCATTTGGTTGTTCATTTGATGTCTTGGATTTTGTTGTGCAATACAGTATTGCCATTCTACACATGAGCTGTATAATGCTATTAACGTGTAACAAAGCTTGTGGAGATGTATGCTATCCAACACCAAAATAAGTTATCACAGGTACTCTATAATTGAATTGCATAGTGAGTGTGTGTGAACTTTGCATGTGGAGATTTAAGGTGTAACTTTGCATGTGGAGATTTGTCTTATTCAACGTCAAAGGAGGGTATCAGCAATAATACACTGATTCCCAAGATGGAAATAGGTTTGTTTATGAAATTCTGCCTCTTCCCTTCCTCTTTTAACTGCTGGCTGCATTTAGAAACTCAAATCTTGTTGTAGCATTGCAACAACATGACAATTTATATTGTGCTGGCAGTTGCACTGCTTTCATTTGTTGTTTATTTGTTCAGTCGCTTCCAACTCTTCGTGATCTCATGGACCAGCCAACGTCAAACTCCCTGTCAGCTGTCACCACCCCCAGCTCCTTCAAGGTCAAGCCAGTCCCTTCAAAGATACCATCTATCCATCTTGCCCTTGGTCAGCCTCTCTTCCTTTTTTCTTCCATTTTCCCCAGCATTGTTATCTTCTCCAAGCTTTCCTGTCTTCTCATTATGTGGCCAAAGTACTTCATCTTTGCCTCTAACTATATATCCAGTATGCTTTGAAGTAGGCTGTCCCCTGTTTGAGTTCGCACAATAAGCCAGTGTTTAGGCTTGAATTAAAGTTACAAAATCCTGATCACAGATCCAATATGATAGCTCTAACCTTTCTTAAGGGAGCTTTTATGGTAGGTACCTCATTCTGATCTACTTTTGAGAATACACTCCCTTGATGGGCAGACCAATTCTGAGAGAAAGATGTTCTTGCAGATCTGACCTTTTGAGGAAAGAAGAACAGTCAGGTACAGCTCCATCATGCCCCTTACATTGTGTGTCATGTCTTATTTAGACTGTAAATCTAAGCTCACAGAATGTCAGGTCAATGATTTGTAGACTGCCCTGGGAGCTATTGTGGCTGAAGGATGGGCTATAAATGTGATAAATAGGTAGATAGATAGATGATACATGATAGATAGAACCAATCTTTACATTGCCTTTTAACTCCTGGAGGTTCAAGTCCAAAGAAAGTGAATTCTCCATGTCCCACATATATTGGGGAAGGTTATGTCATAACAGTTTGAAATCTATCAGATAGAGTTATGTGCCAATGCTGCTATTGTTTGCCTTCAAGTTGTTTCCAAGCCTATGGATATTCTAGGGTGGTGGTAAGAGTGAATGAAGGCTATCAGATTGAAAGCTGTGTTTTCTCTAAAGTTCGCAGCACAAGCTAACTTAGGCCCATTCCACATAGCTGTATAAAGTCCACACTGAAATGGATTATATGGCAGTGTGGACTCAGATAACCCAGTTCAAAGCAGATATTGTGGATTATCTATCTTGATATTCTAGGTTATATGGCTGTGTGGAAGGACCCCAGGTATCAGTTTGTTTCTTGACTCTTTAATAAGAATGCCTGAAAATGACCACCTGGGACTACCAAATATGTTTGTGAGGCTGTCCTCTTTTCATTTATTTATTTTTTGTTGACAGACTCTATCACCCATACTGCATATGTACAAAGCCTTGTTTGGCATGCTTGGCATACGTTCAGCAATTTAGCCTTCAAAGTTCCTCCATCCTTACAAATGGAGAGCAATTAACACTGCCAAGAATCTACAAAAATAACCTTTTTTTTTATTTCCCGGAGACGCTCATCCTTTTAAATGCCATCCTCCTCTCCAAGAAACACTAAAGCCTTGAATATAAACAATATGCCCAAAATGAAGGGATGTGAGGGCGGGGGAGAGAAGGGGGAAGGCAAAAGACTTTGCTAAGAAACTGCTATCAATTCCATTCATGGAGGCAGAATGGCTCTAATGGCAGAGCTGCTTATGAGTCATAAATTACCCTTTTATAAATGTGGTGCTTAGCTTTGGTTTTCAATGGACAACATATGGCAGCAGCATTCCTAAATAGCTTGAACTGATAAATAGGCCAGTTGAAGTGTCTCAGTTTGTTAAAACGCTAACATGTTTAACTACCGCATGTGGCGGATTCTGGGTTTGTATCTCAAATGCTGTCTGGTTGTTCAGGGAATCAATGCTTGCCTTGGATTTATGAACTGGGGCCGTTAGTCTATTCCACTTGTGATTTATCAAGAATGACCATTGATGGACCAGAACATCCATCAGAGCCCACTCATTCCAGTTGCCTGCTGTGGTTGCCTTCTGGTATTTCCTGATACCTTTGAAAGGAAGAAGAATCACTCAGACATTGTCCTCCAGGAATTTCACAGAAATAAATGGGGATTTCCATCTTTCCACTGAACAATTTTATGGCAAAATATAATATAATTTTCCTAGAGAATTGTGCTGAAAAATGGGAATCAGGCAATTCACTAGAAACCAAAGTATTTGCAACATTTAGAACTCATCTTTTCTAAGCTGAACTAGGACTGCACAGTGATGTCAATACCATATCTCCCATGGCACATCTGATCTCATAAGTGTTTAGAAGGTCAAGAAGGTTGGGTCTCAGGGTTGTTGTATGGGTTATTGGAAACCTTTCCAATGCTAATTAGGGTGATTAACTGAAACATTAATGCTAGCTTCCAACTGACAAAAGACTCTTGTCACACCCTGGACTCTCCACAGATATATATTTTTTCCTCTCCTTGCCTAGTTTATCCATGCCTTACAACCTCTGAGGATGCCTGCCATAGATGTGGGCAAAACATCAGGAGAAAATACTTCTGGAACATGGCCACACAGCCCGAAAGACATACGACAACCCTGTGATCCCGGCCATGAAAGCCTTCGACAACACAAGGTTGGGTCTGTTGTTCTACTATGTCAGTAGAGCAATGTTGACCCAAGGGGCAATACCAAGAATAAATATGCCATGGGTGCAGGGGCAATGAATGAAGAAGGTAATGGGAAAATAGGATGAGATTCCACACCAATCTTACATAGTGGAAATAGCTCCACTGTCGTACTAGGCTACATTTCTGCTGAATGGGTATCTGTGTGCCAATATGTGTCTGTTTATTGCCCCATTTAGGTGAATGGATACACAGAGTGGCTGTTTCCCAATGAATCTAGGAATGCACTGAAGCAACTGACAATAATCTTACATGGAGTGAAAATGATTTCACATTATCCAAGATTGCAGAACTACCTATGAAATGTGTTGTCAAAGATTTTGTAGCTGGAGTCACTGGGTTTCCAGACTGTATGGCCATGTTCCAGAAGCATTCTCTTCTGATGTTTCACCCACATCTATGGCAGGCATCTTCACAGGTTATGAGATGACAGATGTGGGTGAAACATCAGGAGACAGTGCTTTTGGAATATGGCCATATAGCCCGGAAATCTCACAGCAACCTACCTATGAAATGGTTACAGTTGTAGACTGTTTGTGCAACTATAAATTGAATCTGGCTACAAGATGATCAGACATGTGCAACTTCACATGGAAGAGAATTTAAACAGTTTTATGACATCAACTGGTTTCAAGCCTTTATCTCCCCATTGCGCCTGTGCAACCCTATAGAAAATGCAAGGTGTATGTAGTATACTCACAGAAATTTCAGAATTTCAAATCAAAGAAATCTTAAATCAAGAGTTGGAAGAGACACCAGAGCCATACAGTTCACTCCCTTTCTGCCATACAGAAATACACATTCAATAGCTTTTATCGTCAGGAAGTCCTTCCTGGAATGAAGGTGGAATCTCTTTTTCTGCATTTTGTATATAATATATTGCAGATATCCTGTTCTTATATTTATCGATTGCAATCAGATTTGAGTGCCCTGAAATGAAGTTGCATCATGACAGGTAAACTGAAATACAAATAAATGCTAATTCCATCAGCAGTTGGAAATTGTAATAGTATAGTTGAGCATAAATGTTACTCCTATTGATGCAGTGTGCTACCAGCTGCATTTATTTCAGAGTTGCACAGCAACAGTAAAGGAAGGCATGCAAACCCTTGGATCCTGTTGGTGACTTATAGATGTGTGCAATCTCCTACATAAATGGTTGGACTTCTTTGTCCATTGTGGAACATTAGTATGCCATTCAAGATTGCAAAAACAGAGTTTCCTTGTCCATATGGAAGTCACATATGCACATGTAGCATAGGTGCACACCGTACGTGGATGCACATGCTATATTTGGTTGTGCAACATTGATATTAAAACCAATAGCTGCATACACAATTGTGATGTACTATCTCTTCTGGGAGCCTGCTTCTGTAACACCTTACTTCTGCCATTCTTGCTGCATCTGTCATATTTTTCCTACTACGTACCACCAATGTATCATTTATTCCTGATTGCAGTTGCTCTGGCACAGTGCCTCATTCAAGACAAATAATTGATTTTTATCTATCTATCTATCTATCTATCTATCTATCTATCTATCTATCTATCTATCTATCTATCTATATATCTAGAAGCTGTAGTATAGGGAAGAATGTTTATTGCTCTGAATAAAACACAGTTGTCTCCTAGAATGGGAACTGGATGAGAACTAATGCCTTGAATTGCTGTAGAGTGTGTGTGATTCATTTTCACTCCATGTGAAATTATTGTAAACACACAAACATTTCATAGATGCAAGAAGAATGTGTATTTTTTTAAAAAAGGAAATCATCCTGTGTTCCTTCTGTGCAATCCAGTGGGAAACTGACATCCAAGAAGCTATTGCAAAAAAAATAATAATTAATAGATCCAGCTGGCTAGCAGAATGGGTATCAATGCTTTATTCCTCCATTGTAAAAGAATCATCTGCAGAAACACTGAATGTCTATACATATCCTTTAAAATTATTCTAATATACAACATCATATTCAGACTTGCAAAATGTATCCAACTACAATTTAGGTTACCATAGCAAGATTATTCTTTTCCCCCAAATGTTCACAGCTGGTAAACCATTCAAGGCTGATGAAAGACATGCTATACCACTAAGGCCACCAACACACAAGGCTGAAGCTGGCTCTTTATTTGAGCAAAATATCAAAACACAACTCAGTCATGCAGTAGAATGGAGACCTGATATGGGGATATGCTTCTCCAATCCAAACTAAGCTTTGAACCACCCCATA
Source organism: Anolis carolinensis (assembly GCF_035594765.1). Taxonomy (NCBI): domain Eukaryota; kingdom Metazoa; phylum Chordata; class Lepidosauria; order Squamata; family Anolidae; genus Anolis; species Anolis carolinensis. The sequence goes on from NC_085842.1 coordinate 315,088,384, forward strand.
TCCCATATCATTATGAGTGGAAATCACTCTGTTTCATTATAATTCTTTCCAATCAACACAAGCACTTTAATGCATGGTGATAAAATGACAAAAGCAAAAAAGGGAAATAGGCATCTGTACCCCCCAACCAGCTGAAAAACAGTGTAACTAGGGTTGGTGTCACTCAGTATAGTAACCCATGGTGTCGTCCCTATGGATCTACACACATACCAGGGTAACCACAATATTGTAACTAAAATACCAGAACATTTGAGAAAATCAATGACTATAAAAAACAACAACAGCACATGCTTGTGGTGCATGTGGGTAAAACCACTTGATTTGAAGCATGATTGTAATGGAGTCATAATGACATTTCTGAGCATTAGAAGTTTCAAAAAGTTTACTAGTAGAGGGTTTCAACTTTTTATTTTTACTGATAAAACACATTTAAGATGGGCTTGATTTTTTGTGGTTATCTCACTCTGTTTTTTAAAATAATAAATGTATGTGTATTTATTTATGATATTTCTGTCGTAATGTATACACTGCATAAAACGTTTATAGAGAGTCATTTTGGTATCACCCCCTCTGATGTTATTCCCCGGTGTAGATTACATCCCTGCACCCTTCGGCATTAACATAACTACCATAAGATACCCCAAATCAGGGGCCGGGCTATGGTGCAGGCTTTTGAGCAGCCTGATGCAATAAATCACTCTGATTTATGAGTTCGAGGCCAGCCCGTGGCGGGGTGAGCACCCGTCAATTAAAAATTAAAAATAGCCCCTGCTCGTTGCTGACCTAGCAACCCAAAAGATAGTTGCATCTATCAAGTAGGAAATAAGGTACTACTTATAAAAGTGGGGAGGCAAATTTAACTAATTTACGACTTGGAATGAGGAAGAGCCGTCAGAGTGGATGATGAAGCAGCTGCTCCCCCCTGTGGCCAGAATCGAACATCCCCTCAGGAGAAGGTTAAATTGCCTCTGCGTCTGTCTGTCTCTGTCTCTGTTTGATGTGTTTATGGGCATTGAATGTTTGTCCTATATGTATATAATGTGATCTGCCCTGAGTCCCCTTCGGGGTGAGAAGGGTGGAATATAAATACTGTAAATAAATAAATAAATCATGCATCCTTACTTCTGTTTGCCGATATCCCATTGGGAGCTACCTATCTTAAGCCCTTCAGTGTACTGCAGCAGATCCCAATATATCCCAGGTCCTAGGGTGAAATCAGCTCCACAAAAGTGGAGCAGTGTAGACACCAGCAATGTGCTTTATAGGATTTAGAACAAGGGCATGAGGGGGCTGCTGAAAAATGTCACAAAGGCATAGCTCGCTAACAGGGGGCTGGTTATGCTTTTCTCTGGCAGGTGTCAACACTCCCAGTCAATTTAGTTATATTACCTGGGGGATTTGTAGTCCAAATAAAATTTATTTTCCAAACTCTGATTATGAAGTGAGCAATGTGATACAAGGGAGCTCTTCACAGAAGGCTGCTGGATAGGTTTCTTTGTGGTCCCACCAGATCTGGATTGCTCCAGATGCTCCAGTATTTTGCACAGTATATAGCACTCATACTGTTTTGCATTAACTAATAAAACACCTGCTAGAGATATTTATGATCAAAACAGCCAAAAATATTGAGTGTTGTTTATCTTCTATGTAAGCGTCTGTCTTTTTTAGATCCACATTGCAAGCTGTGTGTAGAATCCAGCACTATTCAACGGAGTTTGCAGACAGCATTCCTAGTGGGTACTTATTTCTTTCCTCCTGCCTCATATGTTATTTACAGTTGAATGCATATACAGTAGAGTCTCACTAATCCAAGCCTCGCTTATCCAAGCCTCTGGATAATCCAAGCCATTTTTGTAGTCAATGTTTTCAATATATCGTGATATTTTGGTGCTAAATTTATAAATACAGTAATTACAACATAACATTACTGCGTATTGAACTACTTTTTCTGTCAAATTTGTTTTATAACATGAAGTTTTGGTGCTTAATTTGTAAAATCATAACCTAATTTGATGTTTAATAGGCTTTTCCTTAATCCCTCCTTATTATCCAAGATATTCGCTTATCCGAGCTTCTGCCGGCCCGTTTAGCTTGGATAAGTGAGACTCTACTGTATTGTATGTTCCTACATGACAGGGAGTTGGACTGGATGGCCTTTGTGGTCTCTTCCAACACTAGGATTCTATGATCCTATTGCTCTCCTGATTTCTAGTATGGGTCAGACCATGGACAAATGAAAGGCAAATAAATGGGTTCTAGAGCAAATCAAGCCTGAACTTGACTGTTTACTATTGGTCATATAGTTGATCTGAATTTATTTAAGCACTTAGTCCAATTCCTCCTACCACCGGAATAACATAAAGCATAAAGGCATCAGTGTAGACTCCATTCTTATGGTGCCAAGCTTTTTCTTCCAGAGTTTGCAATGCAGATAAATGAAGCAGTAGGTAGGTAATGCAATAGTTAATCGATAAAAACCAGTGCATTGTTGAGCAAATATTCTTGCAAAACCCATTTACTAGTCTCAAAATGCTTTGCTGTAATGACCTGTCTTTCTACATGGCCAGAACTAGATTGTATGATAGAAGGATGTGATGATGATGATGATGATGATGATGTTGATGATGATGATGATGATGATGATGATAATAATACTGTGGGACTTCCGAATCCAGACTGACAAAGTTTTGAAACATAACGCACCAAGCCTCATGGTTGTGGAAAAGAAAAAGGTTTGGATTATTGATGTCACCATACCAGGTGGCAGTCGAATTGATGAAAAACAACAGGAAAAAAAAACTCAGCCGTTATCAGGACCTCAAGATCGAACTGCAAAGGCTCTGGCAGGTGGTCCCGGTGGTAATCGACACACTGGGTGCCATGCCAAAAGATCTCAGCCGGCATTTGGAAACAATAAACATTGACAAAATTAAAACAGGAAAAACTCAGCCGCTATCAGGACCTCAAGATTGAACTTCAAAGACTCTGGCAGAAACCAGTGCAGGCGGTCCCAGTGGTGATGGGCACACTGGGTGCCGTGCCAAAAGATTTCAGCCGGCATTTGGAAACAATAGACATTGACAAAATCACCATCTGCCAACTGCAAAAGGCCACCCTACTGGGATCTGCACACATCATCAGAAAATACATCACACAGTCCTAGACACTTGGGAAGTGTTCGACTTGTGGTTTTGCGAAACGAAATCCAGCATATCTATCTTGTTTGCTGTGCCATACAACGTCATTGTGTTGATAATAATAATAATAAATTTCTAGAAACCCTGGGTGTTTTACAGACACAAAATAAAAAGGCAAACATTCAATCCCTCCAATGAGTACAAACACATCAAAATATTGCAAGATAATGCACAAAACAACAGTAAACTTAAAACAACAACAAAATTAAGCATCGAGATGAACATATTTAAAAAACCAATCCAACAAGAAATGGTAAACTAAAACATGAGTAAAACATTACAACATATGCCCTAAAAGCAGTCAACTCTTTCCTAGATGCAGTTAATTTGATGTGTTTGGAAGTGGTCTACCCCTTGACTTTGGTAAATATCCTGGCTGTCTCCACTCTCTACTTGCTCTGCTGGAGATGTGGTTTAAATCCTTAATATTTTAAATTATGCCATCATACCTTTAATTGTAAGCCACTTGGAGTCCCCTTCGGGAGAGATAAAATGGGGTATAAATAATAGTAATACTGAATACCCCTAAAGACATGACTCAGTAAAAAAGACAATAGCAGAAGGTAAGGTAGAAGGCAGTAGGAAAATAGAATAATTACTTTTCGGATAGATAGACTCAGTCAGGAAAGCCACAATCTAGAATCCGCAAGATCTGAGTAGGACTGTTGAGGATAGAGGGACTTGGAGGTCTCTCATTCATGATTTTGTCATAAGCCAAATCAACTTACGGCTCTTTCACAGAATAAGGTAAAGGTTTCCCCTAATGTTAAGTCCAGTCATGTCTGACCCTGGGGGTTGGTGCTCATCTCCATTTCTAAGCCGAAGAGCCGGCGTTGTCCATAGACACCTCCAAGGTCATGTGGCCACTGGCATGACTGTATGGAGCGCCGTTACCTTCCCACCGGAGCGGTACCTATTGATCTACTCACATTGGCATGTTTTCAAACTGCTAGGTTGGCAGAAGCTGGGGCTAACAGTGGCCGCTCACTCTGCTCCCGGGATTTGAACCTGGGACCTTTCGGTCTGCAAGTTCAGCAGCTCAGTGCTTTAATACACTTCAACACTGGAAACAGAAAATCCCACATTATCTTAGTGGGGACTCAGATAACCCAGTTCAAAGCAGATATTGTGGGATTGTCTGCCTTGATATTCTGGGACATAGGGCTGTGTGGAAGGGCCCTTAGACTCATAGACTCCTAGAGTTGGAGGATATCACAAGAGCCATCCAGTCCAACCCTTGTCATGCAGAAATACACGATGACAGAAGTTAACAAGAAAAATTATACCAGCTGGAGTGCAGCTTTTGATTTAGGCCCCTTCTGCACAGCTGTGTAAAATCCACATTATCTGCTTTGAACTGGACTATATGGCAGTGTAGACTAAGATAATCCAGTTCAAATCAGATAACATTGATTTTTTGCTTTGATAACCTGGGTTATCAGGCAATGTAGAAGCGGTCTTAGTCATTTAGAAAAAATGGAAGTCATCTGCCTGCCAAAAATACGCAGAATACAACAGTTGCATGGGTGCAGGATTGGACGTGTGAATCAAACTTTGACTTCATGTCCCAGCATGCTGTGTTGGGTAAGAAAGTCCAAAGTTTGTCAGCCTCCAAAAGAAACTTTTTCAGAGTTTGAAAATCAGTGCAAGCATTTAATTTCTTCCATAGGAAGCTGGAAGATATTCCCTGGTAAGTAAAAAGAAACTTCCAGACTTCTGTTTTATTTTATTTCCACCGGTATTCTCTGAAACCACCCACTAGCACCAGCAGAGTCGGTGTTTGATTTAAGTCCAGCATTCTAATTTGCCTCCAGCTTGGCTTTCCAGGCTTTCTATCAGTGACATGGATGTAAATTTGCTAGCACAAGGGGAGGATGCAGACATGAGGTTTCCATTAATGTCAGCAGGAGTTGTGACTGTAAAGCAAAATCTGCCCTCCCCGTAGAGTCCTCCAGTCACCGGTTTCCGCTTTGTAGCAGACTCCCGTAACCATCTATCAGCAAGCCACTGATAAACTGCAATGAGAAACTTGGCTCTCTAGTGTTATTATTATTATTATTATTTGCACTGGTGCAGGACTGGAGGTATGAATAAAACTTTTCCCATGCCATACCCACACACCCATAAATGCACCCTTGAGCACACATCTCCATTGAAATGTGTACAGCTAAACCAATGTTAAGTAACACAATTGATTGTATTTTCCTTGCACGTTTCAGGGGGAAAGGTATTTAAATCACAGATGGACCTTTCCATGGAACCGTAATTGTTTGGTATGTTGTAATTAAAACTGTATGCTACCCAAAGGTCAAATAAATTAGTCGATCCATGGCAAAGCATTTACCTGGTCCATGGGCAATATATATCCTTTGTGTTAATAGAAAGTAAGGGGTTATACGGACACACAGTCACAAATGATACAATAACAGTTGTTGAAGAGGGAAAAGAGGGAATGGCTTTATAAGGTTCATTTCCATGAACAACAAGCTAGTTAAGGACCATCTGTTCCACAAAGAAATGAAATGCTGGGATTTCCTAAGTGAAAACCTTCCAAAATCTCCCTCCCCCAATTGTTCCCTTCCCTCTGAAGGTTTATCATGTTGCTATATCAACACATGTGATGGTTTTGAACCTTTCCCCGATCAAAATCCTCCCTCTCTACTGTTTTTTTTTCTGATACAATTTGGTTTACATTTCAATTTCCCCCCCTGCTGACATGACTCCAGTTGTTATGTTGTCAAGAATGTTTTAGCATGCTATTTTTTAAAAATAATTATGCCAGTCCAACTGGAATAAAAATGCATACAAAATAAAATAGCTCCTGGAATGCACCAGTTGGTCTTATTTGACCTGGAAATTCAGATCCAATCTGTGGTGTTTGTAATGGATTTCACACAAAGATGGGTATGTAGTTTGCTAATGTAATTGACAAATGATCAACAACATAAAATGGAAACTAGATTCATTCAATCATGGAGTTGGAAAAAACCATCCAGTACAACCTTTTGCCATGCAGGGATACACAATCAAAGGACTCGAGACAAATGGTCATCCAGCTTCCAACAGTGGAGAACCCACCACACTCTCAGGCAGTGTATTCCACTGTTGAACAGCTCTTACCGTCAGGAAGGTCTTCCTCAGGTTTAAATGAAATATGTTTTCCTGCAGTTTGAATCTTGTGCTGGATTTACACTGTCCTATATCTCAGGATCTGATCCCAGATTATCTGCTTTGAACTGGATTATATGTGTCTACACTGCCAGATAATCTGGGATCAGATCCTGGGATATAGGGCAGTGTAAATCCAGCCATAAACTCTTGACCAGCTGAAAGCAAGCTTGTTCCTTCCTAAATTATGACATCCTTTCAAATATTTAAATATGGCTATCATCATAACCTACTCTTCTTCAAGATAAACATACCTAGCTCCTTCAGGAGGAGTTGGGTATATTTAGAGCATAGTTTCTAGACTTTTGATAATTTTGGTCATCCTTCTCTGGACATGATCCCAGGCGACCGTCACCAGATGTGGCAGGATCTGGTGACGGTCACCTGGGAACACCTAAACTGTCCACCAATGTGTGTACCAAGTGAGAGGTTGTTCAGCATGGCTGGAGATGTTGTCATCCCTCACTGGATCACACTGGAACCTGCCTTGGTGAAACAGCTGGTGTACTTCAAGGCCAACCTCTCTCTCCTGGACTTCCTGGAGCTGGATCCACAACTGAAGTGAGCATGACAGGCACTTACCACACTGCTGTTGCAAAACTCCTACTCCACTAATGAGGCTGGCTGGCCTCCTGTTTTATTTTTCCCATAGCTTTTTAAATCTACAACACTTTCCCTAAACTACCTCTCAACACTGACAAGTGCCACTTAAAACAACCTCTCAACTCTGACATGCCAGTGAGCCCTCTGCCCCCACACTCAGCAAGTCAAACCTGCAAGATCCTACTTACCTCTGCTTCCTCTGCTACTTTACAATTATGCTTATTGCTTATAAGTTTCATTGATATGAAAGTAATTTAGATTAATCACATGTGCTTAAATTGAAAAAAATCTTAAACTCAGTAGATAGACTGATTATTCTGTGAATTGGCAGGCTTGCTGCCCTGCTCATGTTGCCTCACTGTGCCACAACTTAAGGGGATATCTCTTGTATTTAAAAAAAATAAATTTTAATTTATTTAAAAAAATTCCCAAAAATCAGTAGATGAGCTAATCTTTCTGAAATGTTACAGGATTGATGCCCTGCTTATGTTGTTTCATTGTGCAGATATTCAAGAGGATATGTCTTGTGGTTTTCTTTTTAAAAAAATTGTAAAAAGAAATCCTAAAAACCAGTGGATGACTGAAATGTTCTGAAACTTGGGAGTCTTAAAGTTTTAAAAGTTGCCTACAAGTGTGCCAAGTTTCATCCTGTTAGCCATAAAAATGACAAGAGAAACGGGCCTTAGATTTCCCCCCATTGCCCCTAATAGAACAAATCTTAGCGAAACAATTACAAAACTTTGGAGATTTGAGTTATGAAACAAAACGGGACTCCTTCAAATCTTTACAAAATAAAGCAGAGATCATTTGAATCTCCAAAACAAATTACTAATCAGATTTCAGCGTCTTCACACACTTCTAGAACACAATTATAGTTGGAAATCTTGTTGAGCTTGGAACCTGATCTATATAATTACAGCAGATGTGTCTTAAAAATGCATGCAAATGTGAATTAATGCAGTTTGACACATTTGAACTGCCATGGCTCAATACTACGACATCCTGGGAGTTAGAGTTTGGTGAGATACTAGCAATGGGCAATGCTTTCATAGCATTGATTCATGGCTGTTAAAGTGCTGTTAAAGTGCATTAATTCTATAGTGCAGATGCACCCTCAGTTCTTATATTATTATTGTGCAGGAGGATTGTTAAAGATACAAGTCAGAACAAGGAAGCTGTGCAGTTGGGAAAGGAAGCAATCTATAGTGTATCAATGCTTGTCTACACCACTTGAATGACTATGACTCCCTCTTACAGAATACTGGGATTTGTAGTTTGGTGAGAGCCATAATCTTCTTCTCTGAAATCTACAAATCCACTACATTCCTCTGCACTACTACAATAGCGAACTTGAGTGGAGAAATCTAAATACCTTGCCAAACTACTATTCCCAGGATTCTACAGGCTAAAATGATTACAGTCATTTCATTTGTGGAATGGTTTATGTCTGAAACACTCCTTGCCATGACTGAACAGGATAACATTTCAAACAAATAAAGATTTAGTTGACATTAGGGTGCATTGGAATTCTTGCGTCAAATAATTTTTAAATATGCCGTCAATGTTCTGCTAAAGCTTTTGCTTGAAGATAATTCTTCAAATTATATCTGAATTTTTCTTTATTTGGAATTTTGGTGTTAGTTCAACATTTAAATCCTAAATTCTTTCTGAAACATTATTCTGATCTATGCTTCTGCACCATTGGCATGTCGTTTTTGTTTAATTTAATTTGATTATGAACAATTATTCCATGTTCAGTACCTGAACAGGCAATTTATCTAATAAAATAGTTGTTATTAATGCAATGATTATTATTATTTTATGTCACTGCTCATTTTCTTGCTTCTGGGTAATGTTTTTCATCACATTAATTTTCATTACAAATGATAATTAGCGAGCAGTTATAAGGTTTAAATAATTTTGAAGTGGTGTGCATCTTTTATTGGGGTACTTCATTAATTTTTATCGGTGCATAATCAATGTAACTCAGTTCTTCTGCTGAAAATATTCCATTTCCATGACAAGTGTGTTAAATAATATGTGGGAGAATAAAAAAGAGATCTGAAATCAGTCCTCATGGCTGGATTCATGAAAATCCCTTTCCAGAGCTTTCCCCAGAAAAAAAAAATACATGGTAGAAGTAGAACAGAGGCCCTTTAATGCTACATACTTACAGTGCTTATGATACCACCTTAAATGTTATGACTACATAGTATGGAATACTGTTATTTGCATTTCAGGAAGAACATTTAGAATTCAGAAAATGAACACTTGGTCGTTTACCAAACTGCAAACATTAGGATTGCATTGGATGTTTCCGGGGAATTAATGCGAAATCATAGTAGGGTTGTCAGAGACAAAGGTGCAAATTCTCATCTCCAAGCAAGAGAAAATAGTTGTGTGCAAATCTTCAACTCAGCTATTAAAGCAGAAGGTTGTTGCAATTTGCAAGGCTTAATCGATTTGTCGTGGCAACTTTCAAGGTCTCTCCAGAAGTCCATGTGTTAGCTTCCTCTTGCTCTCTTAATCGTTGCCCAATGTCTGATTAGACTCAAGCAGGCTACAGTAGGTTAAATATTTATTATCCCATGTCTCTTAACAGGTGATAAAGAATAATCCTCTTGTTTTACCCTGTTGTGGGAACAGCTCCTTTACTCTTTTATTTTGCTCTTTATTTCCAAACACAAAGATCTGTCCTCTCTCTCTTTCATTATGTGTGTGGGTGTTTGAAAGATAAGCTGTGAGCAACTTTAATGGTATAACCAGGAGTTATCTTTCCATCTGAGGTTTTGCAAAGCCTAAGGATCTGGGATGATCCTAAATTTTCAATCCTAGAATCACAATACTACAATTTTGTAGCTTGGAAATCCTTCCAGAATATACAAACCAAGTTCTGGCCATGATCTTGTTTCAACTTTTCTACAAATGAAGCCAATGCCATCAATGGGCATGTAAATGATCAATAGGTTTCTTGCTATTTTGGAGCCATGCTGATGGAGACAGGAAAAACAGCTTGTGTAAAGAACTTGTGATGACTCTCTACAAAAGTGTCTAAATATACAACTGCCAGCATAACTCAATTACAAACCACCTCAAGGGGGTTCTGGCCTGTCTTATCACACCACACTACCCTGAATGTCCTTATCTCACCTAATTTTGGAAGGAAGTGATCCTGGTTAATTATGCATGGGAAGCCTATCACATTTGGCACTGTGTTGAAGAAGGGGGCATATCAATGGGAAAGCGGACATTTTGTATACATAAACATGCAGGCCCAGTTCTCAGTAACTTCAGATAGGGCTCAGTTTGCTAGCCATTAGAGTTAACAATACTGGGCTAAATGAATCAATTTTCTAACCCAATGGAAGGAAGTCTCTTGTATACCTAACTAATCCAATAGAAAGAAGTTTCTTGTATTCCTATTACAGCAGGCCTTCTGGATCCACAATTTCTAGCAACCACAAATAGTCATGCACCATATTATTCGATGATGGTGATATGAATGCAGTCATGCTGAAATGTATCAATTCACATCACCACCATTTAATAATATGGGGCATGATCATCCATGTTTTCTTCTGTATCCATGATGGACCCCAGAATTTTTTTTCGTGTCAGGAGCGACTTGAGAAATTGCAAATCACTTCTGGTGTGAGAGAATTGGCCATCTGCAAGGACATTGCCCAGGGATGCTCAGATGTTTCGCCATCCTGTGGGAGGCTTCTCTCATGTCCCCGCATGAGAAGCTGGCGCTGACAGACAGGAGCTCAGCCTGGATTTGAACCACTGACCTTTCGGTCAGCAGTCCTGCTGGCACAAGAATTTAACCCATTGTACTACCGGGGGCTTTGGTCCCATGCTGATACCACAGGCCATGTGTCTCCCTTTTCCTATATATGACAAATAAAAAGGTGTTCCGGATAGTCTTGCCACCAGCACTAGTGGGGGTGGGATTAGAAGGACAATACATAAAATGGAGAGGGTGGGAGTGGAAAATAAAGGAAAGGAAGGTAGATCAGCCGGACCCTATGTGAGTCATTCAGTCTTTCTTTCCCTCTGGGCAGCTTGAAGGAGAAAAATATCATCTGTGTTTAAAATGCAAATTGCCATAATTAGTTTTGACCTCCCACATTATAAGATGTGATGGGAATCTCCTTTCTTAATGCTGTCGCCCTTCTTGTTCTTGGAAGAAAAAAATGAAATAGGTCAAAGAAGAGAAGCATACCAAACTCAAAGTCAATGCAATTTGCTACAATAACCATTCAAAGTTTTAAGACTGGAGCAACAATACAAGCAGGGCTGCTTTGCTAATTCTTACTGCAAGATGTTTGAATGTATATGCAGATATAGCCAGGCTTGTTCATCTTTTATTTCTTTGGTGGGCATGACTATTTTTTTTGACTAATGACAGGAATAATGTACCTGAAGTCACCTGTGCCTGTGGCTCCCCCTCTTATTCATTTAATAATGGTTTCTTTCCATTACCTTCTGGGATGCTCATCCCTTCCTGTCATGTTTAAAGGGTTTATTGTTTCCCAAAGAGCTCTTTGCCCATCCCTCTGGAGACCGAGAGGATTTGAGGTAATATTAATTCTGTGCCTCTCTCTCTTTCCCTCTTGTCGCAACTCGACTTCAAACAGAATAAATGAGATGAGAGCCGAAAGAGAGGTTATGCAAACTGTCAGCCTCCATTGTGTCAGAGGCATCGAGGATGTTCAGAACAAATTATATGTCACTCTTCTAATTCGCAGTCAGGAAGGCAAAATCAGTTTATGGAAGTCTTATTTGGTCTCCTCAAAGCTCTTCCTCCCAAAGCTCTGTTAATCTTTGTTTTCTTTCAGTTGCTTTTGCATTCATTGTCCATTTTTCTTCCCCTTCATCTTTGTCTTCTCCCCCCCTCCCTTTTCTCTCATCAGACACATTTACACACACAGAGAAATGGGGCAAATTTCCAATGGATGACTCATAATACCTCCTCATTTGATGCATGCTGATCAGTTCAGTCTAGTTTCAATGAAGAATTGTCGGAGGTCTGGCTCATTTCTCAAACATGAAAAACAAAAGAGGGTGCATTTGTTTTACGAGAGTTCTTAATTTGTAACCATGGATCAGAGATGGAGACTGATGAAGATAAGACACAGATCTGAGACAGAGCGAGAGGAGAAGGGAAAAGGGAGAAAGAGATAGGGAAGGAAGGAAGACATATACATTAAAAAGACTTCTGCATAGGCTGCTCCAAAGTCTTTAAAATTGTTATTGATTTTTCTATTCCCCTTGCAAAGAAAGACCTTCATCTAGATTTCTAGATTTTGGCAAGTTTATTTATTTATTTATTTACAGTATTTATATTCCGCCCTTCTCACCCCAAAGGGGACTCAGGGCAGATCACATTACACATATAAAGCAAACATTCAAAGCCTTAACATAGAACAAAGACAAGACAAACACGGGGCTCCGAGCTGGCCTCAAACTCATGACCTCTTGGTCAGAGTGATTTGTTGCAGCTGGCTGCAGCAGGCTGCAGCTGGCTGCTCAACAGCCTGCGCCACAGCCCGGGCCCAAGTTTAAATTTGGATTTCTCCTTGGGACCATGAAACTGTTCAAAACCAAGTCCAGTGGCTGTGTGTGTGTGTGTTAACTTCCTTCAATTTAACCTTGACTCATGGTGATCCTGTGAATGACACACCTCCAAAACATGGATTGGATCAAGAGTCATGGTCTCCTTGTTTGAGTTTATCCATTTGGTACGAAGTCTTCTTCTCTTCCTTCTACCCTCTACCTTTCCAAGCATCAGTGACTTTGACCTGGGTACTCTGACAGATGACCAACAATCCCATGTTAAAAAATTTCCAAAGAAGGACACTCCATCACACCTTGAAGCAGCATTGAATAGCTCTTGCCACCAGGAAGTTCTTCCTAATATATAGGAGGAATTGCTTTTCCTGCACTTTGAATGTCGAATGTTTTGGAAATGAAAAAAAAATGTTTAAGCCAGAAAACAAAATAAATCACCCTAATAGGCTTGGAGATGGAAGTGGAATAAGATCCCAAAGCTCCTTGATGAGATTTGGACATGCTAAGCTGGCAAACTAGCTTCTGGAAGGGACTTAAAATCAGGGCAAGGTGAATTAGCATGGAAAACTTGCAAAGGGTACTCAGAGAAGAACACATTGAAGCATTGCAATAGCTATCATATGAATATTGGCAAACTTTTAAGGCTTTTGAAAAAATATGCACCTAAATCCAATTTTTAGCCAGTATAAGAGTAGATGAATTAAATAAGTGAATTCCATCACCTAAAAATTGTTTAAATGCATTTGCTCTAGTTGGGAAAGAGCCAGCATTGTGTAGTGGCTTAAGTGTTGGACTTAGTTTTGGAGACCAATCCTCAGCCATAAAAACCAGTTGGGTGCCTCTGATCGAATCACACACTCTCATCCTTAGAACCCCTATTATAGGTTTGCCTTAGGGTCATCATATGTTGGAAACAACCTTAAGGCATATAACAACAGCAGCAGCAACATCTCTATTTGAGAGTAAACAACAGCTTGAACCAACAACTTGTTAGCCATTGGGATGACTGTATGTGAACTGGAAAGTAGTGTTTGAATGCCAGTTCAATGTAGGATTTTTTTTGCACAGAAAACAGTAAACTTCTGTAGAGGAAATAATATATGCTATTTCATGTTCCAAAAATGTTTTCTATGCAAAAACACAATATGTGAATTTTTCACAGAATCAGTGTTGAACTGCAAATAGTTTTTGAAGAATGCTAAAATTAATCATTACCTTTTCCCAGAAATGATTTTTGCAAAAAATAATATCCTAAGCAATTTACTATATTGTGCAGTCAACAATTGGGGTTGAATAATGTGAAAATCTGTACCATTAAAAGGAAGTGCTTCTTTACGCTCCACATAAAGGCTATATCCCATTGGCTGATTCCAACTAGAGTAATCCAACTGAATCAACCGGCAAACAGTAAGTCAAGACTTATGCAAATTCCATGTGTGAATGGTTTTATTCTAATTGGGACTAACAATAACATTGAGGCTGAATGGTGGAATTTACTGTCACCAGATGTAGTAATGGCTGCCAACTAGGACAGCTTTAAAAGGGGATTAAACCCATTCAGAGAGCAGAGTATTCTCAACAGCTTACGAGTCATGATGTCTACAAATTGCACCCAAGTTTCAAGGTAATATGTCTAGCAGTTGCTTAGGAACACAAGAGGGAGGTCGTTTGTGCTGAGCTTCCCATAGGTATCCAATTGGCCACGGTTAGAAGAGAACTCTAAACTATGGTAGGCTTTTTCTGGTTTTATCCAGCAGGACTCCTCTTCCTTTAAAAACCTTGAAAATTACTTCATCTCTCACCTCCATTCTGAGTAAAAGTGAGCCTGCTGTGTTATGGCTGCAAAGTCCCATTATACCTAGATGTGCCCAAGCTTTCCTATCCATGTTGATTTTATAGATTTCCTGTTCAATTATCTGCCTGGTAGTTAAAATAGAGATGGTTAGGAGAGAAGCATTATGTTATTCAACACCTTACAGATGTCCCCTTTCTGCTCTCCTTTTCTCCATCTCCAGCCTCCTCATTCCTTCGGAGAGGGAGGGATTGAGAGAAAGAGAGAGAGATTTTTTGTGCCTTCATTGTGGAAAAATAAATACTTGAGCCATCAATAACAGCATGCACTTTGGCCTTGCGAGATGAAAACCTTCTTTGTGAGTGGAAACAACAAAATGATAACACAGTTAAGGAGAATGGAAGGCACTCAAATCTATTTATTACGGCAAACGTTCTCCATTATATGACCTGTTTTCAGTAGATCAAAGACACCCCGTGCTTAAGTGTTGTTTTCCTCTCATTGTGAGCGGCACAAACATCCTTTAAATGGCACCATTTTCAGTTGTTCCGGAAAACTGGCTTTGAGCCAATGTTATGTTCTTTCCTGTATCATGACAGAAGGAACCAGGAAAAAGGTTGCATAGAAAGAAAAGGGGACATTTTCATGTGTGTTGGAGAGGAGTAGCGTAACTTGTATCTCATTCACACAGGTGAAGACAGTTTCTATCTATTCATTGTTCATGGTTACATTTTGCATCAGATCTGTCGAGAAGCAGGTAGCTGATCAGTTCGTTCCATTCTCAAAATACCTGGTGTGTTGGATTTGCAAATATGCAGCCGATATAAACCCCTCTGGCAATGTGTCAACATGAATGCAGTCACTGGGACAATGGGCTAAAAAAAGAGAAGCTATTCATGCCACTCTTCAGACAGTCTCAATTGTCTATACTTTCCAGATTGGCATCTATATTGGAAAAGGAAGGTTTTAGGTGTCATGTATTTACTGAATAGGTTTATACCCAATGTTTAAACAAGGTATTTACATATGCAATCCAAATTATGTGCATCTACCATTCTAAAAGGATCTTATCTGTTATATTTTGTTTTTAACTTCCACTTTCCCCTCCTCCCTTTCTTCTTCTTCTTCTTCCTCTTCTTCATTTCAATAGCCCTAGTCAGCTTGTCCAAAACATCTGGAGGACTACAGGTTATGCAGGCTTGAGCTAGAGCAGTGGTTCTCAACCTGGGGTTCCTAGATGTTTTTGACCTACAACTCCCAGAAATCCCAGCCAAACTTACCATCTGTTAGGATTTCTGGGAGTTGAAGGCCAAAAACATTTGGGGACCCCAGGTTGAGAACCACTGAGCTAGAACATCCACAGTAGATAGTTGTCCAACCACAGAAGAAGACTCTTCACCTCTCTAGGCAATTGCTTTCATTGCCAAATGTGCTTACTGTCAGGAATGTCTTTATAAAGTTCAATTGAAATCTACTGTCCTGTAACTTCAACCTATTAAAGCTGGTCCTACTTTCTGAGGAAGTAGAGAATAGGCCTCCTGACTTTTCTCTGTGACAGCCTTTCAACCACTCTTCATGTACAGTATTTTGTTCTCCATACTTCTTATCATCTTTGTTGCACTTCTCTGGACCTAGTGCAACATATTTAAATTCTTCTGAAAAATGAGTCACCCAGAACAGAAGGCATTATTCTAGATGAGGTTTGATTAGTGCAGAAACCTATTGTGACTGTTCCATCTCTCAGCTTGGAAATCATGCTTCTATTAATTCAGGCTAGCATAACAATTTTTGCTACAGCATAAGACTACTGACTCATTCAACTTATGATCAACAACTACAAAGTCTTATTTCCATGTAGTACTACTGAGCTATGTATCCCACTGTGCATTTGGTTGTTATGGGCTAAACCTAGAATTTTGCAGTTTTGTCTTGAATTTCAACCTATTAATCATTTTCTACCCAATTTTGATAGTTCATTTACGTCCTTCTGAATTCTTCTCCTGTCTTCCCAGTGGTTTGAGCTTAGTCCTGATCCTTTTATTTTCACAGACCTCAAAAACCTCAAAGTGATCAACAACATCTTTAACGGGGACCTCCATGAATGAAAGACACCTTTTCTTAAAATGTGTTGAGTTGTGTAATGTAATTGTGAGCCACCTTGAGTCCCTATGGGGAGAAAGGCATGGCAGAAATGAAGTAAATGAATTAATGATCAAGGATGGGAAAATTTCTGAACATTCCTTACCTCTGAAATAATGAAGATGCTAAGACAGGGAGATGAATTTTTGACATAAAGCTTTGATATGTCTCCTGATAAAATCACCCCAGAAACACACCAATATGGAAATTTCCCAAAAGTAGGGGGAACAGCGGAGATGTATCCAGTTATTTCTCCTCAGTTGGTTGCACTGTTATAGGAGATCTTTGGGATTCTCCACTGGGATCTGTTCAGTTAAAACACAATGGTTAGGTTCATCTCTCCTACTGGGAGATATTGCCATACTGAAAACCTGGATTTTGTGGGCTTTGGGCATTTCACCGTAGGAGCAAAATTCCAACCTGGGCAATAACAAATAGAAAAATTAGTTATAAATGTACCCATTGTGGTTCTGATATTATTGCTTACTATCAGGACACAAGCTGTTCTTTAAATTTGAACCCTGAATCCCTTGCCAGTTGCATTTCCAAAATAATGCTGAGTTTGCTATTTCCATAAGTGAGAAAACATCAACCTCTTATTTGCATTTCTCTACAACATGCATATCTATTATGGCTGTAAGGTGATTCCCTCTTCTGAGCAGATTTTTCATGCTAATTAGATTTAAACAATTTAAAGGAGGTAATCAGATTTGGTTGTTTCTGTTAGATCCAACTGAAATAGGGTAGCTTTGATCATCAGCCATTAGATCTTTGGTTTCGAATTGGATATAAGGCCACAATGTATGGTGCTTCCTATGACTTTGATCCAGCTATTGAAGCCCTTGGCACCAGCTTTTTCCCCATCTGATCTCCCTCTCTGTTGGCTCCTGCATTTGATCTCCCTTAGCTGCCACATGGGTGTGTGTGTGAGTGTGTGTGTAATCATTTTGGCTGATCTCCGGTACTAGAAGGAAGAATTTCTCACTATTTTCTTTCCATGTTGTTTGTCAGGCAGACAGCTATGATGCAGAGCTTGATTGCTCCGCTAGAAAGAAAATAACAAGGGTCAACTTTGAGCCAGAACCTTTTTGCTATTTCTGCTTTTCTGGACAATCTGCATGTTTTCCAGAATTCAAGGTAGGGATGTATTCCATTATGTTGCCTGGGCCCCAATTATCATCAGGAATTACCAGGAGGAGGATGTTGATATTGATGATATCAACAGGTGAGGAAGAGGATATGGAGGAAGAGGTGGGGAATGAGGGAAAGGAAGGAGAGAGACCATGATTTTGATGAATTTTGGATGTGGGGAAGGCAGGAATCTGGGACCACTCATAAACTGTTTCCAACCCATGTCTATATTTTGGATTCACCTTATAACATATTTACTGAGAGTTACTTTCTCTGGTGAATTGCTTCTCTTTCCTAGCAATCTTTCCCATCAGGTGACAAGAAGTGTTAAGAAAGACCTAAAAATATGATACGATGCTTTGGATACTCTTACTTATATTCGCCAGCAATTGATAGACATGCTGCCTTTGATTCTGGAGAAATATGTAAACACCTGACCCATCTATGCAGACATTCATCCATTCATCATCTTATTCTCCATGGATTTGGTTATTCCTCTTTTAGAGCTTCTAATTGTTTTAAGTGACAAGCCTTGAAAATTTCTAGATCCTTTGTTTTAACTTAAAGAGAAGTTGAAGTCAAATGATATTAGAAATTGGAGACATGAATTCTGAGAAGGCTTCCCTTTGGGCAGCAAAGGTGGTGATGGAGGGAGAATTTTCTTGCAAGAGAGAGAGAGAGAGAGAGAGAGAGAGAGAGAAATAGGATAGAGGGGAAAGTGTTCTGGAAAACAAAAAGCAGAGGAAAGCCACGATAAAAACCTCCTTACAGTCAGAAGCTGTCAAATTAAACCGAGAAAAAGCCAAATGACCAAGCATTGTCACTTTCCCTAAACATTGAACAAGCCCTAAGGTCATAACAAAGGGAATTGAATATGACAGTGTTATGCTACAGGCATCCTAGTCATATGCCAGAGCTGAAACAAATTGTGTTTTTCAAAATCAGATATTCAATCCAAACATTCATTTTCATCAGAAAAGCTCTAATTTAGTGTTCCATCTTTTGGAGAATGACAGATCTTAAAATTCCAGCAGGCAAAATAGACTATTATTAACATGTTCCTTGCTTTGCTGAGTAGTGTGAAGCTCTAGGGGCATTGTGTACCCAGGACTACTTTATTTGGAGGATGGAACACCAGCAGTTTTATGCAATATCTGAATTAATTTGCAAATATATAATATTAGCAAAATTGGAGACAGCAACAAATACCTCTGTTGCCCTGGTTCAAATCCTGAGAAAGGTACTCAAGATGCCTTTTCACTAGAGGTTGAGAAAGCATGGTGAGTGTTCTAGGTGTTGTAGTCCAAACAAGTAGAATACTCAAGCTCCTTCTTTGAGTGTGTGTGTGTGTGTTTGTCTGGATAGCACATCAAAACACTGTGGGAAGGATATACCTTTGATCGTCTCTGAGGATAGAAACCAGAAGGTTTTGTGATAAACCTGAATGGTTGACTAAAGTGGTGTCCATAATCATTTGGTGTTCACTTTGTTACCCAAGTTTATCTAAGATAGGCATTGGGACAGCCTCCACAAGGTATGAAACTTGTGGCCTTAATGGATGCTTATACCCTTAAGACAATCTTAGGGTATTTTACTTTCACTAGGAGGTTATGTGACATGAATTTATGCTTGGAATTTATGATCCAGTAACTGGTCAACTGGGAAGCAACCCAAATATTTGGACTGCCCTTGGGGATCAGGTGCTTCAGTAAAGGGGAGGCTATGGAGGTTATCTCGAGGTAGACACCTGGACTCAGCTGGACCTTCATCATGTTTCTTCCCACTCTCTTTGTCCCTTTGGCTCAAAATTAAAATTAAATAGAATATAGGCTATATAAAATTATCCTTATTAAATCTCAATCTTTGTATCTCATCTCATTATTTCACAGATGGTCATCAAAACCAACTGCTCCAAAGCCATCTCCCTCTCTCTGATGTTTTCAGAACTTGTAGGCCATGATGTTACATTGTGATTGTGTAGTATAAATCTACACTCACATAAGTACACTGTAGCTGGGCCAGGCTGTGGCACATCTGGTTAGTAGCCATCTGCAATAAATCACTACTGACCGGAGGTCATGAGTTCAAAGCAAGCCCGGGTTGGAGTGAGCTCCCAACCATTAAATAGTCTAGCTTGCTGTTGTTGACCTATGCAACCTGAAAGACAGTTGCATCTGTTGAATAGGAAATTTAGGTACCGCTTTATGCAGGGAGGCTAATTTAATTAATTTAAGATACCATAAAACCTTCTAGCAGTATGCGGAAAAATGAGGAAGTACTCCATCAAGGACTTGGTGTCACAAGTGGACGGTGAAACGGCAGCTCCCCCTGTGGCCAGAATTGAGCATGCCGTCGTGAAGCCAGAAGCTGGAATGTTATATTGCCTCTGTGTCTGTCTATATATGTTGTATGTCTAATGGCATTGAATGTTTGCCATGTATATGTGCATTGTGATCCGCCATGAGTCCCGTTCGGGGTGAGAAAGAAGGGCGGAATATAAATAGTGTAAATAAATAAATAGCTCCAATGCCCAAGCTCTCTCCTGAATTAATATTGTGCAACCTGTTGTGAATCTACTAGTGGTGAAGAAAAATTCTCAAATTGTGTGGTGTTGTGTGAAAATTCTGCAGAAAGCCGTACAGTAGATCTTGTTCTGTGTGGATTTTGCAATAGATATGACTAGAGGAAACTGAAATGTTTTCCCGTTGTGCATCATTGCATGGTATTTTCTATCCTTGACAACAGAGCTAAGAGGCAGAACTAGAAATGCTTTGTAGTCTTGTCAAAACTGTAACATTTAAGGAAGTCATTTGTTTCAAAAGCAATGAGATCCAGCATAGAGATATTTCAATTTGTATGGAATGTTAGAGCAACAAGTCCTTGGCATACTTTATTTAATAACATTTAGAAGATGCATATTTTCTGAATGGGTAGATTCCGTGGGGGGAAATGCTACTTCCTATCAACATTTTCTGTTTTCTGAACACGAAAACAACAATAACAAAGCATGTAATGTTTCCACAGAATAAATCATCAAATATGGATAGTACGTAAAAGCTCCACAGTTTTCAAAGAGTTCTGCAAATTGGTGGAAGTAATTGTTGCTTCCTTTGAGAACAAAATCAGGGAAGAATTACTATCCTAAGAGCCCAACTTCCCTCACTAATACCATTACTGCTCAGCCAACTGGAAGTGCATCTACACTGTAGAATCAATGCAGTTTGATACCATTTAAAGTGTCTTTGCTCAATACTATAGAATTCTGTGATATATAGCTCAGTGAGGCACCAACATTTTATGAGAGAAGGCTAAGGACCTTATAAAACTATAACTCCTATGATTCTATAGAATTGAACCATGGCAGATAAATTGGTGTCAAACTGCATTAATTCTATAGTGTAGATTCACCTTTTATGTCTAGAAGGGCCGTGTGGACATAGCCTAAAGCCTGCTTTTTCCAGCTGACTAGGAAAAATGCCTACACTTGTGGCTGGGGCAGTTTGCCTAGGTTTGAAACTTCCCCTACTTGCAGTTATTTTAATTCCTGGCAAATATATGAAGACAATGCCAAAATTAATTGATGACTCCAAAGTGAAATTAACAATGTATTCAATCTAGGTATAATTGTTTATTTTAGGGGATGAGAGCAATAATAGGAATCTATTTCGACTATGAGGGGAAAATCAGAATGTTTCAAAAAGTGTATGCACACCTACGTGCATACATATATGATATTTGCATGTGCCAGTTTTGTAGCACAGGTGGTTGTCTCTTTTTTTTTTTTTTTTTGCCTTGGCATAACATCTGTATTCAGCAGCAAGTTGGAGAAGCAGAGCTGAATACCTTATGCCTTTGTTCACTGAACATTGAACAAGAATATCTGCACTGTGCATTGCATTTGTGCATACCACATTTGTTTGTACATTCAATTGGAAATCACTAAGGCACCGTCATAAAATCATAGAGTTGGAAGAGACCTCATGGGCCATCCAGTCCAACCCCTGCTGAGAAGCATCAGCACATAAACATAATCCCTTAATATGGGATCTCAGCCAATATGAATGTCATTTCTGTGGTGGAGCTCATAGACTGAATTGGGCACATCTCCTGAAATTGGGGTTGTGTGGGGTGTGCCCCATACTTGTCTGTAAGAGTTCTCTGTCTGGAGTACAGCTGTGATTTTCAAAAATGCATATATGAGTTTCAATATTTGTTGAATATGACCCAGATAACCAAAAGAAAACCTCAAAATTGAGCATGCATATCAGCATTAGCAACTTCTGCAAATCTTTGATATGTTAGTCTCCAAAAGGGGAAACATCTAAATAAACCAAATAAGTCTTTATGAGCATTAGTTCCATTCAAAACACTTCTACCATGTTTTCTAATTTTTGTTTGTCTGCATACATGGAACTATATTCCATTTTCTCTTCACAGTGGTGCCATTCTTTTTTCTTACTACTTTTGCAATGCCACTTTTACAGACAGAGGGAATATATATATATATAGGAATGTAGAAAATAATGAGGGAGGGATTTTGGATGTAGTTTCATGTGCCGGCCGGAGTGCTGGAAGAACTAGGTCAGTCAACATGGGGAAATAAATTTCACAAACTACTCTTTGTATATACGACCAAAGGAAAGCACAAACCTGGAAACAGGAAATTACATTTGCCCAACAGACACATGAAAGCACAGTGATCAGCCTCTCTTCAAGACAGCCGCTCATTCCCCAGTTTGCACTCAAAAGCTGCAGGTGTTAGAAACAAAGCTGCTAAAGTCACTCATCTGTGGCATAGACTTGTGCAGAACCAATATGTTTGGCTGGTCTTTCGTGTGGAGAGGGAAATAGGGGAAATTTACAAGGTAGGGATGAAAACAGAATGTTGTGTAGGACTGAGAATAGTATACCTTTGATTTGTTAGAAGCCACAAGGGCAATCTAGTCCAACCACTTGCCATGAAGAAATACATAACTGCAGGTCCCTTTCAAACTCTGTTTCAAGATCTCCAAGAACAAAATCTGTCCTTATTTCCCACCTCCTCTGACAGTCTATTTCACTACCAAGTGCAACCTGTTAGAGTTGTGCAATCCGGTAAACCTTGACCCATTTTGTGTCCCGGCTTTCAGTGGGGCCCCAATCCATTTTTGAGACCCTCATGATTTCAGGAGGACAGATATCTGTTTTTACTCTGGGTTGCCAAAAGATCCATTTTCTATCAGCCCATTATGTGTGTGTGTGTGTGTGGGGGGGGATTTCCCAGGCTCCCCTTCCTGTCATTTTAAGCATTTAAGTCTTTTCTCTCCTGGGCCTTGTTGTAACTCAGCTGTCACGGCCTGTTCTTCAGCAGGAGTTAGAGTTTGATTCAGAGTCTGGCTTGGATTTTGGACCCATCCAGGACTTGGATCAAAGCCCAATGCCTTTGCAGGTGCCTGAAGTTGTGGAGCCAGGGAATCCACTAATTGGCAAACATTCTGATCCTCAGTCAAGGTTGATTTTACCAAATGTTGTTGGCACAGGGGAGGATACTGCTTTTAATTGGAGGGAATCTTTTGCGAAGGAAAGGAGTCAAAGGGAGGGGGTGAGATGGAGTCGAATGTTGGCTCTCAGGCACATTAATGACTAACTTTCCCATGTGAAGTTCTGCAGGTCCCAACTCTCATTGACTTGTAGCCTTGAGAACTCCTTAAAGGTGCCTCTCTCCCTGCTCTGTTTGCGGTGCCAACTTTGCCATCCTTGGGAGAGGACCTCATGTTCCAGTATCTTGCTCCTTGCCTTGTTCCAGGATCTCTAAGCCATGTTTGTGACTCTCGAGTATACCTTGCCTTGTTAACCTCGATTCCACGATTCCTCAGCGGTTGTTTTTCATGTGGATTACAGTTTGCGGATTTACAGCGTCTTGTTACTGTTCCTTGCAACTTCTGGCTGACCCTGTCTGGACAGCGTTTATGGACTAACTCTGACTTCTTGTTGGAACTAACAAGTTCCACTTGTAGATTACAATTGAGAGACTTTACTGGACTTAATAATAATAATAATAATAATAATAATAATAATAATAATACTTTATTTATATCCCGCCACCATCTCCCCACGGGGACTCGGGGCGGCTTACATGGGGCAGTGGCCCAAACAACATAAGAACAAAATATATGCAACACAATACAATCACAATATAAAAAGATAAAACAATAATACAATATATCAATATAAACAACAATACAAGATAAAAATTTCATTTAAAACACATAAATGGTAAGACCGTAATAAAAACAGGATAAATTATTAAAAACCCACTGGGGATGATTAATTAATGACTGACTTGATTTGAACAGTTAAAGACTTTATACTTTGGACTATTCTTTATATTGACTTTTTATGCTACCTGCTTGCATATAGATATAGATATATATATATATTCCTAAATAAACTGCTTTGTTTGTGATACTGACTCCAGTGTGGTTTTCAGGGTGTCCTCGCAGTCTTGGGGTGTAACAGGCCTGCATGCCACACCTACTCTCTCCAAGGCATTTAAAGAAGACAAATTCTTAAAGCCGTTTCTTACTTTAGAGGATAGGTGCTGGAGGCAGACGTCAGCATTTTAAGGAGTCTTCTTGTTCTTAAAGCTGTTTTTCTACTCTAGAGGAGAGGCGCTGTAGACAGGCATGCACTTTAAAGAGGTTTCTTACCTTTTATTCTAGAGGAGAGGCATCGCAGACAGGTACCGGTGCTTTCTCTCCCAGGTCTGCATGCCACATGCACTCTTTCCAAGGCATTTAAAGGAGGCACATTCTTAAAGCTGTTTCTTCCTTTAGAGGAGAGACCTTCAGGCAGGCGTATGTGGGCTATCTTTCCCAGGCCTGCATCACGCCAGCAGCCACACACTCTTTCCAAAGCATTTTAAGGAAGCTCCCCACTTCCAGGAAATAAAGAGCAATGATCTCCTGGAACTATCCTCCCTGGACTTCCTTGAAAAAAACCCTCTTCTTTCTTGTAACACTTCAATCTAATTTTCTTTCTGCTTTGGGTTTAATGCTTCCTTACAGCTGTTTCTACTTTCTACTCTAGAGGAGAGGTAGCTGGTGGTAGATGTTTTCAGGAAATGAGTGTGTTCTTTTTGTTTCCTGGGGAATTAATAAAAAAGATTCAACTGCGATGCTGAATGGGGAGTAGGAGCCGAAATCGGTTCCCACTTGCTTTCTTGTCTGGTGAGTTTTCATACCGGGAAAGCCCTTCCCGTTACATGCTCTCAAAGTATTGAAGGTACCGGATGAAACAGATGAAATGTGGGAAGCAAAATCCTCACGCAACCCTACAACCTGTCTCTCATGTAAGAAGCTTTACTAGTGTTACCAAAACTCTTTATTTCCCAAAATTTTCCAAGACATTTCATTAAAAATACTCTAATGGAAACAGCTTTATCATTTTTCAAACATTTGCTTTTCCAGAAGTTTATTTACAACAAATTATAGCATTTGGCAAAGTATTATGATTCTATGATTTCCTCTTGTGTTATCATATACCTTGAGCATAACTTAGAAAGATTACTTCTTTTGGTTAACACTTCCCAGAACGCCACAGTTAGATAGACCCTGGCCATATTAACTGATGAACTCTTGGATTTTGACATAAGGAAAAGAAAAGAGAGAATAAAAAGGCTATTTTCCATACTCTTTGACCTTGTGCCATTATTTGCCTTTGAACAACAAATACGAGTCCATTGGCGAAGAAGAATGTGATACACACAAAAAATTGTTCCACAACTAGCAATGGAAATCTCAAGAAAAATCTTCTGGTATTTTCCCAGAAAATATGTTCCAATGAAGTGTGAAGAAACACCAAGTTTCTATTATCAGATGAATGTCTCTGGCATTCACTTCTCCAAATAAAAGATTAAATTCATAAGATGCTGAAAGTTTAATGACTTCTGATCTGTTCTATCTGATGGTCATTTGTTATCCCAAATACTTCCGCCATCTCATTAACAAAAGTTGGATCCAAGGGAGCTTTCACACTAATCTTCATTCTTTAGCTATGTCAGCTTTTCAGCGATCACCATGTAATTAATCAGATGCTGGTGTTTGGAATGAGGACAGCCTAATACGATGGCTAATGAAATTTATTAATGGTGTCCTGCATAATTTATAGAATCTAATCATCCCAGCCTCGGTATAACAACAACATGTAAACAGTTTTCCTTCATTAATTAACGTGTCAAGATAAATTTAGAGTCTAAGGTTTTTCGTTTTGCTATCCATTGTCAAGTCCAGTTTCTAATCCATGGAGGAAGGCATAGATTGCCTTATTCAGTTAAAACATACTGATACAAAGTTACTTTAAGAAGAGCAACTTCCACCTTTTTCTCTATCTGGGAGATTCTAACAGTTGTATTCCAAAAAGATTTTGTATTTCTACATGGCAGATGGTTGGCCTGCATGGCCCTTGTTGTCTCTTCCAATTCTATAAACGTTTCCATAACTTGTGTATCTATTTCACTGAATTCAGATTTTAAATCCAACTCATACTTCCATTCTGTTGCATTTGTGGCTGAATTGAGAATATCTAGTATTTTAATTATGCTGTAACTCAACTCAAGCCATGAAGAGAGGCAGGCAAGAAATATAACAACAACAACAATTATGATAGGTAAAGGTAAAGGTTTCCCCTTGACATTAAGTCTAGTTGTGTCTGACTCTGGGGGTTAGTGTTCATCTCCATTTCTAAGTCCAAGAGTCAGTGTTGTCTGTATACGCCTCCAAGGTCATGTGGCCGGCATGACTGCATGGAGCGCTATTACCTTCCTGCTAAAGTGGTACCTATTGACCTACTCACATTTGCATGTTTTCTAACTGCTAGGTTGGCAGAAGCTGGGACTAACAGTGGGAGCTCACCCCACTCCCTGGAATTGAAGCGTTGACCTTTTGGTCAGCAGCTCAGTGGTTTAATCCGCTGTGCCACTGGAGGCTCAATGATCATGATAATAATTATAATAATAATATTTTTCTGCAGCCCCTCTCAAAATGGTGTCAGGAAGGGATATGACTTCACTTCCTGTTATCATTTTGACAAAGCCTTCTGAGGAAAACAGGTATTTCAGTTTGCTGTGTGTGGGATGCAGTCCAAGGTGGTAATAATCACATCTGATACTCCTACGAGCCAATGTTGACAATACTGAGTAGATAGAACAGAAACCTGAGGCACTTTCTGTGTTCCTGTGATTCTGACATCTGGAATTCTGTTGGCTATCTCCAACTGGAATAGAGCTATTGAATCTATTGTTGAGCAGTGAGTTAACATTTATGGAAATCCAGTTGATTCAATTGTTCTAGTCTGGTCAGGATTGCGTTTATATCAACTACGTCTTAGCATTGAATGATTGTAGGTGTCTGTTTTCTGATTATCTAGAGACCAGGTTGTTGAACATTGGAACGGATAGACTGATGACCAATTTCTTGGTCTATTCTTAAGACAAAAAACAAAAGCAAAAGGGATTTGCCAGGGGAGTTGGGAAAGCGACAAAAGTAGAGGTAACTCAGTCAGACCTGGTTGTATTTCATGCCAGATTTCTGAGTGTAAAGTAAAGGAAGAAATGGTCACACGCTATAACAGGACTTATGGCTTCCATATTAGTGGGGCAGTGAATCCATTCCCAATCTTAGGTCAAAATTTTAAAGTTACTTAAAGGCTTCTCTAAATTTGGTTTATCACAGCTGGATAGCTGGATATTTGGACTGGCACTGGGAAGAGATTTCTAGCCCTGCTGACATGGGATCAGTATGTTAATGTGGGAGTTGTGTATTTATAGTGTTTAAATGCAATTTGTGCCATGCTTGTATTGCAATTGATTGTATCATCCAGAATGTACCATAGTGTGGAATGAGTTAATTACCAAGAAGCTATGATGACCTTGATGTGTGGCTGGAACTAGGGAGTATCCAGACACAAGTGTTTGTGCATAATGATTGCATCAGTTGAGTTCTGTTCAGTTGAGTTCTGTCTGCCTAGAGTTCGAGTCAAGTTCTGTGTCAGGACCCAGGCTGCAGAACACCAATAACCATGCACAGAGACCAGAATCTATCTAATATCTTTATTAAGGAAATATATAAAGTCAATAAAAATAAGTGTAGAATATAGTTCAGAAGTAGACCTTTCAGGAAAGGTCAAATATAGTCCAGGAAAACAATGTCCAATATGTGATATTAAAGTCCAAAGTTATAATCCACTTCACCGAAACACACACTATTTGGCAAGCAATAGTGTGGGGAACTGTCCATAGTCTTTGAGGCTTAAGGTAAATCCGAAGGAAACTGGAAAACAAGGCTTGAGACTGAGAAGCAAGGTCCGTGGTTTAAAACGCAAGGCAAGGCAAGACTTGAAACTTGGCAAGATCAAACTGGAAACAAGGCAAACATGAATCAAGAACTGGGTCCATAGAAGTCCATGGTACAAGGCTGGGCAGGAAACTTGATCCAGGAACTGGGAACTGGAGTACGAAGTCTACACACGATCTCACTCCTCAAGCCGACGAATTGACTCCGCAAGGATTTCTTTGCGGGCAAACACCTATATAGGATCTTGTTTTCCCGCCAAGGAACACTTTCTCTGGGGAACAAGAAACGAAACCTATACTGTGTCCAGATGCATGACTCCTTAAAGTTTCCCAAGGGAAATAGACTTAATCAGCTAATTGTCTGGCAGCTATCCTGGCGCTCCGGCGAGTCGCCTCTCGAGCGCCTCTATCTTGATTATAATAATCCCGGCGAGAAAATGGGGGAGATTTCTGCTCAAGGCTTGTTTGGCTGACTTCTTGTGGGCAAACATCTTGCAGGTGCAAGGGCTCCAAATCTGGCAGAAACGGTGGGAAACCAGTTTTCCTCTTCATCTGCCACAATAGTACTAGGAACGGGACTACATGGCCCATGAGTCATCACATTCTGTTGGAGAACAGAGCAGTCCTGTGTTCATCTGTCGTCTGCAAGTCTATTTGTGTTAATTACTGCTGCATACAGTAAAACTTAGTAAATAGTTTTACCAACGTCTCTGAATGTCTCTTCGTTCTGCGTTCCATTGCGTCCATCCAACTACTGCTGCGCTGCAAATACTCTGACACAGTAGGGCCTCATTGCACTAGAGCATGAATCCACTTTAAATCCTGTTTCTGCCTCCTGCAGAATTCTGGGGTTTGTAGTTTAGTGAGGCCCAGGACCTGTCTGGCTGAGCTATTTAAAGGCCCCTCCCTAAAGTAGATTTAAAGTAGATCTAAATTGTAGTGTGATGAGGTCATGTGTGTGCCCTTGCTTTGGAGTTGCAAATCATAAGACTCCGCAGTTATAGTATGCAATGCCACAAGATTAGGCTATAAACTGACAAACACACGAGCAATTTGTCTTAATTGGATTGCTGCAGATGGCATTCAAGACTGCCTTTAATGCCAGCAAATTACAAGGTAAATCTAGTGATAAGAATGTAAGCTGATGTGTTGGAATAACCCTTACCTTCATTCCCAGATTGCAGGAAGCTGTTTCTGACCTCTAGCCACGTTTCCCTTCTTTTAGTTTTAACTACCTGGTGCTTATTAGAAGCTCCAGTCAAACTGTTACGCTGCCTTAGAAAATAAAGAAATTAATTCTGAACACCCCATTTAATGCGGGAAGGGTATAACATCTTTCACAGCTTCTTTCAAAGCATTGCCGAAGTAATTTTGCAACTGCCAATGGAACATTTATAGGGAACATGTCTCAGTGTGTTTGGCCAATGAATCCCTTGAGTGTCTCTGCTTCATTAACTGTTTACACGGTGACCTCGGTAGAAAGTTCTAGCTCGGTGCAATCTCTATTTCACATACCACCTCAGGCAATGCCGTAATACGTCTCTGGGATTTTTTGAAAAAAAGAGAGAAAGAAAGAAACAATACCCGCCGAACAGAGAAATATGGCATTAGCATTCTTAATCCTGCTGAATTAGCCATCCCTGCGCCCCTCGTCAAGTTTATCTCTCTGTAGTCCCAGTAATGCTTTATAATTTGCTAACAAAGTGTTCTCTCATCTCCTCTGTCCTCCATTTGCACTCACCCAGAGTGAAGGGGATACATTTGCATCCAAGTCTGGCGGTCATATTTCAAGGAACTCTAATTCTCGGCTTCGCAACCGACTAGGCTAACTGCTTCCACTCTCCTTTAATGGCGCCATTATTTGCATCATGAATCACAATGTCAAGGAAGCTCATGATATTTAAATTTTACGAGGCTGCTTTCCAAAGTAACAACTTTCTAACTCAGCAGAAAGTGGAGAGAAATGTTTTACCTTCCAGGGGAGCCGGCTGGGCTTGGAAAGAAATCATTCCCAGGAGGCCTTTGACTGTCCGGATTATTACCTTGGATGTCCCACACTAGACATTCTTCCAGGATAATAATTCCTTCATGCATCCCCCTTCCCCGTATTTCCATTTGTCAACAAGAGTACAAATAAATAGGTGATATTAGTTAAAATCTCATGAGAGCTGATATTATTTCATAAATGCGATTTTGATCATTGGAAGTCACCACTGGGGGAAAAGGTAATGGCAGAATCCCTCATTGTATTGTTCCCCATTTTATCATCTAATAAAAAGGAGACATCAGCTACTCCATTAATGAGAAAAGGTTTCATGTTCCTCGTGTATAATAATGAGGACATTGTTCAAGCTATCAAGGTAGCAAGTTCGGGGATTTTACACTGCACATCCATTTCCTATTCTGTATCCATTAAAAAAAGATAGATGCTATTCAAAAGGGTAGTAAAGAGAATATACATTACTGCTGGGGGGATTACTAGCCTTTCTTCATAGATCAGGGCTGTGTCAATGCTATAGATATACAGTAGAGTCTCACTTATCCAATGTTCTGGATTATCCAACACATTTTTGTAGTCAATGTTTTCAATACATCGTGATATTTTGGTGCTAAGTTCGTAAATACAGTAATTACTACACATCATTACTGCGTATTGAACTACTTTTTCTGTCAATTTTGTTGTATAACATGATGTTTGGGTGCTTAATTTGTAAAATCATAACCTAATTTGATGTTTAATAGGCTTTTCCTTAATCCCTCCTTATTATCCAAGATATTCGCTTATCCAACATTCTGCCGGCCCATTTATGTTGGATAAGTGAGACTCTACTGTATGTGTAACTCACTGGGTCTGAATTAAAACACTTATGTTTACTGTTGAAAGGGAGATGATAGAGTTCTAGTGTTAAGGTTTTGATTGTTAAAATGCCACAGTGGGGGATCATTTGAGGCCAAATGTGAACTATTATAGAAGAACTGGAAGAGACCACTAAGGCCATCCAATCTGACCCCATTCTGCCATGCAGGAATGCACCATCAAAGTAGATGTCCATCCAACCTCTGCTTTAAAAACACCAGAGAAGGAGACTTCACCACACTCTGAAGCACGATTGAACAACTTTAACCCTCAATAAGTTCTTCCTAATCTTTAGGGGAACTCTCTCTTTTAAAAAGTCTAAATCCATTGCCCCATGTCCCAGTCTCTGGAGCATCAGACAAAAATATTTGTGCTTTCAAATATTTAAACATATCACCTCTTAATAATATCCTTTGTTAGAATCATAGAATCAGAGAATTGGAAGAGAGCTTATGGGCCATCCAGTCCAACCCCATTCTGCCAAGTAGCAGGAAAATCACATTTAGCCATCTGCTTAAAAGCCTCCAAAGAAGGAGCCTCCACCACACTCTGGAGCAGAGAGTTCCACTGCTGAACAGCTCTCACAGTGAGGAAGTTCTTCCGAATATTCAGGTGGAATCTCCTTTACTGTAGTTTAAAGCCATTGTTCCATTGTGTCCTAGTCTCCAGGGCAGCAGAAAACAAGCTTGTTCCCTCCTCCCTATGACTTCCCCTCACATATGGCTATCATGTCTCCATAGGAGCCACAGTGGCGAAGTGTGTTAAAGCACTGAGCTGCTGAACTTGCAGACCGAAAGGTCCCAGCAGCGTGAGCGGCCGCTGTTAGCTCCAGCTTCTGCCAACTTAGCAGTTCGAAAACATGCCAATGTGAGTAGATCAATAGATACTGCTCCAGCAGGAAAGTAATGGCGCTCTATGCAGTCATGCCGGCCACATGACCTTGGAGATGTCTATGGACAATGCCGGCTCTTTGGCTTAGAAATGGAGATGAGCACCAACCCCCAGAGTCAGACATGACTGGACTTAATGTCAGGGGAAACCTTTACCTTTATATTATCATGTCTCCTCTCAGCCTTCCCTTCTGCAGGCTTGTTCATTGGACTTTGTCTATTATTAGATCTGCAGAAATGTTACAGCTCCAAGTTTTCCTTCATCTTTTATCTGCATGACGAGGGAAGATTCACTAGCTTGATTTCTGCATTGCAGAGTGATTCTAGAATGGTAGGGACTAGTATGAAAAATTAGCATTTTCACTAAGTGTTATGCCTTCACATTCCTTTTTCTACAAAACAAATTAAAATGCAAGAGCTCTGATCTCCTTTGTATCTGTTCAGAAGGCTCCCAAAATGTACTTGGAAAATTGCCCAAATCTTTCAAAGAGGTTGTAAATGGCCCATTTGTTTGCGAAAGAAAATGCAGGGCAAAAATTATTTTGGCTGAATGTGGCACTTCCAATAATAAGCTTAACAAAGATTTCCTGGGAAAATGATGGTGTTTGATTCAGCAGCAATTTTGTTCAGAAAAGGGCTTCAACACAGTGCATTTAAAGGCCAGAAGTATGGTGGTGTCACCTATCTTAGAGACCTCCCCTTTCCTTTTATTTTGGGCATGGTGAGATAGATGTATTCAGTTCATGGATGAATAAGTGAAGTTCCATAAGTGTATCAATTACATAGCTTAGATTCATTGTGATTTGGCAGAGTGTTGCCTTACCATACAATAACTGATTCCATGAACTGAGTCTACCAGAGATTAATACACAAGATTTTGGCCATAGGCTTTCCTACTAATTAGAGATTTTTTAAAAATTAAAGTTTAAAATGTGAGCTAAAAATGGCTGAAAAGCACATTTAAACCATAATAAGACCAAAATACAACAACACTATATATAAAGCTCCAGTTTGAATGGAACACAACAGAATGGAGGCCAAGTAGATCTCTCAAGAGTTCCACAACTTTGGAGGAACAACTGAGAAGGTTTTCTCCCATGTCCTCAGTAAACATGCCTATGATGCAGATGGAACCAAGGGAAAATTCCCTTCCACATATTAAGATTTATGGAGGAAAATTTTCTCTTGGTCCCATCCCTATCAAGTTCAGGCAGGGAAAAAAGTTTGGACTATTGTTGTGTACGGCTACTTCTGGAAGCTTCCAGGAGAGGCATTTCCCCTTTTTTGGCAAGAAAAAGATAATTTCCTGGAGGAGTTGAGGACCATAAAAACAGATCCAAAGCAGTAGTGGCAAGGGATCTACAAAAAAAGACAGGAGAGAGGAAGAGGCAGATGCAGCCCTAGACCTGCATTTTACCAAGTCTAAATTTAGATTTTGGGTGACCAAATGACAGAAATGATCTAGAGAAGACATTCAAGCCCAGCTGATTTTAAAACCAGCCTTCATGATCAAGATTAATAGGGGCTGGAATCATCTGAGACTGTGCCTACATAGTGTGAAGAAGGCAAGCTTGCTGCCTAGGAAGGAAAGTTTTCTTGGGTATCTCCGTGGGGCCAGATTATAATGCACCATAAACCCAATGATGACCTGTGGGAAGCCTTGTGAAGGTAAACAGCTCTGAGAACTGGATTTACTGCTTATAGCATTAAGCAAAGCATACATGTTGGTTTATTCACAGAGTAAAACTTTGCAATAAATATAAACTGTTATAACAGCTAAAAGGGAAACAAAAAGCACAGTTCTTATTGGAAAAAAAGAGACAGAAAATGCTATGTGTATCTCTCAGCTATGCCATGGGAAGTTGTAAATAACACCCAAAATTAACATTGATCTGATTTGAAAGCATGTATGCAAGGATCTCAGAAGACCCAGCCATCCACTAGAGAGGCATGGGAAATCCCTCCACTACCAGGGAATGCAAGGGGAATTTCTACACATTTCTGATCTTGCCCCTCTGTCAGTTTTAGTGCAAGACATCACTTGTGCTTTTCAAGTCCTAATCCAGAGTTACCGCATAATCTGCAAAAATTATGTGGGCTGGAGGAACACTGTGGTTGCTGGTGAAATGTGGGAGACACATCATGGTTCCTCCTGACATGACCAGCTTCTCTTGTACTTTGCAGCTTTTGCCTGGGAGACGCTGGATGTAAAAACCAAGATTATTTATTTATTTATTTAATCAGAAGTGAACCGAGGGTACAAATTGTAATGTATTTGAAAACACAACGTTTTTTAAAAAATTAAATGTCTTTTGACCAGAAGCTGGCCACTTGGAGTGTCCCTGGTGTTGCTGTAAGAAAGTCCTCCATTGTTCATGTGGCAGGGCTCAGACTGCATTGTAATAAGTGGTCTGTGTTTGCTCTTCTCCACACTCGTATGCTGTGGACTCCACTTTGTAGTCCCATTTCTTAAAGTTGGCTCTGGATTTCATGGTGCCAGAGTGCAGTCTGTTTAGCGCCTCCCAAGTTGCCCAGTCTTC
This sequence comes from Anolis carolinensis, assembly GCF_035594765.1. Lineage (NCBI taxonomy): Eukaryota > Metazoa > Chordata > Lepidosauria > Squamata > Anolidae > Anolis > Anolis carolinensis. The sequence goes on from NC_085842.1 coordinate 315,122,605, forward strand.
TGTGTGCCCAGGAGGGAGTCTCTCATCCAGTGTCAGCCTCTGATTGAGGTTCTGGGTTAAAGCCTGCCACCTTTGGACTCTTGCTTGCTGAGGTGTTCCTGCAAGTATCTCTATAGATCTTATAAAACTATTTATTGATTTAAGGCATTGGCATGCTGGCAGATATCTGAACAGAGGATGGGCTGGAGATGTCATTGCCTTGGTCCTTTCATTGCTGGCTGCTAGTTCCCAGCGGATGTCAGGTGGTGCAATACCAGCTAAAGAGTATAATTTCTCCAGTGGTGTGGGGTGTAGACATCCTGTGATAATGAGGCATGTCTCATTAAAAGCCACATTCACTGTTTTAACGTGGTGAGATGTATTCCACACTGGGCATGCGTATTCAGCAGCAGAATAGCAAAGTGCAAGGGCAGATGTCTTCACTGAGTCTGGTTGTGATCCCCAGGTTGTGCCAGTCAGCTTTCGTAGAAAATAACAAGCCCCTGGTTTGATTATATGGGATTCTACTATGATAACACGATGTGTGTTTGTACCCACAAGTCACGTGGTGGCTTATAATGACTCAATTTCATAGGCAAAAAATATGCAGAGGTGGCTTGTTATTGCCTTGCTCTAAAATATAGCAGCAGGTCTAGAATAAATTGGGGATTTCTCATCCCAAACAGCCCCACCTGATCTAGCTTTGTTTACCAGATTAGAGGGGTTCAGGTGCCTTCTGGATGGACCTTCCAGTATGTGTTCAAATAAGATAAAGCATCCTAGATATTCAAACACTGGGATGGTGACAACCAGTCTTGCAAATTGGTTGTCACCTATCCAAGAAGACGATATTGGGTCAGCCAGATCAATGGTCTATCTCAAAAAAAGTTATTTCCCTTTTTAATTCCCCCAAGGTCAATTCAAGGTGTTGTTTTTGATTTATGAAGCCACACACAGCTGGGTCCATGATGAAGCTGGAGGACAGTAATTTTCAGAGAAGAACATCATGAGATCCTCTTAAAATTCATATTTTCAAGCCAGTGAATTTGAATTTCATTGCCTTCACTAACCCTTTCTATTATAATTTGGAAAAATGTTGCACAGTCTTGACTTAAGGAATTTAACTAGATATCCTACCCATCTAGGCAACTTCTTACAATGATTAATTAGTGTTTTCCATTAAAGATGACTTATTTCTAGTTCCGCTTTTGTCTGGCTCTGGTTGTCAGCTGTTAGAAATCTCCTCCCATAGAGGTACTTGTGGCTTGTTCTTAATCTTCTCCCACGCTCCCAAAGTCTTTCAGTACATTGCTTTATAATTACTCTATAATTAGCTGACTTGTGTCACCACTGCACTAGAATACTTAAAAGAACATAAATTGTCTATCAGTAATGGCAGTGACACAAAGGCTTAGCTTTCTAAAATATTCCATTTCCTGGTCTTCGTTGAATGAACTCCAGGCATACTTCAGGTCATATTTTGATTTCCGTCATTTGACTTTTTCCTATGCTGTTCATATAATGAGTTGCTCCTAATTGTCTCTCTCCTTGTTAATATGGCATGCAAGTTTTCAAATGCCACGCTTGCTTTCTTATGAAGGAAGAACCGAGGGCCAAACACCATAAGATTCAACGTGACCTGACTCCAATAGGTTTGTTCCAGCTAGAATAGTCTCATTGTATCAATTGTTCAATGGCAAGCAACACATACTCAAAATGAATTTATTTAATTGGTCTATACTATAGTGGGAAATAACAATAGGATTTAGACCAGTGGTTCTCAACCTGTAGGTCCCCAGGTGTTTTAGCCTTTTGCATTTTCCACATGCAAAACAAAGGCCCTCGTTTGTGCCCTCCTTCTTTAAATGGATCCCATTGTGCATCAAAGTACATTGACTTTTCACACCATAACTTGTTCTGTGTTTCCTACTTTCTTTGTTTAATCACACACATGCTGCATCAGCAATTCACAAGGGAAGACTTTATCTAGTTTCTCCTCTTAATGTTGGTTTAATCATTTGGATGGCACAGATGAGATGGACTTGGGAGTCTTCTGCATGGGCTGAGTCAGCCTCTAATAGCTACTCAAGTGTCGCTAAGGAACCAGGATTTGGCACACACAGTAATTGTCCAATAAATCAGATGATGTCGAATGCATGTTATACTTCAGTAACTGCATTTTCTTATAGCTAGACCTCCTGTGGTGCTATGTCTAATGCGCTGCTGTGCCAGTGATTTCAGTGGATTGGGGAAATTATGACTTCTCACCTCCTAGTCTGCGTAAACAGGAAACTGAGTGAGAAATTTTCTTCGGAAGCAGAACACTGCTTTTATAAAAAGCCTGTTTGAGCATCTGTCCTTACAGCTCAAACTGGAACACATAATGCAGGGGTCCCCAAACTAAGGCCCGGGGGCCGGATGCGGCCCATTGAAGCCATTTATCCGGCCCCCATGGCACAAAGGCAGAAGAGGGTTGGGCTAAATGGCCCAAGGGGTCTCTTCTTCTCTTACAACCATTATTATTATTATTATTATTATTATTATTATTATTATTATTATTATTATTATTATTAACATTGAGGCTGGGTGGCCATCTGTCAGGGGTGCTTTGCTTGTGCTTTTGGTGCACAAAGGCAGAAGGAGTTGGACTCAATGGCCCAATGGGGTCTCTTACAACCCTCTTTATTATTATTATTAAAATTGAGGCTGGGTGGCCATCTGTCAGGGGTGCTTTGCTTGTGCTTTTGGTGCACAAAGGCAGAAGGGGGTTGGATTCAATGGCCAAAGGGTCTCTTTCAACCCTCTTTATTATTATTATTATTATTATTATTATTAACATTGAGTCTGGTTGGCCATCTGTCAGAGGTGCTTTGCTTGTGCTTTGGGTGCACAAAGGCAGAAGGGGGCTGGACTCAGTGGTCCAAGGGGTCTCTTCCAACCCTCTTTATTATTATTATTATTATTATTATTATTATTATTATTATTATTATTATTATTAACATCAAGGCTGTATTTGTTCCCGTTTTGTTTTGTTTTTTACTTCAAAATGAGGCATGTGCAGGGTGCATAGGAATTTGTTCATAGTTTTTTTTTTTAACTCTAGTCCGGCCCTCCAACGGTCTGAGGGACCGTGGACTGGCCCCCTGTTTAAAAAGTTTGGGGACCCCTGACATAATGGGTCAAAATTAGATGGGTTACACCTGCAGAAACATGGCATATGAATACAACAGAGAAGCAACAGGAAAGGAAAGGGGACCTTTGGAATCTGTGTCCACAGTACTGACGTTACTCGTCTACGAGCACAATGGCAAAATAGGGATATTGTGATATTATGAATATTGGAGGTTATTAGAAAGAGGATGGATGGCTATCTGACTGTGATGGGATTGGAAGGGGATAACTAACTGTTGTTTTTTTATTGTGTTATTTCTATTCTGTTCTGGTCAGACCTCTCCTGGGATACTGTATCCAATTCTGGACACCACAGTTCAGGAAAAATATTGACAAATTGGAGTGAGTCCAGAGAAGTTCTGGAAGCCATGCATGAATTCCTTATGAGTAGCAGCTTAGGGAGATATGCTTAGCTTGGAGAAGAAAACATTAATAATGGGCATAATAGCAATGCTTCAATATTTGAAAGGATGTCACATTGAGAAGAGAGCAAGTTTGTGTTCTGCTGCTCCAGAGATTAGGAAACGAAGTAGTGATTCGAACTATAGAAAAAGAGAGACCACCAAAACATTAAGAAGAGCCTCCTGATGGTAAGAGCCATTCAACAGTGGAATATGCTGCCTCAGAGTGTGGTAGTATCTTTTTCATGTACATGGGTGTTTTTATTGTTTATTGTGTAGATAAAACTTCACACTACTAAAAAATACAAAAAATGGAATATAAGTATAAGTAATCAATCCCACCATATGAATGCATACCTGCCACAGATTAACAAATGCAAAGTCATATCCTCATAAAATGTTGGTTCCCAAATATCTGTTGAATCCAAAAAGTCTCTCATTGATGAAGAAGAAGTCTACTCTTTCCTGGGAGGAAGTTCCAAATCCTCAGAGCAACCAATGAGATGATCTTCTCCTGTGTGGTGCATCTACAAGGATGGTGGGATGGAGAGATCTGCTCCTGAAGATCTCAAGACTTACATGGAGAAAATATGGTCTCTCAAGACCATAGGGCTTTATAGCTCATAGCCAGCACTTTGAATTGTGCTAGGTGGACTAAACAGGGGATCTGCCAAGCAGGGCCGGTTTAACCTATAAGGCCGCTGAAGCGCCCGCCTCAGGCGCACGCCGCTAGGGGCGCTGTCGAGGCGTCGACAGCGCCCCCGTAGCGCCGCCGATGCTGCCGCTGCGCCGCCGCCGTTTGGCTCAACGGCCTTGCAGCCTGGGCTCAACACAGGCGCAGATCGCCAGCCGATCTGTGCCTGCGTTGAGCAGGCAGGGAGGAAATGGGCGATCTGTCCTGTGCGCACGCGCGCGGGGCAGATCGCCCATTTCCATGGTGCCTGCTCAACGCAGGCACAGATCGGCTGGCGATCTGTGCCTGCGTTGAGCAGGCAGGGAGGAAATGGGCGATCTGTACCGTGCGCACACGCGCGGGGCAGATCGCCCATTTCCATGGTGCCTGCTCAACGCAGGCACAGATCGGCTGGCGATCTGTGCCTGCGTTGAGCAGGCAGGGAGGAAATGGGCGATCTGTCCTGTGCGCACGCGCGCGGGGCAGATCGCCCATTTCCATGGTGCCTGCTCAACGCAGGCGCAGATCGCCAGCCGATCTGTGCCTGCGTTGAGCAGGGCGGAAATGGGCGATCTGTCCTGTGCGCATGCGTGCAGGGCAGATCGCCCATTTCCACGGAGCCTGCTCAACGCAGGCACAGATCGCCAGCTGATCTGTGCCTGCGTTGAGCAGGTAGGGCGGAAATGGGCGATCTGTCCTGTGCGCACGCGCGCGGGGCAGATCGCCCATTTCCACGGAGCCTGCTCAACGCAGGCACAGATCGCCAGCTGATCTGTGCCTGCGTTGAGCAGGCAGGGCAGAAATGGGCGATCTGTCTTGTGCGGACACGCGCAGGGCAGATTGCCCATTTCCACGGAGCCTGCTCAACGCAGGCACAGATCGCCAGCTGATCTGTGCCTGCGTTGAGCAGGTAGGGCGGAAATGGGCGATCTGTCCTGTGCGCATGCGTGCAGGGCAGATCGCCCATTTCCACGGAGCCTGCTTTCTCGGTGATTGAGGTTTTTTTTGGGGGGGGGCACCAAAATCCTTTTTCGCTTACACTTGAAAATTTCCTTGGGCCGGCTCTGCTGCCAAGTCAATGATTTTGTGAGTTCCCAGTTATCTACCATATTTGTGCCTCCATGGGACCCACCATTTTCCAGTAGTGCAGAGCTTTGATGCTTGAATAGATCCACATAAATGAAAAAACACATACCTTCCAATTTGTTTTCCTGGAGATATTTTCAACCTAGTTCTAATGTTCAAATTTATCACCAAGCAGATCATGAGCTGACAGTTCATTCCATGCTATGATACTGATTATGGGTACATAAAAAGGATACAATAATTTTTCCCCTAACAAAAACACATTGAGCCTGAAAGGGAGAATAAACATATGCCAGTGCAGAGGAAGGATTTTTCTGAAGATCCCCTCCCACTAGCATCTCTTTTTCATTCTATTTGGACATCTCTGTTTTTCATTCCAGTTTGCCGAACTTGTGGCTGGCTGACATGTTGGCACTATTTGGTGTTTTGAAAGATTGTGCCTAGAAGTAATGATTTCATCCCATGGAATGGTGGTGTTAGGAAAAGGGAAATTGACATCTTTAATCGAGAATCATAGAATAATAGAGTTAGAAGACACCATATGGGCCATCTAGTCCAAACCCCCTGCCATGCAGGAAAAAGCACAATCAAACTATTCCTGATAGATGGGATACATAACAACATAAGTTTTTGTGGACAATACCTTACTTCTTCAGATACAGGAGGAAGGGAAAATTATAATGAGGGAAAGGAAAGCCAAACTAGTTCAAAATGAGGACAATGCTTTTCAAAACGATATTCTCGGTGAAGCCATGTCATAGCTCATGAGATTACATAAGACACTGAAGTTCATACACTGGCAATGTCCTGATTAAATTACTGTAATGCATTTTGTGAGGGACTGCTCCACATAGAGGAGTGCTTCCCCCTATTTGGGAGGATGGGGATCTGCCATGGGGGACCTCTTCTATGTCCCATTATTAGGGCGATAGGATGTGAGAGGATGCAGACAAGAGCCTTCTTTGCAGGGACACCTCACTTGTGGAATGTCTTCTTCTTGATGCTCAAATGGTTGTCAACATTTTTTTTGTTTTGTTTTGTTTTGTTTGCTACCTGGTCAAGGCATGTGTATTACTAAAGTCTTTGGGATCTAAGTATGCACATCTTTTAGCCTTTTTTTTAGTCTTAAGAGAAACATTTATTAGAGGGTTTCAAGATCATGTGAAATATAAAGTCCCTTATAAAACACTCACATTAGCAGCGCTAGCCATCCCTTTCCCATCGTGTTCCACAGTCATTTGCTTGGACAATACTGCATTATTGGTGCTAATTTGGTGATAAGAAGATCTGCTCTAAAGGTTTCGTAAAGATCAGCCGGGAGGGAATTCACAGCTACAGAAACATTGACAATTGGGCCAAATCCGGCCGTCATTACATTAAGTTCATCATATAATTAAGATGCTGAAACTAGTCCAGCATCATCAAAATAAAAAGGTAAAAAGGTAAAGGTTTCCCCTGACGTTAAGTCCAGTTGTGACTGACTCTGGGAGTTGGTGCTCATCTCCATTTCTAAGCCGAAGAACCGGCGTTGCCCATAGACATCTCCAATGTCATGTGCTGGCATGACTGCATGCATCAAAATACTAAACATAAAAGCTTTAAGGAATACCTATGCTTTGATATACAACTAAATATCATAAGAACAAAAGAAATGGGGGGGGGGGAGGTAGCCAGGTCAGCTTTAAGGAAAGTTCCAAATATACATATAAGCTCAAAACAGTAATGGCAAAAAATGGAAAAAGAAAGCAATATTAGCTGCTTATGATTGCCAAGGTTAAAGTTTACATGCTACACACATAAAGTTCAAATAAATCTTAGAAGTTCCGATGTGTGTTGTTTTTCTTCTACAGCAAAAACCAAGTGCAGAACAATTTTACAAATCTAAGCAAAAATGTGCAAACCAGAGATCAATGCATGTGTTTCACCATGTTGTGAGGAGTCAGGTGAGGATTAACATGAGTATGCTGGAGCCAGGTGCATGTGCTTTTTCTTTTCTTTTTTTCTTTTAGTCTTTTGAAGCTGTTTCCACTTATTTGAGTTGTTTAATATGTTTAAACTAATCTTGCTTAAATTATTTACTATTTTTAATTAGGAATTGTTTAAATTTTATGTACTTTTTTGTTTGATTCTCTGAGATCTTATGATATAAGGGCAGGATAAGATTGGAACAAGGAGAAGTCACAACAGTAGCAATCACACAAGCAAGAATTGGGAAAATGTACTTCCATGGCACGCTCAAAGCTTTCAGATCTCTCAGTAGGGATGTCAGGGTGGAAAAATTGCCCCCAGACTATAAGACTCACACCAAGGTGTGACAATTGGGCATTTTTGCCTTCACAGTCATCAACTCCCCAATGAATAGTTTCCAAGTTAAAGGTAGTAATAGTTCCATTATATTCTGCTTTTATCAGGTCTCATCTGGAATACTATATTCAGTTCTGAATGTGGAGTTGGAGCTGGTAGCCAATGAGAACCTTACGACTCTATGAGAATTTCTCAGATTTGCATCAATTTCCATTTTAAGTGAAATTTACAGGGAATGCTATGCAGAAAAGAATTTTCTTCTAGAAATAATTCCAAGGTTATCACCTTGTATAGTAGTTAGAAAGGGTGATTGTGTTTACAATATTCAGTTATAGTTGAACTCAGCAAGAGATACACAAGCACAAGTATAGTTGGTTGCACAATGTTATTATTCAGCAAAAAGGTGATAGTTTACAATCCAAACTTTGCCATGTGGGTGTAGTTTTCCACTACAGAAGCATGGTTTAGGATCTTAGCCCAGAAACTGTGTTGCTTCTGTGCTTATTCCCTGGACATGTAAATTGAATTAATCCATATCTCCCTCTCCTCAAAACAAAGTCTTGATGGACTTGCTAATTTTTGCCTGTTCATCCAGCCACTGATTTATATTTTTCCTACTATTAAATGTCCTTCTTTGGCCATTTGAGCTGCTAAAAAAATCCTCCTATGATGGACAGCATTAATAGGACCTGTATGTAGAATTGTCTCCACCAAACTTGACGTACCATCAAATTTTAAGGCAGTTTCGACTCCTGATCTTTTGAAGAGCCTTGTGAGGAACACTGAAGGAAAGTCATATCAAAAAAATGTTGATGTGACTGATGAGCTATTTTACAGGAAAAAGGGTTGTTTTCTCCTATGGCAGACTTCGTTGTCTCTTTATTTTCTTCCGCCTCTTGTGGAACCCCAAAAAATCCCAACAACTTGCTGGTGAAAATTACTCTAAAATGGATGTGCTTCTACCAGAGCTCTATTTGGGCCATGGATCAACTCCTAGTAATAGATTAGGGGCTGGAGAAATATTTTGACTGAATTTGTAAATATATCCCAATGTGTGTACATTTAATTCTTCAGGGTTGTTGTATGTCTTTCGGGCTGTGTGGCCATGTTCCAGAAGTATTCTCTCCTGATGTTTCACCCACATCTATGGCAGGCATCCTCAGAGGTTGTGAGGCATGGATTTAATTCTTCTCTTAGCATAGAACTAGAAAAAGAAATGCCATTGGCTGCAGACTCACCATCTTCTTGGTAGCAAATCTATGGTGACACTGAGGAGAAGGGGGGTGTACATCCGAAAGACGCAGGGTTCGCACAGAGGACAGAAGTGGAAAACCGTGGCTGTCCAAATCATACATCATTAGAGTGATGCTCACCAAATTACCTCTCTCTGGAGCTGTCAAAATATGTGGTGCCCTTGCAATATAATGTGAATGAAATTGCCTTCTGGCCCAAAATATTGTTTTGAAGGCCAAATGCGCTTTTTCACAGTTTCTCTCTTGAAGTTGCTAAGAAACGTTTAAGGAACCAACTCAAACAAAGCTCACAAAGAGAGACTGGAAATGAGCTGACTGGAAATATACGGATATGTCCATCACTAGTTCTAAAAGAAGGCGCAGACATGCAGAATGAAGGCAATGTTAATTCAAGATGTGTTTGATTCCAGTTGTCATCCGTGATGCCATTACATAGCTAATTGAAGCCACCATATAGAGCAGGGTAAGACAAAGTGTGATCCTCCAAGGATGTTTTCGCTTTGGCACTACATCTGTCCTTATATGTATTTATTTATTCATTTCTGACATCTATATCCTATTGCTTACAAAATAATCAAAGCAGTTATATTCAATGGGGATCATGTGAGCTGAAACAATTCTTACATCCACACATTTTATCAATTCATAAAATTACAGGACTGGTCCATATTTCCAGGTAATGCTGTGACTACAATTGGCAGAAATGTCACAGAAACTGCCATAGGCAGTAACTCATTTTCATACAGAATTATTTTCAGAACATAGGATGGAGAGCCAAGTCTTCAACTTTTGCCCAGACATCTTTATATGTTGGCATGAGCTGACTAAGACCTGCAATGAAAATGAGCCCCATGGATAATGTAAACTGGCTACTCCCTTCCTGAATGCCCAGAACAATTGTTTTCAGAAGATTAATGGATAGAATCATAATACTGGAATTGAAAGGGACTGCAAGGGCCATCCAGTCCAAGTCCATTCTGCTTTGTGGGGAAACACAATCAAAGCACTCTCAAAATATGGCATTACAGTGTCTTTTTAAAATCCCCAAACAAAGAGACCGCACCACACTCAAAGGAAGTGTATTTATTGTCGAATAGTTCTTACCAAACTGTAGAATCTTATTTCCTGCAATTTGAATCCATTGCTCCATGTCCTAGTCTCCAGAGCAGTAGAAAGCAAGTTTTGTTTTTGAGAAAGCCATACTGACTTTTAATGAACATGCCATTTCTTTCTAAGTGATTACAGACAGCTTGCTTACTGATCTGCTTGAGAATCTTTTCCACTATTGGTATTAGGCAGACTGGACAGCAATTGTTTGGGTCTTCTTTTCCTCCTTTTTTGAAGATGGGGAAAGAGGAACCAAACAATTTGCCCTCCTCTAGTCTGCTGGAACTTCTCAAAGATTATTTCCAGTTGTTCTGAGATTTCTTCTGCTCCCAAATAGAACATCTTAGCTTTCAAATAAGAGCTCTCTGTACTGTTTAACATAAAAGAAACTACTGGGGACCAGACATGGACTTGCAGTATCTTTGGGAATTTGTTTGATAGTCCATGGGCCCTACATGGCACTGTAAACGTGGCACCTGGACCTGTTACAATTCCCATGCATGGCATAGGCCGTTGGGTGGTACCTGTAACAGGTTTAGGTGTCATGGGAATATATGCATGGTGGTAACCCATGTATCAACCACTCCATGAACTACAATTATTCTTATGAATTTAGAAGGCAAAAAATATTATTATTATTATTTACAGTATTTATATTCTGCCCTTCTCACCCCAAATGGGACTTAGGGTGGATCACATTGTACATATAAGGCAAACATTCAATGCCATATAACATAGAACAGAGACAGACGCAGAGGCAATTTAAACCTTCTCCAGCTTCCAGCTTCCTGAGGGTATGCTTGATTCTGGCTTCATCATCCACTACAACGGCAACTTACTTATTCCAACGGCGACTGGGTGATTTTTATGGTGTCGTAAATTAGCCTCCCCACGTATAAGTGGTACCTAAGTTTCCTACTTGATAGATGCAACTATCTTTCGGGTTGATTAGGTCAACAACGAGCAAGGGCTATTTTTTATTTTAATTGTTGGGTGCTCACCCCGATACGAGCTGGCCTCAAACTCATGACCTCTTGGTCAGAGTGATTTATTGCAGCTGGCTGCTAACCAGCCTGCGCCACAGCCCGGCCAATGGAAATAGGGCAGCAGAACAAATTGGTTCCGCTGATATAAAAACATAGATCAGATCTGGAAATATTGTTGGGTATATTTTTGTTTACTTCCCATTTTCCTGCCAGCAGAACTATAATTGCCTTTGGCCAGGCTTGACAAGTTGTCCTTGCAGTAGTGCCATTACAATTTATAATTCCTTTAGGCATTCAAATATATTTTTTCCAGCATGCTTTGCATTTCATTCCAATGTCAGTTGCAAGCAAAGCAAGTGCCTCTCTCTGTTTTAAACAAAATACCAATGTGTGTTGTTGTTTTTCCTCTCTCCTTTTTTTGTCAGTAGCGCTGTTGATTACAATTAGATCTCATTTTGGTTTTCATTATGCAAGGATTTTCCTGCTGTAATTACAACAGTGGGTGCCAGGGCTTATTTTTTTTTTACAGGCTCATTGCAAATTATGCTTGTGCTTTAAATGACACACTAAAGCTTGCCTTTACAAAATCATCTGGAAGGCCAACATGGAATCACTTTGGTCATAACTAACTGGCATAGTGATTCTGTGGTGGCAGAGTCACTGTGCCCATTGTTGTGAATACCAATTTTGTGATCATGAATCTGCCTCTGGGTTTACTTGTTATTTCATTGCACAACAATGAATGTGCAATGGCAATCAAATCAAGCTATGTTTCAAGCTGCCTCTATAATCCCCATGAATGAAATAAGGAATTGGAGGTTCTTACAAATAGTTCTGCAGCAGCTGAGGGCATGTAAACATATTTGCAAAGCTTTTGTTGTTGTGTGTCTTCAAGTAATTTCCTATGAACCTATCACGAGCTTTTCTGGGGCTGAAAGTTTGTGAGGTTTTCAAACCCAAAGTGTGCAGAAGATTTAGAATTGCTTTATATTTTCTCTACGTGGAAAAATGTAATGCAGCTTCACTTTTCTTCTCAAGACATGCTTATTAACTTCATCCCAACTCCAGAAAGGTATTTTGTATGCCGTTCAATGTTCAGAGATGACAAAATAGCAGTAATTATAGTGAAATCATAAAGCAAGGTAGTGAAGGATTTAAGAAGATCGAAAATAGGTCTTCTTGATCATAGTCCCTGCAGTCGTAACATCAGTAAGGAAATTCTAATAACAGGTTTAATATAATTTAGCATACTTTCATGGTTATGCGAAGGATGGGAAAGGGAGGTGCAAACTCTTAACTTGGTGAGCAATGAAACATAAGAAAACTCTGCCTTAGGCTAGCAATGTTGGTGGATTTTCTTTGTTCCACATTTTAAACTGAACTGACCTCATTCATACAGTACTTCCATTGCTACCTTGATAATTAACATTGGTATTATTTGAAATTCTAATTTGTACAATGAAGTTTTGTACAACAGAAAAAAGAAAGTGGCACACAAAAAGCATGTATTTATATATATTTAATGTATACCTCTGTTTTCTCTCAAAACAATGTAGCTAAAGCAATCTGAACAACTGAATTTTTAAAAAAGCATTAAGTAACAATTCATTGGAGCCCCTGATGGCTCAGTGTGTTAAAGTGCTGAGCTGCTGAACTTGCAGACTGAAAGGTTGCAGGTTCGAACCCGAGGAACAGGGTGTGCACTCGCTGTTAGCTCCAGCTTCTGCCAACCTAGCAGTTCAAAAACATGCAAAATGTGAATAGATCAATAGGTACCGCTCCGGCGGGAAGGTAATGGCGCTCCATGCAGTCATACTGGCTACATGACCATGGAGGTGTCTATGGACAACGCTGGCTCTTCGGCCTAGAAATGGAGATGAGCACCAACCCCCAGAGTCAGATGTGACTGGACTTAACGTCAGAGGAAACCTTTACCTTTTTAACAATTCACTAAGAAACATTAATTTAGAAGTTAAAAGCACTGTAAAGGTTCGTAACGTTTATTAATATAAAACCTGTGCCAGAGCAACAAACATAGGAATATGGGGGCACTGAATGAAAATGAATAGGATAGCATTTTCTTCTTGATATTTTCCCCATAAAGAAACTTAACCTCCCCAAAGGCCCAGTGGTGTGAAGTTTGGAGTTGGATCCTCCCACCTGAGAATGCCTTAGGAAAATCCCCAGATTCTGCACCAACTGCTATATTAATAAATGATAATAATCAGCTTCCCATAAGAGAAGTCTCCTACAGGATGGTAAAACATCTGGGTGTCCCCTGGGCAATGTCCTTGCGAACGGCTAATTATCTCACACCAGAAGCGACTTGCAGTTTCTAAAGTCGCTCCTGATACAAACAAATACTGTATATACTCAAGTATAAACCTAGTTTTTCAGCCCTTTTTTTAAGACTGAAAAAGCCCTCCTCGGCTTATACTCGGGTGCAGGTCCTGGTTGGCTTATATTTGGGTCATCTTATACTCGAGAATATATGGTACATTTATAATTTTTCCCTATTATTGTTGCTACTATTACATTTATTTTATTCTATTTTTTATTATTAATAATACATTTATTATTTCACTCTGATCTTATTATTATTATTATTATTATTATTATTATTATTATTATTATTATTGCATTTATTATTTTACTCTATTTATTATTACTTGTATTATTTTCCTGAATTATTTATTATTGTCATTATTATTATTATTATTATTATTACATGTATTATTTTACTCTATTATTATTAAAAGAACACATAAACACATTTACATTGAAGAAGATGAAAATAATGATTTGAACAGAGCTGGACAGTCTTATGTTAAATTTGAGCTTTATGTAAATATTCAAAAACATGTAACCTACTGATGCCTCAATTAATGTAATTTTATTGGTATCTATTTTTATTTCTGAAATTTACCACTCTTGGCTTATACTGGAGTCAACGTTTTCCCAGTTTTTTGTGGTAAAATTAGGTGCCTCGGCTTATATTCAGGTCGGCTTACACTCGAGTATATATGGTATGTTACATTAGAGATTCCCACTGCACCATTAGGATCCCCTCCCCGATCCAGAGAATTGTTGTTGCATCTATAAATTATTTTTGACTTATGACAGTTCTAACCCAAATCAATCAGAGGGGTTGCCTTGGCAAGGTTGGTTCCAATAGGAATATCATTTGCCTTCCTCAGAGGCTGCTAAGAGAGTATGAATTGACTAATGTCTCACAGAAGATTTCCTTGCCCAAAGAGGAATTTGAACACTTGTGTCCCAGAATCCCAGCCCAACTCTTACACCACTATACCATGCCAAGTTCCTGAAAGAGAAGAACTTTGTTTTAAAGGTCTGGAAGCTATGCCCTATGAGCAATGGGATAGAGAACTGGGTACATATAACATGGCGAAGGAAATCCATTTTTAAATATTTAAAAGGATGTTACCCTGTTTCCCCGAAAATAAGACAGTGCCTTATATTAATTTTTTCTCCCAAAGATGCACTAGGTCTTATTTTCAGGGGATGTCTTATTTTTCCACAAAGAAGAATTCACATTTATGGTTGAATTTTTTAAAAATGAAAATTTATTATCTATTGTTCAGGAGTTGTCATCACAACCACCATAACCAAACTGTGAATCCTTTCAAGAATTTCTATATTATATTTTATTGCTATACTGTTTTTAAATTACTGTTTTAAATTTCTGTTCATATGTAAATTTCTGTTGTTGTTGGGCTTGTCCCTGTGTAAGCTGCCCTGAGTCCCTTCTGGGAGATGGAGGTGGGATACAAGAATAAAGTTATTGATGTATTATTATTATTTCTTGTTACTACCTTTATTTCCATGTACAACAATCTATGGTATGTACATTTACCGATCCTGCATGCTTCCAAACAAAAACTTTGCTAGGTCTTACTTTCAGGGGAGGCCTTATATTTAACAATTCAGCAAAACCTCTACTAGGTCTTATTTTCTGGGGATGTCTTATTTTCAGGGAAACTGGGTATATTGCAGATGGGACAAGCCTGTAAACAGAAGCTCTGTGACTGCAAATTCCTGCACAGCAGAATGGGATTGGTCTGGATGGTCCTTGGGATCACGTCTAACTCTAGGATTCTATGAATCTAAAGATTTCATCACATGAGGAATTTTTAGTATCCTAGGATGTTGCTGCCACAGTTGAGTGAAGGAACCTCATGCCATCCATCACATAAGTTAGTTTCAATTCTGGCAGGGCTCCATTGCTCAATTCTCTTCTTCCTCCTTTTTTCTTCTTCCTCCTTGTCTTCTTTTCCCTCTATCTCTTCCCTCTCCTCAACTCTCTTTTTCTTCTTCTTTTTCCTTCTCCTCTTCCTCATTCCTCCTTCTCCCCTTTCCTCTTCTATCTTCCTCATCTTCTTCTCCATCTTCCACCTCTTCCCTCTTCTTTTTCCTCTTCCTCCTTCCTCTTCTTCTATACAAACATACGATAGTCTATGTACAAAGAAAATGTGTCCAAATAACATATATTATTAAATTTAAATTGTTTGGAAGATATTTTCATTGACTATGTATCCCTGAAGCCTATATACATTGGAACCAATACCAGACTTGAATAACTTTTGTGTTAGAGCTGTTGCTCTTTTTCATTTTGTCGGGTATGACCAAATTGAGCTTTGTACGGGGAACTTTAATAATATATGTTATTTGGACACATTTTCTTTGTACATAGGCTATCGTATGTTTGTATAGATACTTTACAAGTATTCTGGGATTTTGTATAGTAATATAGCCATATCCTCCTCTACTTCCCCTACTTCTCCTTTCTCCTCCTCCACCTTTGTTTTAACTGGTTTCAATTTCCATGTACGATTAATATTTAGTTATGTTTATTTTAAACTGTTGTAAGCACCTCATGTCCTATACTAAGGAAAAGGGAGAATGAGTATAAATAAAAACAACATCATCAACATCATCAACAAAGTCTGCCCTAATGGTTAAGAGAACCAGGTGAACACTTTCCTTTGCAGTCTTCCCAGAGATAGATAAGACCTCTTTTCCCCACACTTCCCTAATGAAAAACCCCTTTGCAAACCACTTTCCCAAAGATGGGATCATTATGCAGCTCCAATGCTCAAGAATCAATGCATCAGCAGTCCTTCTGTTTATAGGCTGATGATTGTTAAGCACCACTTAATTCTGTATTTGACAAGAGATCAGACCTCTGGTCCACAAACCTTTGACTACAGCAAATTATTTGACTTGGATTAATGAGCAGCTGCAATAAATAAATAAAACTCTAGCAGATCCTGGCAGGTAAAAGCAAAGGACTCTGGGAGTCATCTGAATAGTTTTGGAGCTAATCCAGGAATTACTTTTATTTTGCAAAAAAAATAAGAAGAACTGCTAAGGTAATAGGGATGTACAAACCAGTATTACTGCAAACATTTTATACCCTGCCACAAAGCGACATTGCATGTTCAGAATATTTATCTTCGAAAATCAATAGATAACTTTGGAAATGCTAGCAGCCTCTGAATTTTAGCTTGCACATGAGCTTGTTGCTCCTGTCAAAGTTGTGATTAGTTTGCTATATGGATGTCAAAATCCATCAGTCTCACTCGCATTGAGCTCCCCAATTTCCCACCAGAATTCTTGTTCTTGCTGGTTTCAGTGCTGATTTATGAGAGCAAGCTGTTTTTCTTCTCCACGCACATTAGTGTGCATTTTTGGTACAGTAAGATTCCATCTGATCTAGGAGGCTAAGCAGTGTCAACCCTGGTTAGGGCTTGGATAGGAGGCCACAAAGGAATTCCACATGCTTTAGGCTATAAGACAGAAGGAGGAACTGACAAAGCAATCTCTAAATATTCCTTATAACTAAAGTACAGTAGAGTCTCACTTATCCAACATAAACAGGCTGGCAGAACGTTGGATAAGCGAATATGTTGGAGAATAAGGAGGGATTAAAGAAAAGCCTATTAAACATCAAATTAGGTTATGATTTTACAAATTAAGCACCAAAACATCATGTTATACAACAAATTTGACAGAAAAAGTAGTTCAATATGCAGTAATGCTATGTAGTAATTACTGTATTTACGAATTTAGCACCAAAGTATCACGATGTATTGAAAACATTGACTACAAAAATGCGTTGGATAATCCAGAACGTTGGATAAGTGAGACTCTACTGTATATCAGAGATAGGAGGAATATTTGAAAATATTTGAGGAAATCAAATATAGCTTTCTGACCAAAAGGACCTTAACAACAGGACAAATGCTAAATAGGTTATAATGGGGTGTCTTCTTCAAAAATATAGTTTTTCCAAGCTGAAATTCTTCCTTAGTCATTGGAAAGACCTTCTGAAAATCTATTCATGGGTGAAGATTGATGTAGTTCATAATTTGTTTTGTTACCTTTAATGTAGGCTTATCCAGCACTGAATTGCCAGATATCTCTGTTGAATGTATAGCATTTTTTTAACCAACTGGGAATACAATTATAAGCCATAAAATGAAACATCACTTCAATCGTCCAAGCTCAAAATCATGGCAGATGTAAAGACATTATACTAAAAGAGAATTGTTAAATCACTTTGTATCAGCACTGGAGTTTCAGCAATAAAGGAGATTTGAGATTTATAGGTCTCTCTTTTTTTTAAAAAGGAGTTTCAAACAACAATGTAGAGGTTTTATTATAGTTGACTTGCTGTGGAAGAGTTGAGGTCATTTAATAGCTGATGATGCCTTCCTGGCTTCTGAGATTTCACTTTCAGAAAAGACAGCTTGTAAGAGAATGAACTTATACTTTGATGAGGCCTTCTCAATATGATAATCTTGGGAACTCAATACCTTACACACAAACACACATCTGCACACATTCCTGGACACAAAGATTATGTACATCTGCATGTTTATTTTTGTTCCTGTTGTGTGGTCAAGTCTGACTTTTGGTAACCCTATCATAGATTTTTGTTGGCAAGATGGATTTAGTGGAAGTTTGTCATTTCCTTCCTCTTGGTCTTAAAGATTATAACTTGCCCAAGACATCCAGTGAGTTTCTGTGGTCGAGTTTACCTGATTACAAGTTATCCTCAATAAATAGGAATTGCAAGCAGACTTTGATGTATTTAGGACAGTGAGCTGTCTCTTTTGAGAGTAGGAACTCATTGTAAAATTATTTCTATCAGGGTGGAATTTGAAGTCTTGGATCACTAGCTATCCTGGAAAAAACCAACCTTCATTTTAAAGAACAAACTGGAATTTTCCTTCAAAACCTGCTCCCTTCTGTTGACAAGGAAATGGTTCAATGCTGTATTCAGGAGAGCAATCAGTGGTCAGCTATCTTATTTACTACTACTAAATTGAGACCCTCATGAGGCCATGAGTTCGAGGCCAGCCTGTGGCGGGGTGAGCACCTGTCAATAAAAAATAAAAAATAGCTCCTGCTCGTTGTTGACCTAGCAACTCGAAAGGTAGTTGCATCTATCAAGTAGGAAATAAGGTACCACTTATAAAAGTGGGGAGGCAAGTTTAACTAATTTACGACCTGGAATGAGGAAGTGTCGTCAGAGTGGATGATGAAGCAGCTGCTCCCCCCTGTGGCCAGAATCGAACATCCCCTCAGAAGAAGGTTAAATTGCCTCTGCATCTGTCTGTCTCAGTCTCTGTTTGATGTGTTTATGGGCATTGAATGTTTGCCCTATGTGTGTATAATGTGATCTGCCCTGAGTCCCCTTTGGGGTGAGAAGGGTGGAATATAAATACTGTAAATAAATAAATAAAATAAAATAAAGTGGCTCAGACTGATAAAGCCCATTCTGCTTTTGAAAAGCTTGGTCATTCCTGTTTGCATTTGAAAGAGACCAAATGTCAATATTGGCTTTGTCCCGTGTGTGGCTTCATTGTTTTCATCTCCCAAGACCACTTAAGAGTCATTGCCAGTGCCCAAAGTGTGAGAGGCAGGGGTGGAGGGAACATGAAGAGAAGTAACTTATTCTTTAACTCAGGCAGCAAAATGTCTTCAACCAACTATAGCAATATGGTCAGCACTGGCTGTCTCCACTATGTGTTATAATTTCCACTGAGAATCCCAGTTTTTGTGCCCTTAACTTGACTTTAGGAAAAATTGGAGTAAGTAAGTAAGTAAAAGTTTATTTGTATACCGCCCTCTCTCCCGAAAGGGACTCAGGGCGGTTTCCAATATAAAATCAGCATAAAACATTGTACAATAAAACACTGAAAACACTATAAAATGCTATAAGAATTAAAAACAAAAACAAAACATAACAATTGACTAAAACAATCACATAAACAGAAGGAATATAATCACTCAAATAACATGAATCTGCAAAGAAAGAGGAAAAAAGACCACTGGGATGGAGGTGAAGATGGCCTGGAGGGACCACTAGAACTAAAATACAATGTTATATTCTAAGATGATTTCGGGCAGAGGAATATAGTGCAATGTTTCAAGTCAAAGAGATGGCCTGTGCAACTACTATAGCTATGGGCTCGGTTATCCAAAGGCGCAGCGGAAGAGCCAGGTTTTATGTATGCTGTGGACTTTGCAGGAAACAACTGAATCGGGTCTATTTGGGCCAATCTATAGTATAGGTCTAAGGAGCCCTGGTGGCGAAGTGTGTTAAAGCACTGAGCTGCTGAACTTGCAGACCGAAAGGTCCCAGGTTCAAACCCCGGGAGCGTCGGGAGCGGCCGCTGTTAGCCCCAGCTTCTGCCAACCTAGCAGTTCGAAAACATGCCAATGTGAGTAGATCAATAGGTACTGCTCCGGCGGGAATGTAACAGCGCTCCATGCAGTCATGCCGGCCACATGAACTTAGAGGTGTCTATGGACAATGCCGGCTCTTCGGCTTAGAAATCAGAGTCAGACATGACTGGACTTAATGCCAGGGGAAACCTTTACCTTATAGTATAGGTCACCACCTTGCTGGGTGAACAGGTGCTCCATTCCTGCAATGACAGGAGCTTGAATGGAGCATTGTGGTTTCTAGAAGTGGCAAAGGTGATCGCCTCCCAGTTGGCAGTCTGGACAAAGACCCTGGATCAGGATAAAAGTGTTGATTGAAAGACTCCTTCACGGACAGATTTACACCGGGCTAATCTGTCCATTGAGATGCACCCTGAGTGAAAATTAAATTTAACTTTAAAAAAACAGAGTAATAAACAAAATGTTAATAATTATGCTGGCTTTGGCTAATCCTTCTTAAGTTTATTGCAAATCAATTTCTTATGGATTTCTGATTTTGATACATTATTGAATTAATAATGTGATCAAGTGCCTTGCAAAGAAAGGTAGCTAAGAAAAACTTTAAACAAATGAACAGTTTAGTTAATATTTTCCTGAAAAAAATGAAAGCGAAATGTGACCGTGTCTTGAGATGGAGGCTTTTCATTGAGATATTCTCCACAGCAATCCCGTCTTCATGCATAATGTCTAACTAACTAACTATGTGCAATGACTTGACATGTGTAATGCCACTATTGTGATTGTCAAGATCTTGGAATCTCAGTAGACCACAGGTTGCCCATGAGCCAACAATGTGATGCAGCAGCTAAAAAAGCCAATAAGATTGTAGTCTGCATAGGAGTATAGTGTCAAGGTCTGACCAAAGCAGTAATCTCTTTTTCTGATTTGGTTAGACCTCACCTGGAATACTGTGTCCAATTCTGGGCACCACAATTTAAGTGGGATATTGACAAGTTAAGTGGGATATTGATTGACAAGATGGAAGGTACCCAGAGGAGGATGACTAAAATGGTCAAAGGTCTGGAGACCATGCCCTATATGGGGTCTATTTTATTTGTGCTTTTAATTTACTACTTATTTGTTATTATTTCTAAAGTGTTGTGTTTTTATGATTAAGTATGTGGCATTGAATGTTTGCCTTTTGCTCTGGAAGCCTCCCTGAGTCCCTTCAGGGAGATAGGGTGAGTTAGAAATATATTATTATTATTATTATTATTATTATTATTATTATTATTATTATTATTATCTATGATGAGCAGCTTAAAGAGCTGGGTCTGTTTAGCCTGCAGAAGAGAAGGTTATATGGCAGGGGTTTGGACTGGATAGTTCATGTGTTCTCTTCCAACTCGATGATTTTAAATAAATACAGTTTATGTGGAATGCTCAACCAATTTTGTAGGGGAATTTACACATTGTAAGATGCCATGAATATTTTGGCTTCTTTTTTCCCCTTTTTAAATTTTTGAGGTACTTTTGAATTGTTGAATAAACGAAGGAGCTGCAGCTATCTTTCAAACATTTCTGGATTGCTTAATTTTCCCTTTCCCTGTAAATGCCAACTGAATGTCTGAGGCATGCATGGAGTAAAAGGCAATTAAAAGGAGAAACATTTCAGATAAAAAAGTTAATATACTAATTAAATGACAGGTTTGCTTTGCAAATTGCACCTTTGACATCTTGCACATTCAGAGAATTAACCAGCAGTACGATCGGGGCACGTCTGTTGTAAAATGTCAATATGGAGGCAATTTGAAGGCCCTGTCAGCAGCACTATTATATTCTCTCCTTTTAAGAAATGGCACCTGTGGCCTAATGAAGGTGCTTCACTCTGTCAATTTAAAGCTGAAACTTTAAAAAGGATTTACAGTTTCTTGGTAGCTTGAGCTCAACAAAATGGAATTGAACATTTTGGCTCCAATCCAGGACTTTACAGCATTACGGACTGGAAGATGCTTCCTCTGGCCTCCTTTGAGATATGTAAGATATGTCATGGTATGATGTGCTGTGCTGGATAATGTAGGAGTTAGAGCTGGATGGTTTTAATGCTCCTGCTGCTCCTCCCATTTCCTCAGATGACACTGGAATCAACAATCCAGATTCTATTGACTTTGGTGGTTTTCTGGGTGGTGGGCAATGGTTGCAAATTTTAAAAGATCTGTTCATATAAAATAAGCAAGTAGCGGAGAAAACATAATCCTCCTATACCTCTTCAGTGCCACTTTCTTTCATTATCTCACTGCATTCAGGCAGAAGGAGAAGACAAGGAAGTGTCAAATATGAGGAAGAAAAACATCTCCTGACATGATTTTTTCCCCCTTCTTCATGTGTCTGATAAAATGAGACTAGACATTGGCTGAAATCCTGTTGGCAACTTATGCACTACTATGTTCTTTAACAGAAATGTTGGATATAGGTAATGAGCATACTCATTTCAGAAGTGGAGTTAAATATGTGGTGCCACATTATACATGAAGATGCATATTGTTCCTTGTATGCACTGTGTATGAAGATGCACTCTGCATATTTGTATAGCTGTGTAAAGTTTCCATTGAATAATATTGTGGCATTGTAAAATCAATGGATAACTCCATGGCTGTAAAGTTATGTTCTTTTTTCTCCATCTAGAAATGTTCTCACTAATGATGCATGTTTAGAAGATTCTTCTGCGTTAGAGTACTAAAAGTTTGATAGTTTTCCAAAGCAGGGAATCAGACACTTGGGTTCCATTCCTACAGAATTCATTATTATAATGTAGGCATTTGGATGTTCCCAACTGGGGTTTTCTCAGATCACCCATATCTCATCTTCTTCCCCGTATTCACTCCTTTGAGTCATCCGGAACTTTGAAAACCTTCAACTGTTTCGGTCTGTAGGCACTTCTGCATGTTATATACATGCATATATACATTGCCTCACTTGCAGTGCAAAAAGCGGATCGTTTTGCATTCAATTAACGTTGGTTTTTCCCCTTCTGTCTAGTCTGTTGGTGCCCAGAGAAGAAAACAGTAATAAATCATTTATATAATCAACCCAGTCTTTTCTGCAGGGAAATATAGTGAGGCAGACTGTCTCATAAATTGTTTAGAATAATGCTGCTCTCCGATGATTTAGTCTGATTTGTTTGTTTAAAACAATTTTTTACAGAAAGTGGATCGAGATTTTCAGTTTTTATGGTGGTGATAAAAAAGGAAGGATATATTACTTCACATTTAAGACTAATGCATTGCTACATATGATGGTAACAGAGTTGAGTATTTCACTGTGGTCAGCTCCATTTATATTTAAATAGAAAAGGCATGCTGGGGAGATGGATGGATACTGCCTCCCCATCCAGTATCTTTCCCTGTTGACATGGGATAAGTAATGTTTATCCAACTTCATGCTTTGGACTTCAGTCTACAACAGCCAGTGATTATCCTTTCTAGAACTGGAAGACCCAAAGATGGTAGTGGGCATGCTGGCCACCTCAACATTACATTTCTGCAATGTGCTGGACATTTGACTATCTCTGTAGAATTATAGAGTTGGAAGAGACCTCATGGGACATCTAGTCCAACCCCCTGGCAAGAAGCAGGAAGATGACATTCAAAGCACCCTCAACAGATGGCCATCCAGCCTCTGCTTAAAAACCTCCAAAGAAGGAGCCTCCACCACACTCCAGGGCAGAGAGTGCAGCCACGCTCCCAAACACAAGTGCAGCCACGTTCCCAAACAAGTCACAGACTTGTTGCAAAACATCATGTTTTGGTGCTTAATTTGTAAAAAATAACATAATTTGACGTTTAATAGGCTTTTCCTTAATCCCTCCATATTATCCAACATTTTCGCATATCCAATGTTCTGCTGGCTTGTTTATGTTGGATAAGCGAGACTCTACTGTACTACAAAATATGACAGCCAGATTGGTATAACCAGGAATGAACACAATATACCAACATAAAATCACTTCACTAGTTCCCAATGACTTTCTAAGGAGCCCCCGGTGGCACAATGGATTAAAACCTTGTGATTTGAAGGTTGGGTTGCTGACCTGAAGGCTGCCAGGTTCAAATCCAACCCAGGCAGAGCATGGATGAGCTCCCTCTATCAGCTCCAGCTGTATGCAGGGACATGAGAGAAACCTCCCACAAGGATGGTAAAAACATCAAAACATCTGGGCTTCCCCTGGGCGACGTTCTTGCAGATGGCCAATTATCTTACACCAGAAGCAACTTGCAGTTTCTCAAGTTGCTCCTGACATTAAAAAAATGACTTTCTAGGCAAAGTCCAACGTGCTGGTTATTACCTTTAAAGCCCTACATG
The DNA here is from genome assembly GCF_035594765.1 of Anolis carolinensis. Lineage (NCBI taxonomy): Eukaryota > Metazoa > Chordata > Lepidosauria > Squamata > Anolidae > Anolis > Anolis carolinensis. The sequence continues at coordinate 315,146,621 of NC_085842.1, forward strand.
GATCACATCCTCCTGTGTAATCCTCCCTATACCCTCAGGTCTTTTGGGAGACATTTCCTTCAACCAGCCAGGACTAGACTGAGAACTTTTAAGCAGAGAACCATTTCATCCATCCCTAGACTGTCAAATAACCTGTCAGAAGATATTTAACAGTGGAACATGCTGTTTTTATGGGTATGTTTTTTTTAAAAAATTTTTTTGCAGTTGTTTGTTATGCTTACATTTTTGATCTACATTTTTAAATAGTTTCATGTGTTTTAGATTATCGGCGTCGGTGTCATCATCATCACCATCCCTATTGGATTATGGAACCATCCAAATATCTAAGTATCTCATTAGCCAGGTTAGGACTGCAGACATTAAGTCATATGGAAGAAAATTATACAGAATTAATGGCTGAAACGTGTTGATCAGACCTTAAACATGTGTCAATTCTCTTGTCAAAGAAAATTTGCTTTGTTGTTATCTTTTGAGGAATGTCTTACTTCATTTCAGGGTTGCAGGAGCAGAACAGCACATGAGATGCCACTATGTATGCATGTATAATGGATGTGTATGAACATTGTACATAAAAAGTTTGTAAAACTGCAATTCAATTCAAAGTTTGCATGATATAATGAATGCATAAGACCACATGTGGAAATGTATGATATGCAACCCTCATATAGGATCACGGTTCATCAAAATGGTGAAGTAGATGGGAGAACAAAACATACATTCATTATCCAACATCTACTTGCCTCTTAAGTCCTCCTAATATTTTTCATATGCTGTCTGCACATCTCCAGAAGGCACATATTTTCAACCAAAGGTCTGCCTCTATTCTGTGTATGTCTCAACTTCTAAACAAGAATTTTAAACATGCCTTTTGGTTTGTTGGCAAGATGGATAAACTTTCCACACCCAGTGGAATCAGACCAACATTGGGTGCATCTACACTGTAGAATAAATGCAGTCGGAGACCAATTTAACTGCTATGACTCAATGCTATGGAATCCCAGAGATTCTTGTGGATGAAACTGAGTTTTCATTTGCTACAGCTCTCATCCACCTCCATCTGAACCAGGAATCATGGAATCATAGAGTTGAAAGAGACCACAAGGACCATCCAGCCCAATCCCACTCTGCCAGACAGGAATACACAAACAAAACACTCCTGACAGATGGACATCCAGAATCTGCTTTAAAAACACATTTTCAGCCTAATAGTACTGCATAGAGAAGGAGGCTTCATCTAATCTCCTTGTTTTAGCTTTTCACGTCATGGAGAGTAGGGTCTCCTCCGCAAAATGACAGGCATTATAGATGTAATTCTTCACTAATTCTCTTCACCAAGGAAGCAATCTACAATTTTAGCCATTTGTTTCTTCTTGCCAGAAAGATTTCTAAAATCACTTATTTGTTGAAGTCTATACACAATTTGGGACATATTTTGTACAAAATTCACATGTTAATTTTGCATTGAAAACAACAGCTTATGTGCAGGAAATAGGATTTTATGCGCAATGCAATATGTCTCTACAGAAATGTTATTTTCTATGCAGTGCTATTTGGCTGAAAATGTGTTCTTCTATGTATATCAGCCACATGGGAATTTTGTGTGCAATAGGTCCCCAATTTCAGCACTTTTTGCAGAGAAAACAGCTTTTTTTCTGTGCAGAAAACAGTATGAATTTTGTGCAATATATTCCAGAGGCCCCAGATCTAGTCTGATCTTGGAAGCTAAGCAGGGTTAGCCCTGGTTAGTATGTGGATGAGGGGCACCTATGAATATCAAATGCTGTAGGTTGTATTTCATTGGAAGGGACTGGCAAAGACACCTCTGGGTATTCCTAGCCTAAGAAAACCCTATGAAATTCATTGAGTTACCATAGTTCAAATAGCAACTTGAAGGTAGATATACACATATCTCAAACTGTGAAATTTCTCATCAGTCCAAGGTTTTCCAACATTCAAGCAACACATCTTCTTTTTTCAATCATTAAAAAGATGTTTCCAGTACTCCTTCCATTCTATGCTCCCCAGAGGGATTCTCATGAGATTGTAGGCATAAGATGGTCGCAAACTTGTTTTGGCATCTTCTTTTGAAATTTCAGTTTCAAACTCCAAGCCACCTCCAGAAACTGAATAACGAATGAGGAAGAGCAGAAATAAAATAAAATAAATAAGAATATGAAAACTAACAAAAAATTAGAACCCAACTTTATCCTCTAGAGTGACAATTTTTGAGCCTCTTTTATTCCAGAAGGAATGTTTCTCCAGGTTGAGAAACAGGACAATCTGCTTTTCAGAGCCACGGAGCCTGCCTGGCACATAATTATCACTGCTCATCTTTATTAAACACTATCTCTTGTCCTTGTTTTGCTCTCTTTGCTGATAGATGTAACCTCAATACTGTTGCCATGGTGACAGTAACAGTAGCTGAGAAGATGTTGTTTGTTGTAAACAAACCCTGCTATAAGCTAGCGGGAATTGAAGCTGAGCGCTCCCAGTTCTTTACCTCTCCTTATAGCTTAAAATAAAATTTGAAAAGCATTTATTTACCATTAATTTGATCTTGAACTTGAGCTCTCTCTACATACAAATGCAAACGCTCTAGTGCTGCTCCCCCTCACCTCAGCCCTTTGGATGATAAACAAAACACGTCTTCTCTGCATGATCACATCCAAGGATTTACCTTTGGCGATGGAGGTGGGGCATCTTGCTGATTCCTCCTTCCCATTCACTGTCAAAGGGGTCACAATAGGATGTGTTTGGGGAAGATGGATGAGTGCACTTCTTATGTTTTTACAAGGGAACGAGAAGCATATTTGCATAGGAAAGGTCTCATGATTATGCAATGAGAAGCCCAAAGAGAAACTCATCCTAATTTAACTCCAAATCTGAACACGAATATGACCAAATGCATGTGAGTTCAAATACAGTATGATCCCCATAAGCATGGAAGCCCTATCTGCCATTTCACTAACCTGCAAAAATAAAAGTTTATCTAGGAATTCATTAGGTCCACCAGGGATTCTATGGTATATTAGGCTTGAGCGATCCATGAAAAAATTGATTCTAAACTCGTTTCAAAAGTAGGGGGCGCCAGCGTTTCATTTCTGATGTCATTTCCGAATTTTGCCCTCAACATTTTTCAAAATTTAACGAAAATTCGTTAGTTTCAAAAGTAATTCGTTAATGGCGGACACACATGCGCAGTGGCCAAAAAAAACAGCACGAGGGGAGATTTTACAGGACTCTCCCGCCCTCATTTTTTGAGTGATCTTCTTCAAACTTGGTACAGTGGTAGAACACATTTAACACTGATAGCTCACCAAAATTCGGAACGTTTCCCTTATCCTCTGATTTTTGGCGAATTTTCATAGTTTTTATAATAAACCATTTTTTAATAATTGCAGAAATCTGTTCCTGTTTGAAAGTCTTATTTCCTGTTTCATTGGGTTGTCTTTACTGTGAAAGTCATTGTTCTACTTCAGAAACTTTTTTTGTGGCTGAAACTTTGTTAAATTGGTGGACCAAACCATAATATGTTCCATCCATGTCGCTTGCACAAAGTTCAGGCAGTGTCATAGATTTTGCCATGTTTCTATGACAGAACCAATTAGGAAATGACATCTATCACCCAGGAACAGAAATCATAGTACACTATCAAATCATTCCTGACAGATGGCCATCAGCCTCTGAATAAGGAAATTAGTTCCTGGTTTGAAAGTGCTATTTCCTGTTTCATTGGCTTTTCTGGGCTGAGAGTGTGTGACTTGCCCAAGTGGGTGGCTGAGTGGGGAATCAAGCCACAATTGGAGTCCAAAATTCAAACCTCTCCCTCCCTCCTTCTCTCTAAACTTCTCATACCTTCCAAGAATTCACATACTGTATGAAAGTTTGGTCAAGATGGTCAGAGGAGGGCAACTAAAATGATCTAGGGTCTGGAGAACAAGCCCTATGAGGAGCGGCTTGAAGAACTGGGCATGTTTAGCCTGCAGAAAAGAAGGCTGAGAGGAGACATGATGTATAATATGTGAGGGGAAGTCATAGAAAGGAGGGAGCAAGCTTGTTTTCTGCTGCCCTGCAGACAGAGCCGGCCCTAGGCAATTTTCAAGTGTAAGCATAGCAAGCAGCATTTTGGTGCCCCCCCCCCTTCCCGAAACCAATCACTGAAAAATAAAAGGTAGAAGGTAGAGGTGAATAGAATATATGTGTGTGTGTGTGATATATACTATATATATATATATATATATATATATATATAGTTAGTCCCTGCATGTGTGTGTGTGTGTGTATATAGGTAAAGGTAAAGGTATCCCTTGACGTTAAGTTCAGTCATGTCTGACTCTGGGGGTTGGTGCTCATCTCCATTTCTAAGCCCAAGAGCCAGTGTTGTCCGTAGACACCTCCAAGGTCATGTGGCCGGCATGACTACATGGAGTGCCATTACCTTCCCGCCAGAGCGGTACCTATTGATCTACTCACATTGGCATGTTTTCAAGCTGCTAGGTTGGCAGAAGCTGGAGCTAACAGCGGGCACTCACTCTGCTCCCGGGATTTGAACCTGGGACCTTTCGGTCTGCAAGTTCAGCAGCTCAGTGCTTTAACACACTTCGCTACCGGGGTCCATGTATATATAATATACATACACATACACACAATGTGAAGAATATGTGGAAAGGTAGATAAGTTGGGAGCCACAGCGAAGGCACCTTCCTGGGAGCAAGGTCTAATAATAATAATAATAATAATAATAATAATAATAATAATAATAATAATAATTGTGCGGTTTTCTGGCATTGTATATTTCTGCCGCTTCTGTGACTGTTCATTTGGGTTTTGATGATTCCGTAGCCCACTTGTCGATGGATGTCCAGAATCAGCAGCACCACCGCGGTCCTTTTTATCCTGGGCGACGACCGAGCCAGAATAGACTTCGTTTGGGTTTGATTCTCCATAATGCTAATGGGTTAGGTGCTCTTAGTTCTGCTCCTCAGCTGAGGCCTCTCTGGCTTGGTTGGACCTGCCGGTAGTTACACTACCGCCAGCACAGCCCTCAGTCATCATTGGAGCAGTTAAGCCCCCCCACCACGTCAAGGTGGCACCTTGGAACTTATGCCTCAAGTACCACCTGCCAGCAGCAAAGAACTGGTGGGATCACAAACCTGCAAAGGTCGTGGAAAATGAACACGCAAAGATATTGTGGGACTTCCGAATCCAGACTGACAAAGTTCTGGAACACAACACACCAGACATCACAGTTGTGGAAAAGAACAAGGTTTGGATAATTGATGTTGCCATCCCAGGTGACAGTCGAATTGACGAAAAACAACAGGAAAAACTCAGCCGCTCTCAGGACCTCAAGACTGAACTGCAAAGACTCTGGCAGAAACCAGTGCAGGTGGTCCCGGTGGTGATGGGCACACTGGGTGCCGTGCTAAAAGAGTTCAGCCGGCATTTGGAAACAATAGACGTTGACAAAATCACTTTTGCCAACTGCAAAAGGCCACCCTGCTGGGATCTGCACGCATCATCCGAAAATACATCACACAGTTCTAGACACTTGGGAAGTGTTTGACTTGTGATTTTGTGATATGAAATTCAGCATGACTATCTTGTTTGCTGTGTCATACAATATAATAATAATAATAATAATAATAATAATAATAATAATAATAATAATAAATCCCTTATAATATCCAAGATGGCTCACTGCTACAGAATCTTGGGAGCTTTAGTTTGGTATGGTACCATTATTGGCAGAGAAAGCTAAGCTGTAGGAGTTGAAATCCAATCATTTATCCTCCCTATAGAATCAATTTTATATGCATTTTTAGCTATGATTTGCTATTTTATTGTGTTGTGTTTTTATTATTGTATAAGGCATTGAATATTTACCTTTGCATTTGGAAGCTGCCCTGAGTCCTTTTGTGGAGAGAGGGCAGGTTAGAAATAGATTAATAACAATTATTATTATTATTATTATTATTATTATTATTATTATTATTATTAAATATCTGGAGGACTAAAGTTTGCCCATGCCTGCTCTATACTGCACTTTCCAGAACTTTCCCATCACAATCTGCTTTTGAGCTGGATACATGATCAAGACATTATTTCCAGCTTACTGAAGTTGGCTGCATATGTTTTGTCTGAGAAATGGCCTTAAAGCCATCTTGTGCAGCTTCCAAAACCCAACACTTGAGAACATTTTGCACTATAGCCACCAGATATTTCCAAGGTCGTACTCAAAGGGCTTGGCAAATATACCCTTTTTTGAGATGGATCTAAATCAGGCATGGGCAAACCTTGGCCCTCCAGATGTTTTGGACTTCAACTCCCACAATTCCTAACAGCCAGTATTTGAGAACACAGAAATGCTGGACCACTCTCAAAGCCACCGTGTCAGACTACACAGAGAAGCCACTGAAATCCACAAGAAGCACATGGACAATTTCAACAGAAAAGCTAAAATCAGGACAGTAAAAGAACAACACCCAGAAAATGGGAATTCCAGACAGGAAACAATCAGGGCCAGCTAATACCTCCCAACAAAGGATTCCCCCAGGTAGGCAGCAGCCAGGCTTTGAAGCTGCAAGGCTATTCAATGCTAATCAAGGTAACCAATTGCAACATTCACACTTGCCTCCCACAGACAAGAGTTCTTTCTCCCACCCTGGACCTTCCACAGATATATAAACCCCACTTGCCTAGCTTCGCACAGACGTCAAAACCTCTGAGTATGTCTGCCACAGATGTGGGTGAAACGTCAGGAGAGAATGCTTCTGGCACATGGCCATAGAGCCCGGAAAACTCATAGCAACCCAGCCAGTAGACTGTTGCTGAACAACCTATGAACTTTTAGCATTAAAGGAAAAAATGCCCAAGATTTTATCACTTAATACTGTTGGCATGTCTGGAGAAGAAGAATAGAATGCTTCTATACCAGGCAAGGGCAAACTTTGCCCATGTCTGGAGTTAGGAATTGTAGGAGTTAAAATCCAAAACAATTTGACAGAAAACTGGGAGTTGTAGTTTGGCATGGTACTGGCTCTCTTCTGCAGGGAAGGCTAGGGACTTTGTAAAACTACAGCTCACATGATTACATGGCACTGAATCTGTTGCAATTGAGCTGGTGCCATAATCCTTTCCGGGAGATCTCCTCCTGGAGATATCTCTTAAAGGGATATCCTCTGGCTCTAAGGATTCCGTTTAGGAAGGCTTGCCTGGCTCTGGTATTCCCCTTTAAGCCTGGCTGGAAAGTCTGGAAAGAAGCAAAACCAAACACGCGGCTCCAAGGCAGGGCGAGGAGAAGGCCAAGCGCAGGCAGGCATGTCTCTTCTCTCTTCTCTTCCCTCCCTCCCTGCTTCTCTCTCTCTCTCTCTCTCTCTCTCTCTCTCTCTCTCAGAGAGAGAGAGAGAGAGAGAGAGAGAGAGAAGCAGGGAGGGGAGAGAGAGAAGGGAAGAGAGAGCAATGCGGAAGGCTTCTACTGAGCCGGTGGTCCCGCGGGGGGGGGGGGTCTCAATGGCATTTTTAAAATGCTAGCAGATCGATGGCCATGCCTCTCCCTCCCTCCCTCTTCCACTCTGATTGGCTGAGAGGCATGCCAACATGGCTTCTCCTCTCAGAGGGGCTACAGCTACATCCGAAGACATCAGAAACAAACAAAAAAAGGTACTTTTATTATTCAAATTTGTAATATTTGTAAGGCAGTGAGCAGATGGTTCAAATATCAATTCAAAAGTAATTACGAAATGAATTTTAAACGAATTTAACGAACTAACAAAAAATTTGCTCAAGCCTAGTATATATCCACTGGAAGCACTGGAGGACCTAGAGCAGAGTTTATCAAACTATGCTCCTCCAGATGTTTTGAACTTCAGCTCCCACAATTCCTAACAGCTGGTAAACTGGCTGGGATTTCTGGGATCTGAAGTCCAAAATACCTGGAAGAACACAGTTTGAGAAACATCTAGAAATTCTTAGAGAGATATCCTCCCAAAGAATTTGTTAGGTCCTTCAATGGAACTGTATGGGTTTGCTAGAACCAGAAGTGAGCAAATTCAATTGCCTTCAATTGTACAATTTCATATAATCACAATCTGGCTGGAAATGTCTTATGGGAATCTTACTGTACAAATTCTTAGAAGCTAAAATTCAAAATCATCTGCATGAATAAGAAAATCAATCAATCTATTATCTTTTGTCACCTTTCTCCTAGAGAATGCCCCAAGACAACTCACAAAAGAAGCAACTAATATTTAACAATAAAATATCAAACACAATTTTGAAATAATCACATTAAAACACTTCTTCTCCTCCTTCTCCTTCTCCTTCTCCTTCTCCTTCTCCTTCTCCTTCTCCTTCTCCTTCTCCTTCTCCTTCTCCTTCTCCTTCTCCTTCTGTTTTAACTATAACACATACCTCTACAACAGCTTGAGACTCTTTGCAAGTTTGGGAGATATGGTTTTTCAGAATGTAAACTTAAATGTGCAGCAAAATGCATCCTATCCAATATAATATATTCATCTCATTCACATATGTAACTCATGGATATGCCTACCTGCATGCACATTGAGATCCAGCATGGTGTAGTGGCTTGAGTGTTGGACAAAGTGTGCATCTACAATGTGGAATTCATTCAGTTAGATACCACTTTCATTGCCATGACTCAATGCTATGGAATCCTGGAAATTGTAGTTTGGTGAGGCACCAGCACTCTTTGACAGATGAGGTTAAAGACTTTGTGAAACTACAATACCTATTGTTTCAAAGCATTGAGCCTTGGCAGGTGAAGCAGCATCAAACTGCAGTAATTCTACAGTGTAGTAAAATACAACCTAAGACACTGAGAGACCAGAGTTCAAATCTCCACTCAGTCAGGGAAACATACTGGGTGAACATGAACAAACCATGTTCCTAGTTTCAAAGGAAAGCAATTAAAATTATACAAACAAATCCCGTCAAGAAAATTCCATGATAGGGTCACCATTAACCAGGAATGACTTGAAAGCACAAAACAACAATGCTCAATAGTGCCTCATTTGCAACTTTACTTCTGCAGTCTTGAATAGAAAGGCAACATTGTGCATTCTACAAATGTTACCAGAATCAAAAATGAAGTTTTATTTGTGGAGTAAGGAATCTGCTTTCTTCATGGTCCAGCTTTCACACTTATACACAGGCATTTATTTTGAAGATACCTCAAGAAGGATTCAAGCCATTGCTCTGATCCAGTGTCATTCTCTGAGAACCGTTGAGATAAAATCATTTTAAAGAGTTCCACAGGTAAATAAAATGCCAAAATATTTATTTCTAGTTTCAGAGATGCTCATAGAACCTGTCAGGTAAATAACACACCATTGTAAGATTGGCATGTGTACAAGAGATAAATTGAGTCAACACTCCGGCTTTCTGAATTAAAGCTAAACAGCTGAGCCTGTTATCCTTCTATCAAGGTTTTACACTGGCAACTTGCATGACAATTAATTGGATTTGGGCTTGTAAATTTTCACAGAGTGACAGAAGTCAGAGCTTTTAAGCAATCTAAATTGAAACATCATGCATACTTGTGTTTAAAAGACCTGCTGTCATGATGTGTGATAGGAATTTAAAATCACCCACTTAGAGTAGCAACTAGGTTATGGCTAAAGCAGATCAAGCATCACTGGGATTGATTGCATGTTGCTCTTCTATAGGGTTGTAGTTGGTGGTTTAGAATTAAAGACCCATAGAATCATAGAACTGGGGGAAGTGACAAGGATAATCTAGGACAATCCTCTGCCATACAGCAGTCTACAACTAAAACACTCTTGAAAAATGTCCATCCAGCCTCTGTTTAAAGACCTCCAAATATTTCCACTACTTTTTGAGGCAATCTATTCCACTGTTGAACTATTTTACAGTAAAGATGCTCTTCTTAGTTTTTTGGTAGAATCTCTTCCTATACTTTGAATCCATAGGTTCATGTTATGGTCAACAAAAATAATTTCACTCCATTTTCTACATGACATTCCTTCAGATATCTAAAAATGTCTACCTTGTCATGTTTTCACCTTCTCTTTTCCAAGCTGAACAAACGTATTCAAAAATATTACTTGGTTCCCAGACTGTTGATCATTAATGTTGCCTTCATCCGGACATATTCTAGCTTGTCAACATCCTTTTTGTGGTGCCCAGAAATAGACTCAATATTCCAGGTGAGTTCTGATTAAAGTAGAATAGGGTGGCAATACTACTTCTCTCATCTTGACCCTAGAATTGTATTGGGTTGTTTTTGCTGTTAGATAACACTGTTGAAGTGAGTTTAGTTTGTGATCTTCTAAGACCCCTAGAGACTTTTCACAAATCCTTCTTTCAAGCCAGTATTGTACATTTCATTTTTTTGTAACACCTTAAGTTATTACTCTTGAAATTCATTTTGATAATTTGGACTCATTTTCCATATCAGTGAAGAGATGAGATGATTCTGAGATGTACATTTTAAATGACATATTAAATGGGATGAAGCTATTTTTGATAGTGGATCTAGTATCATGGGTGGTGCCTTTAAATTACAGACTAAAACCCAGGACATATTCAATACCTCTAAAACCGAAGACTCATTCAATATGCATTGCATCCCTACTTAGATGGAAGCCACTATCAATCACTGGCTTAAAAGCAAGTAAACATAGCACATAGGTAGGTCTCCCCATTAGAGCAGATATAAGGAAACCATTTTTTTGCTACTGCTGTTGTTGAATGTAATTATTGAGGACTGCATTCTAGTCAGGGTTGGGAACAGAACAAAACATACCTAGGCCCACCCCTTCTCTCCCCCATGTTTTGAACATAGCATTTTTAATTTCCTTCTTCTTCTTCCCATTTAGCAAGAGAGAGACAAAACATTATTCCCAATGGTCCAGTTTTGTGTAGGGTATTGACAAGCTGAAACCTGTCTAAAGGAGGGAGACCAAAATAATCAAAGATCAGGAAAGTATATCCTATGAGGAGTACCTTAAGGAGCTGCATAGGTTTAGTCTGGAGAATAGAAGGTTAAGTGGGGAGATGATAGCTAACTATGCTTAAAAGGAATGTCATATAGAATAATAATAAAACTTAATAATAATGATAGTAATAGTAGTAGTAGTAGTAGTAGTAATAATAATATTTCTATTCCGCTCTATCTCCCCAAAGGGACTCAGGGCGGATTCCAACAAACAACGGCATACATTCAATGCCTTCAAAAAACAGATAAATATTAGCATAAAATCCCAACAAGACCCCACATATGAATACAGCGTTAAAAACCTAACATCAAATTAATCCTAATATCAGTGAATTGAATATAACATCAATAACCTAAACCAATATAGTCAGACAGAATCAGACAAAAATTATATAGTGACATAAAATCTAAATAAACCTTCACAGTAATTTAGAAAAGCCAACTGAAGTTAAACAGAATTGTGTGGGTTGGATTATGTGGCCTAAGGTGACAAAATGGGCTGACATAGACTAACAGAACCCAGATATAGAATAGTTCTCAATCAGGATCTGGGAGTGGTCTCTCAATAATTAATTCTCTTCCTCTCCCAGGTTGAAATCCCGGGAGTAGAGTGAGCTCCCACTGATGCTCCAGCTTCTGCCAACCTAGAAGTTTGAAAACATGCCAATGTGAGTAGATCAATAGGTACCGCTCCAGCGGGAAGGTAATGGCGTTCCATGCAGTCATGCCAGCCACATGACCTTGGAGGTGTCTATGGACAATACCGGCTCTTCGGCTTAGAAATGGAGATGAGCACCAACCCCCAGAGTCAGACATGACTGGACTTAACGTCAGGGGAAACCTTTACCTTTACCTTTTACATTATGTTAATGGGCAGAAGTAGGTCTTTAGTTGTTTTTTTTGAAGGAAAGGAGGGAGGGGTTCAGCTTTATTTCTTTAGAAAGGCAGTTCCAGAGGTGGGGGGCGGCCACAGTGAAGGCCCTCTCTCCCATTCCTACCAGCCGTATTTGAGATGGGGGTGGGACCGAGAGCAAGGCCTCCTCTGCTGACTGCAGTGCCCAGACTGGTTTGTAAGAGGAGATGCGATCAGTCAAGTAGCCTGGACCCGAGCCATTTAGGACATTATAGGTAATGAATGACCAGCACTTTGTATTTAGCCCGGAAGCAGACCAGGAGCCAGTGGAGCTGCCGTAGCATGAGAATGGATCTCTCTCTGTACAGAGCTCCTGTTAGCAGTCTGGCTGTCATTCTCTGAACCAGTTGAAACTTCTGAACTATCTTCAAAGGCCGCCCTATTTAGAGTGCATTGCAGTAGTCCAAGCGGGATGTGACTAAGGCATGGACTACCATGACCAGATCTGGCATCTCAAGGTACAGGTACAGCTGTCGCACAAGTTTTAATTGTGCAAAGGTGCTCCTATCCACCGCCGACACCTGGAGTTCCGGAGTCAGAGATGAGTCCAGGAACATGCCCAGACTGCGTACCTGTGTCTTCCAGGAACATGCCCAGACTGCGTACCTGTGTCTTCCAGGAACATGCCCAGACTGCGTACCTGTGTCTTCCAGGAACATGCCCAGACTGCGTACCTGTGTCTTTGCAACCCCATCCAACACAGGCTGCAATCCCACATTCTGATCTGCCTTCTGACTTACCAGGAGTACCTCTGTCTTGTCTGGATTTAGTTTCAAGAAGGGGGCCAGTTTGTTTTCTTCTGATCCAGAGAGTAGAACCCATAGCAATGGAATCAAATTCCAGAAAATGAGATTCTGCCTAACATTCGAACGATCTTCCTTACACAGAATTTCTTGTTTGACAGCAGAACTGAAGATTCTGCTTTTCTTGAAAATTTTAAAGTTGAGAGTGCTTTGACTTTATACTCCTGCATAGCAGATTTGGGCTGGACTGAGTGACTTAAATTTAACTAATATCACAGAGTTTAAGAGTGCTTGGAAAAAAATGTCTCCCATGGCTAGGAGAAATCCCCCAACCACCTGACTTCTGCCTATGAAGGACAGGGAAACTGGTCCACCTCCAATTTTCTTCTTGTTGCTGCTTCAGCAGATAATTGTTCAACCAGTGGAAGATGGGAGGTCAATTTCTGTGCAAGCATACTATCAAATCACACCAGAGGACTGAAGGATGACCACAAACACTTCCATTGTACATGGCAATCTCAATCTCCTAGTACCTTTTTGGGGTGTAGTTGACTGTGGTCAATTGAAACTGTTTAAAACAAAACTGTGGAGGGGAGAAGATTTTCTGTAATCATAATAATATACACATTCTCTTTCTCCAAAATAGTAAGGAAAATGACAAATTCAATATGAAATTCAAATTTAAAGCTGTGCTGGAAAGAGAGAGATTTGATTTCATGCCATGCAAGTAAAAATGGAAATGTCTGTCAGACGACTGTATCAATATCCAAGAGACAGGATGATTGCCTCTCCATCAATCATCCTAAGTGCAAAATGGAGACAAAGTCATGGCATTATCACAAAATAAATGTCTCCCACTTTGGAGAGAGATGCCTTAGAGATTCCTTAGAGCATCCATTTTTGATTATGCCAGAGGCTCTTGGTGTGTATAACACAGCTGAGGAAGCTCTTCAAACGTAGCTTGGAAGAGCACAAAACATCCACTTGCACCTGGGGTCAGTTGGAGATCTTTCTCCATCAGGAACAGATTATTAGAGGCACAGCTGCATTGTTCTAGCTCTCATTAACTCTTCGGTGAGATCAGAAACAAGTTTCACAAATTTTATTTATCATTACTTCTTATCATTATCATTATTTCAATTGGCTGAAATCCTGTTCAAGATTGGGAAAGGAATACGGCAGGGCAGCATAGATGTAGTTGGACACTTTTGGCTATTGTAAAACAGAAGTATTCAGTTCGTGCTAATGGAAATCTAGGGCCCATCCAGACAGGCCTTAAAAACAATATATGTCTTTGTTTTGAATTAATTAAACACCTGGTTAAATCCAGATCTTAAGTAAGATCCGGGTCTTACCAGGTTTGGGCCCAGTGTAGATTGTTCCCGGGAGCTGAGTCATGCAACCCCCAGGCCCAATCCACACAGCCATCTTGAAAAACCAAGAGGGCACTCATCTCCCTCCAAATCCCAAAATAACCCCTTAAAAGTTAAAGAAGGTACTCTTTAAGTTAAAGAAGGCATGGAGAAATGGCACGCCAAGAGACCAGGGGGGGGGGAGAGCCTGTCTCCTGGTGCATCATTGCCTCTCACAAGGAAGGTGTGAGGAGGAAGATAAAGGTGGCCAGATAAGTTTTTAAAAATCTTTTAAGGGGTTATTTTGAGGGGCTTTGGGTGGCGGCATGCCATTTTGATAGATATCGAGATGGCATGTAACCACCCTCCCAGGGAAAGCCTGGGTTATGGATGGGTTGTGGGGACTTAAACACATGCCAAAGTGGTTTTTAAAAACCTGCTTTAATGTATGTTTAAGTCATGTGTGGAAGCGCCCATAGTTTCAGAAGTATACCTCTTTCACATACAGTTGCACATTCTTGGGTAGTGTGAAATATTTATCCGTGGTCAGCAGCACTTGCATCTCCAGGATTGTGGAAGCATATTTTCTATGGCAAATGAGACAATAAGTAGGCAGAAACATGGTGTAACACAAACAATGTATAGCCACAGTAATAAGCACTATATAGAATGTTATTAATCCTAAGAGCAGTACTAATATATATATATATATATATATATATATATATATATATATATATATATATGGTATTTTTTTAAAGGAGGAGAGGATGGGTTGGCTTCATTTTGTAGGGCATTCCAGTAATCTTCCTTACTGAGGAATAGAGTTTGCCACTGGACTATTAGTCAATCCTTAATTTACTTACATACTCTTTTGATGGAGTCCATAGTCTAGAACGGCATCAAGGAACTATTTTCTCCCTTTAAAACAAGATACAGTTTTAATTACCACCCCACAAACCCAATCAATGTATCTTGAAAACCTTTCTTCTCTGTATAGACTACAGCAGCAAAACCAACAAAACAGTTTTAAGAGACACAATCACTTTAAAAGTGTATATTAGTCCTTCAGATTCTCCTCCTTTCTTGGAGTTTTCTATTTTGTTTTTTGGGAGGAGAGTTGTTTAAGAGCCTCTCATAGTTTGAGGCTGTAAACCGGAGCTTTCTTTATCCTGTGCATAAATCTGACACAAATTGGGCACGCCATTCTCAAAGAAGATTAAAACAGACAGATAGACCAAACATCTCACTAGCCTGGTATTCTACACACTGTTGGGAATTTTAGGAGCTGGGCCTCTTCCTAAAATGGAATGAATGTAGGACATACTTTAGTGAAAGGAGTTCAATATACAATGTAACAATTCAGAGCCATAGCGGTAAATTGCTCGTAAAGATAAGCCCTGTAGTTACAGTGAGCTGAATTTCCAGGATAAAAGGACTAGTAGGTTCAACCAAGTTGCCTATTTATGATAGTACTGGTTTCAAGATGTTAAACTGAAATAATGGGTTGGATCCCAGATAGTACTATGTCTGAATGAATACAGTGGATCTTTTTTTAAAAAATTCCAGTACAATGATATGTACTAGAGCTTGATTTTGGGACCACCCATGGAAACTAAAATCTATGGATGCTCAAGTCCCTTTATATGCAATGACATAGTAAAATAGTATCCCTTATATAAAAAAAGTTTTGCTTTTTGTATTTTTAAAATAATTTTAAAGCTTGTAATGGTTGTATCTATGGCTCCAGAATCCATAGATAAAGAGCACCAACTGTACATCAGTTTTCTAAAATATTACATTTAGGATGCTCTAAATTCAGAGACATTTTCTCAAAGGATTTGATTCTTTAATAAGGTGAGTGAAATTTCTCTGACTCTTCAGTCTAACATAAAGGGTTGCCTATGCCCAACATTATGTCTAAAGATTAATAATAATAATAATAATAATAATAATAATAATAATAATAATAATAATAATTTTATTCTTGTACCCCACCCCATCTCCCCAGGGGGATTCGGGGCGGCTCACATGGAGACCAGGTCCAACAATATACAATAAAATACAACAATATAAAATATCAATCACAACAAGTTAATACATCAAAAGATTATGGTGGATTTTAGGTAGAAGAGAAAGAGAAGGAGTTCTCACATAACACTCCTAGAGGCCATGATTCCTCCAAATCTAGGACCAGTTGTTTCCCGTATCCTGCCCCCATCCTCTAATAGCTTCTCCTAGCTGTGACACCATCTTAATTTTCTGAGAACCGGAATCAGAAAAAGTGTCAGAGAAGCTCAGCATTTAGGCTAGCAAGAGAAACGGTTGCTCTGGCAACAGCAAGCACATAAAAAAGTATTCAGAACAGAGCCTGTTTCGCCTCTGTTTTAAGCTGCTGCTGATAGGAGAATCAAATCTAATTCAGGCTTCCTTTATTGTTATTTTATTTAAGATGAACAGCAGGGCAGCAATCTCCATTCCTGCCTGTGGTCTCCTGCCATCTAGAGGATGAGCATTGGTGCCACAGGAATAAAGAAGGTTTGGAGACAAAGTGTAAAGAATGTTGTTGGGTGAATGCTGAAAGAGATGTCCAAAAGACAACACAACACAACACAATCTTGTCTGCAATGCTGGCTGGTCCCATAAAATCAGAGGTAGGGAAAATCCAGGCTTGTGCTTGCAGAGACTATTTATGTGGCCAACAGCCTAACCGGATTTCCTTTCCCCATCTAAAAAATGGAAGACAAAGCATGGTCTTTTCTGGTGACTTGTCTAGAAGGTTACAATTTTTCAAAAAGGACTGTCAACTTCATATTTTTCAAAAATAAGCTTGCTTTAATTTACATTTTTATTATATAATGGTTTTAGAATGTTATTTTGGTTCTTCCTGCAGCCTTCAAAGGGTTACAATAGAAAACTTTGTCCATCCTGTATTTTTTATACATTTCAAAGATAATGGTTGCTGGAATTCTGTCCCAACTTTCTATTCCAGCAACCACTTTAAATTCAAAGTAATCTCACTTAATGTACTCATTTGCTCTGTAGAATGAATGCAGTTTGACACCACTTTAACTGCCATGACTCAATGCTATGGAATCATGGGATTTGTAGTCTGGTGAGAACCAGCATTCTTTACCAGACATGGCCAAGGCTTCTCTGCAACTACAATTCCCAGGATTCCATAGCCTTGAGACATGGCCAAATGACTGGGGGATTCTGGGAGTCATGTACTGCAAAAGGTCTTAATCTGACCAAGGTCTCAATCTGACCCAATGTGGGGATTAATGTTGCCATGGTCAACTGGGGCCAGCTAATTGACATTTAGTGGTTTATTTGATACTCATGATTGAGTAAGTGTTTTCTAGAGACAAGCAATGGTCAGAATGATCTTGTGGAATACCAAAACAGACAGAGATGATTTAGAACCAAGTCATGTGAACAATGATGCCAACTGAGTTCGTAGTTATAGTATCACTAGCTATAGTATCATAATTTGGCCATTGGCAGTTGAGATGCTATGGGGTAACAGAGAGAACAAGAAGCACAGATATTGCCATGATTTAAGCCTAATTATTTTTTTAAAATTGTTTTTATTGAAAATTTCCTTTACAAACACATAGACTAAACTAGGGGAAAAGAGGGGAGGATAGGAGGGGAGGAGAAGAAGTGATTTAGGTAGGTAGGTGGAAGGGTAGGGTTGGGTTGGGAGAGGGTTGTGGAGAAGTGTAGGGAAGGGGGTTTAACAGTTAGGTAAAACAATGGGGGGGGGATAGGGTTGTCTTCCGGATTATTTCTTCATACTTCTTGATATGTTACTAACTTCTTATTTTCCTTTCTTCAAATAGTCCTCAAAACATGACCAATCTGTAGCTTTCAATGCTCTGCCGTTGCTTCTTCTAATCAACAAGGTTAATTTGTCCATGTCCTTTATTTCCAACAATTTATCTATCCAAGATTCTTTCTTAGGGGCTTTTTCGGATTTCCAATGTTTCACTAGCACCATTCTTGCTGCTGTGATAAAGAAAGTAAAAATTTATCTGTGTTAATACTAATTCTAGTTTGAGGGTTGTAAAGCCCTAGCAGGAGAAGCTCAGGTTTAAACTCAAATTTAGTTTGAAGAATTTTGTTGTTTTCTTCTAGGATTATTGCCCAATATTTTTGTATTTTCCTACAGCTCCACCACATATGGTGGTAGGAGCCTATTTGACCTTTACATCTCCCACAATTATTGTTATAAGTGGATTCCCATACATGCAAATAAATTGGTCTACCTAATTCAAAAGATTTCTTTCATTGTCTATTCTAATTTAGACACACTAATAAATCATGATAAGTATAACCTCTAGTCCTTCAGTAATCATTCCCTATTCCTGTTGCTTCAAATATGGTTATTTCATTCTCCCATTCTTTCCCTGCTGTTTTCTGCTGCTTTCATCTTCTCCCACATCTGCACTTTTTATGTTGAAAGAGACCTTCCATTTCAATCACCATGATCTTTTTCATAGTTGAGTGCGAGTGGAATGACAACACTTCCTCCTTTGCATTTCTTTTGCAGGAATCATAGAGTTGGAAGAGACCACAATGGCCATTCAAGCCAACCCTATTCTGTCATGCAGAATTTTTTTTTTAAAAAAACCCCCACTTCTTCTTCTTTCTTTTTTTGCAAATACAATAACTGGAACCTAAATACTGCTTATCTGGTTAAGTGGTACTTACACTCCACCCCTTCTACTGAATAGCAATATTGTGCAATCATTTCTGTACTGTCAATTGCTGTTTGTGCAGTTCCAATGAAACCAGTGGTATTGGCTGAATAATATCCCTTATCCAAACTGCTTGGAACCAAAAGAGGCTTTCAATTTTGGAATCCTTGTATTTGCATATAACTACATAATGAAGTATCTTGGGAACTGGGCTCATATCTAAAGACAAAATTCATTTAAGTTTTACACATCTTGTGCAGAATAACCTTAAGTAATTTTATACAATATTTTTTTGCTTGAATCAAAATCTATGTACAAGGTTTATGTCACTATCTCAGCCACCATATAGACATTTTTTTATTTTTGAAATTCTGGATAAGGGACATTCAACTTGTACTTTGGAAGCATTGTACCATTTAAATATGTACACCGTTGCTACTAGCCACTAGCTAATCAGTGAGCTACTTGTGGTACATTGATGTCATGGAATTCAGGGAGTTGTACCTTTACAAGGTCTTTACCTTTCTATGCCAAAGAGTGCAACTCCCAGTATTCCATAGCTTTGAGTCATGGCAGTTTAAGTGGTGTCTATAGTGTAGATCAGTGGTTCTCAACCTGGGTTTCCCAGACATTTTTGGCCTACAACTTTCAGATATCCCAGCCAGTTTACCAGCTGTTAGGGTTTCAGGGAGTTGAAGGCCAAAAAACATCTGGGGACCCCAGGTTGAGAACCACTGGTGTAGATGCATCCTTGGAGTACCAGCTTGGAAAAAAAAGTTGGAATATAAATAAAATTATGGATGGATGGATGGATGGATGGAGGGAAATAAAATCCTCAGTAATAAAACAACATGTATGATCTCATAGCTACAAAAGTTATACTACAACATGAAGTTATCTCCTAAGTTATAATTGCATTCTAATGTCATTATCATTTAGTTATTTATGAAAGAATGAATTACAAATAGCTAACTATTTCATTCACTCTCTGTACAAAGTGCTGGATGTGGGGAGTGGATCTATGTGCTCTGATATCTTCTACATGGAACTTTAAACTATATTATCATTTTCAAACTATTCAGATATGAAGAAATGTGCCAATATTGGCCCACATCCCTCCAAACAGGGGAACTACATTCTTACCCATCCCCGATTTGAAGATGCATGAAATGTGATCTGATGGATAATTATATTCCAATTGGAACATATATTTGGGTTGCATGGATGAAGTCAATTGATTCTGATGTGTGGAATGATCAAAATCCTCAAGCATCTGTATATTTTGAATGTTTGAAGATGTTTTCTTGAGATCAGTCCTGTGTTATATCACAAATTGCCCCTTTCCTGAACACAATTAAGCTGAGGGTTACCAAACAGCTGGGGAATAAAAGAGTATACTCTGTGGGCCAAATCAGATTTCTTTATTTTTCCTTTGGTAGTCAAAAGCCCCCGCAGGGAGACTTAAGTTGAAACAAGCCCAAAGCTGCATCCTAATGTGAATTCAACAAGACAAGTGGGATTCTGCTTGAAAGTTAGGGCATTTTTCATCATCTTAATTGATCTGGAGCGAAGAAACAGCAGGGGTTAGAGTTTAATATTTTGGCAAGATCAACTAGGCCTGCCTTTCTGTATTTACAAAGGAAAACTAAGCATACAAATGAACGTTGGCATCCTTATTTACAGCAAAACCTGCTGCCTTGTTGATTTTGACTCTGTAGATAGATTTTGTGTGAGGGCTTTGTCATTCCGAGTTGTTTTCAACCACCCTTCAAATCCTTTCTTCACTACCATTGGTGGAATTACCAAGTGTCGTAAAGAAAATAAAACAATGAAGATAACATTGCAAATCCTCTCCCTTGTTTGGGTCTGTCTAAATCTTGGAGACATTATTACTTTCTATTCACAGAATCCTCCAGTGAGTTGGATTTTATGGAATTTGGTATCAAAACAAATAGAATATTAAAATCATGAGAACTTAGAATTGAAAGGGACTGCAAGGACCATCTAGTCCAAGGCCTGCAGCTAAAGCATTTCTTCAAGATGCCCATTAAGCCTCTGTTTAAAGACTTCCAAAGGAGAATTCAGCTCCTTCCAATTCACTCTATTTTACTACTGAACATTTCATACAGTAAAGAAATTCTTCTAAAAGTATAGGTGGAATCTCTTTTCTTCTAATTTGAATCTATTGGTTCATATTCTAGTCTGTGGAGTGGAAAACAAGCCTTCTTCATCTTCTACATGACATCCCTTCACACAGCTGTCATATAAACTCTTTGTTTCTTCTCCAAATCTCCTCATAAGGCTTGGTCTCCAGGCCTTTAATCTTCTTGGCCACTGTTCTCTAGCCATATTCCAGCTTCTCAGTATTTTTCTTGAACTGTGGTGCCCAGTTGCATTCAAAATCTCTGGCTGAATTGACATTATCCTCTGAACCCCCAATGAGAGGTGGCAATAGTTCTCAGTAATTAGTTATATTCACGAGGTTACCACTGGCTATTCATTATGATGACTCCATTGAACTTTTCATGTTTAGAGATAGAATATTCCAGTACAAGATTCAAAGGACAAATGAGAGAAGAAAATGTTTTCAATCACAGCGTAAACGTTTCCTAGATACATCTGTTTGGTTAATACTGCAAATGCTGGGTTCCACAGATCTCTTCGTATAGTGTGTTAATTAAGAGTCCTATTCAGGTTTTGGCCAAGTACATGAAAATAGGAATAAAGTGGAGACAGGATGTGTGCCACAGCATGTTTTGTTTCCTACCATATTCACATTATTTCGCCCTCAGGTTTTAAGATAAAGCACCTTAAATTTTTATGAATTAGGTAGAGTATAAAGAGTTATTGTTAATTTTGGTCAATGCTTCAAAAACCAAAGTGAAAAAGATATCCCCCATTTGCTCTGATTAAATTCAGAAACAAAAGCTGTTTCTAACCTGAGGAGGACTTGCCTACCAAGTAGTTGTTGAGATGGCTTTTTTTTTTTGGGGGGGGGGGGGGGGATAACAACCCTAATTCAGCATTACCACTGTTGAATATGTGTAAATTCAGACTCAGATCATAAAGGCTTAAGCATTCAAAGACCTGGACCTGGATCCATCACCATGAAAGTTCCCATTAAAGCAGAATTTCAGGGAGGATCAAGAAATACAGATACTTGTGCTTTGCTTTGAATTAGCAAGTCAGTGTTGTCACTTTTGATTTCTATTAGGAGCCTTTCCCAGTTGTAAGATTATATTGTTCCTTGTCAAATTACTCCTTCCTCCATTTTCACTGAGTCTTATGTTAAAATCATGGGAACAGGAGAACTCAAAAAGATAGGCTAATACTTTGACCTTGCAAGCCACTGCTTGTCCAGCTGGCTCTACTAATTCACAGCTGCTTACATAGACAAGCAAATTCAATCACATGGTTGATACAACACAACTTACCTTGATTCCATGCAAGGTGCAATTGTTAGTGCTGTTGTGTGCTTTCTTGATATGTGGCACTGGCAAACATAGTATAGTTTTCTTGGCAAGATTTCTTCATAAGAAGTTTGACATTGTTATCGTCTTAAAATAACCGATACCACCTGCCATTCCCCGGTAGTCTCCCTTCCAAGTACTGACCAGGCCTGATCCTGATTAGCTTCTAATATCAGACAGGATCCAGTGCCTTCAGTGAATTTAGGCACACTCCCATGTTTAAATTTTGTGGATATTTGTTTTAGTCAGAAAAGGAAAGGAAAAGGTTGCAATAATTCCTCAGAGCAATGTTCCATTTCAATGGCTCTGTTTACACTCTCTCTGTATAGTCATCTTATGAGATTTCATAAACAGAATCAACAAAGGATTTCACCAGAGACTGGTGTGTGAAAAGAGATTCAATCTATGTGGTATTCTTCAATATATTTATCTAAATATTTCCCAGCTGACATTATGCTGTGGCTTATTGCATTACAGAAGCATCCTGGAGGAAGGTCTTGAATGCCATAGCCGAGGCAGCCTGATAAATCTGGGGTTCATAAGCATGAAATCCAAATGAATGCTTTTCTGATGGCAAAAGATAATAAGAAATACAATTAGATAATCTTTTGTCCCTTGATGGAGATTCCACCATACACTGAAGCAGCATATTCCACTGTCGGACAGTCCTTACCATCAGGATGTTCTTCCTAATATTCAAATGGAATCTGTTTTTCTTCAATGTTGATTTAAGCTTGCTCTAGAAGTGCTAACTGTGTAACTTAATATTTGTGTATTTACAAGCTTCCATGTGTAGTCTCCCCAGCTATTCATTATGCTTTTCATGCCATGGAGAGTATTGTGAATGCCCCTGAGATGATCCCTAAAGGGATGTGTCAGTATTTCACAATGTAGTGATGGATAGGCCATGTACCATGAGAGGAGCTCAACTGTGCTCCCTGGAGTCCCTGATGGATTCCCTTATGCTCCAGGTGGAAGCTGTAAGATATTCATCCTTGAGGCATCACCAATATCCATCAAGTGTAGTCTTATCCTTTAATGTCACTGGAGATTAAGAAACAGAAAGAACAGTGAACATTGGTTATGATTGCCATGAGAACAGAATCCTAGAGTTGGAAGGTGCTTCAAAGGTCATTACAAGTCTCTGCTGATGTAGGAATCCATAGCTAAAGTACTACGAAGAAGTGGGCATCCAGTCTCTGTCGAAAAACCTCCAATCCATTCGTTCATTCCACTCTTGAATACCTCTTGCAATGCAGACACTCTTCCTAATGCTTTGGTGAAATGTTTTTTTCTTTTTATTTCAGCCCATTTGTTTATCTTTTAAGCGTTGAAGAGTAGCAGAAAACAAACTTGTTCCATCTTGCACATGGCACATCTTCAGATCTGCATAGGTACACTTTTTAATTGTGAGCATTTTTGCATATACAGTAGAGTCTCACTTATCCAAGCTAAATGGGCCGGCAGAAGCTTGGATAAACGAATATCTTGGATAATAAGGAGGAATTAAGGAAAAGCCAATTAAACATCAAATTAGGTTATTATTTTACAAATTAAGCACCAAAACATCATGTTACACAACAAATTTGTCAGAAAAAGTAGTTTAATACGCAGGAATGTTATGTTGTAATTACTGTATTTACGAATTTAGCACCAAAATAGCACGATATATTGAAAACATTGACTAAAAACATGGCTTGGATAATCCAGAAACTTGGATAAGCGAGGCTTGGATAAGTGAGACTCTACTGTAATTTGAAAAGAGAAAGAAAAATGAAAAAGTTCTTTCCTGCCTAAACAGTGAAGAAAAACCACAATATATGCACACATTTATTGATGATCTTACAGGCCATAAATTTGGGGAACATGTATTTAAAAACTCAGATTTATATACATTTTAACCTCATTTTCCACAGTTTTCAGGAGAAAATTTTCTAAGGGGTAACAGGATTGTATTTTTTCCACTGTGATTTTTTATTAATTGGTTTTCCACTTGTGGAGGGCTGACCGTGTAGTCTTATATTTCAGAATACAGTAGCAAGATATTGTTTGCGGTATGAATCATGGAGTAATTTTCTTATTGTCTTCGAGACTGTCCCAGTTGTCATATGCTTTTTACTCTTGGATGCTTTACTCCTATACAAACACTAATGCAAGCAAACATCTTAAACAGTAATAGATTAGGATTGTGGGGGGCAGGAATGGGTCTTGGACAAAATTAACAAGTTAAACTATTTTTTATCTCAGAGGTGAAAAATTAAAACAGCAAGATAAAAAAAATAGTAAAAAAATGAGGGACTCCAGTGAAAAGGAAGCGAGTGCAATTTTGAATGATTATGCAAAGGATTAAGTAAGGAAGGCCAAGTTAATTAGCTGGATAAAGGAAAAGAAAACAGAAACGATGATATTGTTCTTCAAGAACCGAGGGCTATACTGCTAACAAGACTTTCTTCAAAGAAGTACCCTTGAAATTACCTCAGATAATGAGCATGAAGGAGGAAAGATTCAATTTTTGAGAACTGGGAATTGTTTGCTACAGTACAGTGGGACAGGAGTGGTTCAGTAAAGACAAAGTCCTGCTTAGTTTTGAGTTTTCATTCATTCACACACAAGACCTAACGCTTGCATTTGTTCATCAACCATCGTCTGTTGTAAAATTACACATAAAAGGAATGTCATCCACTGGTAGAAGTGCACTGCAACCAGGAATGTAATTCTTTATTACATTCTTCTCAGGTTAAGCAATGAGTAATTTTATGAACTTTTTCTTGTTGTGAGAAAATCTTCAAAGCTTATAGTTCTATTTGCAAAATGAAATTTCTTCTGCACAAAATTTGCACATGGTCATTTTGCACAAAAGACAAACTAGGAAAGAGAGCAAAAATGCAACAAATCCACCATGAAATTAAGTATGGAATAGATGGAATTATGACTAATTTGTATAGGAACAAGAACAAGAGAAATCACAAAAGAAATCAAATAAAGCCTATAGGCACTGAAATGGAACTTGACCACATCCGGTATGACAAAAGCAGCTGCATAGTAAATATAAGGTAATACCTACAACAGGCATTCTCAAATTCTGACTCTCCAGCTGTTTGGGCCTCCAACTCAGAAGCCCTAGCCTGCTTGTTCAGTGCTCAGGAATTCTGGGATTTGGAGACCTAAACATTTGGGGGGCCAGAGTTTGAGGATGCCTGATACAATATTGAACAATAATTGAAAGACAAATAAGGAAATCTAGATACTGGTGATGGATTGGTTGTACTTTTGTATTGTTTCCTAGTCAATGTTCTGGTTGTCCTGAGGCCCTGTGTTTTCTGTGTTAATGTTTTGGCACAGAAAACAGCTTTTTTTTCTTCACACAAAATAGTAATTATATGCCAAAATATGATTTCCAGAAAAGAAAATGGTATTGCCACTGCAAAAAGTTGTTTCCTATGCAAATCAATGCAAACTCTTCATTGTAGTATTTTGTGCCCCAAACAATCTGCATAGAAGTATTTTCTGTGCAGAAAAAGCTGTTTTCCTGTATGAAACATTCACCTGCGAATACTGTGCTCTCTTTTCTATTTGGCTGACCGCATTCCCTTATATGAACCTGCCTGGGTCCTGAGGTCTTCAAGAGAGGCCCTTCCCTCGGTCCCACCTCCATCTCAAGCTCAGTGGGAACAAGAAACAGCAGGCCTTCCTTCTTTGTGGCTGCCCCTCGACTCTGGAACTCCCTGCCCAAGGAAGCCAGAATGGCTTCTCCCTTTTGACAGTGAATTGTTTAATACCATTGATATTTAACTCTGTTTTAATGTTTGTATATTTGTAGATTTTAAATTGTATTGAAATACTTTTAATGTAAGCTGCTTTGAGTCTCCTTGTGGAGAGAAAAAGCAAGGTATAAATAATAATAATCATCATCATCATCATCATCATCATCATCATCATCATCATCATCATCATCATCATCATTGCAAAGACTCTGGCACAAGTCAGTAAAGGTGGTCCCAGTGGTGATCAGTGCCTAAAGACCTTGGCCTGCACTTGAAAACAATTGATGCTGACAAAATCATCATCCGCCAGCTGCAAAAGGACACCTGCTTGTTTCTACACACATTATTTGCTGATACATCACATAGTCTTAGACACTTGAAATGTGTCTGACGTATGATCCAATACAACAGCCAGCATAGTGACCTTGTCTGCTGTGTACTAATCTTGTTGTATAATAATAATAATAATTGGGGTGATGTATTCCCATTCCATTTATTATATTGAAATTCAAAGGGGTCCCCCAAGATGCACAACTCCATCCCTCCAATTGATTTAGTAACTTGGATTGTTCATTTAAAATCCAGATTAGATTCACCACCCCAATAATGTGGAGCCAGAAGTATGTCAAGCAAATCCTTGTCATGATCACCTTCCAGCTGGAAATCTATGTCTTCATTGTGAAAGACCATGTGGAACCAGAATAGATCTTCACAGTCATTTACAGACCCACCAACAAGTCTTTACCCCTGGAAGACAATCATACTCAGCCATGAGTGATTGCCTGTGATGATGAATATGGAACCTATTAACCATCTGCAAAAACATGACACTATGGTTTAATGCTAAGGCTACCCACCCCCAATATGAACAGTGGGAATGATATATATACAGTATGCTCCACAGCATGTTCCGAGATCTCTGTGACATCTTGAGACTCTGTGGCTGACATGCCTATAATGTAGAACACACTAAAGGATGTTCAAATAATAGCTCTTTCATTAGATGAAACAATACTCACTTTGTGGTGACAAGGATTCATAACCCAGGTAAACCTTAATAACCACATTTCTGATTTCATTTAATCTGATTGCATTTCAAAAGAACCTGTTTTGAACACACACACCCCTCCAAAAAGAAGAAGAAAAGAAAACATCTAATAAGAGGAGATTCCATATTGCTGGATGAATAATCTGTCTGACTTTTATTGCTACCATTCTGTTGTGTCAAATTGTTCCTGGAATGTAATAGGTGCTCCAGGTAGTATTACGAGTAATATCTTGAGATCTGAAATGAAATGTTGGTCGGGTCAGGTTCATTTTCCCTCTGCATAGCTCTGCTCAGAGAACGCATTGATTTCTGTAATTAAATGAGTTGGAAGTAAATCCAAGCCCTTTGCCTCATGTTACCAATCAGAGCTGATGCCTGCATTTTAATAAGCTGTTTAGTGTGATCTTGTGCCAGAATGGGTAGGTGTTAACAGTTTCCCTTGCTCTAGAATTCCATGTAGCAATCTGTGGTTATAATTGACTCAGCAAGGACAAAAGAAAAGAGGAGGTGGAATGGCTTTAGATGAAAATGAAGCAGCAAAGCGCAGAGAGTGGCTAGTTCAATGAATACCAAATCCTCCAGCTTTTGTGTATGTGTCGAATTCAGCAGTTACAATTTACTTGCTCCTTTCATACAGATTGCTCCCTTTCTGATTTTCAACCTGCACTGGGGAAAGGGAGAGATCTAAGGCTTCATTAAAAATAAATGCTGAACTTTGAAAATACAGACATTCAGATGCCTCATATATTAGGCAGGACAATAGTGGTATGTGTGTCATTGCTCATATGATTAATGGCACTTTAAGCTCTATGGTTTTAGTTGAAGGAATGAAAAAATGCAAAATTCCTTCCATAGAACCATGACAAAGAAAAATCCAGAGCTGAGGAACACAATTTATGGGTCATTAAAAACATAGATGCTTACAGGTACACCAGAACTCTTATTTTGTGGGTGTGTTATAGAAAAGTAGAAAATCTGACCAGGTCATCTTTAAGCACACTGACAGACAAATTGAAGATTTTGGTTATAGTGGTGAAATAGCAATTGACATTTGCACTTACAAGCCTGGATGCAAACCCTCCAGATATGTCCATTGCCTTCATTGAAGCATATAGATCCTTAGATGGTCTTAAACAGAGGTGTCTAACTTATAGCCCTCCAGATGTTTGTCCTCCAATTCCCAAAAGCCCTTAATGAGCTTGCACTACAGACTGGAATTCTGGGAGCTGAAGTCCAAAACACCTGGAGGGGCACAAGTTGACACCACTCACTGGTCTAGATGAATGATTTTGAACCCTTGGCCTTCCAGGACTATAGAGCCCACCTCCCAGAAACCCCAAGTATCATGGAAAATGGCCAGGATTTCAAGCATTCCAAGTCAAATAAGAGTAAGAATAAGAATAAAAATATTTTATTTATAACCTACCCTATCTTCCCAGGGGGATTCAGAGTGGTTTCCAAATAAAAAGTGGCAAAAATTTAATGCCATAATAAAAAACAAACAGACTGACCAAAGCAAACAATAAGTAAAACAACATCAAATATACTTATAATGACTAGCCAAAAGTAAGTGTTTAAATAAACATAATGAATCTCACCAAACACACCATTTACAACATAATAAAATCTAAGCAACTAAAGTGCATTAAAAGTACAGAATGGTTTACAGCTGCCAACAGAGTCAGAGTGGGTTTCCAGTATCCAAGAGAGGTTGTATATTAAGATGCTCTAGTTTTCCTCCTCTCCATAGGCTAGAGCACATCGATGGGTTTTCAGAGATAGGAGGCCATTTTTATTTCTTTGGAAAGGGAGTTCCAGAGGTGGGGATGATCATGGAGGAGGCTCCTCTCTCATTTCCACTTGAGATGGTGTGATGACCCATGGGCCTTGTAGTCCTGCTCAGGACATTGTAATTCCTGATGAAGATGAAAACTTGGGTTTTTTACCTTCCCAGTCTGAACTGGATTCCTCTCAGCCAGATCTTTCCCAGGCAGATCTGGGAACCTTGCACCTGCAAGAAAGTTGTCTCCCAGAAGTATGTCAAACAAGCCCAGAGCCTACTTCTCCCGTGTTCTTGCGCCGGGAGTTTTGTAAACAACAGAGAAGTTTGGAATCAGCTTCGCGCAGGAGTGCGAGGATTGCAGCTAAGAATGTAGCCAATTAAGACTGCTTCTCGTGAGAATCTTTAAGGAGTTTAACATCTGGTCTCAGAGTTTAGCTTTCGTTTCTGATTCCCAGAGAACTGCTTCGGTGGGAAAGTTAGACTCTATATAGGTGTTTTACCCGCGTAGTAACTTCGCGGAGTCAATTCGTCAGCCTACGGAGCGAGTTGTGTCTGGACAGCGCGCTCCGATTCAAGCCTCGCTCCTGCTCAAGCCTTGCCTTGCTATCCAGCCTTCGCCTTGCTTCCCAGCCTTTGTTTATCTACGGACTTTGCCTTGTTTCCCAGGACCAATCCTTGCCTTGTTCCACGGATTTTACCAAGTTATTCCACGGACCTTGTTCTTGTTCCTAGTTACCTTGTTCCACGTTTTAAGCCTTGTTTCAAGTATCAAGTTATTTCCTAGCCTTGCTCAAGTTTATGGACTAAAGGACCTTGTCATCTCCCCTCACTTTGCCTGGCAAAGTGAGTGTTTCGGTTATTGGATTACAACTTTGGACCATAATATTTCTTATTGGACATTGCTTTTTTGGACTAATTTTGACCTTTCCTGAAAGGTCCGCTTCTGAACTAACTTTTACATTTGTTTTTATTAACCTTATATATTTCCTTAATAAAGATATTAGTTAGAATCTGGCCTCTGCGTATGGTTATTGGTGCTCTGTAGCCGGGGTCGTGACAGTTTGACTCCGCCACCCTAAGCACCAATTAACCTCGGCCAGAATGTCTACCGGAACCGTGCCCGGTGGGCAGCCACTGAGCTACACCATCAGCAAGGACGAAGTGGATCGCATCCGCGACAGACTCAACGCCCAGGATGGAGAAATAAAGGGCTTGCGGGAACGCGGAATCCGCCTCCCGGCCATGGCGTTGCCTACCAAGTTTACTGGAGAAGCTTCTAAGGTTCATGTTTTCCGTCGCCAATGTCAAGCTTATCTAGAGGCCCGTGATGCCGAGTTTCCCCAAGAAGACATCAAAGTGGCGTGGGTTTACAGTCTTCTAGACGGGCCAGCGGCCAATTGGGCGACGGCACTGTTCGACCAAGCCTCTCCACACCTAAGATCAGCGCAACACTTCTTGGACCACCTCAAGGAGACTTGGGGAATCGAGGACAATTTGGAGGCAGCCGGTCACAAACTCCGTCGCCTTTTCCAAGGAGACAGACCTATGTCTCAGTATATAGCCGAGTTCCGAGTGCTGGCCCACAACACCGGCTGGAACGATGTAGCCCTCAGAGGACAATTCCGGGAGGGTCTCAACATTGAAATGCTGGAAGAAATCTCCAAGGTGGATCCTCCCCAGACCCTCGAGGCACTCATTGATCAATGTTTACGGGCTGAAGTCATGATTGCCAACAGGAAACAGTGGGTTCGAGGCCAGGGCAGTAGAGCCGGGGCAAAACCCCCCGCTCCCGCCAGCGTTCAGCCACGTCCAGTGTGGAGACCCCCACCGCCAACCCCATACCCCAGAGGAGGCGAGGAGGTGCCGATGCAGTTGGGCAATGTGCGTCCCAGACTAGATGCCGCCGAGAAGGCCCGTCGTCAACGCTTAAACCTCTGTTGGTACTGCGGGAACGGGGGCCACTTCGCCAGAGAGTGCCCAGCCAAAGGGAAGCCTGCCGCCCGTCTTGCGGCGGCGTCCTCCACGGAGACGAAGGCGTCTGAGCCGACTGGCACACAGCCGGCGGGGGAAGCCAACGACCGGGTGTAGAGAGGCTCGCCAACCCGGTCAAAAAATCCATTCAAGAGCCGCCAACCGGGGTCCTGTTCCTTCTCGTGGTCACATTATGGTCAGCAAAAAGGGGACCCGTCATGATCCACGCCATGATAGACTCTGGAGCTACCAACAATTTCATTGATAGAGAGTATGCCGACTCTCTGGGATTACAATATCATGATTTCAAGAATGCCCGTGTGGTGCAAGCCATAGACGGCCGCCCCCTCAAGACGGGCCCCGTAAGTCAGTGGTCGGAACCCACCAGGATGTGGATAAGGGAACATATGGAAGAGATTTCCTTCTTTGTTACCGAGGTTCCCCATTTCCCTGTGATTTTGGGAATTCCATGGCTGACTCTCCACGACCCTAACATCTCCTGGTCCAACAGAGAACTGCAGTTTGCTTCACCGTACTGCCAAAACCATTGCCTCGTAGCCAAGGTCTGCCATGCCACAGACACCGAGCCCATCATCACCTTGCCAAAGAAGTACTCCGAGTATTGGGATGTATTCAATGAGAAAGAAGCCGAAAAATTACCCCCACATAGACCTTATGACTGTGCCATTGACTTGGTGGAGGGGGCCCCGATCCCGCGAGGGCATCTCTACTCCCTGACTGAACCAGAGCAAGAAGCTCTCAGGGAATTCATAGAGACAAACCTTCGCAAGGGATTCATCAGACCCTCTCAATCCCCAGCCGCCTCCCCAGTGATGTTTGTGAAGAAGAAGTCAGGGGAACTACGCTTGGTGGTGGACTACAGAGCATTGAACAATATCACCAAGCGGAACAGCTATCCCCTGCCCTTAATCTCGGATCTACTGGATCGGCTTCGAGGAGCCAAGGTTTACACCAAGCTGGATCTTCGGGGGGCTTACAACTTAGTTCGCATCAGGGAAGGGGACGAGTGGAAGACCGCCTTCCAGACCAAATTCGGATTATTCGAGTCCCGAGTTATGAATTTCGGTTTATGCGGAGCTCCCGCAACGTTCCAGCATTTTGTCAATGACATTTTTCAGGACTATCTAGACAGGTTCTTGATAATCTACCTGGACGATTTTTTGGTGTTTTCTAGATCACAATCAGAACATGAGAACCACGTCAAAATGGTGTTACAACGATTGCGGGATCATGGACTTTATGCCAAGCTGGAAAAATGCGCCTTTGATCTACAAGAGGTAGATTTCCTTGGTTACCGCATCTCGCCTCTAGGGCTTTCCATGGATCCAGCCAAGGTTTCAGCAGTATTGGAATGGCGGGCGCCAACTAACAAGAAAGAGGTGCAGCGTTTCTTGGGGTTCGCGAACTATTACCGCAAGTTCATTCCAGATTTTGCCCGCTGGTCCGACCCCATCACTAGCTGCATCCGTGGAAAGCAGCCTTTCCGCTGGACTGATCAAGCAGAGAAAGGGTTCCAGCAACTAAAGAAACTATTCACCTCCCAGCCAATTCTACAGCACCCAAATCCTGGAACCCCTTTTGTTGTGCAAGCGGACGCCTCTGATGTGGCAATTGGGGCTGTACTCTTACAACCGGTGGGAGATCACCTCCATCCCTGTGCCTTTTACTCTCGTCAACTAACCACACCAGAGAGGAATTACACCATTTGGGAAAAAGAACTACTGGCCATAAAGGCAGCCTTTGAAACTTGGAGACATTGGCTAGAAGGGGCCAAATTTCCTATTGAAGTCCACACTGATCATCGTAATCTAGAACATCTAAGAACTGCCCGCAAACTAAATCAGAGGCAGCAACGTTGGGCTTTATTCTTCGAACGTTTCGACTTCCAGATTCATTATGTGACCCCAGCCCAGACCAAGCAAGCAGACGCCCTGTCACGTAAACCGGAATACGCTGCAGGACGCAAGGAGACCTTTGAATCCCAACTATTACAACCCGGGAACTTTGCCACGCTCACAGTGGGGAACACCAAATCCATTCCCATTGGTTCAACTTCCTCTACTCCAGGACCCCTCTGTGCTCAAGAAATCAGGGCTAGTCAGCAAGCAGATGCCTGGGCGCAGGACCAACTTCGCCAAGGTCTGCATTTTCCCTTTTCGCTTAAGGATGGGCTGCTTTGCTATAGAAATCATGTTTATATCCCACCCGGACCGGGCAGGGAAAAAGCGCTTCGTCTGTGTCATGATTGCAAACCAGCAGGACACTTCGGACTATTTAAAACCATGCATCTGATCCTAAGGGATTTTTGGTGGCCCAAGATCCGCAAGGATGTGGAAAAATATGTCAACACCTGCCCAGTATGCCAGCGCTCCAAGATAAGAAGGGAGAAGCCCTCAGGGCTTTTACACCCCCTTCCTACCCCATCTCGCCCATGGGAAATAATTTCTGCGGATTTCATCACTGACCTACCACCTTCCTGTGGATTCACCACGATCTTAGTGGTGGTGGACCTTTTCACCAAGTTAGCCCATTTCATTCCCTGCGAAGGCCTCCCCACGGCCAAAGAGACTGCGGATCTATTCCTTCAACATGTTTTCAGACTACATGGATTGCCCAAGAGTTTAGTCACAGACCGTGGATCTCAATTCACCTCTCGTTTTTGGAAGGCACTACAAAAACTATTGGGCATAGACTCTCGCTTATCTTCAGCTCATCATCCCCAAACAGATGGGCAAACGGAGCGCACCAATGCCACTTTGGAGCAGTATCTTCGCTGTTATGTAAACTACCAACAGGACAATTGGGCTTCTCTGTTACCACTGTCTGAGTTTGCCTACAACAATGGAGTTCAAGCTTCTACAAAAGAAACGCCGTTCTTTGCAAACTACGGCTTCCATCCACGTTTCTTTCCCCCTGTCATTGAAACTTCAGAAGTTCCCGCAGCAGAGGATTGGCTGCAGGAACTCACAGCGGTGCAACAACTTTTGCTCCAGCAACTGGACCAAGCCAAGGAGGACTATAAACACCACGCTGACAAACACCGCCAGCCGGGCCCCGAAATCAAGGTAGGAGATCGGGTTTTTCTGTCCACTCGCTTTCTGCCCTCCCACCGCCCTTGCCGGAAGTTAGATGCCCGTTTCATTGGCCCCTATCCAGTGGTGGCGCAATTAAACCCCGTGACTTTCAAACTCCAACTTCCGCGTTCAATGCGCATTCACCCAGTGTTTCACCGTTCCCTGCTCCTTCCGGCGGATGGTGTGCGTCCTGATACAGACCAACCGGCCCCCCCTCCTGTTTTGATGAATGGGGAGGAGGAGTTCGAGGTTGAGGACATTTTGGATTCTCGCTTTCACCGCCGCCGCCTACAATATCTCATTGACTGGGTGGGTTTTGGCCCTGAGGAACGCTCTTGGGAAGACGCCTCCACAGTCCATGCTCCTGAGCTAACCCGTCGCTTTCATCAGACCTATCCCGCCAAGCCGCGACCTCGCGCCTCGGGGAGAGGGCCCCAGTTTGGGAGGGGCCTTGAGGAGGGGGATAGTGTGATGACCCATGGGCCTTGTAGTCCTGCTCAGGACATTGTAATTCCTGATGAAGATGAAAACTTGGGTTTTTTACCTTCCCAGTCTGAACTGGATTCCTCTCAGCCAGATCTTTCCCAGGCAGATCTGGGAACCTTGCACCTGCAAGAAAGTTGTCTCCCAGAAGTATGTCAAACAAGCCCAGAGCCTACTTCTCCCGTGTTCTTGCGCCGGGAGTTTTGTAAACAACAGAGAAGTTTGGAATCAGCTTCGCGCAGGAGTGCGAGGATTGCAGCTAAGAATGTAGCCAATTAAGACTGCTTCTCGTGAGAATCTTTAAGGAGTTTAACATCTGGTCTCAGAGTTTAGCTTTCGTTTCTGATTCCCAGAGAACTGCTTCGGTGGGAAAGTTAGACTCTATATAGGTGTTTTACCCGCGTAGTAACTTCGCGGAGTCAATTCGTCAGCCTACGGAGCGAGTTGTGTCTGGACAGCGCGCTCCGATTCAAGCCTCGCTCCTGCTCAAGCCTTGCCTTGCTATCCAGCCTTCGCCTTGCTTCCCAGCCTTTGTTTATCTACGGACTTTGCCTTGTTTCCCAGGACCAATCCTTGCCTTGTTCCACGGATTTTACCAAGTTATTCCACGGACCTTGTTCTTGTTCCTAGTTACCTTGTTCCACGTTTTAAGCCTTGTTTCAAGTATCAAGTTATTTCCTAGCCTTGCTCAAGTTTATGGACTAAAGGACCTTGTCATCTCCCCTCACTTTGCCTGGCAAAGTGAGTGTTTCGGTTATTGGATTACAACTTTGGACCATAATATTTCTTATTGGACATTGCTTTTTTGGACTAATTTTGACCTTTCCTGAAAGGTCCGCTTCTGAACTAACTTTTACATTTGTTTTTATTAACCTTATATATTTCCTTAATAAAGATATTAGTTAGAATCTGGCCTCTGCGTATGGTTATTGGTGCTCTGTAGCCGGGGTCGTGACAGATGGGGGTAGGACCAAGAGCAGGGCCTCCTCTGCAGACCACAGTGCCCATGTTGGTTTATATATGGAGATGCAGTTTTTTAAATAGTCTGGACCCAAATTGTTTAGGGCTTTATAGGTAATGACCAGCATTTTGTATTTAGCCCAGAAGAGGAATGGCAACAAGTGGAGCTGCCATAACATGGGAGTGGTTCTCTCCCTGAATAGAGCTCCTGTTAGTAATCTGGCTGCTGATCTCTAAACCAGTTGAAGCTTCTGAACTAGCTTCAAAGGCAGTCCCACATAGAGAGCATTGCAGTAGCCCAGATGAGATGTGACTAAGGCATGGGCAACCATGGCTAGATCTGGCATCTCAAGCCAGGCGCACAAGTTTTAGTTGTGTCAAGGTGCTCCTGGCCACCAGTGACACCTGGGTTTCCAGGGTCAGCAATGAGTCCAGGAGCACCCCCAGACTGTGAATCTGTGTTTTCAGGGGAAATGTGACCCTATTCAACACAAGCTGTGACCCCACACCCAGATCCACCTTCCGACTGACCAGGAGTACCTCTGTCTTGTCTGGATTTAATTTCAACTTATTAGCCCTCATCCAGTCCATTACTGATGACAGGCACCAGTTTAGGGGCAGGATGGCATCCTTGGCTTTGGGTGAAAAGGAGTAATAGAATTGGGTGTCATTGGCATAAATTTGACACCGAACTCCAAAACTCCAGATGATGTCTCCCAGCAGTTGTATGTAGATATCAAACAGCATGGGGAACAGGATGGCACCTGAGAGGCCCCCACAAGCCACATTCCAGAGGGTCAAACAGGAGTCCCCCAGCACCACCATTTGGGTTCATCCCTCCAGGAAGGATTAAAGCCACTGTAAAACCTCCTGGAGAGGTGAATCAGAAAGATTATGGTATCAAAGGCTGCTGAGAGGTCTAGGAGAACCAGCAGGGACACACTACCCCTGTCTAGCACTCTTCATAGATCATCCACTTCGTAGATCAAAATCTCTAAGGGACCAACAATGTAGAATAATAGGCTTGTAGCAGAGGAACAACATAGCAATCTTTTTGTCAGAAAACTAGAAATCAAGATAAGAATTCTCTTGTTGTCACATGCTAATATAATTAAAAATTTATAACAGTACAACTGCTTTTTAAATACTTGTTCAAGAAGAAGCTATCCACTACATCTTTGTTCCATGGTACAATGGCAGTGGGATATCACATGGGAATGGTCATTTCTTTTTTTAAGGAGGTGCAGTTTATATGTTGAATTTGGGTCTTCAGTCATCTGGTGTATCTAAGAGGTTGATGACTGAGATCCTACGTCAAGGAGATGAAATGTAACCTTATGCATGGATGTTATGATGATGCGTTAGGGAACATTGCCAAATGAATATGAAGCCAAATGTAAGATATGCATTTGCAACATTCAAAACATCAACATGGACAATGTATATGTATGTCCAATACACAACAGCAGCTCATTCGTAATGGCTACAGATCTTCAATTCTGCTTCCAAAAACTTCAACTGAATATGGCTCTTGTTCTAGGGTCAAAAGAATACCATCACATTGCAACATATAAACCCATGAAAATTATAATTCCATCATTCACAATCAGTTCACCAATAGTGAAGCCTGATAGAAGTTACAACTGAGCATCAGCTAGAGAGCCACATCTTCTCTATCCCAGCACATGATCACCTGAACAAATGTGTTTATCACAAGATGCTAGTCAGATACTGGAAAAATTACTTTTTTTGGACTAGGAC
The DNA here is from genome assembly GCF_035594765.1 of Anolis carolinensis. Lineage (NCBI taxonomy): Eukaryota > Metazoa > Chordata > Lepidosauria > Squamata > Anolidae > Anolis > Anolis carolinensis. The sequence goes on from NC_085842.1 coordinate 315,183,645, forward strand.
TCTCCAAATCCCTCACATACCAACGACCATGATGGATGGTGATTTCTGAAAATTCTACTACATAAAAGCAACTTTTCCAAGATCTGTGAATAAAGTAAACAGAATACATTAAAAAGCTATCTGAAAATGTCCCTTTTCAATTTTATTCTTGGCTCTCATCCATCTCATTATTTTTCTTTCTGAAAATAAAGGAGTAGAAATGTTCAGCAAGAGAATAAAGAAGATATAATTTGTATAACAAACTGATTGTGACAGGAAGAAGACCTACTTGAGATGTTTTCCTAGTCCTCTGGAAATTCAATTGTGAGGGGAACAGACATCCTGTGTGAAGGGAACAAATAGTTTCAGATGACTTCAGATACAGGGTATTGTTTTATATGGAGACAGGGCTCATCATTGCCCATGGGTCCCATTCAGGCATAGAGAAGATCTGGCTCTCCAGATGATGCTCAGTTGTAACTTCTACCAGGCTTCACTATTGGTGAACTGATTGGGAATTATGGAATTATAAACCGATAATATTTTCATGGGTTTATATGTTGCAATATGTTGTTTATATGTTGTACTGGTGTAATATCCTTCTTTGTATCTACAGGACCAATCTGATAAAGAAAATTTGTCTAAATGAAGACATTCACTTTCCGACAAGAAGAAGAAAAAGAAAATAGCATAATTCAAATGGATGAGAGAACAGCTTATCTAAACTGGAAAATTAAAAGTGATTTATAAAATAATTTAGGAGGAAAATAAAAAATCAATGTACTGAATATCTTACCATAAATCAAAAAGTGCCTAGTTAATGCAGATTTTTAAGTAAGAGTATTGATCGTTAGAGTCTAATCAGCAGATTGCATAAAGGTTAATTCAGAAATGCACCAGAACATGGTTTGGAATAAATGAATTCAGTTTAAATGTATCAGTAAAATTATTTTTTGAGCTAATGGAGTGATAATTGAATTCTCTCTCTAATCTCTAACTGGGGATATAGTAACACCACAACATAATTACTTGTCTGGTTAAATACATTGTCCATCCACCCGTGTGTGTGTGTGTGTGTGTGTGTGTGTGTGTGTGTGTGTAATTTGCTTTTGGATTCATGCTGAGAATCTACCCGCTCCTCTTTATCATAATATAATTTTACAAAATGTAGCTTTCTTTCTTCATCAGATTAAATCAATTTGAAAAATTGAAGAGGCTTTTGGCTTTAGCTTTCCAATCATCTTTCATTGTTAACTGCTAACAAAAGCTGGAAGGCACAGTGGGGGCGGGCGGATTGGATAAATGCAAGGAAGGAAGGGAAATTCACCTTCCCTTCTATGAACTTTGAAGGCACTGACAATTTTTGAAAACACTGCCCCCCCCCTCACCAATGCTGCTTAGAAGAAGATGAGCTTAATTCAGCAAGATGAATTGTTCACATTTGAACATAAACTTTTCTAATTTGCACTTCCGTAACCACTGTGTGAAATGATAATCAGAGTTATTTGTGACACAAAGTTTCAGAAGTTTGGTATTACTTTAATTGCCGCAACTTCTTCCTACAGAAGACATATTATCCTCATCAGGTTTATTGATGTTCTTCCCCTTGCTGCTCCAGGTTGCATGTAAGCTCTCCCAATGCCAAACCTAGGTATTGAAAACATATTTGAAAATACAATAGACTTCAAGCAGCCAGAACTCTCAAGCAACATAAAAAGTAATACAAAGTAATATTTTAAATAAAAATGTAAAAACAAGTTTTCTAATACAGGAAAATCTGTTTGTTTCATACTATAAAACTGTCTTACATTAAGTTAAGTTTGTATTTATTTGCTTTTATTTATTTTATTTCAATATTAATATCAAGTCAACCCATAGTTTATGGTATGGTATAATATAAGGTATAGTATTAATTAAGCCTATTTTAATAGTATCTCTCAAGAAACCAGAAATACATTTATTTGGCATCTACCAATTCCCATAGGTGCTGGTTAACTGAGAGTCGGTCTACTATATAAAAAACCCCCATCAAAATAACATGGCAGTTGCGTAATCTTGACAAGAGTTAGTTGGACAAGAATCTTGTCATTTGGGACTTATTAGGATAGGCAGGCACATATTTTGTTTGCATTGTTTTGTTTGTTTATGTTTGCAGATAAAATAGCATTTTATGCACGTTTACTGTGCCAAAAATCCTAAAATTGGAAAATATGTTTATACAAAATCAACATGGGAACCAGATTTTTACTCTACAGATTTTCTTTTTGTTGTAGATATACTATTCATTTTGTTTGATCTGTTGATTATAATAAATTATTCAATTCAGTTGCACAAAAAACGAGGTTTCTTGTTCAGATTTTTTTTTTGTGGACAAAACAATCAGGTATGATATTTGCACAAAGAAAATACTGTATTGCAAATAGAGTGCCCATATACATTTACACTAAATCCTGTATGTAGAGGGTCTGTTCAGATGCTCTGACCCCATCTCACAAAAGAAACAGGTGTGGACCCCAGGCTATCCAGTTGGGGCAAAATCAGTTTGCCCCCCTGTATGATCACCCTCCCCTGACCTGTCATGCTCATTATGATGGTGCCACACTAGAGAGCTTCAGAAAACTGCTGGCCATTAGTGGATGGTTTTGCTAACATGAGAAAAGCCATTCATGTAACCAAAGAGTAGGGGGATTGTCCAGGTCCCTTTGCTATTGTCCAGCAATAGTCAGGAGCTCTCTGAAGCTCTCCACCCACCTTCTATAGTGACAGAGGATGACACTACTCAACCCATCCTTTTCTCCTTGTGCCACAAAGCCCTGGGAAAATGAGATGGCACCGTAGACCCATGTGGACCCTTTCACTTTGGAGCCAGCCCTGTCGTCCTCACTAATAATACAATGTGAATCTGAGTTGACCCATTTTATCTCGCATTATGGACTACAAACCTCTGAATGTCATCTGAACATCCAGGTTCAACTTCTGGTCCAATGCAGGGTTTGGGGCTAATGTAAACAATCAGGGTTTACAAATACTTTCTAACAGTTATAAATAAATTGCCAAAGCCATTAATTACTTCTTTTGAGAGAAAAATTAATGACAAATTACATCCCTAGTCACAACTCGTTTGGGAGTAGATTGCAATACTTGGATGGTTTGTGTACAGTGTGAAACACTTTGGCAGAAATAGCTGTAAACCCAAGAGTAGATAATATGCCATTCTTATATTAGCTGCCCCTTATCTGATGTAGTAATAAGACTTCTATAGGCCTGCTCCCATGACTATAGCAATAAAACCTTCTAAGACAGAAAGGTACTAGGGTTGTACACAGATCTGTTCTTCAAAATGGGCTCTGGCTGTTTCAGCTGAGCTCCTCCACCATTTTTTTTCCAGCCTGTGTGGTTGTCGAAAACGACTGCTTTCTGTTTCTTTTGGCTACACGTGGAGCACACAGAGGCAGCTATGTGCATGCACAGGGTTTCCCTGTGAGCCCTGCCTATTGAGCCAATCAAAATGAAAGAAAGCAATGACATATCTTTTAGTCAAACTGGACTTTCATTTTTCTGTTGTGAGCAGGCTTTCAAAAGAGACAGATCAGTGATCTAAATTCTCAGTGCTGCTTGAGGCTCTGCATGGCTTGGCTTACTTTTTGACTCAAATTGCAATAAATAAGCACTTTACTTTCTACACACTTAAGAAACTCCCACTGATGGTGCCCTTGACACTAGGCTCCCAAGCTCCAAATGTGGAGTAGAGGACATATCTTACAATTTCTTAAACCGCTATAAAAGGAGGAGGTAATGTATATCTTTTAAAAGAATAGCTAATGTTCCTTCAAGTGGTGTGACTCCCATTGAAATAAGTGTTTAAAAGGGATGCCTCCCTTCACTGAAAAGGTACTGAGGGCAAACAATCCCAGAAAGGGTAGTTTATTAAGTTTGATGCCTTTAACCCAGGTCTTATTGAAGGATATAATTATAAAATTTTATATTCTGCCCTATCTTCCTGAGGGGGTTATAAAGAGAAAGGATCCCAGAAAAGTCTGCTGCCTTTAATCCAGGTTTTATTGAAGGATATAGGGAGAAACAGTCTCAGAAAGAGTGGTTTCTTAAATCTGATGCCCTAAAAATGACAGAAGGGGAGCTTCATAAAGATCTTTCCAAATCTTTCAGCTGCCGGATTGAAAAACAGTTTTTTTTTTTCCTTGACTGAATTCAGGAGGCTCCCGAAAAATAGATCTGGGATTTCTACCCCAAAATCTGGATACCCAAAACAGAACAGGGTTTAACTGAATTGCACACCCCTGAAAGGTACATGCCTCAAACATACTACAAGTCTCAATATTACATTGGGTAAAGTAATGACAGTTATTGTGGTATCAAACTACTATATTTCCTTTGTGTATACATAATCAGAGTTAACCCACAACATTCATACTTTTTACAAGAAAATGAAATGCATCTGGTAAAAGAGAGGAATGTATTTTAGTGAAATAATATGCAGAAACACATTACTTAGGGGGAATAGCTTGTGAAAAATCATGGCTGGCATCCAGCTAGGCAGATACAGTATCATAAGCTAGACTTAAGACCTCGTAACTGTTTAGTATTCATATTTACGATCATGAAACCAATGTCATGGCCACAGACGCCATGAAAATTTGTCTTAAAAACTAGGCAGCCATATCGAGCGAAAGCATCTGTATCCATTGTGAAACAAGGAGTTATGATAGGATTCCATAGAGATCCCTGCTTCTGTTCATGACACAATTGACCTGGGAAGAAGGGTCTGAACATTTCATCCTTCAATGCCCTGTTCACTCTCTGTATGGTCACCTGGCTTTTTAGATGGATTTTTGGGGCTTGGATAAAGGATGTATGTATAGCTATGACATGCAGAATCCTATCCCATTTATTCAGGAAGAATTGTCACGACCCAGGCTACAGAGCACCAATAACCATACGCAGAGGCCAGATTCTATCTAATATCTTTATTAAGGAAATATATAAAGTTAGTAAAAGCAAATGTAAAAGATAGTCCAGAAGCAGACCTTCCAGGAAAGGTCAAAATTAGTCCAAAGAAATAATGTCCAATATGAAATATTAAGGTCCAAAGTTGTAATCCAATAACCGAAACACTCACTTTGACAAGCAAAGTGAGGGGAGATGACAAGGTCCTTTAGTCCATGAAACTTGAGCGAGGCTAGGAAATAACTTGATACTTGAAACAAGGCTTAAAACGTGGAACAAGGTAACTAGGAACAAGAACAAGGTCCGTGGAATAACTTGGTAAAATCCGTGGAACAAGGCAAGGATTGGTCCTGGGAGACAAGGCAAAGTCCGTAGATAAACAAAGGCTGGGAAGCAAGGCGAAGGCTGGATAGCAAGGCAAGGCTTGAGCAGGAGCGAGGCTTGAATCGGAGCGCGCTGTCCAAACACAACTCGCTCCGTAGGCTGACGAATTGACTCCGCGAAGTTACTACGCGGGCAAAACACCTATATAGAGTCTAACTTTCCCACCGAAGCAGTTCTCTGGGAATCAGAAACGAAAGCTAAACTCTGAGACCAGATGTTAAACTCCTTAAAGATTCTCACGAGAAGCAGTCTTAATTGGCTACATTCTTAGCTGCAATTCTTGCACTCCTGCGCGAAGCTGAATCCAAACTTCTCTGTTGTTTACAAAACTCCCGGCGCAAGAACACGGGAGAAGTAGGCTCTGGGCTTGTTTGACATACTTCTGGGAGACAACTTTCTTGCAGGTGCAAGGTTCCCAGATCTGCCTGGGAAAGATCTGGCTGAGAGGAATCCAGTTCAGACTGGGAAGGTAAAAAACCCAAGTTTTCATCTTCATCAGGAATTACCATGTCCTGAGCAGGACTACAAGGCCCATGGGTCATCACACTATCCCCCTCCTCAAGGCCCCTCCCAAACTGGGGCCCTCTCCCCGAGGCGCGAGGTCGCGGCTTGGCGGGATAGGTCTGATGAAAGCGACGGGTTAGCTCAGGAGCATGGACTGTGGAGGCGTCTTCCCAAGAGCGTTCCTCAGGGCCAAAACCCACCCAGTCAATGAGATATTGTAGGCGGCGGCGGTGAAAGCGAGAATCCAAAATGTCCTCAACCTCGAACTCCTCCTCCCCATTCATCAAAACAGGAGGGGGGGCCGGTTGGTCTGTATCAGGACGCACACCATCCGCCGGAAGGAGCAGGGAACGGTGAAACACTGGGTGAATGCGCATTGAACGCGGAAGTTGGAGTTTGAAAGTCACGGGGTTTAATTGCGCCACCACTGGATAGGGGCCAATGAAACGGGCATCTAACTTCCGGCAAGGGCGGTGGGAGGGCAGAAAGCGAGTGGACAGAAAAACCCGATCTCCTACCTTGATTTCGGGGCCCGGCTGGCGATGTTTGTCAGCGTGGCGTTTATAGTCCTCCTTGGCTTGGTCCAGTTGCTGGAGCAAAAGTTGTTGTACCGCTGTGAGTTCCTGCAGCCAATCCTCTGCTGCGGGAACTTCTGAAGTTTCAATGACAGGGGGAAAGAAACGTGGATGGAAGCCGTAGTTTGCAAAGAACGGCGTTTCTTTTGTAGAAGCTTGAACTCCATTGTTGTAGGCAAACTCAGACAGTGGTAACAGAGAAGCCCAATTGTCCTGTTGGTAGTTTACATAACAGCGAAGATACTGCTCCAAAGTGGCATTGGTGCGCTCCGTTTGCCCATCTGTTTGGGGATGATGAGCTGAAGATAAGCGAGAGTCTATGCCCAATAGTTGTTGTAGCGCCTTCCAAAAACGAGAGGTGAATTGAGATCCACGGTCTGTGACTAAACTCTTGGGCAATCCATGTAGTCTGAAAACATGTTGAAGGAATAGATCCGCAGTCTCTTTGGCCGTGGGGAGGCCTTCGCAGGGAATGAAATGGGCTAACTTGGTGAAAAGGTCCACCACCACTAAGATCGTGGTGAATCCACAGGAAGGTGGTAGGTCAGTGATGAAATCCGCAGAAATTATTTCCCATGGGCGAGATGGGGTAGGAAGGGGGTGTAAAAGTCCTGAGGGCTTCTCCCTTCTTATCTTGGAGCGCTGGCATACTGGGCAGGTGTTGACATATTTTTCCACATCCTTGCGGATCTTGGGCCACCAAAAGTCCCTTAGGATCAGATGCATGGTTTTAAATAGTCCGAAGTGTCCTGCTGGTTTGCAATCATGACACAGACGAAGCGCTTTTTCCCTGCCCGGTCCGGGTGGGATATAAACATGATTTCTATAGCAAAGCAGCCCATCCTTAAGCGAAAAGGGAAAATGCAGACCTTGGCGAAGTTGGTCCTGCGCCCAGGCATCTGCTTGCTGACTAGCCCTGATTTCTTGAGCACAGAGGGGTCCTGGAGTAGAGGAAGTTGAACCAATGGGAATGGATTTGGTGTTCCCCACTGTGAGCGTGGCAAAGTTCTCGGGTTGTAGTAGTTGGGATTCAAAGGTCTCCTTGCGTCCTGCAGCGTATTCCGGTTTACGTGACAGGGCGTCTGCTTGCTTGGTCTGGGCTGGGGTCACATAATGAATCTGGAAGTCGAAACGTTCGAAGAATAAAGCCCAACGTTGCTGCCTCTGATTTAGTTTGCGGGCAGTTCTTAGATGTTCTAGATTACGATGATCAGTGTGGACTTCAATGGGAAATTTGGCCCCTTCTAGCCAATGTCTCCAAGTTTCAAAGGCTGCCTTTATGGCCAGTAGTTCTTTTTCCCAAATGGTGTAATTCCTCTCTGGTGTGGTTAGTTGACGAGAGTAAAAGGCACAGGGATGGAGGTGATCTCCCACCGGTTGTAAGAGTACAGCCCCAATTGCCACATCTGAGGCGTCCGCTTGCACAACAAAAGGGGTTCCAGGATTTGGGTGCTGTAGAATTGGCTGGGAGGTGAATAGTTTCTTTAGTTGCTGGAACCCTTTCTCTGCTTGATCAGTCCAGCGGAAAGGCTGCTTTCCACGGATGCAGCTAGTGATGGGGTCGGACCAGCGGGCAAAATCTGGAATGAACTTGCGGTAATAGTTCGCGAACCCCAAGAAACGCTGCACCTCTTTCTTGTTAGTTGGCGCCCGCCATTCCAATACTGCTGAAACCTTGGCTGGATCCATGGAAAGCCCTAGAGGCGAGATGCGGTAACCAAGGAAATCTACCTCTTGTAGATCAAAGGCGCATTTTTCCAGCTTGGCATAAAGTCCATGATCCCGCAATCGTTGTAACACCATTTTGACGTGGTTCTCATGTTCTGATTGTGATCTAGAAAACACCAAAAAATCGTCCAGGTAGATTATCAAGAACCTGTCTAGATAGTCCTGAAAAATGTCATTGACAAAATGCTGGAACGTTGCGGGAGCTCCGCATAAACCGAAATTCATAACTCGGGACTCGAATAATCCGAATTTGGTCTGGAAGGCGGTCTTCCACTCGTCCCCTTCCCTGATGCGAACTAAGTTGTAAGCCCCCCGAAGGTCCAGCTTGGTGTAAACCTTGGCTCCTCGAAGCCGATCCAGTAGATCCGAGATTAAGGGCAGGGGATAGCTGTTCCGCTTGGTGATATTGTTCAATGCTCTGTAGTCCACCACCAAGCGTAGTTCCCCTGACTTCTTCTTCACAAACATCACTGGGGAGGCGGCTGGGGATTGAGAGGGTCTGATGAATCCCTTGCGAAGGTTTGTCTCTATGAATTCCCTGAGAGCTTCTTGCTCTGGTTCAGTCAGGGAGTAGAGATGCCCTCGCGGGATCGGGGCCCCCTCCACCAAGTCAATGGCACAGTCATAAGGTCTATGTGGGGGTAATTTTTCGGCTTCTTTCTCATTGAATACATCCCAATACTCGGAGTACTTCTTTGGCAAGGTGATGATGGGCTCGGTGTCCGTGGCATGGCAGACCTTGGCTACGAGGCAATGGTTTTGGCAGTACGGTGAAGCAAACTGCAGTTCTCTGTTGGACCAGGAGATGTTAGGGTCGTGGAGAGTCAGCCATGGAATTCCCAAAATCACAGGGAAATGGGGAACCTCGGTAACAAAGAAGGAAATCTCTTCCATATGTTCCCTTATCCACATCCTGGTGGGTTCCGACCACTGACTTACGGGGCCCGTCTTGAGGGGGCGGCCGTCTATGGCTTGCACCACACGGGCATTCTTGAAATCATGATATTGTAATCCCAGAGAGTCGGCATACTCTCTATCAATGAAATTGTTGGTAGCTCCAGAGTCTATCATGGCGTGGATCATGACGGGTCCCCTTTTTGCTGACCATAATGTGACCACGAGAAGGAACAGGACCCCGGTTGGCGGCTCTTGAATGGATTTTTTGACCGGGTTGGCGAGCCTCTCTACACCCGGTCGTTGGCTTCCCCCGCCGGCTGTGTGCCAGTCGGCTCAGACGTCTTCGTCTCCGTGGAGGACGCCGCCGCAAGACGGGCGGCAGGCTTCCCTTTGGCTGGGCACTCTCTGGCGAAGTGGCCCCCGTTCCCGCAGTACCAACAGAGGTTTAAGCGTTGACGACGGGCCTTCTCGGCGGCATCTAGTCTGGGACGCACATTGCCCAACTGCATCGGCACCTCCTCGCCTCCTCTGGGGTATGGGGTTGGCGGTGGGGGTCTCCACACTGGACGTGGCTGAACGCTGGCGGGAGCGGGGGGTTTTGCCCCGGCTCTACTGCCCTGGCCTCGAACCCACTGTTTCCTGTTGGCAATCATGACTTCAGCCCGTAAACATTGATCAATGAGTGCCTCGAGGGTCTGGGGAGGATCCACCTTGGAGATTTCTTCCAGCATTTCAATGTTGAGACCCTCCCGGAATTGTCCTCTGAGGGCTACATCGTTCCAGCCGGTGTTGTGGGCCAGCACTCGGAACTCGGCTATATACTGAGACATAGGTCTGTCTCCTTGGAAAAGGCGGCGTAGTTTGTGACCGGCTGCCTCCAAATTGTCCTCGATTCCCCAAGTCTCCTTGAGGTGGTCCAAGAAGTGTTGCGCTGATCTTAGGTGTGGAGAGGCTTGGTCGAACAGTGCCGTCGCCCAATTGGCCGCTGGCCCGTCTAGAAGACTGTAAACCCACGCCACTTTGATGTCTTCTTGGGGAAACTCGGCATCACGGGCCTCTAGATAAGCTTGACATTGGCGACGGAAAACATGAACCTTAGAAGCTTCTCCAGTAAACTTGGTAGGCAACGCCATGGCCGGGAGGCGGATTCCGCGCTCCCGCAAGCCCTTTATTTCTCCATCCTGGGCGTTGAGTCTGTCGCGGATGCGATCCACTTCGTCCTTGCTGATGGTGTAGCTCAGTGGCTGCCCACCGGGCACGGTTCCGGTAGACATTCTGGCCGAGGTTAATTGGTGCTTAGGGTGGCGGAGTCAAACTGTCACGACCCAGGCTACAGAGCACCAATAACCATACGCAGAGGCCAGATTCTATCTAATATCTTTATTAAGGAAATATATAAAGTTAGTAAAAGCAAATGTAAAAGATAGTCCAGAAGCAGACCTTCCAGGAAAGGTCAAAATTAGTCCAAAGAAATAATGTCCAATATGAAATATTAAGGTCCAAAGTTGTAATCCAATAACCGAAACACTCACTTTGACAAGCAAAGTGAGGGGAGATGACAAGGTCCTTTAGTCCATGAAACTTGAGCGAGGCTAGGAAATAACTTGATACTTGAAACAAGGCTTAAAACGTGGAACAAGGTAACTAGGAACAAGAACAAGGTCCGTGGAATAACTTGGTAAAATCCGTGGAACAAGGCAAGGATTGGTCCTGGGAGACAAGGCAAAGTCCGTAGATAAACAAAGGCTGGGAAGCAAGGCGAAGGCTGGATAGCAAGGCAAGGCTTGAGCAGGAGCGAGGCTTGAATCGGAGCGCGCTGTCCAAACACAACTCGCTCCGTAGGCTGACGAATTGACTCCGCGAAGTTACTACGCGGGCAAAACACCTATATAGAGTCTAACTTTCCCACCGAAGCAGTTCTCTGGGAATCAGAAACGAAAGCTAAACTCTGAGACCAGATGTTAAACTCCTTAAAGATTCTCACGAGAAGCAGTCTTAATTGGCTACATTCTTAGCTGCAATTCTTGCACTCCTGCGCGAAGCTGAATCCAAACTTCTCTGTTGTTTACAAAACTCCCGGCGCAAGAACACGGGAGAAGTAGGCTCTGGGCTTGTTTGACATACTTCTGGGAGACAACTTTCTTGCAGGTGCAAGGTTCCCAGATCTGCCTGGGAAAGATCTGGCTGAGAGGAATCCAGTTCAGACTGGGAAGGTAAAAAACCCAAGTTTTCATCTTCATCAGGAATTACCATGTCCTGAGCAGGACTACAAGGCCCATGGGTCATCACAAGAATGCAGACAATAAACATGCAAAGAAAACCAGGACACAATGCACCACATGCTGATAGATAGGCATTTGCCTTTTTTGTTGAATAGGCCAACACTTTTCAATCACTATCAGAGTTGGTTTGCCTCAAGGACTACACGAAAAATCAGGGTAATTGCACCAGATATTGTTGTATATAAATAATTGGTTCTTCTTTCTAACATTTAGAGTAATTGCACCAGATGTCTTTGTGGCTAATTCAAGAGGAACCTGTTATGGTTGAGCCTTCGAGCTCCGGTAATGAAAGAAGGGGTCGTAAGACTCCTCGAGAGTCAGACACTCTCGAGGAGCATGAAAGGAAATGGCTCCGGGATTTGCTTGCAGAGCCGACAGATGAGGACTCATTTGAGGGTTTTTCTCAGGGTTTGGAGGAAGAGATGGCCAGCTCAGAGGAGGATGATATGGAATGGACTTGTGTGAGGGAGGATTTGGGTGTTGGGGAAACAGGCAATGAAAGCATGGGAGGTGATTGGCGGGTTGCAGGATCAGACCCATGGACTGGTTGGAGGGATGGAGCGGGATCCACAGCTGGGGATGCTGTGGGGCGTAGTCGAAGGTGCTTAAGCTCTGATGAGGATGATGATGTTGGGGCGTCTGGTATTGGGTTGGCAGCTGACAGCGATGATGAGCTTGAACTGTGATAAAATGGGATTTGGGACCAATGTCTAATTGCGTTGGGCAAGGTAATCTGGACGGACGCTTGGGCTCTTGCTGGGGAATTTCCTGAAGACGGGTGTGTTTCATTACTGGATACGTAAGTTTACCAAGGACGGGGCATTGATGGCGGGAGGAACTGTGTGAGGTTTTTCTCTGTGCAACTTGTGTTTAATCTTGATAGCTTGGACCTCCGTCGTCTTTTTGACGGGCAATATCTACTTTCACTGGATTGACGCTGGACTGACTGACTACGATTCCGGATTAACCCTTCTGTTGGCTATCGGTGTGACCTTTGGATTCCTTGACGACTACGCTTGGCTTTTGATCTTCTGGACCGGATTGGGACCCTGCTGACTGCCGTTACCCTAAACCTGAATCTTGACTACAACCACGCTCTCGTTCGCTGCAGGAAGGAGTAAACAAGCCTGGTTTACTCCCCTGCTGTTCCTGAGTAGCAGAGAGGAATCTGCCGCCAGTCTTTTGTTTACATTCCAACTCCTGTTGATTCTCTTTTGTTTGCATTGTTTGCCAAGCTGAAGTAAGCTCTTTGATTTAATCCGGATTATACTCCTGTTTAACCCGGTTTTTCCCTTTGAACTGTTTAAGCTCAAACTGAGCTGCTTTTTGGTTATTTAGCACACTGAAGTCAAGTGTTTGCCCTGTTCTTTGTTCCTTACGGGCGTTTTAGTTCTGTAACCTCAATAAACTGAGTTTTGTTTTACTTGCTGGCGTTCTGTCTATGACAGAACCTTTGGCTCTTCTTTCTTTTATCTGACTACCTGAATCCATGTATAAATACACAATGATGATAGTTTAGTTCTTAATGATCCTTTTCTTTGGAGAGTGTATTATACAATTCTAGAAAATTCTTTGTAATGGTATATGTATGTAGAATAATGTTCTTAGAGAACATAATGAATCCACGGCAGTTAAAGTGGAAATACAGTGCTGGAATTATATAATGTGAAATCATTTTGAGAATGATTTTTCTTCAACCCTGCACCCACCTTGGTTTCTTGCTCTTGAAAACAGATTGATGGATTTGTTGAGAATTCTCTTCAACCATCGCTTCGTTTATATCAATTACTTAAAAGTGCTTTTTTAAAAAAATGGTCAAGGATATAATAATCTACCCTCTCACTTTAAAGACAATCAGAAGATTAATGAAAAAAGGGAAAGTGGCAGAAATCAGCTGGGAGAAATCCGGTGTGACAAAATGAACACTTGTACTTCACTGTTGCTTTGTGCGGAAAAGGGAATTAACTGTCAGATGAGAAACAGGATGAACTTCCTGCTTGTCATATCAAAAGCTCTTTGCTTTAATCTGAAGATAATGGATATGTTGCTAGCTGAACAATGATTAGAGCTGGAACAAATTTGCTCTCCAAACCCCCCTCTGTGAATTGTGATGTTGAATGTTCCACAAATATTCTCTGAATACTGAGTTATTTGAAGAATATTTCACAATATGAGTGATCTCCTACAATGTATCTCTACAATAGTAGATATTTGATAGTATTTGAATGTTGGCATGCAGTAATAGTATTTGCTTCTCTTGGATGAATGCCATGCAAAGCTAGGAGAATTTGATCACTGGTAACATATGGGATTTCCTCTTTGATTCCTGCCAAAAAAGATGCCAAGAAGTCAATAGCACATGATGTCTGAATTTCAATGTAACTCGTTCAACTCAAAACGACAGCTATAATTTTGAATTTCAGAATTCTGGTTTCTTTTCATTGCAGTGAGCTTTTCCATTTCCAAAAGTTTCCATGTTGCTATTTCTAAGTCAGTCAACACAAATTGGGGTTCCAGTAAAAACTGGATGAAGCTGAAGTCAGAATTTCTAAAGTATAAAAATTTCTAAAAGTATAAAATGTGGCTCATTATATATTTATAATATATTTCTTGAGTCCTCTGCCTGGACATATTGGATTCTGAATAATTTGTTGTCTATTTCAGGGATGTTTTCAGAGGCTCCTCCATACTTAGGACCAGACTTTCTGAAATACCATCAACAGTTCTGGGCATCAGAATTCAAGGAGGATATTGAGAATGTATAATGATTCCAAACGAAGGCAACCAAAATGGTAGAATGTGTGGAAAACATGCATCCCCATGAGGAGCAGCTTAGAGAACTTGGAATATTTATCTCAGGGATTAGAAGGTTAAGAGGTAACATGGTAGCCATGTTTAAATATTTGAAATGAAATCATATCAAAGATAGAGCCAGCTTGTTTTTTATTGCTCTAGCGCAGGCCTGCATAACCTGGCAGTACCAATGGTCTGAAATGAAATATCCTAAATTTCTTTTCTGCATATGCAGGAGTAAGGGCGAGGTCAACCTTGCTCTTGGGGAATCTGCCCATGGAGTCCTTGGCATCCCTCCTGCAGTTGTGAGTAGGGTGCTTCCTCTGTGCTCTCTATGGCCATCAGGCAAGCTGCCTCCAAGTCCCTCTCCCTGCTTCTCCTTTGCTTGTATCAAAGAGGGCTGGTGCCTTACCAAACTACAGCTCCCAGGGTTCCATACCATTGAGCCATAGCAGTTCAAATGGTGTCAATCATTGTTCATGTTACAGTTCAGATGCACCCTAAACTCCCTAAAGGCACCAGATCATATTTGATCTTGGAAGCTAAGGACGGTCAATCCTGCTTGGTACTTGGATAGGACACCAAAAGCCTTTAAGCTCCATTTCAAATGAAGTAACTGGCAAAAGCACCTGAATATTCCTTGCTTAAGAAAAGTCATGGTGCATTTAATAATAATAATAATAATAATAATAATAATAATAATAATAATAATAATAATAATAAGTTTATTTACTCTCTTGGACTAATGTAGTATGACAATAATTTAACTCAATGCTACGGAATCATGGGAGTTGTAGTTTTATATGCTTACTCTTATGAAGAGAGCTTGTGCCTCCCCATACTATGACTACCATGATTCCGTAGGATTTAGCCATGACAGTTAAAGTGGTGCCAAATTATATAAATTCTACATTGCAGATGCACCCTATGAAATTCATGGTTGACAGTGATCTGAAGACACACAATGTCTCTCACACATACGCGCACACACGCACACACTGTCTGCTATGTGACCGGAGTGCCTTTCTGAGCTGTCAGGGCCTTTTTGTTTAAGAAGGCTTTAAATGTGGACTTCAATTTTTAACCTTTATATGTCTTCAAAATGACTTCATACTATATTTATGTGCTATTGATTAATTGCCTTTACAATTTTACTATTGGGTTTTGGTTGTTTTTTCCCCCAATTTTTGCCAATTTTTGTAAGCCGCCCTGAGTCCCCTTGGGTGAGAAGGCCGGGGTATACATGTTGTAAATAAATAAATAAATAAATAAATGTAAATGAAATCAATCAACCAATCAATCATGGTGGTCATGGCCAAATGTGAAACCAAATATAGCAGTGTATTAGTTCAGAATGCCACTAAGTAAACTTTTTTATGGAAGGAGAAAATAAAATATGTACCAAAGCTCAGAGACCTGGAAACAATAATCTCATAGGGAAAGAGTGTGGTTGTTTTAGGAAACCCAGAGTACCAGATTTCATTTATTTGTCAAAATGTTGATGTCCCACCCTACCACAGAAAGCCTCAGGGCAATATGCAAATTTCCAAGAAAAACTGAAGAACCATTTTGAGATGTTAAAAATTTAGCAAGTCTTTAACAGTTCTTCTGTGAAAATAAATATTTTAAAAAGTCTAAAATATATCAAGCAATTAAACAGTTTAGAATGCATTAAAAGCAATGTACATGTGTAAATGTAAACATAACAGCTAGACACTCAAAAAAGTACCATGTTTTAAAGTGGTGATGTAATGGATCTGGTATTGGGCCAAAACAAGACTCCAAACATACCTTAAAAGTGCCACATTAGGAGTGGGTGGTTGAAGCTCCTTACCTCCAGCTTGTTGAACATGTATCGAAGCACTTTTGGACTTGGTGAACTACGTTTGGCAGTCCTGAAACCAAGTGTCCCTGACAATTAGGAAAGGCATTCACTTGGGGTTCTGAATTAAATTATAAATCTTAAGTGGGGGAGTCTCTCTGAATCAAGTAGATTTACTTATGTGTTGAGTAGAGATGGGCATTTTTTTAAACAAATTTTAAAAGATCAAAACATGTTTTTCAAGTGTTGCTTTTAATGCAGAAAAACACAATTTTCTGTGTTGAAAATCCAGTTTATTGTGCTGAAAAATGCTGTAACTGGGTTCTTTTTCAGTGCAAATTTTGAACATGGTTAATTGACATACAAAACAGCATTTGCTGTGCAGGACACAGCTTTTTCTGCACAGATTTTTTGTGAACAGAAAATGTCATGGTTTGCAAAAGCATTGTGTTGTGTGTAACTGGAAAATGAAGTGCATGAAACCGATTGGCTGAGCCTGAAAACACCTGGGGATTGATTTGATACTGTTACTGTTCTGCTGCTGCAGAACCAGTTTGGACGAGTTTTTCAGTGCTGACCGAGTACTGCTGGTGGAGAGAGCAGTGTACTCAGAGGCCTTGCTATTTTGAGGCCTAATTCCTGCTGAGAAATGAGGGTGAAGAACCAGGACTGTATTCTTCTCTGAAGCAGATTTGTGGACTGAGAAAGGACTGTTTATGACTGTGGACTTCTGTAAGTGATCAGAGGGCCCATTGTAAATACTACTGTTTTTTGATCAATTGGAATCAGTAAAGTTCTTGTATTTTTCTTATGCAAACGTGATTGGCATGTTATTGTTCTGCAGGTGACTCGATCAGAAGCACATGTAAGAGCTTCCATTTATCTTCATAAATCTGTAATAGAAAATGCTGTTTCCTGTACAGCTCATGTTGTTTTCTTGCAGAAAGTTCACATATTATGGCCAGAATAAAAACTTAATTGAGAGTAGGCTTCAAAGCGGTATGACTTTGAAATATTTTCTTGCAAAAATTATTCATCATTTACTTTGAAATGAAAATTTGTAAAGAATTAACATCCATAACATTGACTCAGCATTCTAAAAGTGTGATTGCCTACACTGCCCAAAACCTCATGCTCACCATGACTGGACCACTGACTATACTTCTTGAAAGTATTGTGAGTTTTTTTTTAAGTAAGCTAACTTTGTCTCATTTTAAGCAAAGTGGCAAATGTCTCAAATTTAGATAATAATTTGAACATTTCTGGAAATTCTGGAATATCTCTGGGCTTCAGGGCAGTCTGGATGCTGCCACTGTCAGCCTTTAACTCAGATCGTATCACTGCTGCTCCTTTTCAGACATGGAGCCAAGGAGCTCCATCCAAGGCCCTAATTGCTGCAGCTATTTCTGCTGATATCAGAACAGGGCATCCATGTGACCAGCAGGAAGGAGGGGAGATCCACCTCCTCCCTATTGCTGGTCATGCGTGTGCCCAGTTCCGACATTAGAAGTGTCCAGCAGAGAGGTCACAGTCCTGGTCTCTATGGACAGCAGGCCTGGATTCAGCACTTACATCCTGCATCAAGAGCTACTCTGAGAGCAGATTTATACTTTTCTAATCTGCCAAGTGTGTTCTTGGAAATTACCAAGAAGGTAACTTACCACGTGCATTGTGTCTTTGTGGCTGCTAGGAGCTATTGCCTTCCAGATATGCATCTGCCTTCATTTCTCCCCACTGACTGACACCCTTAAAGAGAAGAACAAAGAATGAGACAGTGGGAAATGAAATAATCAAACATTACCCATGTTAATTTCCTATATCTCTTCTTCTAATCTGATACCTCCAAATCACAAAATAATTAGATCTCCTCTCTGCCCCTTTCTACCCACTGATTGTCATGCTGACTGCTAGGCTGAGTAAAAGTGGCTAAAAGATGTGATTTTAAGTGCCAGTAGTGAGAAGAGGGAGCTACTCAAAGCGATTAGGCCATTAATCACGTATTATGACATGCATTCATCTTGATAGTCTCTTGTTAGAGCATAGGGCAGCCATATCATTTTAAGTGATAGTTATCAGTTCTGGCAGCTAATTTCATTCTGAAACGTTTTGGAATAAAAGGCACTTTGGAACCATTTCTTAATCAGTGGGTAAGACTGTTAACTGATGAAGGTGGAAAATAAACATACAAATACAGGACTTAGTTGCACGAGGCAGGCAAACCATAATTGCAGCTGTCTCCATTCCATTGCTGGTTCCATGATTGTTCCATCCTTAGTCAGTGATCAATAAAACCCAACAATAGATCCCCATTCTGCTGTGTTCCCACTATCAGCCATTGTGTCAGAACCCTGCTACTAGAGCCTGGATGTGGCTCTGAGTTTCAGGGTCACTGACATTGATAAGACACCTGCGTCTCAGGACTCGGAGAAGAAACGGCTGCTGGACTTGGCGGGGAATTTGCGCGGGGTTTTACTGAGCGGGAAGAGACTTTTCAAATGAGGGGGAGGGTATATAAAGGATGGTTGGCCGGAGTCTCCCATTCTTGGCTTTTCGGATGTTTATGTTTCCTGCAGTAAAGTTTCTGGTGATATCACAGAGAGTCTCGTGTGTTCATTCAGGAGCGGCTGTGGTGAGCTGACACTAAGCCAAGAATATAGACACCATCCCGCCGTAGCGGTGAGGTGTAACATGCAAGTGGAGGATGAAGAACTCTTGGGCGCAGGAGGAGGAAGGTCGGGAAGGGCCACTCCCGAGCCGGACGCTGAGTTCCACCAGCTGGCGGCCCTGGCGTCATCCACCGCTTATGCCCAGCCAAATGGGGTAACCCAGAGGCGTGGAGTGGTGCGGGGAGACAGCACCGGAGGAGAGGAAGGTTCACCTTCCCCAGGCCCACAAAGGATGGTGTTTCTGGAGGAGAGGATGTCGGCGATGGAGACCACCCTGGCAGTAATGTCGAGGGCGATGGAGCGCCTGGCGTTTTTGGCGGAGCCAGAGAGAGGAAGGGAACTTCGGGCTGGCTCAATGTGGGACGTGAGCGTGGGAAGCAGCCAGGGCTTTGCAGACCTCCCAGCACCGAAGGGAAGGGAAATGCGAAAGGAGCCCGGCGCCCGGCCCAAGACCCAACCAAGCCTGACGCAGGTGGAGGAGAGTGACGACGAAGGGGAAAAGCCTCCAAGAATCCCGGCTACGCTCCCAGCTGAGACCCTAGTGCCCCTGGCGAATGCCGGGCGTGGCACAGGGCCAAGAGAAACAGCAGCGGGGCCCACTGGTCCGCAAGGGGGCTTGCGACGGGCGGAGAATTGGGGATTGCCACCACAGGGACCCCTACCGAGACGAGAGGAACTAAGGATCGAGTTTGGGGGAGAGTCCTCTGAACTGGATTTTTTCCTTACCACGGTGAGGGGCTATATGGAGGACAATGCTCACACTTTTAGAACGGAATCCAGCCGGATACGGGCCATTGGCGCAGTGTTGAAGAGGGGAGCGGCTAGCTGGTACGTTCAGCTGCACGCGCGGCGCGACCCATGTCTGGGGTCAGTCCGACGCTTTATGGGGGCCCTGGAGACCCGTTTCCGAGATCCATTGGAGCAGATCCGGGCGAGGGAGAAGTTGAAGACCGTCTCCCAGGGGCAGAGGTCGGTATCTGAGTATGCGGAGGAGTTCCAATGCCTCGCCGAAAAGGTGCCGGAATGGTCTGCAGTGACAAAGATGGAACTCTTCAAAGAGGGGCTCAGGCGGGAGATCCTCTCCTGGGCGGTGCATCGTGATGAGCCTGACACACTGCGCGGATGGATTCAGCTGGCGGGGCGCGTCGAGACATCGCTGGCCCAGGCGAGGAGGCACCGAGGAGCGCTACAGCAACGGCCGCAGATGAAAGAGGGGAGCCGGAAGGAGGGATCAGCCCCAGCCGGGAGGAGAGCGGAGCCGACAGGGAACGTGAGCGCCAGCAGGAGTGGCTGCTTTGTGTGCGGCCGGTTGGGCCACAGAGCTGCCGAGTGCTGGCAGAGAAAAGGGGAAAGCGGAGGCCAGCCCAAACCAAGAGCCGTGGCAGGAAAACGCGCCGAGGAAGAAACACCGATGAGGCACCATTCGGGGGGGTTGGTAAGTCAGGACAAAGCTATGATAGTGGTCCCCATTCAGCTTGAAAATGGCAGCAAACAAGCAACCTGCAAAGCGTTTGTGGATTGTGGATGTTCCAGGAACATCATTTCCCCTGAATTAGCCGAGGGATTAGGATGCGAAAGGACGAACCTAGAATCCCCAATAGCATTTTCGCAGTTGGACGGATCCACAGCATCAGGATCGTTAGCTAGGTACAGTGCCGAAGATGTAAAGTGTAAGATAGGGAGTTGGGAAGGAAAGGTGTCATTTGTGATATCACAAATAGCCAGCTATAATGTTATACTAGGCATGCCGTGGCTGGGGCAGGCCAACCCGCAAATCAACTGGGAGGATAAGAGCATGATTTTCGGGATGAGTTTGGAAGAAGGGAGCCAGGAAGTTGAGAGGGAGCCGGGGAAAAGGGGGGAGGAAGACTCTATCAGAATAGCAGAACTGGCAGATAAATTACCCCCAGAGTATCGGGATTTTGTGGACGTGTTTGACGAGAAGGAAGCAGACAATTTCCCACCGAAGCGGAGAGTTGAAGTGAAAATAGAGCTAGTCCCAGGAGCAGAGCTTCCCAAGGCAAAGATATACCCGATGTCGGCTAGGGAAAAGGAGGAACTGAGAAAGTACATTGATAAAAACCTAGCGAGAGGTTTCATAGAACCTTCGAACTCCCCTTTAGGGGCACCTGTGTTGTTTAGGAGGAAAAAGGACCAAACGCTGAGGCTCTGCATTGACTACAGGGGCCTGAATGCAATCAGTACTGTAAATAAATACCCTCTACCCTTAGTGAAGGACTTGATCGCCCAGTTATCGGAGGGACAGATATTCACTAAATTGGATTTAATTGAGGCTTACCATAAATTGCAGATCAAACCAGAGGACAGGTGGAAGACGGCCTTCTCCTGCGCCTTCGGATTATTCAATTATTGTGTGCTCCCATTCGGTTTATGCGGGGGAGGGGCTGCGTTCATGCAATTAATCAACGAAGTGTTGCATCCATTATTGTACAAGGGAGTCTTTATTTTTTTAGATGACATATTGATAATGTCTCGGACCAAGGAGCAACACGTAGAACTAGTCAGGGAAGTCCTACAAAAGTTGAGGGAAGCGAAGCTGTATGCGAAGCTTGCCAAGTGCGAGTTCAATAAAGACCAGATAGACTTTCTGGGGTATAGGATTTCCTCCCAGGGAGTGGCGATGGACCCTGCGAAGGTGGAAGACGTAAGGGGGTGGGAAGCCCCCAGAACACGGAAGCAGCTGCAATCCTTCCTGGGGTTCGCAAACTTCTATAGAACATTTATCAAGGACTTTGCGCGCCTCACTTTGCCATTAACGGATTTGTTAAAGACTAAAGGCAGGGGAGAAACAGCCAAAGTGAAGGCCCCAGGGGCCAAACTGACCTGGACAATAGAATGCCAGGAAGCTTTCGAAGCCCTAAAAAAGCGTTTTACCGAGGAGCCTGTCCTACAGCACCCTGATATGTCTAAGGCCTTTGTACTACATTGCGATGCGTCAGACCGGGCATATGGGGCAGTTCTGCTGCAGAAAGACGAGGGGGGAACCTGAAGCCATGTGGCTATCTGTCGAAAAAGTTTAGCGATACAGAAAAAAACTGGCCGATTTGGGAGAGAGAAGCCTTAGCGATTCTGAAAGCACTAGAGTGCTGGAGACACTTCCTGGAAGGAAGTGGAACACCGTTTGAGGTGTGGACTGATCATAGAAATTTACAGTATCTGAGATCCCCTCGTAAACTATCAGCGAAGCAGATTAGATGGGCCCAATATTTCAGCCGTTTTGATTTCAGACTCAAGTTCTTCCAGGGGAAACACAACATACTCGCTGACGCTCTCTCTCGGATGCCTCAGCACGGGGGAGGAATTCAGGAATCTGAGGGGAGCCTTTTCCTAGATAAGCAATGGGGCCTGGCAGTACTGACTCGAGCACAAGCGGCCAAAGAAAACAAACGCACTGCCATTTCCACGGGGGGAGGAGAAATATGGGAGGAAGAGTTGAAGCGAGCATATGGAATGGACAAATGGTTACAAACGAACAAAGAACAGGGAGAACTGTGTGGGGATTTGGTGTTTGTTAATAAGAAATTGTATATTCCTGAATGTTTAAGACAAGAAATGTTAAGGAAATGCCACGATAACAAGGGTGCAGGTCATCTAGGCCCCACCAGGACTATTAAACTGTTGGCCAAACAATGCTGGTGGCCCGGAATGAGGAAAGACGCCAGGGGGTACGTCACGCAGTGTGAATTATGTGCAGAGGGCAAGACACCGCCTGGGAAGCCCCAGGGGCTATTGCAGAAGGTGGTGGAGCCCATGAGGCCATGGGAATGCGTGGCAATGGATTTTGTAGGCGAACTACCCCCCAGCAGAGGCCACAGATACATTTGGACAATATTGGACCTATTCTCAAAACAGGCACACTTTGTGGCCCTGCCAAAACTCCCCTCGGCTGAAAAGCTTGCTGATTTGTATGTGAAGCATGTATATCGCCTACATGGGTGCCCCGACAAAATAATTAGCGACCGGGGAGTCCAATTCACTGCAAAATTTTGGGGAAAATTCTTACAGCTGTTAGGAGCGGAAAGGAATCTGAGCTCGGCTTTTCATCCCGCGACCAACGGGGGGGTCGAACGTACCCAACAGACACTGTGCCAATTCTTGAGGATGTACACCAATTATAGACAGGACGATTGGGCGGACCTTCTTCCGTTTGCTGAGATGGCTTTTAACGGGGCCGTACATTCGGCCACAGGTCGTGCCCCATTCGAAATAGTATACGGACAGGAGGTGGCACCTTTCCCCAGGCTACCCGAGTGGAAGGAAGGAGAGGGCCAGACCGACAAGGAATGGCCGGCCAAAATTAAACAAGGGTGGCAGACCGTGGTGGAGGCATTGAGGGAAACACAAAAGAAGTACAAGCTCTTTGCAGATCGTAGGCGCCGAGAGGGGGACAAATTGGGCGAAGGAGATCTGGTTTGGCTGAGCACAAAAAACCTGAAATTGGGGTTCCCATCTAAGAAATTGGCTCCACGCTATATAGGGCCGTTCAGGGTAGCGAAAAGAATAAACGAAGTGACCTATGAGCTGAAGCTACCCAAGGACCTAGGGAAGGTACACCCGGTATTCCATTGCAGCCTGTTAAAAAAGTATAAAGGAACTCTGGACAGCGGAGAACAATAGTTGTGTTTAATCTTTTCCTTCCAGGACGAAGGGGAGGAGGACGCCATGTCAGAACCCTGCTACTAGAGCCTGGATGTGGCTCTGAGTTTCAGGGTCACTGACATTGATAAGACACCTGCGTCTCAGGACTCGGAGAAGAAACGGCTGCTGGACTTGGCGGGGAATTTGCGCGGGGTTTTACTGAGCGGGAAGAGACTTTTCAAATGAGGGGGAGGGTATATAAAGGATGGTTGGCCGGAGTCTCCCATTCTTGGCTTTTCGGATGTTTATGTTTCCTGCAGTAAAGTTTCTGGTGATATCACAGAGAGTCTCGTGTGTTCATTCAGGAGCGGCTGTGGTGAGCTGACACATTGTGTGTTGGGTCCCTTCCACTTCTGCGCTGATATGCCAACAATATATTGACACTAGGAACCAGGGTACTCTTTCTCTCCCCAATCTCACTTGCTATTCTCAAGCTGACGGTTTTCCTTTTATATTTATAGTGGCTTTTTATTTTTAAATGCTGGATGTGTACAACTGCATGAAAAATAAAATATGCAAATTAAGAAAGAACAGTAGTATAAGAGGGTTATATTATGAGTACCTGCCAAGGTACGATTGTGAGGTTCTGGTTAAACATTTATGTGGGTTGGGCTGGACTTTACTTTTGTCTCAGTCTTTCACATCAAACTAATGAGTAACAGTCTGGTGTTGTGAGCCTTCAAGTCATTTCTGACATATGGTAACTTAAGGTGACCTAATTGGTTTTCACGATGCAGTGTGTATTAACTATTTTCTGAGACTAAAAGGGTATGACTTGCCCAAAGGCACCCAATAGGTTGCCATGACCAAGCAAGGATTTAAACCTTAGTCTCTCTGAGTTATAGTAAAACATTCAAACCACTACAGCATACCGGCTCTTGGAAATTAAGGCCCATGTAACACTGTAACAACCAGTTAGTTGTAGTCTCAGTATTTCTGTGAAGACCTTTCTCCCCCATTTCCTTCCTCTTAGATAATTGGCAGCCTACATAATTTTGCACACTGGAGGTGTGAGGTGAATTTCATCTCCCTCCGCATTTAACAGCCTTTGTGTCTTTGGTATTACTATTCATAAGACTCCTTTAAATGGAGAATTAATAGGAAAATAATACACTACATTCCTTCTGTCAGGAAGATGAGCGGGGGTCGGTGGGTGGGTGGAACACCTCCAGCGCTCGTCTGCAAAAACATCGCCATTTAATGTGCTTTTATTTTAGCACCAACGCTCCCCAGAAATGTTCTAGGCAATTAATTCCTGCTATTTAAATTTAAAGCATACTAATTAGGCAGCCTTGAAAAATGAATCTTTCCAGGAATCCAGAGCTTCTTTTAAAATGCACCGACATTACAACTCTTCTGGCATGTTAATGTCTCCTGAGGAAAGCTTTACACATGCTGGAAGCAATCCTAAATCATTTGCTCCAGAGCAATCCAGCAGAAATATAGTGGGTCTGCTTTATATTCATTCTCAGTTCAGCCTTGCAATTGAAAATGGTGCAGATAGTGACTCCATCTGCTAGGTTAGGCTTGAGTTCATGTCTCACCTTTGCAGTGAATTGCTGTCCATCTCTAAGACCTTCCCTGTGGAAACTGATGATGATGATGATGATGATGATGATGATGATGTTTATCTATACCCCACTTTTTCTCTCCACATGGAGACTCAAAGCAGCTCCCATTATACTGGCACACACAAACAAACACGCCCATAATGTATACCCCCATTATGATGTATCTCATTATTACTGAAAGTGAAAAGGTGGAATAACCTCGCAACGAAAACTACAAGGGCTGATAACATATGAGAACTTTCTGAGTGAGATATGAATAGAATGTCATATATATTGGGCCTTTGAAATCCTCTCATGAATATCAAAAGACAGGGATGCTCAAATCCCATTAGATACAATGGTTGTGGTAAAATGGGTATCCATTATATAAAATGACAAAATCACAGTATACTTTTTGAATTTTTTTAAAAAAATTTCAAGCTATGGATGGTTGAATCTGTGCATGCAGAATGTGTGGATATGGAGGGAGGTGTTGCACCTCAGCGCTGGTTCACCTTGCTCTTAGCACTCAATCCACCACAGCAGGCTAGGTTTAAACAGTTTATTGATAAAAGATAGCAAAGTCTGAATAAAAAGCAGTAAAGAAAGCAAACATCCAAATACAATGGCACTCAATAAAACCATATAATCCAGTAGTAAAAAACAATTGGCAGAATATAAATCCAAGTCTCAGATGCAGGAAATTAGTCCTGAAAATAAGGCACCCTGAACTTCAGAGCAAAAAGCAAAACACAGTTTCCATGCATGAACATGAATGAAAGACCTTTTCCATGAGCTTAAAACAAGGCAGGAGATGTGCTTCCCAAGATCAACGTTGCTCTGTCTGAAATCACTTTCTGTTTCTCTTGTATTTAGCCATGTTTACAATCCAGAAAGGCATTTCTCTGCCCTTGGTTTCCCACACGCTTATTAGCTATTTTGAGGGAACGTCTGGGCCAACGAACCTTCAATCTCAACCTTGTATCTCGGTCTAAGGAAGTTTCCTCAGACTCACTGCCTGAAACACCTAGAGCTTGTTGTGAATCTAGTGAAAGGTCACCCTTATCATTGTTTCTTGTTTCCTCGCCAGAGCCTTCAACATTCCTAGCATCAGAGCCTTCAAGATTTCCCACATCAGCATTGCTTTGGTCAACCTGCATAAACCCAAATCTCCCTTCATCATCAGACTTAACCACAACAGAAGGACTATATCATCTAGAACAGCCATGTTGATCCTTATTCTACTTTTAATGGTTAAGCATCTTGCAGTTTCAGAATTGCTGCTCTTATTGTTATTAAGAAAGTAAATCTTCCCATATTTCATTCTTGCTTGTAAGAGAGAATAATTTAAAAAATTCATTCCTACTGGGAAAGATTAGGAGTATGTTTCTTTCATAGTCTTAATGATTATTTTTGTATTATAGGATTTGGGGAGAAAAACTGCATAAAAACAAAATTTTGCACAGGGAATTACATATTTAGTGTTAAACAGAACTACTCAAACTTCACATTTTTCCCACATAAAGGCTCCATTGTAGGGAACAAATCCAGAAGTTGGTCATTTTCATGATGAGCTGTTTCCATGTGTTGAAATGCACTTTGCCACTGAAAATAAGAAAATGTGTGTTCTTTATATTCATACCACAAAATAAGACACAACAGTGTCCTTCAGCAATAGGAAAAAGAGAATTGAATGAGATATTGGCCTGCCATTTACTGTACTAGAATACAATGCAAAAATTCAATAATCATTTCCATAAATTTTGCTTCAGCTGAATTTCTTTACTTGTTTAATTTAAATAAAATTACATTATTCCATATCCTACTATGCCGCTCAAAAACTGATGAAGGAAATGGCTTATTCACCACATGAATAGACTGGAATTTGACTAGCATGACCAAGTTGATAAAATGATCAAAAAACCAAGTCTTATGTGGAATGGTTGAATTGAGTATCTGAGTGTGTTTAATCCAGAAATGAGAGAAAACAGAGAAATCACATACGATTGCCATCATCAACAGGCAAAGATTTGAAAGAATGTCAGGTTTCTAAGTACCATTTGATAGTGAAAAAGATTGCCTCTAAAGATTGCGAACTCTTCTTCATTACATGTTTTTAAAGAGAGATGGCATGGTTCTCAGGGTTGCTTTTGTAGGGATATCTGAACTGGAGCCTGGTCAACTTTGCTGCTTTCCAGTTTTGTCCAACTTATGGAGACCTTAAGGTGAACCTATCATGGAGGCTTCTGAGACCAAAAGTGTGTGCCAGAGGTTATCTAGGGTGATTTGCAGTACAGAAATAGAGCTGTCAGGGTCTTTAGCTTTCTCTGTCAAAGAGTGCTGGTGTGTCATCAAACTGCAAATCCCAGAATTCCATAGTATTGAGCCAAAGTTATTAAACTGCTTTCATTCAATACTGTAGAATAGATCTACCCTCAGTAGGTTTTCATGACCCAGAGGAATTTCAAATCCTGTTCTCCACAGATGGATCTACACTACCATACAACGTTGTTTGGTCAGTGTGAACCAATATAATGCATTATATGATAGTATAGATCCAGCCATAGTCCAGTGCTCAAGCAATGATATGCCAGCTATATGATTCTGTGTTATGTATATTTTGATAGCTGCCAGCAATCCTAAAACAACATTTAGGCCTTTGTGAGTAATGAAGTATTTAAAATACAGCATATATTCATCCTTGACCTTTAGCAGGGCATTTTCATCATTGTCACATTGAACATCATGCATTAGCATGCTGTATTAATCATTTCAAACCAATCATTCTCTTTCGGTCTCACCAACGCCACAATATTAAAAGCCAAATTCATGCTCTCTTGAGAGAATATCTTCTCAGTAGCTTAGCAGGTTTTCAGATTGATAGCATTTGTTTTCCAGATTGATAGCAATCGCTTTCATCAATCGTCCCTAACCTCAACATGTCCCATCAATCAAATAGCTTTGGATGGATGCAAGAAACAATCTTGTTATTTCTGCTAAAGTGTAGGCCTTTGGCAAATTGCCTATCTGCACAAGTTCCCTTTCTTAGAAAAAGAAGGGATACCATAGTTATTTATGGAGACACCTCCTTTTCTGCCAAGATGCCTAGATGCATTGGGAAGGTAACAAGGCAACACCATTTACCTCATGTTGTGGGAGGGAGTCTGTGGTTTTTGAAGTTTAAAAGAAGTAACACAGTTTTGGGATTCACTACCAGGTGAACTGAGTGATATCTAAATATCAGAAGTATCATAAAGTTTTATATCATTACAGGAGAGACAAAAAAGTTTCACCTTCCTTTGCTTTGTCGTTTTTCAATTCTCCTACCTCTTAGCATGACATTAAGAATAGTAGCTGAAGTGGCCAGTGAATCTCCCTTTTATTGAAATGCAACTGATTCCTTAATAATACATTGAAAGATTCATAGCACCCTTTTAAAAAAAGGAAAAAAAGGAAAGGACTCCAGGAATGGTGGTGGGGTTTCCCAGCATTCTGGCTGGTTCTGTTAATGTTGACACTCATGAATAATGATAAAACAACTTGTCCTGTAAATAATGCATCACCCAAGGTTGTATATTTAAGAACAGAACACTTGGAAGCCAAACTTCCCGACAATCAAAGGTTTTAAAAGCTGTACATGGTGCCAGCTACAATCAGTAGCAATATCTGTTAAAGTATTTATTTGCATCTTTATTTATTTAGAGTATTTATACCCTGCCCTTCAGCCAAAAAGGTTCCCAGTGATGGCTTCCCATTTATTCCTACTCTTTAGGCTTATGATTTAAATGAGACAAAAAGCACACAGAAAAGAGAATGGCAGTAGAGGAGGGGATTAAGGGCCCCATCCAGACAGATCCATAATGCGGGATCTGTCTCGGTTTTCTATCTCGGCAACTGCCAATGGCCTAACCTTAAAGAGAAATAAGATACAGGCACAGCTCCATCCCAACTGCCACTCTCCTCCTGGTCTCAAAGGGAGAGAAGACAGAGGCACAACTCCATCATGCTTGGGAATTAGAGTTGTGCACGGAATTGGTTTCTCCCATTTCATTATTTTGTTTGTTCCTTTCGTTACCTTTGGGAGTTCTACCCCACCACCATCTTCCCAAAGAGACTCGGGGTGGCTAACAAAATACAGTGAAGCATATAAACAATACATGTTTCCCCGAAAATAAGACAGTGTCTTATATTAATTTTTGCTCCCAAAGTTGTCCTAGGTCTTATTTTCAGGGGATGTCTTATTTTTCCATGAAGAAGAATTTACATTTATTGTTGAACAAAAAATGAACATTTATTATATACTGTACAATAGTTGTCATCACAAACCAGCATAACCAGACAAATTGTGAATCCTATCAAGAATTTCTTATTACTGCCATTCTATGGTATGTACATTTACCGATTGATCCTGCATGCTCTGGTGTTCTGTTCGGCGGGCATGCTTCCAAACAAAAACTTTGCTAGATCTTACTTTCAAGGGAGGCCTTATATTTAGCAATTCAGCAAAACCTCTACTAGGTCTTATTTTCTGGGGATGTCTTATTTTTGGGGAAACAGGGTACATCTAAAATGATAAAACCATAAAATTACAATCACACACATACATAATTACAATTTAAAATAAATAGATGAAATTCATAAAATGTGGTCATAGTTGTGGATAAAAACAAGTTGTTTCCAATTTACACAGCCTAGTGTTTTCCTGCTTTATCTGCTTTTGTCCTGGGACAAAAACTTTATCCTTGGAACATTGCCTCATCTGGATACCCTCTGTGAATCCTCCTTTGTATGTAACTGTCTTAAACACCTTTTGTTCATCAGACTAGCTTTGTCTAGCTGGCATAGGACTATCAGGACCTTCAACCACCCATCAAACCACATTTCACCTAGATGCACCCAGTTTTAAATGTCCTGCCTTGCCTCTGATTGGCTCAGCGGCAGAAGCGGAGTCATGCCTCCTCCAATGCAGCCAGCATCCTCCAGAACTAATGAACTGACCAGTTTTGATCAGACATCATTACTGACATACACAAGATATTCATCATGATCAACATAAAATGTGTATATTGTGGAACAAAAATGTAGTAATTGAACCCAAACAGCCTTCCTTCTCTAGTTACTGGGTTTTTGGGAATAGCCTTTTATAGGAACAGGCATGTCTGAACCATATTCCTTCTATTTTATACTTATGAATATAATGGTATTCCAGGGAATCTTTATTAGCTGGGGCATTTTTAAAATACAGTATAACTGAACCCTTGTTGCTGTTTTTTCAATGTGATTTCAGACTTGTTTTAATAACACCTCTGTCTTCATGAAGCTGTAGGCTTAGATATGCATTTTATAACAAATTCTGGAGCAATCCGCAAAAGGTGCGCTGAATTTGAGATCAGGTGGTACTGGAATTGTATGCCACCTGCTATTTATGTAAGCATCAGGTTGCACCTGAGCTTATTTAGGTGGATACTTATCCAATCAACAAGTGTCAATTTAGTTTTGTTTATTTGATATTTTGTAACTTCAAAGCACTGAGACTCTTGTAAACATCAAGTGGTAATAATGGCAATTGGCTCCATTTCCAATCCTGGTTGTAACAGAACAAGCAAAAAGTCAAACAGGGTGTTTGAATATTTCTGTGAGGCACTGTAAATATCTATAATATGAAACAATTATAAATGAAAATTATGAACAAGAAGTGCTATGCAAAACTATAAATATCTTCATGCATTTATGAGGACTGTTTGTCCTCATATCTAACTGTATCTGAAGATTTCAGCTGTGCCTTATGAAGACCATTATTTCTATTAAACAACTGCTTGTGCTAATGAGATTTGAAAGTTTTATATTAAGAACAGATGAAAAAAATCATTAAGGAAGAGAGATTTTTCATCCACATTCATAAAATTACATGCTAATAAAACGGGAAATAAGATTTTGGCACTTGCTAATACAAATTGATTTTTTTTTTGTACGATCATGCAGACAAAGGCAAAAAAGAGGATGTTAGAAGAAAGAGACCACAACATGAAAGATGGCCCAGCTGAATGATTTCACTCATCCTAGATACAGTATGACCCTCTTATCCATGGATTTGATATCCACGATTTCAATTACTTATGCTTAAAAAAATCCCCTCCCCAGAAGTGTTTCTGGGCCTCTCTAGGTCCTCCATTGTGATCCTATAGTATATTTCTGGCTCCAATATATAGGGTTTGCTATTACCTGTGGTTTCAGGTATCTGTGTGGCAGTCTTGGAATGTATTCCCCGTGGATATGGAGGTTACACTATATTTTGTCTTCTCCTTCTTTAAAGTTTTCTTCCTCTGGATAATCCATTAAATGTTAGAATCATAGAGGTGGAAAAGAACAACGAAGGTTATCAAATCAAATTCTATTCTGCCATGCAGGAACATCCAACTAATACTCTCCTGAATGGTCTTTGTCCAGCCTTTCTATTTTAAAGTACCTGTACACAAAAAATTCCAGTGACCCTGAAGGAGGCTGTAGTAAAACTTTTACTTAAAAAAAAATCACCCACTGGATCCCACTCAACTAAATAATCACCAGTTTCAAATCTCCCCTTTTTGGACAAGGTTCTGGAGACAGTGGTGGCCTCTCAGCTCGAGAAGTTCTTGGAAGAAACTGATCATCTGGATCAATTTCAATATGTTTTAGATCTGGTTACAGAACTGAAATGGCATTGGTTCCCTTGGTAGATGATCTATGCAGAGAACTAGACAGGGGGAGTGTGAACTAGATAGTTGGTTCTCCTGGACCTCTCAGCAGTGTTCGATACCATCAACCATGGTTCTGAGTCATCTTGCTGGGATGGGATTAGGAGACACTGTTTTACAGTGGTTTCATTCTTTCCTAGAGGCCCAAACCCAGAAATTGGTGCTGAGTGACTACTGTTCGACCCCTTGGCCATTAGCCTGTGGTCTTCCTCGGGGATCTAATCTGTCACCCATGCTGTTTAACATGAAAATGAGTTTTTCCTAATGAGTCTTAGGAGTTTTTAATAACCTCTTTAATCTGAGGTTAGGGAATTTTTTAAATGGTATTTGTTGTAAGTTATTAATTTGTTGTATATGCTGTAGTCAAATTGGGTTATTTCTTTTAAATTGGCTTATAATATTTTAGTTGAATATGTATCTTATGTATTTATGTATATGTATTTGTATTTCTATGGGCCCCTGGTGGCACAGTGCGTTAAAGCGCTGAGCTGCTGATCTTGCGGACCAAAAGGTGCTAGGTTCAAATCCTGGGAGCGGAATGAGTGCCCGCTGTTAGCCTCAGCTCCTGCCAACCTAGCAGTTCGAAAACATGCAAATGTGAGTAGATTAATAGGTACCACTCCAGCGGGAAGGTAACGGCGCTCCATGCAGTCATGCCGGCCACATGACCTTGGAGGTGTCTATGGACTCTTAGAAATGGAGATGAGCACCAACCCCCAGAGTCGGTCAGGACTGGACTTAACGTCAGGGGAAAACCTTTACCTTATTTGTATTTTTAAACCTTTGTACACCACTTTCAATCCCACCCATGGGAGAAAAGCAGGATAAAAATGAAATAATAATAATAATAACAACAACAACAACAACAACAAATCACTGGGAGAAATCATCTGGAGTTTTGGAGGTCTGTGCCACATCTATGCATATGACATCCAACTTTATTATTCCTTTCCACCAAAAGCCAAGGATGTTGTTCTGATCCTAAATTGAATTCTGTCAGCAGTAACGGACTGGGTGAGAGTGAACAGATTGAAATTAAATCCAGACAAGACAGAGGTGCTCCTGGTCAGTCGGAAGGTAGGTCAGGGTATGCTGGATGGGGTTAGACTCCCCCTGAAGACACAGGTGTGCAGCTTGGGGGTGATATTGGATTAATTGCTGACCCTGCAGGCTCAAGTGTCAGCGGTGTCCAGGAGTGCTTTTGCACAACTAAAACTTTTGTGCCAGCTGTGCCCATATCATGAGACACCAGATCTGGCCATGGTAGTATATGCCTTAATTACATCTTGACTGGACTTCAACGCGTTCTATGTGGGGCTGCCTTTAAAGAACGCTCGGAAACTTCAGCTGATGCAGAGATAAGCAGCCAGGTTACTAACAGGAACACTGTACAGGGAAAGAACAACTACCATGCCACGGCAGCTCCACTGGCTTCCAGTCTGCTACCGGGCGAAATTCAAAGTGCTGGTCATTACCTTCAAAGCCCTAAATGGTTCAAGTCCAGACAACCCATCAATCGCCTTTCCTCATTTGAGCCTGCCTGGTCATTGCACTCATCAGAACAGGCTCTCCTCTTGGTCCCACCCTCGTCTCAAACCCAGTTGGTTTTGGGACAAGAGAGAGTTTTTCTTGCAGGACTCTTCAACTGTAAACTAAAAAACATGTATCATATTCTACAGTTGATGGTTGTTGGGGATGTCAGGTCTAGCAGTTTGTGATGGAAGGGGTTAATGTAAGTCTTAGTTCTACAGGGCTGAGTAATCTGTAAGTAGGAGTTTCAGGTGAAAGCAAGTAAGGATGGAGGCATGCAAGGGATAGGTTGCAGCTGGGTTGTACTGGATATAAGGAGCTAGCCTGGAGAATGATTTTTGGGAGAAAAGTATTTGCCTTACTTTGGCTGTGGATGCTGCTGGTTTTCCACCCAGGTTTGTGGATTTTAGGTATCCTGACCTGTCTCCTGAACTCTTGGTGTAGAGTCCTGATCCTTGGACTTTAGTCATTGAACTCTCGGTGTTTGACTATTGGACTGGACCTTTTTTTGACTGTACCTACATCGGTGTTTGCTATCAGTTTTGTTTTGATTCTGTGGCTGAGTGCTATCTTTATGTTTTGCATTGGGACTTTGAAAACAGACAGTGTGCTGCTTTAATTAAACAGTTTTACACAAGCTGGGTGTTTGTTTTGTTTCATCTCTGCCTGTGTACTGGCAGAGCCTTGGCGTTGTGACATTCTCTGCAGTTGTCCCCTGTCTCTGGAACTCCCTCCCAAAGGAGATCAGCATGGCCTATCTTTTACTGTGCTGGAGGCCTCTGCAATCCCAGAAAATCAAATGGTATCTTAGAGGGATTGATAGCAGTGCCCAAAAGCAAATACACAAGCAAAGTTTTGCTTGTAGGACTCTTCAACTGTAAACTTAAAACAGGTGTCACACAATGGCCAACTCAACACAGTCTTGTGAATAAGATAATTACAAAAAAAAAAAAAAAATCCCAGCAGGATATCAGTTAACATTTTTGTGGGGGAAGATACCATTGTCTGGAGATACTAATCGGCTGGAAAGACTTCCTTATGGTGTCATGTCACTTATTGATTCCACACTTCCCAGTGCTGCTATAAAACTAGCTTAATTTCTGACCTACCATTGAAGCTACCAACCAATGGAGCAGGCTGAGAGTCTGCTGCCCCATTTGCTCAATTACCTTGAGGACCAGGTCAACATGTAGACAAGGTTTGAAGGCAAAATGGAGCAGAGGCTTATTGCTTTTAGGCCTGAAAGGATGTCTAAAACAGAGTCTGTGCTCAAACGGATGGGACATAAGCATGCAGTACAGTACAAGACATTTTATTTTCTCTCACAACCATTCAAAGTCCCTGCGCCTTTCCCTGACTGGTCAGAAACTGGCCCAGTTTCAGTTCTTTATAGGAAGGGAATCGGGAGGTGGGTGGGGGAGCGGGATGGTAACTAGATCCGTATAGGTCCTTTTTAACTTGTGGAATTGTGAAATATCATTTTAATTCAGCCAGCACCATAAACACTCAGACTCAGAGACTACCTCAGCCCTGTTGGCTTGTTGCAAACTACCTTTTTATGTTTAATGTTTTAACTGTTTACTAATATTAGATCTATTAGTAAATATGTCCTAAATGTTTGACTTATATATTTAAATTTCAAATTTTGTTATTTTTGAGTTGCTCTATAAGTAAACCTGATGTTGTTTATTTTTTACGATGATTTAATCTGTCATGTTTTCACATGTATGTTTGGCATTGAATTTTGCCATTATGTTGTAAACCACTTTGATCTCCTCCCAGGGGTGAGAAAAGTGGTAAGTAAATGCAGGAAATAAATAAAAATAAATAAATAACCTGGGCTCCTGTTAACTGGGGAATCCTCATGACATCAGAGGTGGATGGATTATCCTCAATGGCAGAAAAAAAATAAACAGCTCTCATTTGGTCATTTGAAATCAGAGTCATTTGGAAGGTCCACCCTGGAAGATGAGGCAGATAGGCAAAACAGTCCATGATAAGCAAAACAGTCCATGATAAGCAAAACAGTCCATGATAAGCAAAACAGTCCATGATAAGACTATTTACCAAATTTAGTTTTTGCAAAAGGTGAGCCTCAGGGCCCTTCCACACAGTCATATAACTTAGTATATCAAGGTAGATAACCCACAATATTTGCTTTGAACTGGGTTATCTGAGTCCATACTGCCATATAACTCAATTTAAAGCAGATAATTCAGGATTGTATACAGCTGTGTGGAAGCGGCCCCAGAATATCAAGGCAGATAATCCACAATATCTGCTTTGAACTGGATTATCTGAGTCCACAGTGTCATATAATCCAATTCAATGTGGATTTTATACTGCTGTATAAAGTCCACATTGAACAGGATTATTTAGCTGTGTGGACTCAGATAATCCAGTTCAAAGCAGATATTTTGGATTATATGCCTTGATATTCTGGGTAATATGACTGTGTGGAAAAGCCCTCAGAAACACAATGGGACTGTTATGTAAATATGAACAGTTTAATGTAGAACATACATATTTTATATGTTAGCTGTTGATGTCTGGCGGTAGCCAATTTGCGGATTCCCTCGGGAGATTGAAACTTCTGTTTTAAAAAAATTGTACTATGGGGAAAAAAGCATACAACCTACAAAATTCAACAAAGTACAAATATTTTCCCCAATTCCACCACCACCCTTGTTCCCATTCGTGAACCCCCATCCAAGACTTCCAACACCACACCCTATGGAACTAGTGTCTAACAAAACTCTATCCTTATCATTACATTAATTAATGCCCTGCGCGGCCATTTGAAAATTTATTTCTGTCTTCTTTTTTAAATACCCAAAGGCAAGTATCCATTTTCTAGCAATCTATTCATTGTTTCCTCCTCTTATGCCATTTGAATATGCTTGACTAATTTCCTTCTCCAATCCTTAAGGAGTAGTTCTTTTTCTCCCTTCCAAGACTTTATTGTTGTAATTCTTGCAGCCACAAAACTATATTGGCAAATTTCTATATCTTTTTTACTGATTCTCTCTTGAAACAAGCCCAGTAGGCATATTTCTGGGTTTTTGTTAACCATTTTAGAAATAATTTTATTAGTTTCTTTCATCATCTTTTCCCATTTTTTAACCTCCTTACAAGCCCACCAAACATGGAAGAAGATGCCTTTCTGCACTTTGCATCTCCACATTGGATTTTATCAATTTTAGCCATTAATTCTGGAGTTATATAGCTTCTATAGAATATTTTATATACATTGTTTCTAATGGACCCAGCTATTGAAAATGTAAATTCTTTTTTCCCAAAAGTATTTCCAGTCATCCAAATCTATATTTTTCCCTAAGTCTCTGGCCCAGGAAATCATTACTGTTTTTATTCAATTATCTTACAGTTTATACTATAGAATGTATTTATATAACCTGGAGATCAATCCTTTATTTTCTTTCTCCAAAATGTTCTCCAACTCTGATTTCCTTTTGGAGAACCCAGATTGAAACTTCTGTTGATGGAATTAACTTTTCTGGCCTGCATTTTCTACTCCTAATGCACGCAAATGGAGAGCTGGAAAAGCCCCCCACACAAGCAGGGGCTTTTTGTTTTAGTTATCTCGAAGCTTTGGACTGCATACAAACCTCCAGAGAAAGAGACTCCAAGGTAGCAATGGATTCCAAGACTGAACAGCGCTTACCATCAAGAGTTTCTTCCTGGTGTTTAGGTGGAAGTTTTCCTGGAGTTTGAATCCATTGGCCTAGACTCTGGAGCAGCAGAAAGTAAGCTTGCTCCTTCCTCAATATGACATCCTTTCAAATATTTAAACATAGCTATCAATCCCATCATAATGTTTTCTTTTCCAATCTAAACATACCCACTTCCCAAGCACTCCACATAGAGGTTGGCTTCCAGACCTTTGATCATTATGGTTGCCCTTCTCTTTTCATATTCCAGCTTCTTAATATGCTTCTTGAATTATGCTTCCAGAAGTGGACACAGGGTTCTAGGTGAGGTGTGACCAAAGTAGACCAAATATCCAAACCAAAATTCTCAGTAAATGGATGTTAATTTTGTGCAGGAATTAATTCCTCATGCACTATTTTGTGTTTCAGCCAGAACTGTAGTAGGCTCCATAGCAGTTTCTTTCATAAGAAAGAGCTTTTAAAAACTTCTAAGGATATTATTTCATTGTCTTATGATTTGCTGTCTTTTACTGCCATCTCTTGTACAAAATAAGCATAACATGCCAAGGAGGGTTTTTGTGTGTTGTTGAAGGCTTTCATGGCCGGGATCCTCCAAGGTGAACCCAATGGATACTCCACCATAGACATTAGAAGAGCTATAAGCCAGGAGAGTAAAGACAAAGATCCACCCAGATGAAAGGTGTTTTTACCATAATCAAGGGAACTACTGACCGCATAGGCAAGCTGATGAAGAAACACAACCTACAAACTATCTACAGAACCACTAAGAAAATCCAAAAAATGCTACGTTCAGCAAAGGACAAGAGGGATCCTCTCACCTCTGCAGGAGTCTACCCTTTACCATGCAGCTGTGGACATGTCTACACAGGGACCACCAAACGCAGCATTGCCCAAACACAAGTTAAAGAACATGAAAGGCACTGCAGACTAACTCAACCAGAGAAGTAAGCCATAGCAGAACAGTTGATGGACCAACCTGGACACAGTATATTATTTGAGAACACAGAAATGCTGGACCACTCCAACAATGATCATGTCAGACTACACAGAGAAGCCATTGAAATCCACAAGCATGTGGACAACTTCAACAGAAAGGAGGAAACCATGAAAATGAACAAAATCTGGCTACCAGTATTAAAAAACTCCAAAATCAGAATGGTAAATAAGGAGCAGCACTCTGAAAACAGAAGAATTCCAGACAGGAATCAATCAGGAGCAGCTAATGATTCTGAACAAAGGATTTCCTCAGGCCAGGAGGTGAAACTTGGAAGGCCATTTAATGCTAATGAAGGTGATTAATTACAACATTCACACTTGCCTCCAATTGACAAGAGTTCTTCTCTCACCCTGGACTTTCCACAGATAAACTTTCCTTGCTTAGTTTCTCCATACCTCACAACCTCTGAGGATGTCTGCCATAGACGTGGGCGAAACATCAGGAGCAAATACTTCTGGAACATGGCCATACAGCCCGGAAAACGTACAACAACTTTGAGATTTTTTTGTGTGTGTCAGGAGCGACTTGAGAAAAAGCAAGTCGATTCTGGTGTAAGAGAATTGACCATCTGCAAGGATGTTGCCCAGGGGATGCCTGGATGTTTTGATGTTTTTACCAGCCTTGTGGGAGGCTGCTCTCATGTCCCTGCATGGAGCTGAAGCTGATAGAGGGAGCTCATCCACGATCTCCCTGGGTTGGATTCAAACCAGCAACCTTCAGGTCAGCAACCCAGCCTTCAAGCCATCAGTCTTGCTGGAACAAGGGATTAACCCACTGCGCCACCAGGGACTCTATCACCAAGAAGATGATACTTCTCCCTTAGGTTTAAAAAAAGATAAATTGAGAAATTGAGAAATTATATGAAAAGATGTACCTAGAGATTAGAAGTAACTTGTTACAAAGTGTGATTGGCTCACATTTTCTCCTTTTTTTTCATGGTGATGCATAGCATCATGATTGCAACTTGATTAAGGGGCATACTCACTTCCTTTTAGATGTTAAATATTATGTTTTAGTTCCAGTGAGCTCTTTGTATCTGGTGGGGTTTGATTCCAGGCCCCCCAGTGGATACCAAAATCTATGGATTTTCAAATCCCTTTATATACAATTATGTAGTAAAATTGTGCCTCTTATAGAAAAAAAATGAAGGTTTGCTTTTCGGATTTAAAAAAAATATTTTCAAGCTGTGGATGGTTGGGGATACAGAATCTATGGACATGGAAGGGTGACCATACATTTATAGTTATGGTGCTGTGGCTCTCACAAAATCATAGATGGAACTTAGGAATTGCCCCTCAGTGTGGCACCAGAGATCTCTGATAAAGAAGGGTAAAAAAAAAACCCTCACAAAACTACAAACCTCAGAATTCCAGAGCATCGAACATAATAGTAAGTGTGGGACCAAACTGCAATAATTTTGTAGTGTATACAGAATATCTTCTCATAGTCCTTCACACCCTTAACCCGACAGAGACAGCCATGTTTCCGACATCAGCAAAATGGTCCCACATGTTGCCCTTTTCAAAGACATAAAAAAGTGATTTTGTTCTGCATCTGTATAGTGTCTAGAATGAAGAAAGTCATAGTAGCATTCTATTCCACTTTGGTTAGATTTCACCCGGAACAACACTGTGTCCAATGCTGGTTAGAACAATTCAAGAAATTCTAGAAATTCTCCAAAGAAGGGTAGCCAAAATGATCAAAGGTCTAAAAGCCAAGCCCTACAAGAAGTGGCTTAGGGAGATTGCTATGTTTAGCTTGGAAAAGAGAAGGTTGAGAGTGGACATTATAGTGATGGCTACGTATTTTAAGAGATGGAGCATGCTTGTTTTCTGAGGGTGGTCCAGACAGTGGTAATGTCCACTTCTACCCAGGTTAAAAAACCTGGGTCAAGATAGACTGTAGTCCGCACACCGCCAAAAAAGCATGTGCTTTCCATGGGTGTTGTCAGCATGTCTTACTAAGAGAATAGAGAGACAGTTCCAACCCCTCTCCAACCCCCCATAACCTCTTTTAAAAATAAAAGTACTTACCTGGCCTCTGTTAGTATGGTGATGGAGCTCTCCTAGTGTGTAGGAATGATGTGCCAGGAGAAGGGGGGACAGGAGTCATTTTCCTCCCCCCTTTTCTTACCTGGAGGCCTGTCACCACGGCAATGAAGGCTGGGTAAGTTCTTTCATTTAAAAAAAAATGGTTTTGGGGAGGGAGTAAGAGCCCTGTCGTGTTTCCTGGGTCTGATTCAACCCGGAAAATGTGCAACGGCTGTGCAGACGGCCCCTTCTGAAGTCCCAGGACTTCTGATGGGCCAGTCCAGACAGTGGCCACAGTGGGTTTGTCCTGTACCTTCCCAGAAGGCATGGAACAAACCCACTAACAAATGCATTTGCTACAAAGCAGGGTTTTCCTGCTTTTTGGCAAAAGCATTTGCAATTTTGTGGGGCGTCATATGGAATATCCAGAAGGGTGTACATTCTGTGCCCTGTCTTGATGCACCCAGAGATTGTAAAGACTACAACACAGAGCAATGGATTCAAAGTACTAGAAAAGAGATTCCACCTAAACATTAGTAAAATCTTCCTCACTCAGTAATTGACATTAACAAGACATTGGAAAGCTTGAGCTCATGGTTTTTTTCTCCTGCCAAGTGTGTTGCAATACTTTATCCTTTACCTCCCTCTAGTGAGGTTGCTTGGCCATAGAAGAAAACAAAATGCTTGCTGTTGTGTATTCCAGATCAGATTACCAAAATGTTGATAGTTATTTGGAGAATTAGCTTAGCAGCCTGTTTGGACAGCTATGAGAATATATTAAAGGGTACAATAGGTATATTGAATTCGACTTGGCCTTCATTTTTTCCTTTATTACCCTTGTACACAAGAATGCAATATTTTATTAGAATTCTCTCTGGTGGGGGAGATTACATGTTTTTGTGAATTGTTTTTCAAAGGACCTTCTGTATTCTAGAGTTTTGACACTTTACATTTTTCCCCCTGAAGCTCCACTGCTTCCTCATCAAAACATTGAAGCCTTATTGGTTTCAA
The DNA here is from genome assembly GCF_035594765.1 of Anolis carolinensis. Lineage (NCBI taxonomy): Eukaryota > Metazoa > Chordata > Lepidosauria > Squamata > Anolidae > Anolis > Anolis carolinensis. The sequence continues at coordinate 315,224,440 of NC_085842.1, forward strand.
AGCAAGGCAATTCTTGTACAAAGAAAAAATTGGCAGGAAGTACAGAAATCAGGAAAAAACTCATAATGCTTGGTCATTTGTACAGGATCCTGTGATCCTTCAAGAAACACTTTCTCACTAAGGATGATAAAATTGATTATTATTTTCATTTCTATATCAATTTTTTCATGTAACAAGAGGTAGTGGCTGGGTTCAGATTGACCACAGTGGTCCATGCTCTAGTTACCTCAAGGATGGATTACTGTAACGCGCTCTACGTAGGGCTGTCCTTGAAGACGGTCCGGAAATTACAGTTGGTACAACGGTCGGCAGCCAGGTTACTAACTGGAGCTGCTTACAGGGAGCGGTCAACCCCCCTGTTCAAGCAGCTTCACTGGCTGCCGATAATATTCCGGGCCCAATTCAAGGTGCAGGTTATTACCTATAAAGCTCTAAACGGTTCAGGACCTGCCTATCTTCATAACCGTGTCGTCCCCTATGAACCTACACGCTCCCTGAGATCTTCCGGGGAGGCCCTCCTCTCACTTCTGCCTTCCTCACAGATACGTCTGGTGGGGACAAGAGAGAGGACCTTCTCTCTCGGCTGTGGCCCCTAGGCTCTGGAACTCCCTCCCCAGGGAGATTAGGTTGACACCCTCCCTACCATCCATTAAGAAACAATTGAAAACCTGGATGTTTGGGCTGGCCTTTGGAGAGACAGCTATTGGATGACAGCCTCATTATAATTCTATCTTGAATGTTATTAGGCTCCTTTCATCGGGATATTTTAATCTAATGATTTTATCTTATATTGCTGCTATAGTCCCCCCCCCCACCCCACCTTTGAAGTTGACGGATTTGCATTGGTGGTTGTTTGATATTATTACTGTTATATAAACCTTTGTTTTAACTTCTGTTTTATCATCTTCATGTGTTTTAAACTGTGTATATTGTTTAATGTATTTGTGCTGTTACTTTTGTAATGTTGTGAGCCGCCCTGAGTCCCCACGGGGAGATGGTGGCGGGGTATAAATAAAGTATTATTATTATTATTATTATTATTATTATTATTATTATTATTATTATTCAGACATTTATTTGGAGTACTTTCCATCCTATAATGCTCAGTACCAATTGTTGGCATGAGAAATGGGGAAGCAGAGCTGTTAGAACCTCTTTGAGAATATATTGTAGCAGATGGTCTATCTTAAAACATATACAATAGATTGCATCTACATTTATAGAATGAATTCAGTTTGAAGCCACTTCAACTGCCATGGCTCCATCCTATGGAATTGTGACATTCGGTAAAGCAAAGGCTAAAGGAGGCTAAAGATCTTATAAAGTGACAACTTTTATGATCTCATAACTTTGAGCCATGGCAGATAAAATGGTGCCAAAAAACTGGATTAATTCTATGGTCCAGATGCACCTGCAGAGAGAGGCCCCATCTACACTAGCACATAATGCTGTTTTAAACTGCAATGTATGGCTAGTGTAAACCCATAAAATGCAGTTAAATTCAGTTAAATTGCATGATATGAGTCTACACCAGGCATGGGCAAACTTCGTCCCTCCAGGTGTTTTGGACTTCAACGCACATAATTCCTTACAGCCTACTGGCTGTTAGGAATTGTGGGAGTTGAAGTCCAAAACAACTGGAGGGACGAAGTTTGCCCATGCCTGTTCTACACTAACCATTATATAGCAATGTAAATGGGACTGGAGGCACAACTTTATTGGTGATTGATGTAACATTGACCGCTAGGGGGAACTTAGAAGTATTCCAGTATTCTAGTATAGGAATAACTATAACATTGACAATACAAAGTGCAATGGGATGCATCAGGAAATGGAAAAATTATAATTGTATCCCCCTGCTATAGTCAAAATAGAAAGTAAAACAGTTATTGTAATATATATACGATGATTTTGCACTGTTATATTGTGTTATGATTTGCTGTTTATTTTGTTATATTGTATGGTGTCTGGGCATGGCCCCATGTAAGCCGCCCCGAGTCCCCATTGGGGAGATGGTGGCGGGGTATAAATAAAGTTTTATTATTATTATTATTATATTTTCTGGACAACATTCCAGGCTTTCTCTGTTTTTCATATTCATGCACACACACACACACACACACAGAGCCAGAGTGAGATATAGTGTCACACAATGCATTGGATAAAGTGAGATTTCACCTCCCCATTCCATATACAAAAATGAGCAAGAAAGGAGAGTTTTGGAGACCCTGTTGGGTGACATAAATGAATCTCAGAGGGAAAAAAATTAAATCCCCAAAACAACAGAATTGGCTGGAAACCTACTTCTTGTTTTGCAATCATTCACACGTGTACTCACACACAATGTTAAATGCTGCAAGGAGAGGTTGCAAGCTACTTTAAAATGAATTGCCACTCTTGTAGACTTTCAAGAGAAGCAATCTGATTCTTTTTTGGGAGAGGGGGCAAGAAAAAAGGGCTTGCAAGATTGTAAAATCTGGCAGGATAATAAAATATAGAGTTAGAAGAGAGTTCAAGGAGCATCACATTGAATTGTTGCCATGCAGAAATGCACAAGAAAGTAATTTTGAGAAATGGCGATCTAACCTCTATTTAAAGATTTACTAAAAGCATATTCCACCACTGTAGGCAGTCTATTTCTCAGTTGAACAATTCTTGTGCTAAAAAGGTTCTCTTTAATGTTTAGGTAGAAGTTCTATTCTTCTACAGTCAGAACTTTACATGTGCCTGGATTAGGGGTCCAGGACCTCTGGAAAGGTAGAGAAATCACAAATAAAAAGCTTCTTTTTTAACTTGAGAGAATATTTTAAGGTATCTCTAGTTCTTCTAGTGTGAATCTATGGTTACATAGAGAATGCACTGTTAGACAGAAATGCATTGACAGTGATCCTATTGTGTAAAATTATGTAAAATACCGTTTTAATGGACGTGAGGTCAAACACCTGCAGAATGATTAAGTGTGTGTTGATGTATTACCTAAGGGACATGCTGCAAAGGCTGTCATGACCATGTGACATTCATGACAAGGGTTGCATGATTCATTTTGTCCCTGGTTGATGACTGGCCAGCAATGGTTGTAAGATAGGAAATGCTTGTTTTTGCTCTTGCCATGCAAATTCTCTTGCCATGTAAACTCTCTTGTTTGTGTATCTGCTGTCTACATCTTAAGAATATTTCTGTATATGCCACCGACTAACTGGGGATCAGGGGATCCTCATCTGCGTGTATTAATATATAGAGCAACGTATCAAGATTAAACATCTCCTAAGTTTGGATAAAAACTGAATTAGTGAGTTTTTCTAAACAGTGTGCAGAGCTAGTAAGCACTCTGCTATATATGTTTATTTTTGCTTGCCTCTGAAGCACTTAGTACAGTGCACAGCATATCCAGGGAGGATGTGATTGGGAAAACTATAAATCATGAACCTATTCCACCTCAACATGGTTAACCTCTGCCAGAAGTTGACAACAGAATTTGCTAGAGATGTCTTCTGGATCAGGCATGGTCAAACAAAGGCCCAGGGGCTGGATGCGGCCTTCTTGGTGCTTACCCCAGGCCCTCCTTATTTTCCCTGACTTCTTGGCAGGGCATGGCAGCCCACTGCAATATTATGCCAAAAGGATGGGAGAGGAAGACACGTAGCATCTGAGAGCCCTCTGGAGCACTCTCAGCCACTGTGTGTCTCGACCTCCTCCCGACATAAGGACAGGGCGAGCGGTCCTATCCTTATGTCAGGAGGATGGCTCTTAGAAGGCACGTGGTGTTTGAGAGCCCTCTGAAGCACTCTAAACCACTGCCTGTCTTGCCCTCCTCCTGGCATAATGCCAAGAGGACATCTTGAGAACCAGGAGGAAGAAGATGGGGAGGGTGATGAGGGGAGGATTGGGGCCGTCACTGTGTATCCCACTTTCTTTCTGGCATAAGGATAGGGTGAGGAGGACAACCTCGCTAGTATCTGACACTACTGGCACTTTTATGCTCCAGTTCTTTTTAGGAGCCAACCCAGGATTTCATCAAGCATGTTTGTTTTATGTGACCTCATTTGTTTTGACTTGCTTTATTGTTGATTGATTTGTTTATTGCTGTGTTTTATATTGTTTGTTTTGCCTGGGCTTGGCCCCATGTAAGCCGCCCCGAGTCCCCTTGGGGAGATGATGATGATGATGATGATGATGATGATGATTATTATTATTATTATTATTACTATTGCAATGCGCTCTACGTGGGGCTGCCTTTGAAGACGGCCCGGAAATTACAACTAGTACAACGTTCGGCAGCCAGGCTTTTAACTGGAGCGAATTACAGGGCGCTTTCAACGCCTCTGTTTAAGGAGCTCCACTGGCTGCCATTTATTTTCCGGGCCCAATTCAAGGTGCAGGTTATCACCTACAAAGCCCTTAACGGTTTGGGACCCACCTACCTTAGAGACCACATCTCCCTCTATGAACCCACATGTTCTCTTCGCTCGTCGGGGGAGGCCCTTCTCTCGCTCCCACCACCCTCACAGTCACGGTTGGTGGGGACGAGAGAGAGGGCCTTCTCCGTCGTGGCCCCCCGGCTTTGGAACTCTCTACCTAGAGAGATCAGGCAGGCCCCTACCCTCCTCTCCTTCCGGAAGAGCTTAAAAACCTGGCTCTTCCAAAAGGCCTTTGATGTTTAGTTGTTGCTGGATTGATCTATCTGTCCATTCCATAATAGTCCCATTGTTGTTGTCTTGCCATTTTATACCGCACTTTATTGTCCATTCAACTGTGAAATCCTTTTCCCATTTCGTAACACTCTGCACTTTGCCTGGGATCTACAAATTAGTCTCCTGTTTTTAACACTGTATCCTGCTTGTTGATTTTAATGATTGTTTTTATTGATGTTGATGTTTTTTACTGGGATAATTGTTTTATTGCTTTGTTGCTGTTATTTGTTTGTTTTATTGGGCCATGCCCCATGTAAGCCACCCCGAGTCCCTTCGGGGAGATGGGGCGGGGTATAAAAATAAAGTTATTATTATTATTATTATTATTATTATTATTATTATTATTATTATTATTATTATTAACCTGAGAATGATCCAAGCCGTGCCCTGCCCCCTCCTGGCCCCACCCTCTCTTGGACCCTTCCCCTCCAAGGCCAACTCCACCCAGTGCGTGCCTGGCCCTCCTCCCTCTTAGCCCTGCTCTCCATCCAGACCCACAATGTGGCCCCAAGAGAAAAAGGTTTTCCCATGCCTGTTCTAGATTCTCTAATTACTTACTTACTTACTTAGGCAATCCCTCGTAGTTCGAGGATGATGGTCCTCCAAGTCTTGGAAGACACCTGTGCGTGATTTTTTTTAATGTGTGGAGGTCAGTGCATGGCCGGTCAACACACAGTCTTCACAGAGTGAGGTTCCAGCAGTGGTGTGATTGACACAATGAGAGTGGCCTCTCAGTCTGTTGCAGCCTTCTTCTGCCTTCACAGCTGTTGTAACATGTACCATGTTATCCTCTGCCTGCTCCGCCATTGAGGTCTTTGGGTTTTCGGATTGTTCTTGGTCTGGATCCTCCCGTGGCCACTCCTGGGAGTGTGTGACTCCCGTGGTTGTGCCCTCAGGTTCATTGGAACACACAAGCCCCCTCACCACGTCAAGTTGACAATCCATCAAGGAGGCAATCTCTAATGCAACTCTATAGAGGGCTGACTCTAATTTAAATCTATTGATCTATGTCCTTCCTCCACTGTTTATATGACATCCCTCCAGATTTTTTAAGGGTGCCTATTGTGTCACCTTTCATTCTTCTCTTTTCCAAATGAAACAGACCCCATTCCTTCAGCTTCTCTTCATAGGGCTTTGTTTCCAGACCTTTGACCATCATGGTTGCCCTGCTCTTGACATATTCCACTTGTCAATTCAGAGATCTATAAGCAGCCTTTGGACCACAAGTGATCCTAGGGTTATGCTTTGTCCATCCTAGGGCTACAATGATAATTGGATCATGCATCATGTCTGCCATAAAAAATGTCCTCAATACCACCTGAAGGCACTCACATTTCTGCCCACCAATATCTCAGTGCACTTCCCCATTATCTGCTGCCTGGGACAACTGCTTTACTCTGGCTAATAAATCAATTGTTGTTGTATGCCTTGCAGTCATTTCCAACTTATGGCAACTCTAAGGTAAACCTATCACAGGGTTTCCTTGGCAAGAGTTGTTCAGAAGGGAAATTAGATAGCTTCTTGTACAATATTTTTCAAAGTATTTACACAAGCAAATCAAGTTTAACACCAGTATAAGCAATTAGTACGGTTCCAGCCACTTACGACTTTTAATTTGAATACAGTGTTATACCCAATGCTTGCAATTTGATACTCTGTCCATGGAAATTTGCACTCCTCTCAACACCAGAAGCAGCATTAAAAAGTGGGTGCCTACTGCAATGGCTGCTTACAGCCCCATGGGTTGCTAGGAGGCAGACATCTAGACAATATTTAGCTTCAATTTTCAGAGAGCCAACTGTTGTAATGGATTTCCATTGACCCAGAAAGGCAACTGTGCTTCTTCTAGAGACCCTCTACACAGGCACATAGTGTTCTTCAGAACTGGCATGAAAAATATTGGTTCTGAGCCACATTACAACCACACAGACATGTTCTGAACCACTGATCAGCCTGACAGCCCACTTGTGCCAAAGCCAGTTTGGCGCCATTGAGCATGGGCTCGGTTTCCTCACTGCTTACATCTCCGACTTTCCCCTGGAGAAGAAAGAAAAAGCACCTGCAGGATGATATGCAGCCTCTTCTTCCTGGTCCCATGCCATGAGACTGGCAAAGGAACTTGGGAAAAGCAGGGGGGGCGCGCTTTTCCCAGGTTCATTTGCAGTCTTAAGGCACAAAACCAGGAAAAGGAGGCTGCTACCTTGCACAAGGTGGGTTTTCTTTCTTCTCTGATGGAAAATCAGGGCTCCAAAGGGCAGGAAGGAACTGCCATCCCACATTCCCTGGTTGCCTGAGCCTAGAGAATGTATGATGACTGTGGAAACAGTGACCCTGGATCATATTCAGAGATTTGGAATGGCTGTCCCCATTGCCCCAACACCACCTGAAAATGAAAGGAGAAGCCTTTGCATTTATCTGTGTACGTGTGTCTGTCTCATTGTATTGTAACAAGGCACTGAATGTTTGCCTGTATTTGCTTATATATACACACACATACAGTAGAATCTCACTTATCCAACAATCACTTATCCAACGTTCTGGATTATCCAATGCATTTTTGTAGTCAATGTTTTCAATACATCATGATATTTTGGTGCTAAATTCGTAAATACAGTAATTACTACATAGCATTGCTGTGTATTGAACTACTTTTTTGTCAAATTTGTTGTATAACATAATGTTTTAGTGCTTAATTATCATAACCTAATTTGATGTTCAATAGGCTTTTCCTTCATCTCTCCTTATTATCCAACATATTCACTTATCCAACATTCTGCCGGCCCGTTTACGTTGGATAAACGAGACTCATATGGAATCCATCAAGTATTGCATCTTAGCGGTCAATGAAATGAACTAGTAGGACCATGAGCATGCATACAGAATAATGCATAAATGCACAAAATAAATCATATTTTGACCTGAGTAAATGGAAACTTAATGATTGCATTGCAAAACAAAAACGTATCAGACTTTAACATTTTAGACGACTTGGCATGGAATGACCCATTAGAGCAGGGAATTTAACTGGCCTTTGAGTGTAGGAAGTCGGATGTCACAAAAACATAACTTGGCTCAAGCTGCAATTCTGCAACTTGGGGTGCATCTACACTGCAAAATAATTCAGTGTAGAGTGGCATTACCCTGAATGTGTCCATGTTACACATAGGCTAGTGTGATTTAACCTGGGGTAAGTTGCACCCACAGGTAAGATTCAAATATAATAATAATAATCTTTATTTATATTTGCTCTTTTCCCTGTTAGGAGTCAGAGTGGAATACAGTGTGTGTGTGTGTGTGTGTGTGTGTGTGTGTGTGTGTATGTATGTATGTATGTATATATGTGTATATACAGTAGAGTCTCACTTATCCAACATAAACCGGCCGGCAGAATGTTGGATAAGCAAATATGTTGGATAATAAGGAGGCATTAAGGAAAAGCCTATTAAACCTCAAATTAGGTTATGATTTTACAAATGACGCACTAAAACATCATGTTAGAAAACAAATTTGGCAGAAAAAGTAGTTCAATATGCAGTGATGCTATGTAGTAATTACTGTATTTATGAATTTAGCACCAAAATATCACGATATACTGAAAACATTGACTATAAAAATGCATTGGATAATCCAGAACGTTGGATAAGCAAGTGTTGGATAAGTGAGACTCTACTGTATGTGTGTGTATGTATATATATATATATATATATATATATATATATATATATATATGTGTGTGTGTGTGTGTGTGTGTGTGTGTGTGTGTGTGTGGGTGTGTATGCATGTGTGTTTCCCTAAAATCAATTTATTGCACATTAATTATGCTTTCAGGATGATGAAGTGACTGAAGACAATCTTGGGAACCTGCAGTAAAGGTAACCACCCGTGGCTGTTACTGCATGGCTATTGGGTGTGGCCCCTATGGTTATGGGGATGCTGGTTTCATTGTGATAACCAGTAATGACTCAGCCATTATAAACCAATGCAATGCATCATGCACACAAAATACAATATGTCGTACATCCCCATGGCCATAGAGGCCACGCCTGATAGCAATGCATAACAGCCATGGGTGTGTATCTTTACTTCAGGAACAGAAGATTCTTTTCAAAAAAAAAATTACGTAGTGATATTTTCCTTGAAATGTAACAAAATTGTTGCTGCTGTGTGCCTTCAAGACATTTCTGACTTATGATGACCCTGTCTCAGAATTTTCTTGGCAAGATTTGTTTGGGGGGGGGGGTAATTTTGGGTTTGGCCTTCTTCCGAATCTGAGAGAATGTTCTTTGCCCAGGGGATTTCATTGTTGAGGAAGGATTCAAATACTGATCTCCAGAGTCCTATCCCAATGCTCAAATCACTGCTCCATGCTGCATTCTTATTTCACATAAAAGCTTACAGAAGTGTAGAGATCATGATATCCCGACCACCATCTCAAATGTTCAAGGCATGCCTTCTAAAATATATCAGAGTAGAAGCATGGGGCAAATAATGGGTCAAAATCCAATACATGAAAATCTGTGCATTTTTGCCCTCTCTGCAATTCTTCCTGAGCTCTCACCAAAATATTATTTAATGCCGAGTCCCATCTGTTGAGGATTTTTATTTCTGTGTGCCAGCCAGAGTGGCAGATGCTACTTTTGTGTATAGCACAAAGGAGAGCAAAAACGACCCCATTTTCAGAGCCATTGTGCTTGGCTACACACAGTATCAACACGGCTTCTTTCCTTTCCAGGCACTGAAGCAACAAAAAGTGACATCCCCTTTAAAATGAGTTATTAAGAGGCTCTTCTGAACCTGTTCACCAAATAATCCAGAGTAAACAATTTGCTTTGGCACGCATGTATGTGATGTCTATCAAAACAACCCATATTTGGATTTTGGCCTCACATAAATCTCACCTTAAGGCTATTGTGCATTGTGAGAATACCAGTACTGAATCCCAAAGTCTAGTTGGCTCAGGCTCCATAGAACCATGTTATCAAGTGTATCAGTTGTAAGTGACCGTAGAGTTGGAAGAGACCACAAGGGTAATTCAATCCAACCCTCTACCATGGAGGAACAAACAATCCAACCTCTGATTAAAATCCATCAGAGAAGGAGACTTCACAGAACCCAAGGCAGCAGCATACTCACCTGCTAAACAGATCTTAACATGAGGAAGTTCTTCTCAATGTTTTTGTAGAATCTCCTTTTCTGTAGTCCATATCAATTGCTTTGTGTTTTAGTCTTTGGAGCGCAGAAAACAAACTTGCCCACTCTCCAATGTGACATCCTTTCAAATATTTAAACATGGCTTTCAAGTCCCTTCTCAGCATTTTTGTATCCAAGCTAAACATATCCAATGCCCTAAACTATGCCTCATAGGGGTTTGCATCTGGAACTTTGATAATGTTGGTGTCCCTTCTCTGAATATGTTCTAGTTTGTCCTATTCTTCTTGAATTGTGGTGCTCAGAACTGGACACATTATATCAAGTGAGGTCTGATCAAAGCAGAATAGAGTGGGGCTAGCCTCTTATTGATGCAGGCTAGAATCATGTTGGCTTTTTAGCTGCCACATTATACTGTTGCCTCAGGTTCAGCTTGTGTTCTGCTAAAACTTCTAGATTCATAGCCATGACCAACGCCCCCCCCCCCCTCAAACCTGATATGAAATTGTCATAACTGTGCTGTGTTGATACACCAGGAGGTTTCCCATCTACTTGTTTATTACTAAAATAGTGATGAGGAGGATCGTATTAGTGGATTTTCTCTAAAGCAGTGGTTCTCAACCTGAGGTCCCCAGATGCTTTGGCCTTCAACTCCCAGAAATCCTAACAGCTGGTAACCTGGCTGGGATTTCTGGGAGTTGTATGCCTAAAACATCTGGGGACCCCAGGTTGAGAACCACTGCTCTAAAGCAACAGATGCTACTTGCATTTTATTGTTGTTCTAATGCACCTTCAAATTATTCCCAATTAATGGTAACCCTAAGGCCAACCTATCACAGGGTCTTCTGTGGCTAAGACTATGTGATTCGGCCATGGACACTCAATGAGTTTGCATGGTCAAGTGTGCAATTTAACCCTGGCCTCCTCCAGAGTGATGACTTTACCCCTCAAACTACAGTACCATGTTGGATATAGGGGCCCATATACCCATCATCCTCAAGTTATGTCAACGTGAGTCTAAATTGTAGATGCACCCTAGACTGACTTACCTTCCCTGTAATGACCTCCTATTTCAGCTTGTCTCCCCTGGCATAAGTGATCTTTTAGGATAGTACAGAAGCACCTAATGCTGGGAGACCCATTATCCAGCCACACAGATCAGGACAATTGGCCTTGGAGTGGTCTGGATACAATTTATTGCTTGGAGACTGAATTCTAACACTTGCTGGCAGGGATTGTTGAAAGCCATTAGCTACAGAACTGTGATGCTTCTTCTGCTCTGTATCAGTTGCTGAATCATTAACCATCAGTAAAACCTATCATAGTAATATTTGGCAGCTTTTGATACCAGTAGAGAACACCAGAATGTTGTCAGTTCCAATTAAGAATGCTGATTCTTTCATTAGGAATTAAGAATGCTGATTCATTAGGGCTTGGTTCCTACATTGAGGAAAGAAGTATGCTTATGGATTTATGTGATGGGTGCATCACAACACTATGTCATATGTGCAAGTCACCTTTTCAATCTTGAACTGAACATAGAGATTCTATATTGGATAAAAATGCCAAACTACTTCCATTGTAGACCTTATATAGATACGAGACACAACTTGATTCCAGCTTCCTGGGGCATTTGTAGGATTGGGAATGAAATCTCCTATACAACATATATGAAAACTGTTTGAGTAAAATTCTGAAAAATTATTTTATTTTTAAAGTGGTGGAAGATGTGTTAGAAACACAACACAATGTGTTGTCAAAATTGGCTCAGCTCTATTCCTTCTCAACCATTGCAAGGAATATAGGAAGTGTTGCAGCGACAGCCTTGGCCATGAGATGGTGCTCGGGCTCTGCTATAGCTCAGTACAAAATACTAGTTTATTTTAAATCCATTATGTACAGCACTTCTACAACATACTACCGCTGGGTGTAAAAAAAGATGTTTTATCCTTAAGAACAAAAGGAAGTTCAAATATTTCTCAGAAGCAGTGTTCAATATTTTAGAATAATCCGCATGTTTACATGATATCCTGAGGTTATAATCCTTTTCTGCACTGCATACAAGTTTATTCTCAAAGATGCTTTGTTGTTTTACAGTACCTGGGAAACTTATTTCAAGCACACAGTCAAAAGGATAAATTTCTGCATTCCTTAGCCAATTTTCACAAAAGGAAGTCTAGTGGTTTCACTGTGGATGAGATGGTGAATCTCCTCTGGATTTATTTCCAGATAAAGTCAGCATGATAGCTTCCATTCTGGGCTGATAACTTGTAAGATAGCATTCTGGTGGGTGACACTTTCTTGAAATGTGGATGGTTAGAGAAATCTTGAACAGGTAATGAAATATACCAAATTAGACAATAGAACCTTATTTTCTCAGGAACAAAGACACAATTGTATGGGTTTAAAACACAAACTAATTTGATGTGTTAGATATATATATATATATATATATATATATATATATATATATGATCTGGTTAAGAATAATATAAGCTTTATATGATTTTGACCAGACTATCCGAAAGCCCATTTCTCCCATAAGGAATCTCTATGAGTCTTGTTGCTTTACCACACTATATTTTATAGCACTATTATTCCACTTTAACGGCCATGGCAACATCCTGTGAAATCCTGAATTTGCAATTCATGGAGGGGCATTTAGAATTATCATAGCCTTATTAAACTGCAGACCTAAACACTCCATAGGGTGTTGTGTAGTTTTTGGGCTGTTTGGCCATGTTCTAGCAGCATTTTATCCTTTGTCAGAGGATCATCAGTGACTATTAGGCTTGATCGATCCATGAAAAATTTGATTCTAAACTCGTTTCAAAACTAGAGGGGGCATTTTTTCGTTTTTGTTGCTAATAACGAATTTGGCCCCCAAAATTTTTCGAAATTAACGAAAATTCGTTATTTTCGAAATTAATTCGTTAATGGCGGACGCGCATGCGCGGTGGCCCAAAAACAGCCCGAGGGGGGGGGACTTAGGGGGCTCTCCCGCCCTCATTTTTTGAGTGATCTTCTTCAAACTTGGTACAGTGGTAGAACACATTTAACACTGATAGCTCACCAAAATGTGGAACGTTTCCCTTATCCTCTGATTTTTGGCAAATTTTCATAGCTTTTATAATAAACCTTTTTTTAATAATTGCAGTAATCTGTTCCTGGTTTGAAAGTCTTATTTCCTGTTAAATTAGGTTGTCTTTACTGTGAAAGTCATTGTTCTACTTCAGAAACTTTGTTTTTGTGGCTGAAACTTTGTTAAATTGGTGTGTGTGTGATATATATTGTGTATATATATATATATATATATATATATATAGTCCCTGCTTGTGTGTGTGTGTGTGTGTGTGTGTGTAGGTAAAGGTAAAGGTATCCCTTGACGTTAAGTTCAGTCATGTCTGACTCTGGGGGTTGGTGCTCATCTCCATTTCTAAGCCCAAGAGCCAGTGTTGTCCATAGACACCTCCAAGGTCATGTGGCCGGCATGACTACATGGAGTGCCATTACCTTCCCAGAAACACCCAGAAAATGGGAATTCCAGACAGGAAACAATCAGGGCCAGCGAATACCTCCCAACAAAGGATTCCCCCAGGTAGGAAGCAGCCAGGCTTTGAAGCTGCAAGGCTATTCAATGCTAATCAAGGTGACCAATTGCAACATTCACACTTGCCTCCCACAGACAAGAGTTCTTTCTCCCACCCTGGACCTTCCACAGATATATAAACCCCACTTGCCTAGCTTCGCACAGACGTCAAAACCTCTATGTCTGCCACAGATGTGGGTGAAACGTCAGGAGAGAATGCTTCTGGCACATGGCCATAGAGCCCGGAATACATACCACAACAGTGTGATCCCGGCCATGAAAGCTTTCGACAACACAACCACAGTATCCATTCAAGTTCATGTAGCGTGGTATGGACTGGAGACCTGTATTGGGGGGAGGGAGGGTGCGAATCTGGGCCCCTGGGAGCAGCCGAGGACGGGCCTGGCCCACACCCCCTCGCATCCCGGGCCTCTTCCTTCCTCTTCCTTTTGTTATTTAAACTATATATTGTGAAATTATGGTGTGTTTTTTTTTCATGCGTGTTCTGTGTTCAAGATAGGGAGACCAAAGAGGAAAAGCAAGGGAGGGACGGAGGCCCCAACACTTCCGGCTCCCATGCGAACTCCCCCCTTGTGTGCCTTGGAGGGTGGAGCATGCGCACTGGCTCTCCCTTTCTCTATGGCTCTTTTCAGGTCGCTTGGGAACCCGAAGTGCCTCCTCCCTTTGCCTTTGTGTCCAAGAAGGAGAGAAGGACGTTGCAAGGTTTGCATTGAGGGTGTTTCTCTGGTGGGTTTGGCTTGGAAGGGGGCTCATTAAGGCCCAATTAATTAATGCACTGAGCTGAGGCGAGGCGGCGGCGGCGGCGGCCATTTCCCCCCTCCGTCTTCCTCCTCCTCCTCGGCCTCCTTCCCCCTCGCCCCCTCCCATTGGCTGAGCCTCCCATTGGCTGAGGGGCAAAAGGAAAGGAGTTTGGGTGCTTTGCAAAAGCTTTTTTTTCTTAACGAAAAAAACGAAGAAATTAGAAAAAACGGCCTCTCGCGATTCGAAACCGCGATATCCAGACGTGTGGACAACCAAGGTTCGATATTGCTTCAAAACAATCGAAAATAACGAATCAATAACGGTAAACGGGGAAAACGAATTATTTGAGCAAGCCTAGTGACTATACCAGCCACAGATACAGGCAAAATGTCAAGAGAAAATGTTGCTAGAACATGGCTATACAAACCAAAAACCACACAACATCCTAGAGATACCAGCCATGAAAACCTTTGACAATACTTTCCATAGAGTGTTGCTATGGTAGTTAAAGTGTAGCAATAATGTTATAAGAGTATTGTGTGACAGTCTTCTCAGAAGATGGCTTTCCCTCCATCCTATGTACTTTGCAGGACTATTTGGTGAGAATCTTTTTTGTGGTTGCCCCTAGAATATGGAACTCACTCCCAAGAAAGACTTGGCTGGCCTCTTCTTTCTGCTGGAAGGCAAATACCATATTCCAACAGGCATCCAGCTTTTAAATGATTGTGGAATTAGGGCTTTGGTTGCTCAATGTCAAAATGGTGTAGTGGTTTGATTGTTGGATTATGATACTGAAGACCAGGGTTCAATTTCCTGCTTAACCATGGAAACCCAGTAGGTGACCTTGGACAGGATGTACTTGTCCAGATTTGCATGAAGGCAATAGCAAACTTCATCTGAACAAATCTTGCCAAGAAAACCTTGGAAATATCATAGAAATATCATAGAAGGTACCAGAGCTGGTCCTAGGTATTTTTCAAGTGTAGGCGAACAGAATTTTGGCGCCCCCCCCAAACCAATCTGAAAAATAGAAGTGTTGGATAAGCGAAAATGTTGGATAATAAGGAGGGATTAAGGAAAAGCCTATTAAACATCAAATTACATTAAGATTTTACAAATTAAGCACCAAAACATCATGTTTTACAAGAAATCAACAGAAAAAGCAGTCTCGACTGCGCCCCCGTATGTTTTGCGCCCGAAGTGACAGCTTAATTCGCCTCATTGTTGGACCGGCCCTGGAAGGTACACAACAAACAACAAACTCTATATCGTTTTAACTATTTTGTTTTCTAAGCTGTTTTGGTCTTCTGTTGGAAGAAAGGTTGGGTAACCATTAACATTTATTCACTTATTTGGCATGAAAAAAACTGTCCCAGAGTAGCTAACAGATCAAATCAAGATCCTACATTGCGACCTTTATGACGAATATGGAACTACATAAGTAATGTCTCCTGGCCCAACCCTCATCCCCAAACCTATCTGCCAAGGAGTCATACCACATGATGGAGGTCTTTTCTACTGGAGATCAGTGCCCTGTGAGATGATGTTTTTAGCCTTTTACCACCAGCAAACTGTGTGACAACTAAGAATTACAACAAGGATGCTGCTTCTAATCATCACAGCCTTTCTGCACTCCTATCTCAACTAGAAGAGACCACCACCATCTACAGTGGCTCACTAGAATTTAAGGTGGATCTGTCAAGGCTGAGGCTGGTGGCTTCCCAACTAAGGCCTTATTCATGAGGCCTTCAAACCCTTCCCCTTAATTTTGAAGGCCTCATGAATGACGTGGGTTGGGAAGCCATGGCCCCCCGTCCAGCTAAGGCTGGAGAGTTCGCCCATCTTGGCCTGATGGATGGGCACAGGTCAGTTTATATGTGTGATTCTAATGCACCATCAAATCTAATGTGCACTTCACTTTTGGCTATGTAAAAAGGTGAGCATTAAATCTGCGTAAATATGGTAACTGAATTAGAAAAGCAATAATATAAAACCATTCCATTGGTATCCATGCCTTGGCCTTATAATCTACAAAGCGAAAGCAAAGACTGAATGGTGAGCTTAGAGTGCATAATGCAAATTGACCAGCCAAGACAGGAACAGTTCAGGAAGCCTGCCTGAATACTGGTCACAGCTGTGGGATTTATTGATTGCATTGATACATGGATTCATCTTGCTGCTTGTTATAGGCTTGGATTCTTAGACGTTCAGAAATCATCATGAATTTGTGTGTAACATTTTGTTCAAGCCAATTGTGGAAGAAAAAAAGCACTTTCTTAAATTAAAATTAAATTAAAATGCAAAATCTTCAGGGACTCCACATTTGGATCTGCAAAGCCTTCTGCTTTAGTCTCTGATTACTAGAGAAAGAAATGGGACTGAGTAGAATCCAAGAAGCTGTTGCAATGAATGGAACTCTGCACAGTAGTCCAAAAAGTTGTTTATGGAACTCCTGCTGTTAACCATTGACTACATTTTGCTCCTTAAGCTTCATGGGAGAATGCTCAGATTGTGATTTTTTGTCCTATTCATGTATTTTGTTCTATATTTTCTGTTATTCAATACATCTTTGTTACTGGCATCATTTCACATTTTTAGTTCAACCATTCATTTGGGGTTTGATAGGAGAAATGCATACCCAAAGCCGGATCAGAACTATGTCCCCATCTACACTGCCATGTAATGCAATTTGAAAGTGCATTAAAAAGTCAGTGTAGATTCATATAGTGCAGTTTAACTGCACTGGAATGCATTATACACTGACTATATAATGCAGTTTCACACTGTAGTTTATATAATGAGTTCAGTGCAGTTAAAATGCATTATGAAACTGCATTATATGGCAGTATAGATGCGGCCATAGTTGCTCCTTATTGTGGTAGCCATCACAGATCACGAGGCTGGTATTATGGTTTCTAGAGCAAGGTGTATGATAGAAATTCAAGGTTTATATATCTGTGAGTGACTCAGAGAGGTGTCTATCACACTGAGGAAGTCAGACCCATGGCAGCAAATCTGACATAAGCCATCCAAGTGGAACCCGATGATGATTTTCTGCAGGGGTTTCCATTTGTAGGTGTCCCTTCTAGAAAATTACCATCTATCAGTGCATTGGATTATTCTTTCCTTTGGTGTTCTCATTTAACAGGATGTTAATGCAAGCTTAGATACTTTCAGTGGCTTTGACAGTTTATGTTTGACAAATTGATGGCGGCTGGTAATGTGGTACACTTTTCATTATCAAACCTCCTTTTTCCCTTTCTTCCGAAGGCTTTTAATTGCCACCCATTCTTGCCAACAACGGTTTCGTGTTTTTGATTAAAGCACTCACGGAGATCTTGACAACCCTCGACACACTCCATCTGAATTTAATTAACTCCCTCCCTCTCTTCTTCATTTCTCTCTCTCTCTCTCACTCTCTCTCAAAGTTGCTTTAACGCTTTCACCACAAAGATGTGTGCTTCAGCAGAGGAAGGAATTAACCATTTTGTTCACAGCATTTGATTTTTTTTAACAAGAGCACCCTAGGTCTTTGACAGCCTAGTAAAACCTAGGCTTTAAGCTTTAATTAATTACGGAACTCTTGTTATTCCTTTGGAACTTGGTATCATCTTCATGACAATCTGCCTTTACTAAGCCCCAAGCCTTAAACACCAAATAAATGCCCATATATTGGACTTCTTACCTTCCATAGTTATTAGATTGTGTCTGATAATAAATGCTTGTTGGTTTATATTGGCATTGTTTCCAATGGAAACAGTAGCTTCAGGTCACAAGACAGAAAATGCAGTTTGGTTGTGAGAGAGGATGGGGATCTGTAAAGGTAAAGGCCTGGAAGTGGAAATTACTCCTTATGGCTAACATCAGGTTGTTGCTTTCATCAGAAGTGACAGGAGGACTAACAGAGTATGCAGAAATCTGCTTGCATTGTCACTAGGACAAACAATTCCAGGATATCCATTTAGGTATGGTGGAGAAAGTGGATTGTGAGAATCTAGAGCAGTGGTTCCCAAACCTTTTTTGACCAGGGACACTCTCCAACCTTAGTACAAAAGGGTTACGAATCAGTTTTTGGTCAACTTTAGATTTGGGTTGGTTACTTGAGGTGTTGTTTCAGCATTGGATAGACCACATCAGCTCAAGTTTCTGATATAGAATATATGCCATCCAGGAGTTGCCATCTGCTTGCACACAGAACACAATTTTTAATAATCTAGAGCTGATGTAGTGTTGTAGTAGAGCCTGTGAGTAACGTTACAAACAGTAGTATGGGTGCCAGAGGAGGGAAAAGGGTTACTTGGGAGCAGGAATCTGATGGTGAGCAGCAGAGAAAGAGGATCCGGGACATACTTACAGCACCTACAGATGAGGAGTCGTTTGATGGATTCTCTGGGGACGATGGGTCAATGAGTGAAGGAGAAGAAGGAGACACCATGGATTGAACTAAGATAAGAGAAGTGCAAGCTATTTGTGAGGCGCCAACAACTAATGATACCTTTATGGGGTTCTCTGGGGGTGAAGACTGGCAATCAGGGGATCCAACTGAGTCTTGGAGGGATCTAAGCCTTGACAGGAGATGGAGAAATTGGTGGGAAAATCAAGGGTATTCATGTGAAGAGCTTGGAGCAGCTGCAGGGGATAGTGATGGGGCAGTGGTCAGTTCATCTTCTGATGATGGGTTATAGATAAAAGTGGGTTCAGGGGTAAGGGGTCTTTGCAGAAGGCAAGGAGTTTTCTTGGCAGCTTTGCCATTGCCTTCATCTGAGGCTGAGAATGTATAACTTGCCCTTTGATACCGAGATTTTGATGATGGACTGGGAATACCAACTCTGGTCTTCAGAGTCCTAGTCTCACACTCAAATTGTAGACAGGTCACTCATCTGGCAGAAACATCATGCTGCTAGTACCAGAGGCAGTATGTAGAAGCCGCTGAGCAACAAAATTAAGGGTTCAGTTGTACTTATGTCTTCCTCTCAAGCATGCCAAAAAGAATCTGATTGGTCATTGTGTGAACATAATATTGGACCAGATGGGACTTTCGTTTGACTGACCAGGGTTCAATGTGTTGTTGAAGGCTTTCATGGCCGGGATCACAGGGTTGTTGTATGTCTTTCGGGCTGTGTGGCCATGTTCCAGAAGTATTCTCTCCTGACGTTTCACCCACATCTATGGCAGGCATCCTCAGAGGTTGTGAGGTATGGACCAGGGTTCTTTTTATATTCTTACAGCCTATGTGTCTTTTCTTGGACTCATGTATGACTCAAACAAAAACGATTTGTTCTTGCATGTGTGACTAAAATAATTGAAGGTTTACACATGCCTGGCTTATAAATCTCACCATCATCACCATCATCATCACCCAATCCAAAATATTGAGAATGTTCCTTTCCATCCTCCTGTTTAGCCTAGCTTATGGTGCAAATAATATCCCTCTGCAGAATGCTTGTTTGTCTCAGAAGCACCTGTGTGAATTGACATAAACTGTATCTCTGAGGTAAATATAAACATTGCACTGGAAAAGTGGATTGTCTTGCTTACAGTTTTATGGGGATATATCCATTAAACCTATGCATGTTGCAATTTATGTGACTTGCTCAAAAAAAGATATTTTTGTTTAGAGTACATTTGCCGACTGATGTTCCTCTTCATTATTAACCGTTATCATAATGATGCCTAACAGTCTAAACTGCTGCCTTCTCAGTACATTTCTGCACCTATAACTCATTGTGATTATTGTTTTTTTCTTTTATTTTTTTGGAAAAAATCTTTAAGTTGAAAGCAGCCTTTGGCTTGCCATTACTGTGCCAGACAGCAACCCTTTAGAATTCGGATGAGGTTTCTTCTCTGAAAAAACAAATTGACATTTGCAGGCATTTTTATTAGTGTAGCTATCAGCTCCCATGTCTGTGGGGTGGTGAATCCACTCCATGATTCTGTTTGAGCTTTAAAGTAGCTATTTAAAGTGATGAACCCAATTTCAAAAGTAGGTCCTGTGCTTTGGAGAGTTCCTATGAAATTCACAATAAATTAACATCCCCATTAATGTGGATAGCATTGGCTATGATTCAACAGAGATACATGTAAATTATTACATTAAGACATGAACATGAATGAACAAATGTAGGATGAATGGCACTTGGATTGCAAGCAATACATGCAAAAGAAGAAGAAAGGCTCTAGCGATCTTAGTAGACTACAGACTACAGTCAGTAGTAGGAATCAACAGCCCAAAAAAGTAAATGCAATTCTGATCTGCAACAATAGAAGGATAGTAAATAGCTCAAGGGATGTAATAGTTTTATTCTATTCTGCCTTGGTTAGATTGTATCTGGAATATTATATTCAATTCTGGGTACCACAATTCAAGTAGAATATTGAGACACTAAAACACACCCAGAGAAGAACAACTGAGATGATCAAACATCTGGAAGCAAAGCCTTATGAGGAATGACCTTGGCTTGTTGTCATGTGCCTTCAAGTTGTTTCCAACTTGGGGTGATGCTAAAGTAAGCCTATCTTGGGGTTTTCTTGGGACATTTTGTTCAGAGGGATGATATCTTCAGCTTCCTCTGAGATGGAGAGAGTGTGATTCCTCCAAAGTCACCACTGGGTGGTGTGGGTTCCCACTATGGCTGAGTGGGAATTGGAACCTTTGCCTCCAGTCACAGCCCAATGCTAAAAATGCCTACATGATGCTGGTAGAACTTGAGGCAGCTGGACACATTTTGGAATGTAGAAGACTGAAAGGTTACACAACAGCTATATTTAAATATTAGAAGGAATGTCACATGGAAGGTGGAGCAAAATTGTTTCCTGCAACTTCAGAGACTAGAACCTTAACCAGTAGATTCATAGATTCATAGATTCAGAGAATCAGAGAATCAGAGAATTGAAAGCGACCTTGTGGGCCATCCAGTCCAACCCCCTGCCAAGAAGCATTCAAAGATTCAAATGACAAGAAAAGAGATTACACCCAAACAGCCAGAAGACCTTTCTGTTTATTGTAAGGGCTGTTCAAAATAGGAATTGATAGCCTTGAAGGTCTTTAAGCAGGGGTTGCATTGGACATGTTTTAGGGATGCTGTAGTGTGTGTTTCTGCATGGTGAGGGATTGGACTAGACTCTAGCAATCTCTTCCAACTGCAGGATTCTTTAATTATATAATTCTAATAATTTATCTAGAGAGGGAGATTAAGGGGCATATGATACATAGAATGACTTTTTCAAATGAGTTCTCTGTTCCTCTGTATTAATTTCTCCCACATGGGAAAAAGAAAATAATATAAGGTAGATAAAATGAGTCCTTGAGCCTGATCCTTTACAAGGTTTTGCAGCCACTTAAATCCAGCATTTTCATGTGGAAATAACACTGTCTTAGCTTTGACTCATACGGACCCAGACTTGCAGAGACAGACAAGGTCAACATTTCCCAACCCTCAGCCTGCCCTTTGTGCCTCCAGATAGCCATGCACCTCAGTACACTCTGGCGAGCCTAAACTCATGTTACACTTTAACCTTTCTGACTTTCTCCCTATGTATTTTGGCTATTTTTTTGAATTCCTCTTTGGTGATTTTTCCCTTTTCTATTGGCATGCACAATATGACAAGAGCCCCCATTTACCATGCTACAAAATAAAAGGTGGGATAACTGCAAGGCCACAATTAGTTCCACAAATGTGGAAGACCTGATCAACACAGTTGAAGTGGTTGGATCCTTAGGGGCAAGTGACCATGTGCTCCTGGAGTTTGCAATACAAAGGAATGCTGAAACTAAGACAAGTCAAACACGCATTCTCGACTTTAAGAGAGCTGACTTCCAAAAAATGAAGGAATTACTGAGCGGCATTCCATGGACGCCAATATTAAAAAACAAGGGAGTTAAGGATGGATGGGAGTTTTTCAAAAGTGAAATACTCAAGGCGCAAATGCAAACAGTGCCAACAAAGAAGAAAAATAAGACAAGTGCAAAGAAGCCAGAATGGATGTCCAAAGAACTTCTAACTGAGCTAAAGCTCAAAAGTGACATGCACAAGAAGTGGAAAAGAGGAGAAATCACCAAAGAAGAATTCAAACGTATAACCAACACCTGTAGGGAAAAGGTTCGCAAGGCTAAAGCACAAAATGAGCTCAGGCTTGCCAGGGACATAAAAAACAACAAAAAAGGCTTTTTTGCTTACGTTGGTAGAAAAAGGAAGAAAAAGGAGGCGATAGGGCCTCTGCAAGGAGAAGATGGGGTGATGGCGACAGGGGACAGGGAAAAGGCAGAACTGCTCAATGCCTTCTTTGCCTTGGTCTTCTCACAAAAAGAAAGCCATCTTCAACCTCAGCAACATGGAATGGACGAAGGATTGGGGGAAATCCAACCCCAAATAGGGAAACAAGTTGTCCAGGAACACTTGGCCTCTCTAAACGAATTCAAGTCCCCAGGGCCAGATCAGCTACATCCAAGAGTATTGAAGGAATTAGCGGAAGTTATTTCGGAACCACTAGCAATTATCTTCGAGAGTTCTTGGAGAACGGGAGAAGTCCCAGCAGATTGGAGGAGGGCGAATGTGGTCCCTATCTTCAAGAAGGGAAAAAAGAATGACCCAAACAATTACCGTCCGGTCAACCTCACATCGATACCAGGCAAGATTCTGGAAAAGATCATCAAGGAAGTGGTCTGTGAACACTTAGAAACAAATGCGGTCATTGCTAATAGTCAACACGGATTTACCAAAAACAAGTCATGCCAGACTAATCTGATCTCTTTTTTCGATAGAGTTACGAGTTGGGTCGATACAGGGAATGCTGTGGATGTAGACTACCTGGATTTCAGTAAGGCCTTCGACAAAGTCCCCCACGACCTTCTGGCAAATAAACTAGTAAAATGTGGGCTAGACAAAACTACGGTTAGGTGGATCTGCAATTGGCTAAGCGAACGAACCCAAAGGGTGCTCACCAATGCGTCATCTTCATCATGGAAAGAAGTGATAAGTGGAGTGCCGCAGGGCTCCGTCCTGGGCCCAGTTCTGTTCAACATCATTATTAACGACTTAGATGAAGGGTTAGAAGGCACGATCATCAAGTTTGCAGACGACACAAAACTGGGAGGGATAGCTAACACTCCAGAAGACAGGAGCAGAATTCAAAACGATCTTGACAGACTAGAGAGATGGACCGAAACTAACAAAATGAAGTTCAACAGGGACAAATGCAAGATACTTCACTTCGGCAGAAAAAATGGAAATCAAAGATACAGCATGGGGGACGCCTGGCTTGACAGCAGTGTGTGCGAAAAAGACCTTGGAGTCCTCGTGGACAACAAGTTAAACATGAGCCAACAATGTGATGCAGCAGCTAAAAAAGCCAACGGGATTCTGGCCTGCATCAATAGGGGAATAGCGTCTAGATCCAGGGAAGTCATGCTCCCCCTCTATTCTGCCTTGGTCAGACCACATCTGGAATACTGCGTCCAATTCTGGGCACCACAGTTGAAGGGAGATGTTGACAAGCTGGAATGTGTCCAGAGGAGGGCGACTAAAATGATTAAGGGTCTGGAGAACAAGCCCTATGAGGAGCGGCTTAAAGAGCTTGGCATGTTTAGCCTGCAGAAGAGAAGGCTGAGAGGAGACATGATAGCCATGTACAAATACGTGAAGGGAAGTCATAGGGAGGAGGGAGCAAGCTTGTTTTCTGCTGCCCTGCAGATTAGGACACGGAACAATGGCTTCAAACTACAGAAAAGGAGATTCCACCTGAACATCAGGAAGAACTTCCTCACTATGAGGGCTGTTCAACAGTGGAACTCTTCCCCCCCGGGCTGTGGTGGAGGCTTTTTCCTTGGAGGCTTTTAAACAGAGGCTGGATGGCCATCTGTCGGGGGTGCTTTGAATGCGATTTCCTGCTTCTTGGCAGGGAATTGGACTGGATGGCCCATGAGGTCTCTTCCAACTCTACTATTCTATGATTCTATGATTCTAGTTTATTGGCTACATTTGGAAATAGGTTTGGCAGACACATATGGGTCCTGGAGAATGCAGGGAAAGGAGACAGAGAACAATGGTGGCCAGAAAAGCAACTGCGATGCAGTGCATTTCTTGTACACATGCCTTTTAAATTTCAGCTCTGTTAAAATTTCTTTAGACAGCCATCCTAGTTTTTTTTTTCTTTTTGGATGCCTCCAATTTTAACCCCATACTATTTGACATTCAAATCCCTTGAGAATAGATGTTTTGGAGCTTGCATTAGAACTTAAGTGCAGTAGAGAGAATGTCAGTCAGTGATCATCTGCTCACATTGATATGTGTTGTCCTGAATGAGGAGCTTCATTCCTTGGCAGCCTTGCCTCTAGGAGTGAATCGGAAAGGCAGCTTAGACAAATAAGATAAGGTACAACTAGACACAGATGAACTGGGCAATTATGAAGTGTTTAAAAATCTAGGAGTATATCATTTCAGGATGCATGCACAGAGTGGAGTGATGATGTGAACCCAATTATGCAACAAAAGAATGAATAAAGATGATTTACCATCTCAAAGTGTTTTAACTAGGGACTATAAATGGTATAAATGATCTATGTTCAGATAGTTTTCTGACCCATAGTCCCATTAAGCTCCACTATTACAACTAGACGTTGATCTCCTCTCCCCCACCTCCCCGCTCTTTTTTATCTGCCTAAAATGACTGTGTAAGCACTTTACTTGGGGCCCACCTAGAGAATACCAAAGCACATCTTTAATTATCACATTTTATACCCTTGTTCTAGCTTAATTTTCTCTTTCCCCTTTTCCAATTATCTGATATCGATTTTGGCGCTATTCCATTTTGGAGGATCCATTTTGATGAGAGAAAGGGAGTGACAAATCTCACCAGCCTGCTTTCCTGAACATTGCAATATAGATAGAGGTATTTCCTTCCTTTAATAATAAAAAAAGGATTTCAAATTATAGAACACCTTTGCTTTCCTTCGCATCCATACAGATTTTCCCAGGCAGAACAGATTTCACAATTTGGGAGGTGTCCAAGCAGTGTTGCATTATGAATCAACTCCCTGTGGAAACTGCTATCTTTCATGAAAGATCAAGATTGTCACACCATTTCAGGTGCACCTGATTCGTGCTTGTGGCACATTAAGATAACAAAATATTAAGGTAAGAGAATGAATCTCCAATGCACAGTAATAACTGTTTGAATGCTCTTGAACTAGCATGGTTGTCGCAGGACAATTTTCACTATAGGGAACAGAGATAAAAATTGAGTGTGGCAGAATATGGGGAACTGGTTATTGTAAATGAGGTCTGGGGAGAACTCAACAGGTAAAGAGAAAAGACAAAGCCATTTATACAATGTAATTAGAAACTAAAGCTGGCACCTTATTGGTGGCTTACACATATTCCCTGCAAAAATGCTTTAATAATAATAATAATAATAATAATAATAATAATAATAATAATAATAATAGTGTTCGACTTGTGATTTTGTGATACGAAATCCAGCATATCTATTTTGTTTGCTGTGTCATAATAAAATAAAATAATAATAAAAAATTTATGTATACATTGCCCTATCTCCTCAAGGGACTCAGGGTAGTTTCCAACATAGCAAAGGAAACCATACAACAACTTAAACATACTAAGAATAATGAACATAAGTACATAAAACATACAAATCAAATCAACCACAGAATTAAAAACTAGTAACAAAATACTCAATTGAACATTGTGGAGTGTCTGTATTTTGTTGAAGGTTGTGGAAAGAGGCTTGCACATTTGGTGCCATGACTGGCATCCCAACTCTGGAGAATGGTGGGATATAAATTCAATAAAATAAGCAAGTAAGTATTTTCTCCCCACAAGCAGTCCATTGTACTTTGCATTGTACTATCCACTACGTAGAGGCGGATTGCATGTTCAAAGCAGTCATTTCACATTTGGTTATTTGTTCACTTTTGAAATGGGGTTGTTGTGTGTTTTCTGGGCTGTATGGCCATGTTCTAGAAGTGTTCTCTCCTGACGTTTTGCCCACATATATGGCAGGCATCCTCAGAGGTTGTGAGGTATATGAGGATGCCTGCCGTAGATGTGGGTGAAAAGTCAGGAGAGAATGCTTCCAGAACATGGCCATACAGCCCGGAAAACACACATCAACCCTGTGATTCCAGCCATGAAAGCCTTCAACAACACTTGTGATATGTTTCAATTTACTAATGCACAATGTTCCATTAACTCTGTGAATACACAATTATATTTCATCTCCTTAAAGTAGGAACTTACTCTATGACTTGTGAAGCTTAACAAAATAAAACTCTTAAAAAATCAGTTTAAAAAACAAACAAAATAGCGATGCATAATAAATATCAATGACTAGAAGAGGCATGTTTGTGTATTTATTGTGTAAATCATACAACTGTAATATTCTCATAAAATCGAATGCACTGTGAATTCTTTGTAAATTTGAAGAACAATCCTTCACATGATATTCCTTCAATATGTTCTTTTCAAATATCAAAATTATCAAAATTGCTTTTTTGGGCTGAAGCATTGTATAGTCTTATTCTAATTTTCCATCAATAAACTGATCAGTATTTTCAAACACAAACCTATGATAACACAGTCATCATTTTGCGGTATGCACTTTTCAGTTTTTACAAGATAGTATACAATACTGTGTGTGGATTCATAATTGACGTGTACCATTTCTGACTGGTACTTTTGGCTACAACCATGGAGAAGCAACCATGCAACAACAGACAAATTCTCTAGACCATAATTCTCTCTCCTGCAATCTGCTTTCAGTGTAAGGAACTGGTAATCAGCCCTGTTGGTTTGCAAATTCTTGACAAACACTGTACAAATCTTTAACAGTGTGTTACCTTTTATTTATTTATTTATTTATTTATTTACAGTATTTATATGTCACCCTTCTCACCCCGAAGGGAACTTAGGGCGGATCACAATGTACACATACATGGCAAACATTCAATGCCATATGAACATAGAGACAGAGACAGACACAGACCCAGAGGCAGTTTAACCTTCTCCAGCTTCCAGCTTCCTGAGGGTATGCTCGATTCCGGCCACGCTGCTGGATTATTTTTATGGTGTCATAAATTAATTAAATTAGCCTCCACACATAAGTGGTTTCTTAATTTCCTACTTGATAGATGCAACCATCTTTCGGGTTGCTTAGGTCAACAACGAGCAGGGCTATTTTTATTTTAATTGTCGGGTGCTCACTCCAACACGGGCTGGCCTTGAAACTATTACCATCTAGTTTTTAGCTTTACTTTGTTTTAGTCTTGTTGTGGGCCAATTTGGTCCTATATTCAGGAAAAAATAGTTATATAAATAAAGTACAATAAAATAAATACACATGGATTACTTCTAAAGAAATAAAAGCACTATAATTTGTTGATGAGGGGTGCATCTACACTTCAGCCCTCCCTCCAGGTGCTTTGGACTGCAGCTCCCACTATTCTTAATAGCTGGTAGGCTGTTAGGAATTGTGGGAGTTGAAGTCCAAAACACCTGGAGTGATGAAGTTCATCCATGCCTGATCTACACTGTAGAATTAATGCGGTTTGATAAAACTTTAATTGCAATGGCTCAATGCTATGGAATCCAGGGCTCAAGTTTTACAAGGTCTCTAGCTTTCCCTGTCAAAGGGAAGTTTGCTGGTGCCTCACTAAACTACAAATCCCAGGATTCCATAGCATTGAGCCATGGCAGTTAAGGTGGTGTCGAACTGCTTTGCCTCTACAGTATAGATGCACTGATAGACTAACAAAATACCTGCATGAGGCGTGGGGCTGTGGTTTTGGGCATGGCTACTGAGAAGCCATATTGAGTGATCAAAATTGGCCACTACATCTCTGGACAGATGCCTTATAGAGCACTGTTTCTCAAACAAACTGTTGTGACAGGAAGCATCTCCTCCCCTAGGTCAGGGACTAGTTCCTAGGTTTGTCAGGTGTCATGAAGGACTAGTATCTCAAATGGGTGTGTTGAAGGGGGAATTTCCACAGGTGCTGGTTGTGTGACAATCAACTCCTGTGAGAGTTTCCTCTGCAATGATACTGTTGCCATGCAACCATTTTATGGCAAGTAATACTTGATGGAATGTCCTTGTCTATAAGGCCATTAAAGGGACAGATTACTTGTTCCATATTATTATTGTGTTTGCATCATTTCCTGGAAACTTACTATAGGTTGATAAGCGGTGGCTCAGCACTTGCTGAAGACTTCCATTTTGTTGCTAACTGCTATCAAGTTGAGTTTGACATATGGTGACTCTCAAGTCAACCTATCACTAAGAGTGCTGCTAAGATCCTGCAGCCTGAGGCGCTTCCGAACTGTGCCAAAATCCACATTTTAAATGGGGGGCAAACAATTCCTGTGACCGACTGCAGGCACCCACACAGACATATTAGTCCTAGGATTGGGTCCCCTGCCATTCTCATAGGCTTCCTCTATATTAGAACAAGATGGAGGGCAGACGGGGACATCCAACTGAAAGATTTTTTTAAAAAAAAATTACTCTTTTATGCATTGGACTGTATATGTGCACATAAAATATGTTAACATCCAGTGCATAACAGAGTGATTTTTTTTTAAAAAAAACTTCCATCTGATCTCTTTTCCCCCAATTGTTAATTCAAGTTCTGTTTAATATTATAAAGTTTAAAATAAAGAGTTTCAGAGAGTTCTAATTGCTTTCCACTTGTGCTTCCCTTGAGAAACTTATATGCTCATTTGAGAGCACACATGCGCTAGAGCAATCTCCACAGGGGAGAGGGAAGGAAAACAACTGTATTTCGAAGGGATATACAATGATGCAAATATGCACATTTTCCGGCTGGAGGGATATAAGCAGACCTTTTTAACACGTGTTTTTTGTCCATTTCTGCGAATCAGTATGGATTTACCACTAGCATCATTTAACCACACCACCTCTTTTAACCTGATAACTTCCGTATTTTAGGGCCTGTGGACTTTGATATATGGGATTTTCTAGGGAAATAGCATGGATACAGTTCTTAGAGTGGTCAGTGTAAATGTGACCCAAAACTGCCCTCTTTGTATAGAAATTCATATTTTGAAGAACTCATGAATTGTTACTTGAGTAAAAATTTATGTCTGAACTGGCCTGCAAAGTCTCCAAGCTGCAACAATGCGGCAAGGAAACAAAGGTATGACTGTTTCCACCTTAAGACATGAATACCCATTTTGACAGGATCTTCCTGCTTCTAAGAACCACAATTATGTGACAAGAAAATTCAGCCACTCAAAGTGGAAGATGATTGCTTGTTTTCCAGCCATTGGCTCTGGTAAACTGTGCTGAGAAAATTAAGCATGAAAGCAATTGCTGATATTCTCAAAATTGCTTTCTTTTTTCCTTTGCTTTTTCCCTTCTATTTTTTTAATGAAAAGAAAATGTGAGTGTAATGGAGACAGTCTCACTCCAATGACTTAAGCAACAATATCAGATATAGATGTAGATTGCTCAACTCCAGCAGACTATGAAACTTCATTGAGCAATCTGTGTTGCTAAGGTAATTTGGTCCTCTTAAAAGCTCATCAGCTTTGTTGGCATAGAAGGCACCTAGCATGGCTGAAACCCATTAGGAAATATATTCTTCCCTGTTATGTATGTGTATATCTACATAGCAGATGCTACATTTTGAAATTACAGCATCAGTAATGCTCAATAATTTCAGAAAACATTTGCAAAATGGCTGATGTCTCTGTTTTAAAATCAGGATGGGTTCTTTCTTGGAAACTTATCAAGTGTCTTTCTGTTCAGTAAAACCATTAATCTATTTTGTCTGGTCTTGTGTTGTTGTTAACATTATCCATACCAGTTGAGTATCTTTTGTCTGAAATACTTGGGACCAAAAGTGTTCGGAATCCTGGAGATGGGTCCCAAATGTAAATAGAACATTCACACGTATGTTTAATATACAGCGTATACAGATGGGGCTCCTGTGCGCAGGGCTTCCATCGCTCACGCGGACAGGCAGCTTGGGTGCCTTACCCTTGCCGCGCGAGCGAGGGACCCGCTGTGCAAGCGCGGAAGGCTCACATTGCCTAAAATAGGCGATGGGGCCCTTCCGTGCATGCGCAGAGGGTCGCTCTCTTGCATGGTGATGTAAGGTACTGCGCAAGCGAGCGAGCGACCCCTGCGCATGCGCGGAAGGGTCCCATCGGCCATTTTGGCCGTTGGGACTCTTCCATGTGTGCGCAGCGGGTTCTGCCGCAGAAAATTTTAATAGTGGCAGCGGTGGGCGACGGCAGGGCCACGGCGGCACCAAGTTTTAATGGGAGCGCCTCAAGTGTGTCACCTCTTGGTGTGCGCCAGCGGCGGCCGCCTACTTGGCCTCTCCGTTGGACCGCCTCTGGGTAGTATGGACTCATATAATCCAGTTTAAAGCAGAAAACCTGGGATCAGATCCTGGGATATAGGGTCTGTCTGGAAGAGCCCTAAGGCTGGAGCTACACTGCCCTATAATCCAGTTTCAGAGTGTGAGTTAACTGCATTGATCTGGATTATAGGGTAGTGTAGATAGACATAATCCAGTTCAATGCAGTTAATCCATATTCTGAAACTGGATTATAGAATAGTGTAGACCCAATCTATGTTAGTATTGTATTTTGAAGTTGAAATCTCTCTTTCTCCCACCGATTAATACTGGAAATCCCCAAATGGTTGTAACTTTTCCTTAAAACCACAGATGTATTGGAAACTTCAAGGAGACTTGAGTCATTCTGCCAAAATAGGTACAGTTTTTTAAAATGCCTGATTCCTTTAAACTTTTTAACAGATGAAAGTGGCATAACTTTTTAATTTTTTGCTAGACTTGGAAGGGATTTTTACTGGACGAGCTGATTTTTCTGAAGTTATCAAGATGCAGACGAACAGGTGCATGGAGGCTTTCCACTTGGAGGGCATCCAAAAAAGGACAGACTTCTCTCTCTAGGTTCTTCACAGATTATTGTTCTGGAAATTGCAGGCAACATAGAGGTGCCTTTTAAAAGTAATAAACTAGGAAAGTTTCTGAAAACAATGGAAACAATCCATGTGGAAAGGAAGTCTTGAAAATTGGGAAAGGGGTAGATGATTTCATTACCATTTCCATCCCATTATGCTTCATTTTCTTTTTTCTTTAGAAAAACCATGCCTTTCCCTTGGTTCATTTTTAAATTTCCACTTTTTGTTCTTTTTATTTGAGCATTAATTTTTATTAGATTAACATTTGAGATGACATCTTGGTTAAGGTTTGAAGACACTTTGTATACTCGTGTATAATCTGACCTAATGTATTAGTTGAGAATAGGCTTTGAGGACAAAATTATGGATTTTGATGTTATTTAAGGATAATTCAAGGGTCATTTTACAGAGGGGAAAAGGCCAGTGAAGTGACATTGTGTGGAGAAAACAGAGGGACTCAATGCTTCTTTGGGTTCTTCCAGGAGAGACTCAGGCCCCTTCTACACAGCCATACAAAATCAACATTATCTGCTTTGAAGTGGATTATTTGGCAGTGTAGACTGTCATATAATCCAATTCAAAGCAGATAACATGAATTATCTACCTTTATATTCTGGATTAAATGACAGTGTAAAAGGGCCCTTAGCTCTTGTCTTTTGCCACTGTATTCAAATAAGTGGATAGTTCCATTTTTGGATAAGAATTAAGGTACAGTATTTCCACCGACCTGTGGGTTTTGGTGCCTTTTTAAAATTAAAATTTATAGACATGTACATGAGTAACTTCCTTCAACATGTGGCGGTATATTTTTCACCATGGCTTGATGATTGTATTCACACAGTTGGCAGTTGTATATGCAGACTTTTGTGAGTTTAATAGTTGCATGTGAAGATTCACATTCTTGGATGTTTTCTAACTAATCATCAATACTGTCAATGCACCAGTTGATTCACTGGGACTGTAGAAACAGCCAGCACATTGACACCTATGTTATTAGTTAAGCAATGTCTCTATTCTACAGAAATGAGGTGCAGCACAACCATAACTTAGCTATGTGAGTTGCATTAAATAAGCACAATGTAGGATCTCAGTTTTAATATCTTAATGCACTTATAAGTGTTTTATGTGTGCAGGATGCAATAGAAAAGCCATGCCTCTTAATGGAAAGTCACAAATGGAAGGTCAAAGACATGTCCATCTTATCTTCCATATTCACTTACAGTATGAGTCAAATATACTTAAGCTGCATGGTTGACTTGTGATCTACTAAAACATTTGTTGGGGGCAATGAGAAGGTGGAGAAGGAATGTCTGCTTAATTGCTATTAAACACGGGAAGATTGATGGATTCCTGAAAGTTGTCTTCCTAGGGGGAGAAATATACACCCTCATTTCATACTCATCAGTAATGTAAGTGACAATTTGCCAGAGTTAATGGGCCGCGTATTTTCTTTACTTAAAGCAATAATGGCCAGACTCAAAAATCTTACATAGAATGAAAATCTTTACTTCTAAACCAGCTGAGAGCCCATCAGCCTGGCAAACAAAGGATTCCTGTTCCCATGTTATCTCCCTCTCCTGCACTGTTGCTATAGTATCTATTAGTCCTACCTTGTTGTATTTTTGTTTTTGTTTTTTTGGAGAGGGAAATCAATTCCCAAGCTGAAAGGGGCAAAGGGCAAGAAATTAAGCATTGGATTGGATGTTGCACTTCAAGTGATAGACAGGGGCTGCCTTCGATCAGAAATGCAAAATAGTGATTGCTTGTGACTCCATGTCATAAGGATGATGAATTCATGCTGGATTTTAGTTCAAATCTAAAATGGAGCTTAGTCTCCTATTGAACCTTTTGAGGACTGTCATGTAGCACTTTGGATAAATCCTTTAAATTTCAGATTTAAGCCCAAAGTACTTTTCCTTTCCCATTTGTATAGGGAGCAAAGGCAGATATACTAACAGGAACTTCTCCCAAAGACTTCTCTGAAAGAATTGCACCTTCCAAAGTGAGAAGGAGCTACAGCTCAGAGCTATCACAACTGTGGTAAATGCAGAAGACTTGTGAATGCCCTGATCCAGTGAATTCCATGTCGTTCTTGTATCTGCTTTTAGAATGCTATGATAAATGCTCAAGTGCATGAGAAAACTTTAGTTTGATGAGTAGTGGTAATAAGTGAAGGAAAGGTTGTTATGAAACATCTAAGATTTTGCAAGTAGGGGTGTCCAGCTCCTGGGAGCTGCTGATTGTTGTGAGAAGCACCAGAAAAAGGTTTTTAGAATGACGACACTTTTCAAAAACTATTGATTGGTTGGTTGGTTGGATGACAACTCCATCTTTCTCGTGGCACTCAAGTTAACTAACAATAAACAGTCTTTTAATTTAAGTAAAATATGGGATATTAAATACACACAAACACATAGAAACATGAAAAAGGCAGAGCAGCATTCACAAAAAATCTATGTTGAAAAATTCAGAGTAAACTCCCAATAGCAAATCTAAATGAGAGGTGGGAATCAGGTAGGGAGCCACTGAAAGATATGATACAACTTCTGAGAAGCCAATACAATGTCCATTGCCACTTATTGAAGCTCACAATGTCCCCACATTATTTGGACAAAAATCTATTTTTTTCTGAAAGAAACCCACAAAACTCATCATCACCATAACTGAACAATATGGAAACATCAAGTAACTGAACCACTATGAAATTAAAACCATTCCAAATCAAAGAAAACAAAGTCATTGGGTTGCTGTGAGTTTTCCGGGCTGTATGGCCATGTTCCATCAGAATTCTCTCCTGACATTTTGCCTGCATCTGTAGCAGGCATCCTCAGAGGTTGTGAGGTCATGTTTGTGGGCTGATACCTTTTTGTAAATAAATAAATAAAAATGAAATGTTATGCCAGGGAGTCATTATGGCAGAGTGGTTTGAATGTTGGTCTGTGACTCTGAAGTGCAGGGTACAAATCGATGCTTGGCTACGAAAACCCACTGGGTGATTTTAGGCAAGTTACAAATTCTTAGTGTCAAAAATTACCTGAAGGCACACCACAACAGCAATGTCAGCTGAACATACATGAACTGATGTGCAACCATCAAAGAGGCCATATTCCTGGTAGAAGGGAGTATGTCCTCACCCCCCCCCCCCCCAAAAAAAAATAGAAATTTGAGCAACTGAAAATACTGATTTATTTTAAGGCTGGTATAGTTGTAAATGGATCAAAGATCGCAGTAAACAACATTGCCCTTTCCTCTCTTTTATATGAACTAAAGCTTGCCTCTCTTCAGAAAATTAGAAATGGTCTGTTTTAAGCCAAAGGTAACCAGGCAGCTGTAGAAACCTGATCTCAAGGTGCAAAGGCATTAACAGCTGTCAGGGAACCCTTGATATTTGAACCTAGTGAGTGACCTTGCAACAGACTGGTGTGAACAAGAGACAGAGGGACTGTGGGATTTTTCCAGGAAGAATTAAATGGCTGATTGGTAATTAGAAGTGACATTCAAGGATTGTCTAGTGCTTTAAAACTGCATGATTTGAATGTTAATAATCTACTTCTCTTCCCACTTTAGGAGTTACTATATCTATGATAAATTAATATTTTAATTAGGACTGAGATTTAGGCAAGGGGTTCTACCCCATTAATAAGAGATGTGGGGATGAACTGTGAATTCTTAGTTCCAATGGAATGGAATTTTGTACTGTAACAAATAATTTTGATAGTTTTTTTGCATGAAACCTCATGGTTTCCTGCGACTCTTTACAATTCATGATGCATTCCCTGCCAAAGTCACAGCTTTTTTCTGCACAAGAAATGCAATTTCTGCATTAAAATATTATTTTATATGCAGAAAAAGGTTTATTCTCCACAGAAAATGCAAAATTGCCACATGCAAATTTTGTGCACAGTAAGTCCAGATTTGAGAAGATTCTGTTCAGTACAATATTCTTCTCATCAGGTTTCTCAATACTCAGAAAACATATTTTTCTGAATACTTTCAAATATTCTCTTCATCTTTACTATGTACTACTGTGAGATGGAATCTTTGAATATTTCATTTTTGTATTTAACAAAAATATTTACATTGTGGAAGAAACTAAATGTCCCTCTGCAGTTTTCTTCTCAAATTCAAATATCCTGTTGTGGAGGAATTATGATGTGAATTAAAACATGCTCACCACATGTTTTCTCAATAGAATAATCCCACTCTAAAAACCAGGACAAAATTGTGTAAGATTCTGCTCGTCTGTCATTCATCCTGGTAGAATCTCTCAATTGTCTCTTACTAGAAATTATGATTTTTTTCCATCCCTGCTTTGTACATGTATAAGTGGGCAATCTTATATTGAAGACTCAGGTTTTGGCTCCAAGTGCCTACTCTGAATTGCACAATGCCTGGAACTACGAAGAACAATTAAACAGTAATACTAGAAGTGACTAGAACTTCACTTCTAGGGGTTCATGTGTGTTTTTGTTGTTGTGGAGGACCTATAGAGTTTTGGGAGGGTACTCACAATCCACAAATACATTTGACCTTCTGTCTGCCTATCCCTGTCCTAGGCCTTGTTTGGGGGGAAAACTATAAAAATGATACCCCATTCTAATGTGAAGTGTTGCTTGCTCATTCCTTCATTTGAATGAATTTCTAAAGAATTGGTCCTTTGTGTCTGGAGTCCACATCAGATTTCAGGGCACACACTCTTTAATGTTTCTGAGCACAGCAAAGGGACTTGGAAATAAGGCCATTACTGTGCAGGAGGGAGCCATCTTTCCCACCTGTAATAAGAATAATAAGCAATTAATATTTTATAAAACCTTACGGAGCATGTTAAACAGCAATTACTAGGCCTATAATACAAGGCCAAAGAATACGAATGAGTTAGCATGATCAAGTAGACACGGCTGGCTGAAATCCTGATGGGGAGGACCAGAGTTAGAAAAGCAATAAAGCAGGATTAGTGCCCATTGTTGTCATTCTAAGACTGTGTGCCTAAGTGCGCTCATGAGTCACAATGCAACAACCAGTGAGCTACAAAAAATAACCACATGAAACCAGGGATTTTACATGAGGACAACATATGTGGGTGCTTGTTGTGCCTCTATGTGACCCACAAATTCTGGCTATGTCTTTAGAAATGCTTTCCAGGAGGTATTGGGCGTCAAGGGGAAAAGTTACTTTTTTTGAACTACAGCTTCTAGAATCCCCATGCAGTTTGTCTAGAAAATTCTGTGAGATTCTCTATTTCTTGGAGTGCAGGTGGATCACATGCAAGCATAGTAGAAATGTTTTAATCCCAGGTTTTTGTCTTGTAATGTCTGTTTACCTACAAAGGAAGTGTCTCCTTTTCATGAAAAAAACAAAGACGTCATTATGGCTGAGACCTTATCACTTCTGATGGCTTACTCTTATATGAAGTTTCCTAAACATATCATTTTTTCATGTCCTAGCACATTCTTTAAATGTGCAGGGATTTTTTAAATGTATCCTGCTGCTTTGTCCCTCCTTTGTTGATGCCATCTTCTCATTGCCATGGTGCTGGCTCCTTGAGAACTCTGAGTTGTGTAGCCATCCAAAGAAAAGAGGTAGAAAAATTTACTATGAGAATGCAAACACAACAGATATCAAAGTTCTAGGTGTGCAGAGTTTTCAACATCTCACTCTTTTCATTGCTAGAATTTCTACTGGACAGACCAATACACTCATTTACTCCCTCTCATAGTTAAAAACTGTGCCATCATGGAATCAAGCTTTTGCAAAATCTTGAAAGGGACTGATGGAGATTTAACCCAGCATGAATAACAACTGCTTATGTGACCATTAGAATATATGTACCAGACTGTTCTCTATATTTTAATATTTTAATGAACTTTGGTTGACCTTTCCCCTATACGCACATAAATCCACCACTTGAACAGCAAATACAAAATTCAGTTGATATCTAGTTTGAAACCAGACCTGGCTATTCATAGATTTCAATCATACTTGAACTTCAGCTCACCTCCATAATATCACCAAACAACACATTTTCATCTCATACAAAGTGATACTGAAATGTCAGCCACAAAGTTGTGTTGACACACTACCCTTTTAGCTTTTAGGAGAGAATTAAAAGAAATGTACAGGGAGGGACGGGGGAAGAAAACTCATACCCTCCATGGTGTTCTCTTCACATTGGAAAATAATAGTATGGAGGAAAACAGGTGAACAGATGAGAGCACCTCACC
Organism: Anolis carolinensis; assembly: GCF_035594765.1. Taxonomy (NCBI): domain Eukaryota; kingdom Metazoa; phylum Chordata; class Lepidosauria; order Squamata; family Anolidae; genus Anolis; species Anolis carolinensis. The sequence continues at coordinate 315,261,819 of NC_085842.1, forward strand.
ACAACATTTCAGGCAATGCTACCTGGTCACCCCACAAGCTAGAACCCTTCATGATATTCAGAATTTAGATAGAACAGATTTTCCACCCATATAAAGAAATTCCACACAAAAGAGAGACTGTGTTTTTGAGGATGCCATTATCCAGATAGATAGTGGCAATGAAGTGGGATGATGAAGAGCATGTCCACTTCAACCATGTTTGAAACAACTGAATAGGGCTAGTAGAAATTGATGTTGCATATGGAGAAGACAATCCATAGTCACAATCCAGAATGAAATATGGACAGGAAGAAAGTACAGGCAGGATAAGAAAAATTGCAATAAAACAGAAGAAACGATTTTCACATCTATAGCATGGACACCTGGTCTCATGCCTGTTCCAACCTACTAGCTAAGAAGTCAAACACAACCTAGAAATCAAGCATATACAGTTTTTGGATATGGAGCCCAGCATGCCTTGTCTCCCTCCTGCCTGTCTATGTCTGCAAAATGGGAAGGGGGTCAAGTATTTATTAGTCAATATTTTGTGACTGTTGCACTCTATGTATGAGGACTTATCTACACTGGTTGGCTATTGTGGGATCAGTCCAGAGCAGAAATGCTCTGGAGTGGCACCAGACGTCTTGGAAGTGGCCACAAACCCCATCCCAAACCAGAGGCACTGGGTAGGGTCTACACAGTACAACTGAATAAAGCTCCTGGTCATCATGATATCATAGAATCACAGAATAATAGAGTTGGAAGAGACCACATGGGTCATCTAGTAGTCCAACCCCCTGCCATACAAGAAAAATACAATCCAAGCACCCATGACAGATGGCCATTCAGCTTCTGTTTAAAAGCCTTCAAGGAAGGAGCTTCCACCACACTCGGAGGCAGAGATTTCCACTGCTCAACAGTGCTTCTTACAATCAGGAAGTTCTTCCTAATGCTCAAGTGGAATCTCCTTTCCTGTAATTAGAACCTATTTCATTGAGTCCTAGTTTCCAGGGCAGAAGAAAACAAGCCTGATCTCCTTTCCTTATGACAGCCTTTCAAATATTTAAACATGGCAATCATGTCCCTCTAAACCCTCTCTTCTGCAGGCTAAACATACCCAGCTCTTAAAGCTGCTTCTCAGAGGGGTTAATGATCTCCAGACCTTTGATAATTTTAGACACCCTCCTCGCAATGCCTTCCAACTTGTCAAAATCTCTTAAACTTTGATGCCCAGAATTGGATACAGTATTCCAGGTGAGGTCTAGCCAAAGTGGGATAGAGGAGCACCATGACTTACCATGAAAATACTCCTTTTGAAGCAGTCCAAAATCCCATTGGCTGATGGCTCATGTTCAACTTTTGTGTGTATATTGTGGCATTGGATTTTGCCAAAGTGTAAGCCAGTCTGAGTTCCCCTCAGGGTAAGATAGAGCAGGATAGAAATTATAGTAAATCAAAAAATAATAAAATTTGTTGTCCACAAAGACTCCAAGATCTTTTTCAAATGTACTATTGTCGAACCTGGCATTACCCATCTAGAATCAACAGAGGCACCCATGTGACCAGGAAGAAGGGGAAACAGTAGATTGGTCTGCATTGGACCATGCATTGGTGTAGACAGCAGACCAGTTGACATTGGATCCAGTCCACATTGATTCAAAGCTATAGGGCTGCTCTAGTTTTAGCAAACCCCACAGCACTCATCAACTTTCCTTCTTATGGGTCTAATTTGGTTTAACCCAGCTTACTCCCCAGTAAGGACCAGAAGTTTCTGAATATCATGTAGACAACCAAAAGTGACTTCACAGTCAGTGTGGGCTATTCAGATCATGTAGCAAAGCCCTGAAAGAGTCACAAGTTGCTCTGGGACACAATCTAAAGCTGTATGATACAGGCACCTTGTATCTTGTTGCTGCTTCAAGATGTGATCATCTATGAATTCTTTATGCCACCTTGAATTTTGTTATAGAAGAAAGATGTGCATTAAATGAAGCACGAAGTAAATGCATTGTACAAACCTACTTTAAATGGAACAGAAAAGAAGTCCCATTGTCATGAATTCTATAAAGACTTCCATGATCTCTGGGCCTGGGATAATCCCTCTGTTCTTTAGAGACTGATCTTTGGGGGAAAAGCTATTGAAAAGCCAAATTAAATTTGTTTCCTCAGCACTCTTGAAACGTACAAACAGGCTTGTTTATGGTTTGAGAAAGTCGCAGTCATTAAATCTATAAGGCTGGCACATTAGGCAATTTGCTAAGGGATAAAATGAAAATGTTATTTTGCCTAAGCCTATTTGGGCCTTGGGAACTTGTCAATTGGCTATTGCTCTTCATTTTAAGTAGTCGATACAGACAGCTCTTAAACAGAATGATTATGCCTTGTTCAAAATCTATGCTGAACAAGAGAAAGTGGTATGTAGGTGGCATTATGCCACTGGACAATAGTTAGCAACACAGCACAACAAATTTAATGGTACACAGACCCTAAGACTCAATATAGTTAATGTTATCCCTAAATCCAATCCTGAAAATGCAAAGTAAATGTAAAATGAGTATGGGAAATAGAAAGTTGGGGACTGGTGAAAGTATTCTCCAATTTCCAAGAATATTGGAACTGCCGACTTTTCGACTGGTAAGTTTTATTGCACATGGTGATTATTCAGCCTGGCCCACTGAATACCATAATAATTGTTGTAGGTCTTTTTTACACAATCTGGGTAATTCAATGAGGCATTTACAATTCTCTGTAGGCTACTCTTTAGGCAGAGGATTCAAAGCATGATGATAGATAAATAGCGCTGCTGCTGCTGCTGCTGTTGTTATTGTTATTATTATTATTTTATTGTATGACACAGCAAAGAAGATAGATATGCTGGGTTTTGTATCACAAAATCACAAGTCGAACACTTCTCAAGTGTTTTGGACTGTGTGATGTATTTTCAGATGATGTGCGCAGATCCCAGTCGGGTGGCCTTTTGCAGTTGGCAGATCATAATTTTGTTAATGTCTGTTATTTCCAAATGCCAGCTGAGATCTTTTGGCAAGGCACCCAGTGTGCCCATCACCACCAGGACCACCTGCACTGGTTTCTGCCAGAGTCTTTGAAGTTCGATCTTGAGGTCCTGATAGTGGCTCAGTTTTTCCTGTTGTTTTTCATCAATGTGACTGTCACCTGGGATGGCAACATCAATGATCCAAACCTTTTTCTTCTCTACAACTGTGATGTCTGATGTGTTGTGTTCCAGAACTTTGTCAGTCTGGATTCGGAAGTCCCACAGTATCTTTGTGTGCTCATTTTCCAATACTTTTGCAGGTTTGTGATCCCACCAGTTCTTTGCTGCTGGCAGGTGGTACTTGAGGCATAAGTTCCAATGAATCATTTGAGCCAAATAGTTGTGCCTCTGTTTGCAGTCTGTCTGTGCGATTTTCTTACAGCAGCTGAGGATATGATCAATGGTTTCGTCGGTTTCCTTGCACAGTCTGCATTTGGGTCACCAGCTGATTTTTCGATCTTGGCCTTAATTACATTTGTTCTGATGGCTTGCTCCTTCTGTCTCCTTCTTCAGGGTCCCATTTGTGAGCCAGAGCCAGGTCTTCTCCTTATCAGCTTTTCCTTCAACTTTGTCAAGGAACTTTCCATGCAATGTTTTGTTGTGCCAGCTGTCAGCTCTAGTTTTTAGTGCGGTTTTCTTGTACTGATTTTTTGTCTGCTGTGCTTTGAGGAGTTTCTGATTATTGACTTCAATCAAAGCAGGTTTTTCACTTTGCTTTACATATTCTGCCAGGGCATGTTCTTCTTCTTTGACTGCTTGTTTTACTTGTAAGAGTCCTCTGCCACCTGATCATCTATTCAGATATAGCCAGTCAACATCACTGTGAGGGTGCAGTGAATGATGAGTTTTCTTGTTTTTCTGTCCAAATTGTCCAGTTCCGCCTGTGTCCAGTTTATAATGCCAGCAGTCTATCTTATGACAGGTATGGCCTAGGTGTTTATGGCCTTGATGGTGTTGTCTCCATTGAGCTTGCTTTTGAGAATTTTTCTGACCCTTTGTGTGTATTCTTTGCTGACCGCAGTTTTCACATGTTCATGCTTGATGTTGTCCAGCTGTAATATGCCCAGATATCTGGGCATATTATTATTATTATTATTATTATTATTATTATTATTATTATTATTATTATTATTATTATTATTACAGTAGAGTCTCACTAATCCAAGCCTCGCTTATCCAAGCCTCTGGATAATCCAAGCCATTTTTGTAGTCAATGTTTCCAATATATCGTGATATTTTGGTGCTAAATTCGTAAATACAGTAATTACAACATAACATTACTGCATATTGAACTACTTTTTCTGTCAAATTTGTTGTATAACATGAAGTTTTGGTGCTTAATTTGTAAAATCATAGCCTAATTTGATGTTTAATAGGCTTTTCCTTGATCAGTCCTTATAATCCAAGATATTCGCTTATCCAAGCTTCTGCCGGCCCGTTTAGCTTGGATTAGTGAGACTCTACTGTATTATTATTATTATTATTATTATTATTATTATTATTATTATTATTATTACTACAAAGGCTGGATGAGGTGCTTTGATTGTGATTTTCCTGCATGGCAGAAGGAGGTTTGACCAGCTGGACCCTGGGTCTTCCACTGAAATATTGTTAAGTTTATGTTGGTTAAAACTGTTCTTAATTTTAAATATTGTAGTGTTTTTCTTTCTTTCCTTTTTTGCACTGTAGAAGAAATATGTGCAGTATGCGTAGGAATTTGTTCATGTTTTCTTTTTCAATTAGTTCACACAAACACTTTCCATCCATCTGCCACAGGCCCGGCTTATCTGAAACACAATTGTTCAAAACGTTTTCCCATGCCTGATATATACACACACACACACACACACACATACACACTATAATATAATAATATAATATAATATAATATAATATAATATAATATAATATAATATAATATAATATAATATAATATAATCAAACATTCTTTGGGGCTCCACGAGAAACATTTGCTTCAAAAAGGGCTCTGTAGTTGAAAAAGTTTGAGAACTCCTCGGTTACAGTAATATGTAAACTTATTCCTCCTCAACTTCTATATAACCTCAGGGAGCTTGATATTAACACATAAAACAATCAGATTGGCTAACATTACAGTAATGTCATCCCATTTATGATGTGATTCATGATTGGATGCATGCAAAGAACCTGCTCTATTTTCTATTATTGACCTTTCACTTCTCTTCTGCTATTAAAGTATAGGTCTTCTCTAAAAGGTGATGGCATTCATGGGCAATGAAAGAGTTACCTATATCCACATCATCTATTGCATAACAGACTAATTTCACAGGAGGCGAATGCATGCAAAATGGTAGGCAATAATTCTCAAACTAGGAACAAACATTGACTTTTAAGAGCATGGGCTCACTCAGCTTTATCATGGATGGAATATTCAGGTTTTCCCATTTTCTATCCATTCACAGAACAGAAATATAATGAAGGAAGCCAACTTATTTCCCTGGCAATGGTTCAAAATATTTTCTTGACTCCTGAGTGCTGCAAGAATATGCCTTCTCTTGGCAGTAGTGAAGCATTTGTACGCATTCGTCACACCTTGTAGATCTTCAAGGAACTAACAATCTGTAATATCTTTCTGTCAAATGGCATAAAACTAGAGGTACACTTGCAGTGTAGTAAAGCAAAACTATTTTAAGTATCAAAACAGGATGTGGGGGTCTAGTAAAATGGATTTGGGTTTTTCATTTTAAAACCAGGGAAGCAGATAAAAGGAACATCTAGACACAGTCCTGTAAGAATATTAAATGTTTTATCTTGGCATTATATTTGGCACCCTCACTCACACATGTATATTTTTTCTATGTTTGTGTCGTTTCTCTCTACCTAAGACTTTCTTCTTCCCTTGTAGAGGAACAGGAAGGAAATAGGGAGTGGTGTTATATGCTAAATCTGCTGACACCACTTTTGGGGTGGTTGCATTAGCATATGGAAACTCTTCAGTGAAATCGGGAACCTCAAAAAGAGCAAGAGAAAACTGTATCTGGTCCAGTCCTTAATTTGCTTTTGCGATTGCTCCCTTTCTCGGCTGTATGGTGCCTCCAAGATGGTGCCTAATGCCCTTTTTCTCATATGCCCCTCTGATTGGCATAAAAAATGCATTTGTAGATTTTATTTATTTTTTATTTCATAATTTGTATCCCATTCTTCTCACCCTTGAAGGGGGACTCAGGGGGACGGCTCATAACCGGCAGTCATTAGATGCCAAAAACACAACAGTTATAAAACAATTAAAATTAAAACAGATAATTAAAACATCTATTATAAAAACATTCATTTAAAATTACACAAGTTCAAGTCATAATCCAGATTCTGTCCATTATCAGTCACATAAATAGTTCTTACTTTTATTGCTGCGTCTGTGGCTCAAATGCCTTGTCCCACAATCATGTTTTAAGTTTTTTTCCCGGAAGGATAGGAGGGAGGGGGCCATCCACTGAGAAGGCCCTGTCTCTCGTCCCCACCAATCGAGCTTGCAAGGATGGTGGGATCGAGAACAGGGCCTCCCTTGACGATCTTAACCTACGAGGTGGATCATAGAGGGAGACAAGTAAGCTGGGCCGGAACCATTTGGGACAGTGGTTCTCAACCTGAGTTCCCCAGATGTTTTTGGTCTTCAACTCTCATAAATCCTAACAGCTGGTAAACTGACTGGGCTTTCTAGGAGTTGTAGGCCAAAAACATCTGGGGACCTCAGGTTGAGAACCACTGGTTTAGGGCTTTATAGGCTAAAGCCAGCACTTTGAATTGTGCTTGGTGCCAGACTGGCAGCCAATGGAGCTTACGTAACGGGGGGTGGTGTGTTCCCTGTATGCCGCTCCAGTGAGCCATCTGGCTGCTGACTGTTGGACTAGTTGAAGCTTCTGAACAGTCTTCAAAGGCAACCCCACACAGATGGAAGTGCAATGATGTTGTAGAACTGCATTTGGTATGATAGTAGTGCTACCAATATCAAATATGTGGGTGCTCTTAACATCTTGTGGCCACAATGATAGAAAGAGCATCCACATATTTTCTCAGCTGTTATGAAAAAAGTTAATGGCTTGAAAAATATGCAGTATAAGCTATGAAACAGACATTCCTCAATTCTTACTCTTTTCATGAACTACTTATGGACTATATCTGATGATACATTCAAAACTCACATCCTGCCAATGGCTTGCATGTGTGTAAGTGTAGCTTATGTGTCCCCACTGGGTAGGAAGGGCTCTTCCAATCCAAGCAAAAATGCCCCGTGCCTAGAAGTGGTGAACTTTGGGCCAGGGAGCTGCTGTTGCTTCTTACAATGAGAAGGGAATGGAGGGAAAAATGATTCAAACATCTGATGCTCTGGCTCCATCCAAGCTAAGATCGGCAGCTTTTCTATGGAATGAATTGCTTCCCCACTCCATTACCCACCAATAACTGACAGTATCCCTCTTGGGATATGGCAGCCGATAGAGAATGTAGAGGACATATAACTCTGCATGTACAGGTGTATGTCTAAACGCAGGCTTTGAAACAGAGTGTACAAACAGTTGCCATGAAGGTCATGCAAAAGTAATAACAGAAGGCTTAAACCATGATGTAGCAACAAAGAGTTTAATCTCTCCCCATCCCTATAAGTGCCATCTCTCTTGGAAACAGGAACAGTTTTCAATGAATTGCTCTATATGCTTTCCCCCACACCATAAATCTCCAAGAGGAATGAAGAGGAATGTTGATATGGCTTTGTTTGAGTTAGAAAAAAGTTAGAAAAAATCGTTTCAGAGACTTTCCTCCAAAAACAAAACAAAAAAAAACTTTCACACATCAGACATTGTTCCCAGTATATTTAGTTCTTCTTGGACAAATAAGTGTGAAGGACTTTCTGATAGCACACAAGGAGAACAGGGTTGTTTACCGAGAAGGAGTTTGTAGGTTAGCTTAGATGCCTGGCCCACAAAGATAACAAAACATCTGCTAGAAATGTTGGTTGAAAAATTGCCTCAACACATGTGTGCATGGTTCCACAACTTTTAAAATGCTGGGGTTTACAAGTGCTAAACACAGGGATTCCATATTGTTCAGACTTTGCACTATCCATGCAGGAGAGGGATGAATTTATTTCAATAAACCTAGATCCTGTATTCACCACCAGGGCCTTTCAATTTTTTTCTGGGGTTACTGGGTGAAGCAATTCCCCTTATACTTTGGACTTGCATTGGTTGTTGGATCCAGAGGCCATGACAGACACAAAATGTCTTCTGGGTATGCAATATTTTATTTGAAGGATATGTTGTGAACGAATCCTATGGACATCTTGTGCTTCTTAGAAAAGGTGTTAAGAACTGTGTCACAAGGACCAGTTTTTAGTGGATTCAGAAGTAGTTACATGGCTCCAATGCTGACAGATGGACTAAAAGTTTCTGTTTCGATCTTGCCCCCAACATGAACAAGGAATACATTCTGAAGATTTCCTGGATTGAGAAGAGTAAAAGTGTCTTGCCCGCCAATTTCCGATTACAGAATTCCATTTGGCACCTCAATTATTATTTAAATAGAATGCAACGCCTTTTTCTTTCTTTCTTTCTTTTTGTAAAATAGGGATGTGCAATTCCGTTCTTTTATCCTCCCTGCTCCATTTTAAGAAAGTCAGGTATCAGCTGCTCACTGAAGCATGGAGCTGAAAATCCTTTGCAAAGAGACATTACCCATGGCTTCATGATTGGCCCATTTTGCAAGTGTGCCGAGATTTCTCTGTGCTCCTTCATCAGAGCAGAGACAACAAGGGAGCAGATAATCCTCTTGTAGCGTAGCAAAGAAGGCCTGTATTGTCTGCCATAATTGCTGTCTGCCAAGCTGGGCAGGGGGGATGTTGTCCTTATATGAACCTGAATGTTACTTTCCTATGAAGTTGTAGAGCTGAATGGAAATACTTTGGTGCTTCAGACAAAGAAGGCATTTTGTCAGAACAGCACTGCTGAGAAATGGCTTGTTCACAAAGTGCAACTTAGCTTTTATTCATAACTATGACACTCCTTATCAAAACCCTGATGGGTCAAGGTCAACCTAGATGTGGGAATGAAAGAGATCAAACACTTACACCTTTCTGTGCTGCGTGGAGTTGCCACCGATTATAGTGACCAAAAAGCAAATGAAAACATCTGGCCACATGGACACAGGGAATGTGTAAACATGTAAACATGAGAACAATCAAAGATATAGAGTCAAATATGACTGAAACTCTATCTGGAATAGTTTCCTCATTGAATCATAGAATCATAGAGTTGAAAGAGACCACAAGGGCCATCTAGTCCAACCCCCTGCTCTGCAGGGAAACAGAATTTAAGCATCCTGACATAATCCAACCAGTTGATTATGGGAATCCTAAAGCCATATTATGTAAATAGTCACAATTAGAATGCAATTAAACTGCATAATAATAATAATAATAATAATAATAATAATAATAATAATAATAATAAGTAATTTTATTCCTTACCCTCCTCTCTTACAACTTGAGGCGGGTTACAACATTGATAAACACACATAATCAAATGTTGTAACCCACCTCAAGTTGTAAGAGAGGTGGGTAAGAAACAAAATTTATTATTATTATTATTATTATTATTATTATTATTATTATTATTATCTTTGCTATGTCACTTCTTTACTTTAAACATACCCAGTTCCTTAAGCTTCCCCACATTGGGATTAATGGTTTCTATCTCTTTTACAATTCTGCTTGCACTTTTCCTGACAAATTCCAGCTTCTTTAAATCCTTCTTATTTATTTATTTATTTATTTATTTATTTACAGTATTTATATTCCGCCCTTCTCACCCCGAAGGGGACTCAGGGCGGATCACATTATGTACATATAGGGCAAATATTCAATGCCCATAAACACATCGAACTGAGACAGAGACAGAGACAACAGAGAGACAGATGCTGTGATGATTCATGGGCCATGTAGTCCCGTTCCTAGCACTGTTGTGACAGATGAAGAGGAAAACTTAGGTTTCCCACCGTTTCAGCCAGAATTGGAGCTTTTTCAGCCAGAATTGGAGCCCTTGCACCTGCAGGAGATTTGCCTTCCAGAAGTCTGCCAAACAAGCCTTGAGCCGAAATCTCCCCCATTTTCTCGCCGTGATTATTATAAACAACAGAAAAGTGCTCAGGAGGCTTCTCGCAGGAGCGCTAGGATCGCTGCCAGGCATTCAGCTGATTAAGCCTGCTTCCCATGGGAAACTTTAGGGAGTCATGCATCTGGACGCAGAGAATGGCTTTCGGTTCTGGTTCCCCAGAGAATTGTTCTTTGGCGGGAAAACGAGACCCTATTTAGGTGTTTTGCCCACGTAGGAACCTTGCGGAGTCAATTCGTCAGCTTCGGGAGTAGGTTGTGTGTGGACTACGCTACTCCCGCATCCAAGCCCTTGTTCCCGTTTCCAGCCTTGCCTTGCTTCCCAGGACCTTGCCTTGCTCCACTGACCTTGCCTTGCTTCCCGGACCTCGCCACGAATTTACCACGGATCCTGTTCTTGCTCCTCGTTTCTTGTTGCCTTGAATTAAGCTTAGTGTTCCAAGAATCAAGTTTACTTCCTAGCCTTGCTTAAGCTTCATGGACTAAAGGACCTTGTCATCTCCCCTCACTTTGCTTGGCAAAGTGAGTGTTTCGGTTACTGGATTACAACTTTGGACCTTAATATTTCATATTGGACATTGTTTCTTTGGACTAATTTTGACCTTTCCTGAAAGGTCTACTTCTGGACTATTTTCTACACTTGTTTTTATTAACTTTATATACTCCTACAATAAAGATATTAGATAGATTCTGGCCTCTGTGTATGGTTATTGGTGCTCTGCAGCCTGGGTCCTGACAGATGCAGAGGCAATTTAACCTTCTCCTGAGGGGATGTTCGATTCTGGCCACAGGGGGGAGCAGCTGCTTCATCATCTACTCTGATGGCACTTCCTCACTTCCTCATTCCAACGTTGTAAATTAGTTAAACTTGCCTCCCCACTTTTTATAAGTGGTATCTTATTTCCTACTTGATAGATGCAACTATCTTTCGGGTTGCTAGGTCAGCAACGAGCAGGGGCTATATTTTATTTTTAATTGACGGGTGCTCACCCCGCCACGGGCTGGCCTCAAACTCATGACCTCATGGTCAGAGTGATTTATTGCAGCAGCTGTTTACCAGCCTGCACCACAGCCCGGCCCCTTGAAATTCTTGAAATTTTGTGCCTAGAACTGTAGACACATTACTTCACTCAACCTAGACAATGTACCCCTGTGGATACAGCCTAGAATTGCATTGTCAGAATCTTATATTTAACCCCAGGCAAACAAAATAAAGCAAAAACAAAAAATCTCCACAACACAACACTGAATGGCTATCCAAGCATGCACTCTTGTGTTGGATGGTGTCATGTGCCTATGACAAGGGTCATCATGCACTAATAGTTGCAAACTGATCCTAAGATTAATAAACCCTCAAATGGTTAAGATATCATTCACTGAAAATTTGTTCTTGTCCTTATTGGATGATTTTTTTTTTCCTTTGGAGATGGGGTGACAGTTCAAGGATTTTTAAAAAGATCTTTATGACAAAATATAAAAAACTTGCAAAACGAATTGATCATAAATTCATACAGTAGCCAAAAATGCCACATAGTATATGCCTTTCTGCCTTGTTAATGAACTTCCAAATGTATTTTTTTTCTAAAGATGATGATGATAATAATAGTAATTATTATTCCTTGAGCCTTTCCTCTTGGCTCAAGGTGGAGCACAACATAGTTAAAATAAATAGTTAAAATAATACAAAGTCATTTAAAACATATTAAACTGAATGAAACAAAATCTAAAACACAATAAACATAGGATGTGATTTTAAAACTCATAGTTAAAACTGACTGGGTAGGCCTGCCAATTTGCCAAAGTGATAGATCTTCAGTTATGTTTAACATTCTGACAATTCATTTAGCACATTTCTGCTTCAGTCCCATTTTTTCTGCACAATAAAAACAAATTGATTTTTTTTGTGCAAATGGTTTTTCAGTGTGTAGAGAAAATTGCTTTCCTTTGGAAATAAAATAAGCAAAAAATCTGAGGTGCCCAGTAGCTTTTCATATGGTTGTCATTCACACCATGACAACCAGCTGCTGTTGTCAATGATATTTATAAAGAGGACTTTAGAGGAATCTCAAGGGGAGTCTCCAAATCTCTAAATCCAAAAAGGAAATATCAGATGGTTTCATGCCAGCCATGGCAGCCAAACTGGAGTCTTTAGGGTGTCGTTGTTTTCCTTCCAGTTTCTTGGCTTCTCTCTTGAACAAGACTAATTTTGGAGAACTGCACGACAGCCTGGCATGTCCCACTGTGCTGCCCACATGGAGTTTATCTAGAATATAAAAGGTTAATTTATGCATCTCTTAGCCACACAATAGATGATAGAAAATTTGCTGTGATATTTCCCCATTGCCATATTTGCATATATCCTTGGGGAGTCTACATTCATGTACCAGCTGTGAATTTGGCAGACAAATCCGCCTGGATTTATTTCTGTTAGCACTCAGGTTGCTGAGAGGGAAAGGTCAAGGCAAGCTATATTAATTACAGTTTACTTTAATTACATGCTCAAGGTTACATAGCATGCATGTGTCCGGTGCCAAGCATGTGCAGCCATCCCTGTTCAATGTCAGGCTTAGGAGGGGAAAAGCTTGCCTGCCTTAGGCGTCCTTCTGGTGGGATTACATCAGGTAGCAACGTGAGCACAGTCTTGATTATAATTCTTGGTCTTCACTGAAAACCCAAGGATCTAATAAGATTTTGGAAAAATAGATGAATTAAAATACACATGGAACATCAATCTCCAAGGATGCTTGAATGTGACAAGGTCGTGCATACAGACAGGTTGCCCATGCACAGAAGTTCACAAATCCACTACTGTGGTCTCAGAGGGAGAGAAGAAGCAGACACAGCTTCATCATACGTAGGCCCAGAAATGGATGAAAGGTCCTCACTCCATCTCAACTGCCAATGCCTTGGCCTCAGAGGGAGAGAAGAAGAGGCATCATGCCCAGCTCAGCAGGAGATGCAAGTTCTTCCATTCCTGCCCTAGGAAGGGGAGAAGGAGAAGCAATATCTCCTGGACTTAATATCTTCCCAGGTCCCCTCCATACTGCCATGTAATGCAGTTTCATAATGCAGTTTAACTGCATTGAACTGCTTTACATGGCAGTGTAGATGTGGCCCACTCTGCCATTCTGTTTTCTTTTAGTGTTACACCTGAATTACATGTCAAGCCAGGAACTGTATTATTGTTCTCTTACTTGCAAAGCACCATGTCCAGCAAATGTATAACAACAACAACAGGTCATCCGGTAAGAAGGATGGCAAACAGTATTTACCACCTCTTCTAAATAATAATAATAATAATAATAATAATAATAATAATAATAATAATAATAATAACAAAAGGATCCAGCAAAAGGAACAGCACCAGGAAACTACAGGCCAATAACGTGTCTGCCCACTATGTTTAAACTACTGACTGGCATCATAGCTGACAGAATTCAAGACTATCTTGAAGAAAAAAACATCTTGCCAGATGAACAGAAAGGCAACAAACGGAAAAGCAGGGGCACAAAAGACCAGTTATTGATTGACAAAATGATTCTGGAGAACTGTAAGAGCCGAAAAGCTAATCTTCACATGACGTGGATTGAATACAAAAAGGTCTTTGACTCACTCCCACACAGCTGGATCATCAAGTGCCTGGACGCCATCGGGATTTGTAAAACCGTTGGCACCTTCATTGAAAACATGATGGAGCACTGGAAAACTGAACTGTTTGTTGGAAATGAAAGCTATGGACTTGTCAACATCAGGAGAGGAATTTTCCAGGGAGATTCATTGTCCCCTCTGCTTTTCATTATCGCCATGATCCCTCTGTCAACAATCTTACAAAAACATCAAACATCTAAGAATTCTCACAAAATTTCACATTTGATGTACATGGATGACCTGAAGCTATATGGGAAAACGGAAACTGAAATCCAGTCTCTGACCAACACTGTCCGAATTTTTAGCACTGATATCAACATGGAGTTTGGTTTGGACAAATGTTCGACAGTGGCATTGAAGAAGGGAAAAATCATTGAAAGTGAGGGCATAAATATGCCCAATGGCCAAACAATAAAGTCTCACCAGCCAGAGGCCTATAAATATCTGGGCATACTACAGCTGGACAACATCAAGCATGAACATGTGAAACTGTGGTCAGCAAAGAATACACACAAAGGGTCAGAAAAATTCTCAAAAGCAAGCTCAATGGAGGCAACACCATCAAGGCCATAAACACCTGGGCCATACCTGTCATAAGATATACTGCTGGCATTATAAATTGGACACAGGTGGAACTGGACAATTTGGACAGAAAAACAAGAAAACTCATAACCATTCATCATTCCCTGCACCCTCGCAGTGATGTTGACCGGCTATATCTGCCTAGAAGATCAGGGGGCAGAGGACTCTTACAAGCAAAACAAGCAGTCAAAGAAGAAGAACATGCCCTGGCAGAATATGTAAAGCAAAGTGAAGAACCTGCTTTGATTGAAGTCAAAAATCAGAAACTCCTCAAAACACAGCAGACAAAAAACCAGTACAAGAAAACCGCACTACAAACTAGAGCTGACAGCTGGCACAACAAAACACTGCATGGAAAGTTCCTTGACAAAATTGAAGGAAAAGCTGATAAGGAGAAGACCTGGCTCTGGCTCACGAATGGGACCCTGAAGAAGGAGACAGAAGGCCTGATCCTTGCAGCCCAGGAGCAAGCCATCAGAACAAATGCAATTAAGGCCAAGATTGAAAAATCAGCTGATAACCCAAAATGCAGACTGTGCAAGGAAACCGACGAAACCATTGATCATATCCTCAGCTGCTGCTAATAATAATAATAATAATAATAATAATAATAATAATAATAATAATAATAATAACTTTATTCTTGTACCCCACTTCCATCTCCCCAAAGGGACTCGTGACGGCTTACATGAGAAAACAACCACAACATAAAATTCACATATAATCCATAAATTTAAAACACAGTATAAAAACATAGTTATAAAACAACATAACATAATGTTATTTAAAACCAAGACATCAATTGTTACGTATAGAAGGTGATTAGTGCAATAACTCTGAATAATGTCCATGAATAAGGTTCTCACTTCCAATTCTCCTCCTGTTGTTTCTTGCTAATGTCAAGCTGTAGTGCAAGATCCCTGGCTCTCTCCCATGTGTTTGCTCAAAGGGCATGACAGAGATGTGGGAGTTATGCAAATTTGTACTATGGTTTGAAGAAGATAAGCTCCTTCACCAAGTGCCAAAGCAGCTAGTTTCTTGTTACTTACTTACACATATGTAAGTGTATCTCGATAAGTGTGCAAGCCCTGTTTTAAATGGGGCAGAGGTTGTTTCTTGTCTTTTTACTCCATCCATAAACATCCCAACACCCAGCATCCTCCAAACCTGGCAGTGCTATTGCTATTTCTCCTACTTTCCAGAGTAGAGAGGAGGAAAGAAATTCAAAAGATTTCAAACTGATCTGGGCTACTGCAGAAAAGAATAGATGGATGCACCCATTTAGAGCACAATTTATTTTTCATTTCTGTTTGTCTATGGGCTGGATCACCCTACTGCTTCCTTTACTCCTACCAGTAAGTAATGGCAACAGAGAGTCTTCCTAGGTGAAGAAGGAATGTGGAATTGTCTGGTTGGAGCTATGCATGCTTGTAGGATCTTAGCCAATGTATCCTATTGTGAGTCATCACAACTTCCACTTGTCCTTCCATACTGCAAACATGACAATACTTGACACCCTCAACCTGTTATTTTGAAATTGCAGTGCAAGGCATGGATGTTACCAAATTAATTTAATAAGATGGTGCCCAAGGAGGGCTCACTAATCCTTTTCCGCACTAGCCTGACAATGCAATAAGGATGTTTTAAAGACAATCACTAGGCTTGTCCGATCGATGGAAAAAATGTTTCAATTCTTGTTTCTAAAGTAGGGGGTGCCGGCTCTTCGATATAGAAATTATTTCTTAATGTTTCACCCAAAATTTTCGGATATTTCCGAAAATTCGTAATGTTTCTAAAATGTTTCTAAAATGGCGGACGCGCATGCGCAATCGCCAAAAAACAGGAAACCAGGGGGGACTTTTCTGGGGGTCTCCCGCCCTCATTTCTTGAGCTATTCTCATCAAATTTGGTACAGTGGGAGAACACATTCCACACTCTTTGCTCAACAAATTGCAGAATGTTTCCTGTCTCCTATGATTTTTGGCGAATTTTCATAACTTTTTATAATACACTATTTTTCAATATTTGAAGAAACCTGTTCCTGGTTTGAAAGTCTTATTTCCTGTTCAATTGGGTTCTTATCACTGTAAAAGTCCCTCTTCTACTTGTGTAGACTTTGGATTAGAAATTCAGCACATGCCAAGCAATGCCTTGACATGATTGGCAACGTCCTTTGGAAACTATAAATTGCTGTGGACCCTCTATTGAATCAAATCAATGTCTGACTTTGTGATTGCAGAAATAAAACTCAGCCTAAGGCTTGGGAATAGAAATGGAGTGTGAGGGAAGCAATGCCTTGGGGGGTGCCCCACGTCCTTTGGAAACTATTTCTTCCAATGTACCCTTTAGGTTTGAAAACAATGTGTGTCTTTGTGATTGCTGCAATAACACTCAGCCCGGGGGCTTGGGATTACAAATGGAGCGGGAGGGAAGCAATGCACTTGCAGGAACGCAGACGTCCTTTGGAAACTATTATTTTCAAGTCCCCCCCCCCTTTCAGGATTGCAAAGTAGGGCTGATGTGGTGATTGCTAAATTCCAAAAAAGAAAACAGAAAGGCAAAAGGTCTCCCTCAGGAGTAGATGGAAAGCACCCCAAGCTCAGCACTAGCAGGGACGCAGACGTCCTTTGGGAAAAAAAAGTTCCCTAAAGCCAGCCACAGCAAGGACTCTGCCCCAAGCCCCCAGCCAATTTCCCCCCCAAAAAACACAATATCGAACCAGCAACAACAGAAACACTCTACCCCCAGTTAGCCCTCTCTCCCCCAAACAAGCAAGCAGCAGCTTCCCAGAGCATGCCAAACACCCTCTCTCCTCGGTATCCCAACCCAGAATGGCTTGGGTCGGCTGCGGTTGGGGATTTTTATAGAGATCCTCCACGTGGACACAGAGGACGCTAGCCCCCACCTTTGGCAGCCATCGTGGAAGACTCTGATTGGCCAGGGAGCGGCCATGTTAGGCTGTGCTAGGCTCCCATTCATGTTAGGTTGCAGAAACAATAATAATAATAATAATAATAATTTTAAAAAAATATTTTAAAAAAAATTTGGGAGGAAAAAAATTAACGAAAATTTTAAGAAACAATTAGAGAATGGGCCAACGATGGTTCGAATTACATTGCCAGTTGCGCCCAGGGAAAACGTTTCAATACTCATTTCAAAAAACGAGAACAATCCGAAATAATTACGAAACGAGAAACATAACGAATATTTGGACAACCCTAACAATCACCAACCAATTAGCCTTAATTCCATTGGTGGGGAGGCAGGAATCCAACATTTCCTCCCAAATTTTGCCAATCAGATAAATGATGGACAAAAATTCGTATCTGAAGTGACCAAATAACTGGCACTGTGGCCTATGGCAGATGGGTTAAGCACCTACCAAGGAAAGAGACCAACCAGGAGTGATTAAGGTTTATATGATCTCTAGCTTCACCTCTTGATGTCAGTTTGAAGCATCAAAACATTGCTCACTAGTTCTGCCTCTTCCAAAAGGCACACAAATCCACTCTATTTCTGCATCCCTTGGAGTCACAGCAGTTGATTGGTAATTCTAGGGACAAATCCATTGCATTTTTAAAAAGGCATAATCCCAATTGCTACTCTCAAATAGAGTAGTTCACTTAAACCAATTGCTTATTGTGAAGTCAACGCTTATGTAAATTACATTGATTGTTTAGCTTCCAAGTTCAGATGGGCTCTAGCGCACTGGGATACTTGGGCTGCATTTTAGAGAAATTGACATATTTCTAAAGCATATTTTGGGGGAAGAAAGATAAAGAATCTGCAAAATTTGCAATGTGATATGGGAATGGAGCGAAACAGCCTTTGAGACAGAAATGAGAAAATCCGCTTAAGTTTGAGTCTTACAGATGTTTGCATCTCTGGAGAAAAAAAGAAGTTCATTGGTTCAAATGGGGACAAGTGGACATCCTTCTGGAGAGGCTTTCTCTCTCTGTGTAGTTTACTTTGCTTGACCTACTTAATGTTGGACACATGTCACCAAATATGCATACACTTTAATGGAGATGCAAGACTTACACTGCTCTGTCTGCTTTACTCTTGGAGGAAATGAGTTAAGTCAATAGCGAGTGACCAATGAACACCCCTTCCCCCCATTTGATATATTGTTCTTTACTTTCTATTTTATCTCTCCCTCATGTCTATTCTACTAAATATATCTGCACATTTGCTAATGCTGCACTACAACCTTTGCTTCCTACTTTATCTGCCACAGTATTGCATTTTGCCCGGTCTGGTCATTTGTACCTTTTCCTACGTTTCTTCTTAATTCATGCGATAAACACATGTGCGTGTTTGAGCTGACGGCAATTATTTCCCAGAATAGAAAAACAGCAACCAGTGCTATGTTTGAACAAAGTCAAATCCATTTAACTGAAGGCAAGCAATCTAAGCATAAATGCTCGACACAGCTGGCCCACAGACTTATCACAGGAAATAAGGTGTTGCCATACTACAAAAGCATTTTGTGAATGGCCATGTGCAAAATTTAAGAAATGTATAGAGCATTATGATGGGTTATTTTTCTTTTAGAAAAAAGCAGGTAGAAGAAGTTTATACAATTGTTCCTGAGGCACAGACAATGAGTAAATAAAGACAAAACATTAATTTTATGTAAAATGTGAATTTGCTCAATTATAGCTGTGGATTCAGGAATTATTTTGTTTCATCTTTATGATTCTATACACACTGCCATACAATGCTGTTTGGAACTGCACTATATGGTCAGTGTCTACTCATATAATGCAGTTTAACTGCATTGAACTGCATTATATGATTTTGTCGAAGGCTTTCACGGCTGGAATCACTGCATTCCTCCCTGCATTATATAAGTCTACACTGACAATATAATGATATTTCAAACTTTGTGCTTTTTCTGCATGACAGGGGAGGTTGGATTGAATGGATCATGTAGTCTCTTCCAACTCTATGATTTTATGGCTGTATAGATGGGGCCTAATTCAGATGTTTTTAATTCAGATTTCATTTATTGAAATCCCACCCCTAAAGGCTAACAAAAATGCAAGGCTTCTCTCACATGTATAGATGTATAGAATCATAGAGTTGGAAGAGACTTTATGGGTCATCCAGTCCAACCACCTACCAAGAAGTAGAAAAATTACATTCAAAGCACCCCTGACAAATGGGGGTGCCTCTGCTTTAAAGCCTCCAAAGAAGGAGCCTCTATCATGTAGGTTACCAAGGAAGGAAGAAGTTAAATATTATATGCTTTTATGAATATCTGTTTCTAATAATTTTATTACATCAATGTTTAGAATATCTTTTGGAGATCCAAGTTCCTTATGGAGAGAGTTATGTTAGCTGTTTCTCCTGCAACTATAATTATATATCTATCTTCCTGTTTAAGTTGGTGATAAAAATAACTAGTTCCAGTGATGAGAAACAGCAACAGGGAGACACAAAAGTTGAAAGAGAAATTCAGATTAGACAAGTTAGACAGATTAATTGAGGAACCAAAGCCTATGGTGCTAAAGGGAGCTTTTGATGCCAAAGGGAGCCTAGAATTTTTATTCTTCACTCTTTGTGTCATATTGTTATTATGTTCGGATATTGACCAGCTGGAAATTGTCCAAAGGTGGTCAACCATAATGGTAAAAAGTCAGGAGACCATGCACTATGAAGAGCAGCTTAAGGAGCTGGATACATTTAGTCTGGATAAGAGACAATTAAAAGAAACTTTGATAGCCATGTTTAAATAATTGAAAAGATGTCATGTAGCCAGTGAAGCCGGTATGTTTTCTGCTGCTCCAGAGATTAAGCATCTACAATATAGAATTAATGCAGTTTTACACCACTTTAATTGTCACGGCTCAATGTTTTGGAATTGTGGGAATTGCTTTCATCCTTTTGTGCCAAATAATGCTGGTGCTTCACCAAACTACAAATCCTAGGATCCCATAACATATGGTGTCAAATGCAGTGTTGTTCCCTGCCTTGAGCTGTGAAGAGAGATGGGTAATAAAAACATATTATTATTATTATTATTATTATTATTATTATTATTATTATTATTATTATTATTATTTCTACAGTGTGTAGAGCCATGCTTGGACATGGAGCAATGGGTTCAAACTATAGGGATATAGATTCCACCTAAAAATTAGTAAGAACTTCCTGGAGCCTCCGTGCTTGGTAGAGTCTCCTTCTCTGGAGAATTTTAACAGAGTCTGGATGGCCGTCTGTGAGGAATCCCTTGGGGTCTCCTTCAACTCTGATTCTATGATTTTATACACTGAGGTCTAAAATGTCATCCTAGCCAGTGAGCAGAATGTGAATGTGCCAGTTGATTTTCTAGTAAAACAATAGAGCAGTGCTCCTGGATGGAATAGCTGATTTCCACCATCAGATTGTGGCACAGACCATTTATTGTCTGGCTAATCTCTCCATGTAAAAATGACACACCTTTGCCTACATAGCAAATACTTTATGTACTCTCAGTCTGAAAATTAAAGAAAGAGAGTTTAAAGATCTACAACCCACAACATTTTTTTTGTTGTAACAGGGTTGTAAGACAATAGGAGTGTGATAAGGAGTGGTGTGACTGCCGCCTACACACTTAACAAGCTCCGGTGCCCAGTAAGAAATTACACATGCGGTTTAAAGCCACAGATACCATACTTTTACCTTCACATACTTGGATCAGGGCTGGATTAACCATTAAGCAAAATGTTCACCTGCTTAGGGCATCAAGGGAAGGGGAGCACCACAGAAATATGCCACTACCAAATTTACATATTTGTGTGTGTTTAAATTGTATAATAATGATTTTATGTTAAGCTTCTTTTAGTCTCCTTCAGGAGAGATAAAGCAGGATAAATAACAATTATTATTATTATTATTATTATTATTATTATTATTATTATTATTATTATTATTAACGATGGACCATATGGTACAAAACTGCAAAAGATACAGTTGAGTCATGCTCCACAAAAGGGAGCTCCTCTAATAAAAGGATCTGCAAGAGGAAGTATTCAAAAATAAACAATCTTTTCCATCTTCCTATAAGTTTCGTTTTACATCAATCTTTTTATTTTATGATTTATTATTATTTATATTTTGTACCAGATATATATGGTGGCACCAAAATATTTAAAAGCTAAGGGACTCCAAAGGTTTAAATCCAGCCCTGACTCCAGGACAGAACATTTTTCCTCTCCTCTGCATCAGCCACACTAAACTAGGTCTACAATATAGGCAGTCATTGCTGTCATATTTCTTTTCATTGGGTTTTGTTCATTGACAAAATAGGGTGGTAACTCATGAAAAATCATGCCCAAATGCTCTGGACTGGCCCTGGATTTAGAAGCTAATGGTAGAATCATAAAGTTGGAAGAGACCTCATGGGCCATCCAGTCCAACCCCCTGCCAAGAAGCAGGAAAATCACATTGAAAGCACCCTCGACAGATGGTAGATTTGTCTACCACTCCGAGGTAGATTTGTGCCTGTTTTATAAAGAGATTACAGCTGTTGCTGCTGGTGCTACCTCAAATCAAATGTTTATTCTTTGATAGCTCACTCTCATTGGCAAGAATTTCTGGGCAAAGCTCACACTTGTACAGTGTCCTTATTGAGTGTCCTTCATCCCAAAATCCAAAATTGCTCACATCACCTTTGCAATGGACCAGAATTGTGCTTGGCGCTTACATTCAAGTCATCTCCTACTTATAATGATCATAATCAAATGGAATTAGTGGTTGGGATAATGACCCCTTTGCTTTCTGATGGTTTAATGCAGTGGTTCTCAAAGTGTGCTCATGGAGGGGCTCCATGATTCTCTCCCCCTCCAAGCTTTCCCTGCATAAATGTATATAAAATTACATTTAGGCTATGTGTATATGAAACATAAATGAATTTCATGTTTAGACTTGGGTCTCATCTCCAAGATATTTCATTATGGATATTCAAATAATCCCAAATCCAAAACACTTTTAGTCTCAAGCATTTCAGATAAGGGATACCCAATCTGTATCTTTTAACTTTAGTGAAGTCATTGATTTACAAGCTAGTTAATACCCAGAGAATCAATCCACACTCCTCAAGTTTCCTGTCCATCTTCTGTATTCTTTTGAGCTCAGAATGTTGCTGAGTACCTTAATAGAGCCCCAAAGACGAGGAAATGCTTCAGTTGTCAGTGGCTTGTGCTATAATTGTATCACTTTATGATATCAGAACCGACAAGAGTGGAAAAAATGACAAGAGTGGCAGCCACTGTTAAAATTAAGTGCACTGTGGGGGAAAAAAAGATAAAGTATTCCATTTATTTGTGAATGTGGTCTTCAGGTTAGGAATGCAAGGTCATCAGCTTTAATTCCTTGGAGATTTAGTCAATCAATTGAACCAAAGTTTCTATTTAATGGAATCCTATCATTCTCAGCTGGGGACATGGAGTTATTTAGCATAAAGTCATATCTAATATAATGCTTCCCTCAAAAAACAGTTTGCTTCAGGTCTGTGTGTTTTTTGTAGGGACATAGTCATAAAATCTAACAATGAGTAGAGGTAAGATCATGTTTTTTTCAGCATTCTGTATTGTTGGGTTTGTGATTCACCCCCATGGTACAGAACTATTGATAAAAGAAGACTGATGTAAAATTAGATTATGTAATAATATATTTGATTTTGCTATGTGCTTTTAAGCTGACTCTGGCTTATAGCAGGTTTTCTTGACAAGGTTTATTCAAAGGACGGACTCCATTGCCTTCTTCTAAGGTTGAGAGAGGGTGATTTGCCCAAAACCAGCTAATAGGTTTCCGTACCTGAGCAGAGATTTAATATTAGGTTTTCCCATATTATACTCCAAGACTTGAACCATTCTATCATGTTGGCTCTTGTAAGTCTTTCTCACTCTCTATATAGGTATATCTACACCGTAGAATTAATGCAGTTGGACACCACTTTAACTGCCATGGTTCACTGCTTTGGAATCCTAGGAGTTGTAATAGTTTTTAATGTTGTGTCATGCCTTCAAGTCATTTTTTACCCTGAGGGAAGCTTACCACAAGGTTTTCTCAGCCAGATTTGTTTAGAGGACCTTTTTTCCCTCTTCTTTCAAGCTGAAACAGTTTGACCTGCTTGAGGTCACTCAACAAGTTTCCATGGCCAAGTGAGGCCTAGAACCTTGTTCTTCAGAGTGTCATAGTCCAACACACTTTTAATAGACTGGAAATTTGGGCTTAGGTATTGCATCAGGGATTCCTGGCATCTGGTCAGGGTCACCAAATCTCCATTTGTGGAGTTTTCATCTTGACTGTCATATGCAAACTTTGTAATTAAGGACAACACTGTGCATCTGAACTGGCAACCAAAGGTGCAATTGAATGCACAAATGGGGATGTGTATGCCTTTCCTATCCACATGCGTATAATGCAGGCATGGGCAAACTAAGGCCCGGGGGTCAGATGTGGCCCCCTGGGTGGTTACCTCAGGCCCTCCTCATTTTCCTTGTCCTCTTGGCATAAAAACAAGGTGGCCCGCCACATCCTTATGCCAAAAAGATGAGGGAGGAAGGCAGGTAGCAGCTGCCACTGAGTGTCTCACCCTCCTCCTGACATAAGGACGGTGCAAGTGGTCCCATCCTTATGTCAGGAGGATGGCTTGAGGAAGGTACGCAGTGGCTGAGAGTCCTTCGGAGGACTCCAGCCATCGCCTATCTTGCTGTCCTTGTGGCATAAGAGGACAGTCCATGGATCAGGGAGGAGGATGGGGGCAGTTGCCTCATGTCTCGCCGTTCTCCCAGCATAAGGATCAGACGAGCAGTCCTGTCTTTATGTCGGGAGAACAACCTGAGGATGACCCAGACCCTGCCCTTTCCTAGCCCTCCCACACCTGGGCCCATGTGCCTGGCCACCCTTCGTCCTGGCCAGACCTGCAATATGCCATATCCTATCCACATGTGTATGCCTTGCCTATCCACATGTGTATAATGCAGGCATGGGCAAACTAAGACTCAGGGGCCGGCGTGGCCCCCGGGGTTGTTACTTCAGGCCCTCCTCATTTTCCTTGTCCTCTTGGCATAAAGACAAGGTAGTCCACCGCATTCTTATGCCAAAAAGATGAGGGAGGAAGACAAAAATGTTTTCCCATGCCTGGTATAATGCATACTAAAACTAGATGCACAAATGCACTACTGTGGCCCTAAATAAGATTCAGATGTTCTGAATCCCACCTCTTCCTTCCCAGAATGTATACTTTTATTTAACACTGCAAAGATTCACATGACAAAATTCACACTGTATTTGAAACCTAACAGTACATTACAAAGAATTAATTAAACATATATTCTTTGTTGTTGCTGTGATGGATTTCCTATTTAGAGTCTACTTGTAGAGAGAAAAATTGGGGCATAAATAAACATAATAATAATAATAATAATAATAATAATAATAATAATAATAATAATAATAAACAAAAGGCCACCCTACTGGGATCTGCACGCATCATCCGAAAATACATCACACAGTCATAGACGTGTGTTCGACTTGTGATTTGGGAAGTGTTCGACTTGTGATTTTGAAATCCAGCATATCTATCTTGTTTGCTGTGTCATAATAAAATAATAATAATAATAATAATAATAATAATAATAATAATAATAATAATAATAAACAGAAATACCAGTTCTGGCTACACAGTTCTTCACAATTCACCTTGTTAGCTTTGTCCATGCCAAATCTTGTCTGACTTCCTCCATTTTCGTGTAGATTAGCTTCTGTTCTTTGTTCAGAAGGCGTTGTTATGCAAGAGGAACAAACTTTTGCCCCACTCCAAAAAATTAATAATAATGGCCTAGCAGTTTTATTGATTGCCTAATGGCTTATATGGAAGCCATAACAAAAAGGTCAGTGTTCCAATTTGATCAAAGAGCAAACAGTTAAAGCTTATGCGCCAACTGTCAAGCTAGATAAATATTTGGATGCATTAAAAAGACCTTTTACACAGGTGCCATAAATAAAATAATCTGATGAAGAAAATGAATTTCAGACCAAGGCTACTTAATGTTTAGAAAGACACCTGTGTACTTCCAGTTACATGATGTTAGGCATCAGCAGGCTTTCAGTTGTTTCCATTTCATTCTTTTTAATGCTCCTTCCAGTTTCCATATCTGCGGTTTCACTATTTTTGCTTCAGAAAATACAAATTATATGTTTCATTAACAGGATTTCTTGAAGATTGTTTCTAGGAACTACTTGCCAAAGGAAGCTAAAATGATCCAGTTCTTGATGCCTCTGTCATCAAGGAAAGGAATGTGTATGTGGATACTCATAGATCACTATAATGATATATCACTACTAGTGACTGTCCACATAGTAGAGTAGCTTAGGAAGAAACTTAGGCAAAAATACATATATTCACATGCATGATGGGAAGAAAATGAGGGAAGTGGTCACTAATACTGAGGATTATATGAGCTTTTGCAAACAAGCTCACATTGAGAAGGGGGAGCAACAAAGGCAAGTACAGGATAAGAGAGAGGTATTTATGGTTCCACATTACTTCAGATGACACAATGTCATGATCTATGCTTACAGCCATATGCGTCACTTCACTTGGTGAGCTTGGCAGATACCATCTTCATTTTGTTTATGGGTGGTTAAATCTCAAAGAAGGAGTACTGTGAATGGTGACTGGTGGCTTCCATGTTAGTGGTAAATAAAGCCACTCCTGGTCTTAGTCTGGATGTAGTCAAAAGACGTTCAGCACTGGCAATATCCTGTTTAAAATGTAAACTAAAACCATGGTTTGATTCACCACTTCATTGTCATGGAAGTTAGCAGTGACTACTTCTTGTTAGTTAGCCTGGTTGAACTCAGTTCTCTGTGTGACTAAACAACATATGCAATTGTTGGAAGGGACTTCAATGGGCATCTGTTCCTCCATTGAGGAGACAAGTGTGGCTAGATATGACAAATTCACCACAATGTGCATGTTGCATGTGGCAATAATGCAGCAAACATGGGTTCTATATTGATTGGAAAAATACAGGGCAAAAATAAGGTGTAGATTAGTTCTTAGATTCTACAGAGGTCCTTTCATCCAAGTTTTAATATGCAGGCAGGGGAGGTTCAACCACGAGGCAAAATAGGCAGTTGCCTATGGCACCATCCTGTAGGGGGCGCCACTGGGGTAACTCCTGCCTCTGCTGCCGCACCTGCCTCTGCAAGGAAGAAGGTCACCACTTTGCAGAGCAGAGAAACACCGCTTTTCTGCTCCCCAAAGCTGCGAACGCCTTCTTTCTCACCCATTCCTCGAGACCAGGTCTCCGGGCTGCCTGGCCATGTTCCAGAAGCATTCTCTCCTGATGTTTCACCCACATCTTTGGCAGGCATCCTCAGAGGTTGGAAGCTAGGTAAGTGGGGTTTATATATCTGTAGAAAGTCCAGGGTGGGAGAAAGAGCTCTTGTCTGTTTGAAGCTAGTGTGAATGTTGCAATTGGCCAGCTTGATTAGCATTTAATGGCCTTGCAGATTCAAAGCCTGGCTGCTTCCTCCCTGGGGGCATCCTTGGTTGGGAGGTGTTAGCTGGCCCTGATTGTTTCCTGTCTGGATTTCCCCTGTTTTCAGAGTGTTGCTCTTTATTTAGACTTTTCGCTTATCCAACGCTTATATTTTTCAGTGATTGGTTTAGGGGGGGGGGGGGCACCAAAATTCTGTTCTCTTACACTTGAAAATTACCTTGGGCCAGTCCTATATGCAGGGATAGGCAAAACACAACTGATACAAGATCTGATTGGAAGGTGCAGTGTGTCTTACTTGGCCAGTGCGAGGTGTGGCATCTCCTTCTGCAGCTTAGGACACCAACACTGAAAAGCATTTCAAGCTTTTTTATCAACATGCCCCATAGCCAGGAAAGCCATGTAAGAGTCATTTTCTACTACTCCAGGGTACAGCACCTTCAGTTGGGATAATTCTTCCTGAAGAAGTAGATTTTGGAGAGCAGCATTGGCAGAAGTAGCTATGATGGGGGAGCTTTGTCAAAGCTAAACTCCCAAAGCAAGATCTTAGCCAATGTTGAAGCCCAGATCACTTCACAATTAAAGCTATGTTCTTTCTCCTTCCTTAACTCAAAGTCTGAGGGGGATCAAAAGTTCTGGATAACTAACCGCTACTTAATTGGCACCATTTGGAAGAAATTAAAAGGGTAAATGCACAACTATGCTGTAAAAACCTCAGCTGTGTGGAAGACACCTGGAAAGTAATAAAGAGGTGTCAATATTATTCATAACTTTTAATTGCTTTCATTTGCATATCTTATTATTTTCCTCCCTTTCCCCTTTCTTCTTCCTCTCTTGTGGGCAAAATTGAACCACTCCACTGATTATAATATTATAGTGGATGAAGGAGACCCATCAGCCAATAATCAAATGGTCCTTTTAACCACCCGTTACCATCTTACAGCTATAAGGAGTGCTATAACTGGGCAATAAAAGCTATTTACTGTTAAAATTAAAATTGCTTTTATCAGCTTTATGGCATGCAAACAATTAAAAATAATTATTTCAGACTGCAGCTGTCCTTGCTCCTGGGAGAACAGCAAAGACAAAAGTGAACATCTTAGAGGAATGAGAAAAGCAAGCATTTTTTTTTCCTGTTCAAGAATCAAATTGCAGGATAGTTTAGAATGGTATTACCTCACTTGTTTGAAATGGAAAGAGGTGGGCAAGACTTGTCCCTTTTGCATAGGTGATCAATGGAATTTTAATTTGTAAAGTACAAATGGTCCAAATATGGTTCTGTTTTTTCAGAGTTTGAAGTTTCTCAATTCCTGAGAATGTCCCTTTTAATAACCTCGCAAAAGTGGATGAACTGCTTCTTCTACAAGAACAGCAATTTATGTTTTCAGCGTCCCACTGCAGTGTTAAACTTCAGAGATGCCATTTTTTTCAGGGCTAGAAGTGGAATTCCAGCTGCTTTTGTTATTTTAGTTAACATTTCTTGGCAGTCTGTGCAGCCTTGGAAGGTTCTAAGAGCAAATACGAGGGCCCTGAATTGCCCAACTAGGTTTCAAAGAATCTATTTTCTATAAGAGCATCTAGGGGTGCATTTTCATGGTAGAATTATGGATATAGGTGTACATTGTAACTGGATGTGTAACCTTTTAATGTAGCCCCTGACAATTGCCCATACCCTTCCTGCAAATTCAGGAAGCTAGGGGTGCATCTACACTGCAGAATTGGTGCTACATGGCACTACTTTAACTGCCATAGCACAATGCTATGGAATTTTTGAATGTACAGCTCCAGCAGTCTTTGGCAGAGAAAGCTAAAGATTCTGTAAAACTATGGTCGTCATGATTTCATAGTATTTGGCCATTGCTGTCAAAGTCGAGCCAAACTACATGAATTCTACAGTGCTGATATACCCAATGTGACGGTTATCTTACTTTAGTTCTCTGTTCAGCAAAGTGTAAACATGTCAAAGATTACTAGATTGGAAATCAGAAGCAACTACTTAATAGTTAAGTTTGGCAATGGAACCAATTACCTAAAGGAGTGGTTGGATCTCCTCTGGATGTCTTCAAAAAGAGGCTAGACAGCTACCTGTTGGAGATATTCTAGCCAGAGATCTACACTGAGCAAGGAGTTGAACCTAAATTGGGTTTTGGTTATACTGGTTGCTCATCCTTACAGACTAGAAATTTAAAAATATTACAGTAGATAAAAGATTTTGTGCTAACATGTGTGACACAATTTCCTTCCTTTTTCTTCTTCCTCAAGCCCTTTTCTAGACCTTCAAAGCAAGTTTTCAGGTTAAATGAGATGGGATTTTGGCGAGGAAGGAAGACCATCCAGCGGGGAAGTAGATCTACCACCAGCTGTTCTCTCTTGCCTCCTAGCCAATTTTTCCAGCTGTTTTCACACAAAGAAGGAATATACTCAGGGATTGATCTTTTATCCCCTGTAACAGTGAATATTTTACATCAAGGATATATGAATTTCTTTCCTGGGTGATTTGTCGCTTCAGCTATACCTGCCTGTTCCTCACCATTATATCAAAGTCAATGCATTATTCTGTGAGATTCAATTGGGTGGAACTATTTGAATTGTGTGAAATAAATGTATGACCATAAAACATAATAAGTTCATTACCAGATCTTTTCATCCTTTCATTTTATAGCTCTGTGCAAATAATTTGCCCACTTATTTATAACCTGAACAAATAGATATTCATTGACTTGGTTTTATTCCCTTTCTTTATTATGATAATGGGACATTAAAGAGAAGTCTAAATAATTTTATTCCTATTGTGCTTAATGCAAAGGCTACAACCAGAAGGAAAAAAATATGTGTGAGATCTCAAAGTAAGGCTTTTATAATATGGTATAGTTCTGGTTGTAGAGTTCAGAATCTGAAAAAATTTGAAAAAACAGAATTGTGGAAAATGTGTGTGTGGGAATGGAAAGAATATTTTTAAATATTCCAAAAATGATTGAATAATGTGTTTTCAAATGTTGAAAAATCTTGATGAGAAGATTTCTGAACTGATGAGAATATTCACAGTTCAGAACCAATATTTACTTATATAAAATTATTTACAAGTGTATGTTTTGCGCAGGAAAAAATACATCCCATGATCAACCAGGACAGGAGAGAAAAAACCTACCCAGACAGCTTTTTCTAACTCAATTATGTGACTGGAATAGCAATTCCTACCAGGTCTCAGAGGCAACAAGTCAAAAGCTAAACTTGCTCAAAGTATGACTCACCAAACAACCAGTGTTCAGGTAGAGCCAGATGAGGCCAATGCTGGGGTATCTTGAGGAGACATGATCACCATGTTTAAATATCTGAAATGATGTCATAAGGAAGAGGGAGCAGGCTTGTTTTCTGCTGCACTGGAGACTAGGACTCAGAGCAAAGAGTTCAAATTACAGGAAAGGAGATTCCACCTGAACATTAGGAAGAACTTTGTAACCATAAGAGCTGTTCAACAGTGGAACTCTTTGCCTCTGAGAATGGTAGAAGCTCCTTCTTTGGAAGCAATTAAACAGAGGCTGGATGGTGATCTATTGGGGTGTTTTATGCATTTCCTGCATGGCAGGGAGTTGGAATTGATGACCTTTGGTGTCTCTTTCAACAATGATTCTGTCTGGCCCACCTGTACACTGGTTGTATCATGATTTTTGCATCATAGTCATCTTTCTTCTATGGAACCTTGCAGAGAAAGCTCCAGTTGCTCCAAAGTCCCTGAAGCTATAATGGGGAAACAGAGAACTGGAAACTGGGCTTTCAGGTGTGTATCCCACTCTTGCTGACAGCAAACCAGGTGAATTGTAACCATCTAGCAAGGTCGGCTTCATGCCAAGGATGTTGAAACAGCCTAGGAGCTGTCCAGCCATACAACCAGAGTATGAGTCAAGAGATAAAATCAAGCAGGTCTTATCTTACCAGCAAGTCCAAGCAATATACTGACCCTCCGTATAGAGAAGTACTGCATCCATAACTTCAACTAATCATGGATTGAAAATATTTGGGGAAAAATCCAAAAAGCAAACCTGCACTGATAGCCTGCTTTAGCTTTCCATCATTCCGTAGATTCTCAGGGTCTCTCTGACATGTATTTGAGTTGTTCATTATTTAATTCAAGGAACACCATTTTACTACTCCATTGTATATAATGGGACTGGAACATCCATGGTTATCTACGAAGGATCCTAGAACAAAAACTCCAGAAGATATCAAAAGTCCACTGTAACTGAAAGGTATTGCTTTGCATTTAGCTATCCCTGTCCACTCAGCAATGCTTGGAACATTGGGAAATTCCATTGGGTAACTGAAGATGAAGAAATCATGACACACCAGCATTTCTGATTCTGGATCCAAAATAACGTTCAGAAAAATAGTCCTACCAGTCCACTAGGAATTTACTTTATCTTCCAATTTGGTGTTGTCTTGATATGATTGCTCTCAAATTCAAGAAGATGACAGTTGAGTCTGTTACAGGAGTAAAGAGGGTTATAATGTAGGATATGAAGTTGGGTTACTTTGTACGGCATGCTGGGGTGCAACAGTTCCACTGATTTGCCATGTTTCTCTCTGGTTTTTATATACCTGTCCCACCCAAGAAGGTGTAGCTTTGGGATGTGAAGAACAGCTGTTTAGGATCATCTGCTTGGAGCTTCCTCAGCAAGCCAAACAAACCAAATTCCATGGAGAAAACAACAGTTATGTGGAAGTAGAGACCACCAAGGGCCTGAGGCCACAAGTATTACTCCAGTCCAGCTGCTGATAACCCAGCTGTAGGGCTTGCAACAATAAGTAGTTCTCTTGAGACTAGGGGCTGCCTTTGCTTTTCTGCATAAACTTTTTGTTTTTTGTGACTATCTGAAACTTCAACATGGGAAAGAAGATCCAGAATATGGAACACTACAAAGTGAGTCTGTGGATCTGCCTTTGAGTTGGTATGACACAAATTGCCTAATACCTGTATATGGAGAGGGGGAGTATCCGGTGGTCTTTAACACAGCTAAAGAAGCAAATATACAATTTATTGCATGAAACAAATGGAATATATGGACATTTCTGTCTTGTTGTACAGTAATAACTGAAATTTGCATGGATGGAGGATAAGTTCTCCAACAAATTGTCTTTACAGGCCAACTTTCTCACTATATCTTTTTAATGCCTGTTTTCAGGTTTTTTAAAAAATGGCCTTTTTGCCTATTTGAAAGATTAATGAACAAAGATTGATTTTTGCTATCCTTGAGAAATAGCTATGTGGTCCTTCAGCAATCACCTTTTTCAATCTGCTTTTGACTTTTGAATGATATCTGAAAAGATTTGTCTTTTTAAAGATGACAATACCTGAAAACAACAGACTATAGTGTTTACCATTTTCAACTCCTTCCCACTGCTGGTGGAGACTTGTGGAATATTAAAGAGGTTTTTCTTGACATGTACAATGATTAGTAACCCGATCAAATTTTCCATAGCATCAGCTGTTGATTCTTCCATGACTCCGATTTAATATGTCAAGTGTTTCTTGTTCTCTATGAAATACCACATAAGGAAGGACAGCTATAATGTATTTATAGGGAGCTCAGTGACAGATGTGTATCATTAAATTAAAATGTGGCACTTTCCTTGTTTGTAAATCATTTCTGTTTTAATGTAAATGCAAATCACTCAACACGTAAAGAATCTGTTGGTGTTCAAAGCCATTTCTTTCAGTGCTTGTCAATTAATAAATCAAGTTGGTTTAAAGAGCTGTTGCAATGCAAACCACACATAAACTGGAGAGGGAAAATGAGAATCCACACTGTACTAGTCTGGCATAAGCCCTTGTGAAATGAAGGGGGGGATCTTCCTAGAATATGTTTTCTTAACCACTTACAGCAAAGAGCGAGTAAATCTCTGCTGGAATTGAATTTTATGAAATATGTAAAAGGCAAAAGAGGCAAGTCTTATTTGACTTCATGGAAATCCTGTGAAATCAAACAAGCATTGACAATGATGAGGGATAAATCTAGAACTATAGTGCCTTTCTTATATAGATCACACTTAATTTCACAAGGAGTTCTTGTATTTTTACATCTTGTGCTGTATAGGTCAAATAAAAGAGTTTCTACCTTTGTGGGAAGTAGTTTATCCTCATTCACTGGTCCTATTTGGCCAAGATCTTAGCATCCCAAGGACCAGCCAGTTCAATTACACTCAACCATCCTGGAATGCACAATCCAAGTAATTCAGTCTCTATTTAAAAACCTCCAAAGAAGAAGCTTTATTCACACTACCAAGCAACTCATTCCACTGTTGAACAGCTATTAGCATCAGGATGTTATTATAATATTCAAGTAGAATCTCTTTTCTTGCAGTTGGAATCTGTTACCCTTTGTCCTTGTTCCTAGAGCAACAGAAAACAAGACTTCTTGCTCCATCTTCAATACAACATCCGTTCAAATGTTTAAACATGGCTATCATGTTCTGTCTTGACCTTCTCTTCTTCAGGATAAACATACCCAATTCTTAATTTGCTCCTCATAGGGCTTGGCTCCCAGACCTTTGATCAATGCAGTCATCCTTCTCTGGATACATACCTGCCTGTCAATATCCTTCTTGAATTGTGATGCCCATAACTGAAATAGTATTTCAGGTGAGGTCTGGCCAAAGTAGAACAGAGTGCAACTATTACTTCCCCCAATCTAGACACTATGCTCCTATTGATGCATAGTCGTCTTCCACCCTATAAACTCTATTTTTCCTTCCTACTGTTTCAACTCTGTACTATAAGGAAGATGCTAACTGGGAAAAGAGTTGCTGCATTTGAATTCTCAGTCTTGGAGTCCATTCATCTTTAGTTGCCTCTATCAACCCATTACATTGCCTCTTTCAACCCCGTGGCACAGTGGGTTAAACCCTTGTGCCGGCAGGACTAATGGCTTGAAGCCTGGGTTGCTGACCTGAAGGTCACCAGTTCAAATCCAACCTGGGGAGAACATGGATGAGCTCCCTCTATTAGCTCCAGCTCCATTGGGAACATGAGAGATGCCTCCCATAAGGATGGTAAAAACATCAAAACATCTGGGCGTCCCTTGAGCAATGTCCTTGCAGATGGCCAATTCTCTCACTCCAGAAGTGACTTGCAGTTTCTCAATACTGACACTGTGAAAAAAAACCATTACAACTACCAAGTGCTGGTTTAGCAGACAGATTCTTTAGAATTATATGCAAAGGAAAAATAGAACTGGGTATCAACCTCATATTGGTGATACCTATTCCCCAAACTCTTGACATTTCCCAGTGGTTTCATGCAGATGTCAAATAACATAGGAGATTAGACAGAATGCCAAGGAACTCTATATGTCAATGACCAAGGAGTTCAGCAGGAATCTTTTTGCATCACTCCCTGAAAATGCAACTCTATGAAAGAATGTAATCACTGGAGAAAAGTACAGTAAACCTTCAAAATCTGCAAGGATTTTGTTCCAAGATCCTTCACGGGTAGAAAATATGAATGTCCAAATCCCTATTAAAGAAAGGGTGTCTGGCAGCAGTGGAGGTGGTAGGAAGCCCTGGCCATCAGATCCATCCCAAGCGTCCTGTCCCACTTCTAAGGATGGATTTAGATAATCTGCCTTATCCAAGAACCCATGGAGTTGAGAAGGTATGACACACTCCTGTATGTTGCCACAAAATGGTACCGTATTTTTCGCTTTATTGGACGCACCGGATGATAAGACGCATCCAGGAACTAAGGGCAAAATGGGGCGATGTGTGCCGTGCGCGCGCGCCATTCTCTCTGCGCGCCCCATTCTCTCTGCGATGTGTGCGTGCGCGCGCCCCATGCCTTGGCTTCCCTTTTTCTGTGTCCGGGCGAAATGAATGAAGGTCCTTAAGTTCGGGGGAGTTCTTCCTCGCTTTGGGAGGAGCCGGAGAAAGAGAAAGAAGGGAAGGAGAGAGGGCAGCGCGGAGGAGATTGTCTGGCAGCCGAAAAGAAAGGAAGCAAGGAAGAGGGAAAGTTGAGGCGAAGGGAGAGGGAGGCTCAGGCTGGGGTTGTTTCCCTCTCCTCCTTCTTCTTCAAGGGTTAAGTTGAGGCTGAAGGAAAAGGACAGACACAGAGAGGCTTCCCTCTCCTCAGGAAGCGATGTGGGGCGATGTGTGCGTGCACGCGCCCCATTCTCTCTGCCTGGATGCGTCTGCCGCATCCAGGAATGCGTCTGCCGACGCATCCAGGAAGGGAGAATGGGCACATTGCGTTTATAAGACGCACTGACTTTTCCCCTCTATTTTTTGGGGAAAAAAAGTGCGTCCTATAAAGCGAAAAATACGGTATGTTAGAGACTTGCATATAATTATTCTGTGAAATGGGATTCAAAAGAAATCTTGCAACAGCCTCCTTCAGGCATGTTGGGACACTGGCAGAAAAGTACCAATTGGAAATGGGTAGAGAAAGCTGCTAACATTGCCTTATGTCCAAAATTTCAATTTTCTCCCTTTCTCCTTCTACATAGGCTGAGTGCTTTTATCTCCTGAAAAAAAAAAGAGAGAACCATGGAAAGTTTCGAATGGTGCCTTGAGATCTTTTAACCTTAGCTAGCCCGTAGTTTTGCTCTACTCACTCCTTTCTTTTCTTAATTTTTATTCCTCTACTACAATCTAAAAAATGAATCATTGGACCAATGATATAACAGAACAATTAAAAACCTATCACATATTGTGATGCTAGAACACTGAGACACCAGACGCCAGAATCTCCACTTGGACC
Organism: Anolis carolinensis; assembly: GCF_035594765.1. Taxonomy (NCBI): domain Eukaryota; kingdom Metazoa; phylum Chordata; class Lepidosauria; order Squamata; family Anolidae; genus Anolis; species Anolis carolinensis. The sequence continues at coordinate 315,297,467 of NC_085842.1, forward strand.
TGGAAAACCACAAGGTTACCTTGGACAAGTAACTCTCTTTCTCAGTCTCAGAAGATGGCAAAGGCAAACCCTTTCTGAACAAATCTTGTCAAGAAAAGCTTTCAATATGTTTGTCTCAGAGTTCCCATAAGTCAGAAATGATTTCAACAACAACAATAACCACAACAACCACACAGTAGCGACAATGCTGGTTTGGAAAGGTATAGTGTTTTAACTTGAGAACCCTGCTAGCATTGCAGAGCCGAAGATTATTGTTCTGGCGGCTCTGCTTATTCAGATTTTGATATCCAATTTCACCTTACTGATTACCCAAAAACATTTTGCCAGACATTTTAATGCATTTTGAGTGGTTTTATGCTTGGGCTACTGCTATTCTCGACAAACTGAATAAAGACAGACCAGTTGTTAAAGAAAATTGTCTGCATATCCTTGAATCTTATTTTCTCTTTCTTGATGTGTTAATTTTTTTCTAAGAAGAGCTAATATCCACACCATGCCAAACCAAGCTTTGTTAGAAATTGAGGTGTTGACCTCCCATCTTTTGGTACTTTCCATTCTTGCTATTATTAACAAAAAAAAGAGAGAATCAAGTCTGTATGGAATGTAGCTTTGTTTCAATTCTAAAGATAATCAAAGAGCTAGCTCTGGATCCAAAACTAAAATATGACCAAAATTATGCATCAAAAAGATGGTGTATTAAGTTATGTTTACAGAGTTGTCTGGCTGTTGTACAAAGCTGCCTCATCCACGAATTGCACTCCTGTAAAATGTATAGCCATGTGCAACATTGAGCATTGCACATTGTGAACTAAATAGGAAAAGAAATATCCAACAAACTCAACGTAAAACATACACAGGGTTCTAGTTGATATTTTATTATGTGGCATATTTCACCCAACCTTCTCTTTCAAATTTGCAACCATAAGATAAGAATAAGTATGCATAAATACAAGTACATAAATTAGGAATAGTAACTCTCAATTCTTTCAAGTCTTGAAAGTTGTCAAAAATAATGAAATAGTTTTTTATGCTGTATCTTTAGGATACTCCGTTATTTTCTTCTGCAGTGAAGGATGGGAATTTGCATAATTTTCCACGTGAGGTTTTGGGCCCAAAAGGAAATTGTTCAAATATAGACTATGAGGTTTGTGTGAAAAACTCTGTTTTCAATCAGTCACATCTCAATTTTCCTTAAGTCTGCTGTTTTCAACATCATTCACATACACACAAACATCTGGACTTTTATGCAACATTGCTGTTTCCTGATGGGAAAAAATATAATATTTTGTTGTGACTCTTTCAGCAGTCCACATACCAGGTACCACATACCTAGACATTAGATTACATTTTCCCCAACATAGCATCTACACTGTCAAGTTAATGCAGTTTGACACCACTTTCATTGCTATGGCTCAGTGATATGGAATTCTGGAAGTTGTAATTTTACAAGTTCTTTAGCCTGCCCTACCAAAAAGTTCTGGTGCCTCGCCAAACTACAACTCCTAGGATTCCATAGCCTTGAACCATGGCAACTAAAGTGATGTCAAACTGCATTCATTCTACGGTTTTGATGTAGCCTAAGATCTATTTGCTATTTCATTTTCAGTTTCAGTGTTGTAATTTTTCACTATTTGTATCATTCTGTGGACTCTTCAGTTCCCCCAAATTCCTCCATAATCCTGTGAAATGAGTGAATTCTTGTGATGAATCTTAGCAGCATCATTAGGATATCTTCATTTGTTTTTATTCATGATCTTTCCTATCAGGTTTTGGGTAACTGCTAGGGTTGTGTACATTTCAGGGCTCTGGATGGTTTGGAGAATTTGGTTGTCGAATCCATGAAAATGAGCCAGGCAGAGTGCAGCTGAAGCATTAGCCAGAACAGATCACAGCAGCCAGATCTTTTTGGCTAATGGGGCCAATAGGAACCAATGGGGCTGAGCAAGCAGCACTCGACCTGAGGCTGATGCAGAGCATGTGGGCAGAGCAGCCTTACTAATCAGGAAAGCTGCTCCTCCTCCTTTACTTTCTTCCCTAGCAGCCTTCTCCATCCTTTCACAAAAACCCTCCCTCCCGGGCCCGGGAGGCAAATGGGAACTCGCTTTCCCAGCAGCACTTTGTTCTACACAAGCATTAAAAGAGCCTTGTGCAGAGAATGTTGGGGATGTAACGTATCTGGATTTCAGTAAGGCCTTCAACAAGGTCACCCATGACCTTCTGGCAAACAGACTAGTCAAGTGTGGGCTAGGCAAAACTACGATTAAGTGGATCTGTAATTCGTTAAGTGAACAAACTCAAAAGGTGCTCACCATTGCTTCCTCTTCATCCTAGAAAGAAGTGACAAGTGGAGTGCCATAAGCAGGGTTCCGTCCTGGGCCTGGTTCTGTTCAACATCTTTATTAATGACTTAGATGAAGGGCTAGAAGGCACGATCATCAAGTTTGCAGACAGCACCAAATTGGGAGGGATAGCGAATACTCCAGAAGACAGCAGCAGAATTCAAAACAATCTTAACAGATTAGAGAGATGGGACAAAACTAACAAAATGAAGTTCAACAGTGACAAAATGCAAGATACTCCGCTTAGGCAGAAAAAATGGAAATCAAAGATACAGAAAGGGGGGCGCCTGGCTCGACAACAGTAGATGTGAAAAAGATCTTGGAGTCCTCATGGACAACAAGTTAAACATGAGCCAACAATGTGATGCGGCTGCTAAAAAAACCAATGGGATTTTGGCCTGAATAGATAGGAATATAGTGTCTAGATCCAGGGAAGTCATGCTTCCCCTTTATTCTGCCTTGGTCAGGCCACACCTGGAATCACACTGTGTCCCATTCTGGGCAGCGCAGCTGAAGGGAGATGTTGACAAGCTGGAAAGCGTCCAGAGAAGGGCAAGTAAAATGATTAAGGGTCTGGAGAACAAGCCCTATGAGGAGCAGCTTAAAGAACTAGGCATGTTTAGCCTGCAGAAGAGAAGGCTGAGAGGAGACATGATAGCTATGTATAAATAGTACATAGGGGCAGAGATTCCACCTGAACATCAGGAAGAATTTCCTCACTGTAAGGGCTGTTCGGCAGTGGAACTCTCTGCCCCAGACGGTGGTGGAGGCTCCTTCTTTGGAGGCTTTTAAGCAGAGGCTGGCTGGCCATCTGTCGGGGGTGCTTTGAATGTGATTTCCTGCTTCTTGCCAGGGGGTTGGACTGGATGGCCCATGAGGTCTCTTCCAATTCTACTATTCTATGATTCTATGACTTAGATGAAGGGTTAGAAGGCATCAAGTTTGCAGGCGGCACCAAACTGGGAGGGATAGCTAACACTCTAGAAGACAGGAGCAGAATTCAAAACGATCTTAACAGACTAGAGAGATGGGCTGAAACTAACAAAATGAAGTGCAACAGGGACAAATGCAAGATACTCCACTTAGGCAGAAAAAATGAAATGCAAAGATACATAATGGGGGATGCCTGGCTCAACAGTATGTTCTTCATTCTTGGGTCTAATTTCATAATGTTTGCCTGGTTTTGAAGTCCAATATGTAATATGTGTCGGGCTGGCAGGTTTATCGAATCAGCCATTTAATAGTATAACACCTTTCTAGATCATGAATAAAGAGCTAGTTGGCTATTAAAGAAATGTGTGTTACACTTTTACTTGACATGATGACACCAACGAGTAATTTACTGCAAACCCACATTTACAACTGTGTGTCAGATTTAATTAGGAAATTAGTTGATTTTTACAAAAATATATACTGACATTAATTAAAGGTACTTTAATTGCACTAATGATTCATGAGGAATGGAATGTAGACATTTTTTTAAAAAATAAGCTGTTTCTAACACCTTCAGTACCATCAAGGCTTTTTTTTTTTTACAGGCAAATTGATTGAATGTTGGTATTCAATACCTGGATCTGCACTTATCTGGTGCTATGAGCATCTTAATGTTTTGCTGTACAAAAATGAATTGAGAAAGGTTGCTGAATTTTCATTTTATTTAAGAAAAGCAGATATTCATTTGGAAATCTTTTTGAGGCAGTCTTAATATAACATATGGTTTCCCATTCCTTTCTTAAAAGCTTCAGAGAAGCACATACCTGCTGAGAATCCTGTTGTTGTCATACATGTGGGTAACTCCTTTGAAGCATGTTTCTGAACTTTTTTGCCATTGTACAATAACTACATTCCACTGTACAATGAATATTTATGATTGAGTACGTAGGTTTAAAGGTGTCAGCTTTTCACATACACCAAAATCCCATTGCTAACATTTACTACAGCCATTGAATCAATAGTATGTGTCTTCATGCGGACTCTTAATTTAATAAATGAGGATGAGGAGAAGGAGGGAAATTTCAACCTACCTAGATGAATTTACCTTTAATTTGGTGCACATCAGTTTTGCATTTCAGCCCCCATGAGCACAGCACTGCATGGTCAATGGCATGATGAGAACTATAGTCTAAAACAACTTGAATGCATTTATTCTAAGGAAAACTGTTAGAGCAGATGATTTCCTGAGAGAAAATTCAATTCCTATAATCTCCAGGAAACAAATATCCTGTAAAATGAGTGGAAAACATCTCCGCATAACAAATTTGATATTAACAACCACCTCTAGTGATGTTGTTCATTCCCAGTTGAGATCCCAGTCAAGATCTGTTGGAGAACTCCAGATCTCAGAGCTGTTGTTATCATTCTGCATCTGGCTACAAGGATGTAGCCAGATGCTCAAGCAATTCTGCTAACTCCCCATGAAGCAGGGAAAAGCTATGCAGGGAACCTCAGAGAATATGCACTAGGTCTAGAGTTGTATATGGCTCAGCCTAGTGTAGGTGAACATGCTTTGCTATGCTGAGCCATACAGGATTGCAGCCAATGTGTAACTTTGCAATCACTGAGTTATACAATGTCACTTTGTTAGTGAATCATATCACCAAATGCTTATTTGTGTGACTGTACTGTGTATATCACATACTGTTTATCGTGCACAACGTGGATCGATACAGCATCCATGCATGATGACACAGTGTGTACAGAATTTTGCTTCTGTAACCTTGAACAGAACATGGTTGTCTCTCACTAGACAGAAATGTTTAAACACTTTAGTAAGTGAACTTGTTAATGATGCATACGACAGTAATGGGATGCTAGTCATGAGTTTGTATCAAGAAAAGGGAAGAGACAATGTACTTTTCAGGAAATGGTGTGTGTTTGTGTAAAAAGGTAAAAGTTTCCCCTGACGTTAAGTTCAGTCATGTCTGACTCTGGGGGTTGGTGCTCATCTCCATTTTTAAGCTGAAGCCGGCATTGTCCGCAGACACCTCCAAGGTCATGTGGCTGGCATGACTGCATGGAACGCTGTTACCTTTCTGCCGGAGCGGTACCTATTGATCTACTCACATTGGCATGTTTTCGAACTGCTAGGTTGGCAGAAGCTGGAGCTAACAGCGGCCACTCCCGCTGCTCCCGGGGTTTGAACCTGGGACCTTTCGGTCTGCAAGTTCAGCAGCTGAGTGCTTTAACACAATGTGTATGTGTATGAAAAAATGATTTTTATTTGCCAAAACTAATTGTTTTTGGAAACATTTGGGGTTTTTTGCACCAAAAAATGTTTTGTGCAAAAAATGTTTGTGCAAAGTATCCATGTGAATTTTGACACATTATACAATCCCAAAATACTTTAGGATATATATATGGTGAATGAAATGGCAAATTCCTCCCTTCTCTGTTATGCTTCATGTCTAGATTTTCTGTGCTTTAGGAAGCACATTTAGTTTTATCTGAGAAATGAAGTATGACCCATATAACCAAAGGACATGGGACTTGTACATTTACTAGCATCCCCCCAAAATGCCCCCACAGGGAATTTTCTAGGTCCTCTGGATGATTGTATTAAGGCATGTACCAGAAGTTAGAATTGACTAACTGTCAAATTTATTTGTACCTATTGATCTACTTATATTGGCATGTTTTCAAAGTGCTAGGTTGGCAAGAGCTGGGGCTAACAGCGGGCACTCATTCCGCTCCCAGAATTTGAACCTGGAACCTTTTGGTCCGCAAGTTCAGCAGCTCAGCACTAACACACTATGCCACCAGGGGCCCTTTTATTTGTTTCAATAAGGTTTACTAATATCCATGGTTTCCTATTTTCACTGTATGTTTAAGAACATATATCACACCAATATGGTGGTCATACTGTATTATTTCCACTTCTGATGGTAATTAAAAAGCGATAACCGAAAATATAGATACCTCTATGCCCAGAATTGGAAGAAAGAGCAAAAACAGAGGAAAAGAAACCTAAGGAGCCAGTATAACCCACAAACTAATCAGTGAGGGCTGAGAAGACCCAGTGACAACAGGATGGTGAGTATGTAGGGATGCATTTTGACCCCCCAAATTTTGTGGGTTATAGTTGCCTCTGTGATGGACAAAAATGCAATTGAGGCAGCTCAAGGCCTATTGAATGTGTGATGCCTAGCCTTGATCTAAATAAATTACTTATGTGCTGCTAGTTCTATTCCGAAAACATCTTTATATACATATACATCTTTTCCAAAACCAAAGTGAAAATGGATCTCAATAGCTCCCAAAGGTTTCTTGTTCTTGCTGTAGAAAAAAAAGGTTTAACCTAAATTATGAAGAGGTGATCCCTGTAGGCTATTACCCTAGTTATAAAGAAATCTTATCTTAATGCATTATGAATGGCATTATTCCACCTACTGTCCACATGATTCTCGGTGCTTGCCAACTGCCACGTACGTTACGTGACTGTCAGTACAAATTCCCCAATCACCCAATTATTTTCTCCATTTAGGGGTGTGATTGGGTTATAGCGCTTCCTATTAGGACCAAACTAACTGGAATAAAAGATTAGTGATAAATCACCATCGTTAACACTGCGATGATGGTAAAATAAATGACTTCTGCAAACTAATTGAAATATTTTAAATAGAAAAAACATAACCAAGATTTATATGTACTGTTTTAATATTTCCTATTAGTACTCTTTTTATTGATGAGCTAATGGTTGGTTAGAGACATTAAATTCCATTCATTTTGTGGACTGTTGTATCGCAACTCATATTGGCCATTAGCTGGTTGATTAGGGAAGTGTTTGATTTTTATTATTGCTTTGGTGAGAGTTGCAATGATGAAGTGTTATCCTTTATCATTCTTACTTGGAAATATTGCACATTCTGAAAAAGAAGCAAAATTTTAGCAGATTGGGGCTGGAATAAGAAGTCAGTGTATAACCACCCCAGAACAGAAATGGTGGATGCAAAATATGAGTAAAAGGATTCCACTTAAATATTAGACAAAAATTATTTCCTGATTCAGGGGAGTTAAACTGCATTAATCTTATAGTGCAGATGCATTTTACTGTTTCATTTTCAGTTCCACATTTTAGTACTTTTTCAGGATTTCCATCTTCTGGAAGCATTTCAATTCTCCAAATCCCCTCCCAAAGCCTCTGAAATGTGTTCTGATTTACTACAATTCTTATATTTTGAAAATAATTTCCAAAAAAAAAGCAGATATTTTCTTAGCGTGCAATGAAATGTGGTTCAATTCCTTCAGGAAACTTTGGCTGAACTGACTTCTAGTTTCCATTGATGGATTGTGTTGGCAAGATGTTCATCCATGGTCCCATCATTACATGCCAGTGATATGCATATATTGTCTAAGTAGACATTTATATTACAGATTCAACGCTATGAGAGCTCAAAGAATGGTTATTAGCTATTTTTATGATAGTATCGGCACTAAAGGGGAAATGAGCATCTGGATGAAAGTAGCTTTTGAAATGAATCCAACATATCTATGTGAAGCCATCTGGACGCAGTCCTGTCTAAATAGAGAATCTATTCTACTTAAATGCACTCGGGAAAAAAAAATAGGCTGTAAGGGGTGTATGTCAAAATCCTGTTCCTTACCTCCCATTCAAAAATGATAGCAAGTTTTTACAGTCATAAAAATGGATTTGGCATTCCTATACCCAAAAATAGGGGTGGAAATTGTAGAAGGAAGGGAAAAGGGAGCTACATTCGTTATAATAGTAAGTTAATGGCAAAATCTGTAATGAAAAATGTCATGTTCAAAATACATTTATATACTATTTGATATTTAGTGTACAAATAAATCACACTAAACTACTTATTCTTGATTAACTGATTATTTGCTAATGTCATTCTAGAAGGAAGCATGGAATACATTTAGCAATGTTGTTCCTACTATTTGAAGTTTGCGAAAATGTTTTTTTGAAGAATATTCACAGCTCTTTGTGCAGAAAATAGCATGTTCTGCACAGAATAATAATTATATTTCTGTGTAGAAATATTACTTTCTTAACAGAAAATGTGGTTTGCTACACATTAAATACTACTTGTCACACACACACACACACACACAAGCACACAAACAGAAAGTCACATGAGTTTGTTGCAGGATAGGAACCTGAACTGCAAAGATTCTCATCAGTCAAGTATTTTCCTTGCTTGGGTCACCATTCACCTGAGAAACAAACTTTTCTACATTTTCTCTCAAATATTTCAGAATTTTTTTCTATCTGTAATCTTCATAAGATAGTTATGTTCGATACCTGAGCCAACCTATTGAGAGTTTATTAATCATTTATGGGAGTCCATCTATACTAAATTATTAATGCAGGTTGCAACCATTTTCATTTTTATGGCATAATGCTATGGAATCCTGGGATTTGTAGTTTGACAAAGCATCAGAACCCTGTCAGAAAAGACTGAAGACCTTGTAAATCTCTAATTCCCAGGTTTACATAAGATTTAGCCATCACAATTAAAGTGGTGTCAAACTGTATTAATTCTATAGCATAAGTGCACCCTAAGAGTATTTACCTCGAGAAAAAGGTCAAGATAGGCACATTTCTCACTCAGGATTATCCAAAAATTCTAGATGTTGACAATTATTTCTTTTCTGAATTTTGATGGATCCAGATGTCCTGCCTCAAAGAAAGAAAAATGAGTAGAGTCCAACCTTTTATTTATGTATTGACTATATGTAGTTTCACTCAACCATGCTCCAAAGACCAGAAGTGTGTATGGGCCTCTGTATTATTCTATGGTATATTTTCGGTCCTAGACAAAGTATGGGGTTCATATTATTCAAAGTTTCAAGTACCCAGAAGGGATCTTGGAACATATCCCTCATGGATATGGCATTGGTACCAAATTTTATAGATATCTATACATAGCATAACAAAGAAAAATGGACTCACTGATTTATAAAATGCATCATATATGTCTGACTTGTAAGTCTATTCCATAAAGTAATCAATAACGTAGTTCTGCCCATTTTAAAAGAATTATATTCCCACAAATATGAAAGCTTTTCCAATACCAGAAACAATTATCTCTCTGTTCTACATATGAGCCAAAATTATGTATTGTTTTTCATTCTCATGTAAGGCAAGACGGAAGGATTTACCTTTCTGCCTGGAAGCAATTTTCACTTAGAAGGATTTCTATAGGATTCCATAATTACTAGGCAAAGTTATCTCATCCATTAAAAACCCGAGTGTCTTGCACAAATCACTAAATAAAGGCAGAGATATAAAGCAGGTAGAACTAAATCTATGTTTTACATAAATTGCATATCTTGCCCCTATCTCCCGCTAATCCATAAGTACAGTGCATTTGCATGAGGACTGTGGTGAATACTGATACATTCCATTCTTTTATCAAAATTGCCATCAGATTTGAATAAAAGAGAAACCTGAAGTAAATTAGCAGGTTTGTGGGGGAAGGATGAGGAAAATTAAAAGAATTAAGTTTCCTTTGGATGAAACTTGCTAGGTTCCAGTTTGCATTTGCATGGACAACAATGATATTTCCCTGTGGATTTCAGAATTAAGCGTTCAGAGTAAGAATGCAAAGGAAGCCGGTACAAACTACAGGGTTTGCAGATGGGGACTTATTCAGTGCAAAAAATTGCACAGTTTTTGCACAGAAAACAAAACTATTGGCACGGCCATGTATTTTCTCTACAAGAAACACTTCATCTGATATATATATTTATTTATTTCTGTCCTCATCAGCTATTTCTCAGACTATAAACACCAGAACATATTAGAAAGCAAGAGAAGATAATGTGGGGAGGTATGGACTTGGGACATTAATCTTTATTTGCATCATTCTTGAAAACAAGAATGAATGGTTTCAAGTGTTTTCTCCTCACTGTGTGAAGTTATGAGTTTCTGCCCATTAGAACTATACATCAAAGAACTGTTTTGTTTTGTTTTGCAGATAACCAGGAACATCTCTCAACTTCCCAGACAAATACAGTAGACTCTCAGGCACTTTCTACACAACTGTAGAAAATTATCTGATTTGATAATCTGGATTATATGGCAGTGTAGAAAGGGCCTCAGTTAACCAGAACTCAAACAATCAGAACTCTTAAGCAAGCAGCAAAAAATAAAAGAGATAATATTTTAAATAAAAATTAAAATGTATATATAATACAGTAAAATTGTGTTAATTAAGTAAAGTTTGTCTTAATTTGTCTTCATTTGCATTTAATTACTGCAATTCAATATTAATATCAAGTCAGTACAGAGTATCTGGTATGAGGCATAGTATTAGTTAGGCTTATTTTTAAAAGTACTTGTAAAGCAACCAGAAACTGAATTTATATGGCATCTACCAATCCTCACAGGTACCAATTAATTGGGAGTCTACTGTATTGAGATATGTGGCATGAAAGCCCTAATATTTTCTGAAAGTGCACTTAAAAAAAATACTCTTGTGGTCATTTGAAGTTTTAAGAAATCCTTTCTCTTGGAGGATTGGAGAACTGGAAAACATTGTTCTTATACCTAGACAGTGATGAGTAGCACATCCATGGAATCATAGGGTGATGGATCACTAAAGCCACAACGATATTGTTAAAGTAGGAATGATTGTATATAGAGTCGTTTAAATGTAATTGAGTCATGGTGGTGCAATGTGTGCTGGAGATTGCATCATGCACTGTGTACTGTTTACTATGCCAGTGTGTAAAGGGTTAAGTGCCTGCAAACTTGGATTGCATCAGACAGCAGAGTCTGGGATAAATTGCCCTCTGCTTCCTATCTTTTTCTTCTCTGGATTCCTTCCCATGTGTGCCTGTGTGAGAGCTGTGTATTGTCTTGTGGAATTCTGTTCGTGAGTAAACTTTTGATAGAGAGCTGAAGACTCCAGCATCATTATTTATCTAGTGCTTTCTCGTCAGCGACTTCTGCTGCGTGTGTGCCTAGCAAATTGCTCTGACAGTTAGCGCTCCTAAAAGATGGTCTTTTGATTTCCTTTCTTCAATCACTTGTCTATCACTGTGCTTTTTTATACTTTTTACTTATTTATTTACTTTGTTTTATATTCCGCGCTCAATCCCTCACTGAGGGACTCAGAGCGGCCTATCAACATGTGATGACTCCATTAATTTAAAATAGTTATTTTAGGTAAAGAAGACTCAGTTGGGTTTGCCAGTTCTTTCTTCTAAAATATAACCTACAGCACCTGATATTCATTGGTAATCTCCCATCCAAGTACTTTTTTTTTCGTGTCAGGAGCAACCGGAGTTGCTTCTGGAGTGAGAGAATTGGCCGTCTGCAAGGACGTTGCCCAGGGGACACCCGGATGTTTTGATGTTTTTACCATCCTTGTGGGAGGCTTCTCTCATGTCCCCACATGGAGCTGGAGCTGATAGAGGGAGCTCATCCACACTCTCCCCAGGTGGGATTCGAACCTGGCAGCTTTCAGGTCAGCAACCCAACCTTCAAGTCACTTAGTCCACTACGCCATCTGGGGGCTCCTATCCAAGTACTAACTAGGTACACCCTGCTTAGCTTCCAAAGTCAGGCAGAATCTGGTGCCTTTAGGGTTCTGGTCTATCTCAAAGCATTGTCTGTAAATACTTGGAGGTGTGACTTGGAAACTTCCCCAGAAGCTCTGGTGGAATGTAAGGCTTGATGATAACAGAAATCTTTAGTATTTCTGGTTGCAGTTTTTTCCAAATTGCTGAATGCTAGCACCTCATATCCAGGAGCACAACCATAGCCAAAAGCAGACTATGCAGAAATATTCTTTTCATAATTCTGGATGTGTTCCTGTGTGTTGTTATTGCACTTGTCCCTGTGGCTTAATCAAGTTTTGTTTCCCTTTCACATGCATAGTCTTCAGTTAATTGTGCATCATAACTTTTTCCAAAGGCAGGGGCTTCCGACTTAATTGGGCCTAATTCCCCCTTGAAACACACACATTTCTGCCTTAATGGCACTGCTGCCCCTTCAAAAGGACAAGCCTAAGCAGCGTAATGCCAAATTGCATCATTCCCCCCCCCCCTTTTGCAGAAGTGGCTCAATTGCTCAACAGCTTGTGAACTCCATCATGATTTTGTATTTGTATCCAGTTATGCAGTTTACAAACCTGGTTATTTTTTTAATGGGGAGGACAGGGCAGGGGAGATTTGTGAAGATATTTGTGAGATGTGTTACAGTTCCACTAATTCTTCCTATTGGGCTGAGACTATTTCGGGGTGATGTTTACTCTCTCCCCTCTTCTATGTTGAAAGCTCACTGGGATACAGAATAATTATCCGGCTGTGTGTTTGTTCCAATTTCTCAATGCACTTGTTAAAATAGACAGTGTAGTATATTTGTCTGCTTCTTATAATTCCTGTCTGAGTTTTCATCAGCTTGGAGCATGTAGTTACTGTTTTGGCCACCTTCAAGATGTTTCCTTTGTAAAATAACTTTATTAACATACGTATTTCAACTACATAACATACATATTTCAGCTACATTTATTAACACACATATTTAAACTAAATGTTTATATGCTAGGGATATACAAAAATATTAGAAGCCCAACACATTTTTCGGGATGGTGACCATATTTTTGGGTGTGATCCCACCATAGGCAGCAATGGGGAAGCATCACAGGCCTCCCCTTTCCATCATTTTTAATGCTATCAGGACAAAAGTGGCCACACTAGTTGGGCACATTTACCAACACAAGCCCCCCAAGTTTGTGCATTCCAACATTTCAGTGATTCTTTAAAAGTTTCATGAAATAAAATGTCCCTTTAAAAAACCCAAAGCTCCTCCTCCTATCCCCTGGAATGTCTCCATAGAGAGGAGCAGCAGCAGGGCAGAGAGAGAGAGTGTGAGCGTCTAAGACATGCACAAGCAGCATGATAGATAGATGACAGATAGATAGATAGATAGATAGATAGATAGATAGATAGATAGATGATAGATAGATACATGATAGATGATAGATGATAGATGATAGATGATAGATAGATAGATAGATAGATAGATAGATATGGCTGGGAAGGGATGGAAAAGAGATTGAAAGAAATTCTTCTATGGGGACTCAAGGGACTCAGGCTATTATTTCTCCCTTCCCTTTACTACCTACCAACACAAAATTAATAATAATAATAATAATAATAATAATAATAATAATAATAATAATAATTTTATTCTTATATCCCGCCCCATCTCCCCGAGGGGACTCGGGGCGGCTCACAACAATAATAAAAACAGTGACAAATTACACATTGTAAAATCAAACATGAAAAGCAGTCATACAATCAATACATACATCACATGTTAAAAACAAGGAGATAAAACAGTTCTAGGCCGAAATAGAGAGCTTCTGTAGCTTCGTGGCAGAAGTATTCAGCAAGGTATCAATAATCATGGCAGAACACTCTCTAATTAAATTAAATGGGCAGACAAATCAACCCCCAAAAATTAGTCATCGAAGGCCCTCTGGAAAAGCCAGGTTTTAAGGCTTTTTCGAAAGGCAAGGAGGGTGGGGGCCTGTCTAATCTCCCTCGGGAGTGAGTTCCAGAGGCGGGGGGCCACAGCGGAGAAGGCCCTCTCTCTCGTCCCCACCAGCCGCAACTGCGAAGGTGGTGGGAGCGAGAGGAGGGCCTCCCCCGAAGAGTGAAGAGATCGTGCAGGTTCATAGGGGGAGATGCGGTCTCTAAGGTAGGTGGGTCCCAAACCGTTTAGGGCTTTGTAGGTGATAACCTGCACCTTGAATTGGGCCCGGAAAACAAACGGCAGCCAGTGGAGCTCCTTAAACAGAGGCGTAGAACGCGCCCTGTAGTTTGCTCCTGTTAGAAGCCTGGCTGCCGAGCGCTGAACTAATTGCAATTTCCGGGCCGTCTTCAAAGGCAGCCCCACATAGAGCGCATTGCAATAGTCCAGTCTAGAGGTAACTAAGGCGTGGACCACCGTAGTCAGATCAGACTTCTCGAGGTATAGTCGCAGCTGGCGCACAAGTTTTAGTTGTGCAAAGGCCCTCCTGGCCACAGCCGACACCTGAGCCTCAAGCGTCAGCCCCGAATCCAGGAGGACCCCCAAGCTGCGGACCTGCGCCTTCAGGGGGAGTGCGACCCCGTCAAGCACAGGTTGCCACCCAATACCCCGATCGGACTTTCGACTGACCTGGAGGACCTCTCTCTTGTCAGGATTGAGCTTCAGCTTGTTTGCCCTCATCCAGGCCAATACAGCGGCCAGACACTGGTCCAAAATCCGAGGGGCTTCCTTGGAGTTTGGTGGAAAAGAGTAGTAGAGTTGGGTGTCATCCGCGTAGAGATGGCACCGAACTCCAAAACCCCGGATGACCTCGCCCAGCGGTTTCATGTAGATATTGAAAAGCATGGGGGACAATTAAGCTTTTACAAAACAACAAAAAAGCCCTTTTTAAAAAGCCCCCCCCCCAACAACGTGCCCACCTTGAACTTCCTAGTGAAATAAGGGGGGGGGACTAATATGATGGCAGAAAGTGATCCAAAGCAGCTAAGGCAATAAAAACGAGTGCAAGCTAAGCAAATAACAGCAAAGCAGAAAGAGCAGCAGAGCACTGGAAGAAGCAGGCTCTTTCTCACACATCCCGGACACGACTGGAAAATGGAGGAGCACTTGAATGGACCCAACCTGGAAAGCAGAAATGTGAGATGGTTCCTTCTTGTGATGGTTCCTTCTTGTGACAGCAGGGGCCCAGGAAACCCCATGAATGCAATGGCTGCTGCTCTGTGCGCCACAAGGTTGCCTTTGGAAATCCAAATGCAAGTGAAACCACCCAAAGTCTGGTGCTGCGTTATTTGTTGTGGCTGGAAATAAAAAACCCTCATGTTGCCCATGCAATGGGAGCCTTCCCACCCCACAAAATGCCTCTGCCTACTGATTGGAGTCTTCAGAACTTCCCCATCCATCTGGGAGGTAATCCCCAGCTGTGTCATTGCCACCTGAGCTAATGAGTATGTGCTTCTCCTAGGTCCGCCTCTTAGTCAATCATAAGTGATGGAGACGCCAGCCGGCTTTCAGTACTCGGCCACTTAGGGAGAGGGGAGAGAATTTCAAACTATAGCAATGTTAATGCATGGGATTTCTCCTGTATAAAAGTAACTGCATCTCCCATATTGCTTATGCTTGTATATTTTGGCACCCATTATTCCTTCTGCAGATGGAATAAAGTCTCTGTCATTTGCCTTTGAAATGGTGAGATTCTGATTTCTGTTCCGGAAATTGGTGGTTAGAGGACCATGCCAGGTGGCCCTTGGTAGTAAACTGAAATTTTTGGCCTCAAGATTAAAGCCCCATCTACAGTGCATATAATCCAGTTTCTGAATGCAGACTAGTTGCATTGAACTGGATTATATGTCAGTGTAGACTCATATAATCTACTTCAAAGCAGTTAATCTGTATTCTGGATTATATGGCAGTGTAGATCCAGCCTAGGATAATTGTGGAAAGGTTATCAACCACAATCTCATCCAATGCCTGAAAATCATAGAATCATAACAGAACATTGAGATCTATAAAAGTGTGTGTGTACATTACAGATTCTAAACATAGAATTCATGGGATGATGCTGGAGACATGAATGTCCTCTGAATTGCATCAAGGTACTGAGTCAGTAGATCTAGAAATTCTCCTTTCTTTTCAAGCACGGTTGATACCTCTTTAGCTGCCATGGTTGAATGCTTTGGAATCACGGGAGTTGTACTTGCTGAAGCACCAGCACTTTTTAACAGAGATGACAAAAGACATTTTAAGACTGCAACTCCCATAGTTCCAAAGCACGGAGGCATTGAGGCATAGCAGTTAAAGTGATGTCAAACTGCATTAATTCTATAGTGTGGATGCACCCAAAGTCAGGCTTTGCTCTTTGTAGACTAATTTTACCACTTAGTCCACTGGAATCCAGTATCCACAGATCCACTGTGGCAATTCCCTTCCCCCTCCATTTATATATATGGAAATGTTGACTTCCTCTCCCCTCTTTCTCTCTGCTCATCAGCATGCAAAATGCCTGAAGGCACTCAAGAAACACTCAATAGTCTGCTCTGAAGCATTTCCCTGATGATTCAACTATCTACACACTGGGTTGTTTTTAAAAGAGCCCAAATATTCCCCCTGGGCTTTCACCTCCTGCCATTTTCCTCATTAGAGCTCATTGGCAGTGTTGCTTTGATAGAATATCATATTGGATCAGGAACTCTCTGGTGGGTAGCTGCTATTTCTTATGACATTTATAAGTGTGCCAGTTAGCCTTAATTAAAGCAAAAGTCTTCGTCACTGGGATTTGTCTATGCTAATAAAGTTGATCCTGACCAGGTTGCATCATCAATGTGTGTTAACACTCTACTGGATATTGTTGGATTAAGCTGTGTATAATAGCATTCAAAGAAAACTTTGGAGCATCTGATTTTTTTTTTTAAAAAATGATTCATCCATTCCAACTCTTCAAAGGCTTGAAGGAATGTCCTATCCAGATATGGAGATCCTCTGTAGGAAAATCTCACTATTGGTGGTGGTTGAGTTGTCTTGAATCAGTTTCCCACATGATTTGATAGTAACATTTGGATTATCCCATTATCCACTTTCTTTAGATGAGGTCTTGGAAATAGCCAAAAATAATCAATTTATTTGCTATATTCATTTATGTCCTGTCTTTTCTCTGGTACTAGGACTCAAATGGTTTACTAAATATGACAAGAAATGCAGATGAAAATAAATACAGTGCGTATAAAAAAATCAGAGAAACATGTGCAAATTATTTTAAAATGCTAATTAAATGAGCCATAAAATGAAAACTGGTTAAAAATCCATGAAAAAACAATCAGCAAAATAACAATCAACCAGAAAGCAAACCATTACAAGTGCGTCAAAGTCAAGTCCTAAACGTCTGTAGGAACTGAACAGTTTTTACTTTCCAGAGGAAGAGCAGCAAAGGGAGACTCCTGACATACTACAACAGTGGTTCTCAACCTGTGGGGCTGGGAGTTGAAGGCCAAAACATCTGGGGACCCACAGGTTGAGAACCACTGTACTACAGGCATGGGCAAACTTCAGACCTCCATGTGTTTTGGATTTCACCTCCCAGAAATCCTAGCCATTTTACCAGCTATTAGGCTTTGTGGTGGCAGCTGAAGGATCGAAGTTTGCCCATATTTGATCTAGGAAAGTGGTTGTCAACCTGTGGATCCCCAGATGTTTTGATCTTCAACTGCCAGAAATCCTAACAGCTGGTAAACTAGCTGGGATTTCTGGCAGTTGTAGGGGACCCACAGGTTGAGAACCACTGATCTAGGAAGTACAACACATAAGAAGCCACTGACAAGGCCCTCTCTCCTTTGTTCTTTTTCTAGGGACTTTATTGTACAAAGTTTCTATTCCACGGCAGTCACACAATCACCAACAATGGCTTCACATACTTTGCATATCAATCCATTCAAGTTACTGCACTGATTCATCCATTTGTAGTCCTATACTCTTACTCTGATGGTCTGGAAATAAAAAAAGAACAATTTCATAACACAACTTCACAATTAAATTTATGGTTAATTTTAAAAAGACAAATACTATGGGTTTTAAAAAAATCCAAAAATGACCAGCTCAGGAAAAATGTGGGGAAAGAGAAGAAGATAGTAGAGATGGAAAATCCCACCCTCGACATCACTTTCATACCAGCACACAAGTGAAATGGCCATTTGCATCAGGTATGTGATAGAAACATTGCAGGATTGGCAGCTATTCACAGGTTTTCCTGGGAGAAGGCAGACAATGGTATGGCCCTCTTCAATGCTGATTTGCCACCTTAATACAATAAAGTTCTATGCCTACAGGAAGTGAGTGTTCACAGAAATAGGCTATTATAAGCTGCTACAAGTCAATCAAGTAAGTAGCTCATGTACAGATGATCTAAGAAATTAAGTTAAACTCCAAAGTGGAGTAGCCATCATTCTTCATTACTGACCATGGAAGCGACTTGTTTCAATTGGAAAAAAAGTCAAGTAGGCAAGTGCACTTATGCACCTTTAAGGTGCCCATTTGGCAAGCCTCTATGTATTGATCTGGTATGCTACACTACTGAGTTACAATGTGACATCTCTTCCTGCTGACATTTTGGCTAATTTTGGTGTTGTTGTTTTTTCTCTTATAGTGTTGGCTCACCTCCTCCTTTTGGTAGCAAGCAAAGACCCTTTAATTCATGGCTCTTCTATAAGCCAGAAACTCGTGAGAAAGCGGGTTAAAATAACCCGCTTCCTCCCAGTTTTCTGTTGCCACACCCTTCCACAACCCTGGGCTTTCTCTTGGGGTGGTTAGATGCCATCCCTCCTCTCCTCCCCCACCTCCTGACACTTCATTTTTAAGCTTCGGGAGTCTAATGGAGGGGCTTGTGCTGCCGGCAGGCTCCTCCAGTAAGTTTATTGTGGGGAAATGGGCTCCAGGAACATGAAGAACCAGGATGATTATGGAGATTGACCCCCCCCCCCCACCACCACCACAGGGACTGCAGAAATCCACACCTAGAAAGATATGAACTTTCACTTAAGTTCCAGATTATTCCAGGTGTTTAATTAATGTGAAGTAAACTGGGAAAACTCAGTTTTCTCCACATTTATTCACTTTTACCTGAGGTGTTGTTGTTTGGAAGCCTCAGGTAAAAGTGTGACAGGTCCTGTGTTTTGGTCTTAGACAGGCCTTCAATAGTTGCCTGCCTGCTCTGGTCAGAGGCTTTAACATGAATATGCTATTTTTTTCAATACTGTGCTGCTTGTTTATTATTAGTGTGGTGTTTTTAAAAGTTGTTTTAGTTTTAATGGTGTGTCTAATTTGATTTTTTAACATGGATATCTTGTTGCAGTTCTACTGGAACATTTTTAATTATGTTGGAAGCCAGCTTGCATCCAGCCCTGGAAGAAAAACAAGGTGTTAATCAACCATTCATCCAGTTAAATAAATAAATGTAATTTGGCTTGCCAAAGGTTTACACTTTTGCCTTCAATGATCTTCAGCTGACTTCTTCACACATCTTTTTGTCCCACATTTCTGACCCCGCCCCCATAAGCACACTGTTATATTGCATGTTCAGATATTACTGTTTCAAGTACACTTCTTCAGGTTCTTCTCTCTCTGACATTCTGAAGGTTTAAGATTAAATATACTTTGGAGGTCATCCAATCTAACCCAGTGGTGTCTGGTTGGTCCATTGCCAAGTGGGCAGTGGATTAGTTATTCTATTGAGGGGAAACAAAGACTCAAAAGCAATGGCACATCCAAAAAGCTAGAGAGAAAGGCACAAAACAGAATGCTTCTGACTTAAATTTTGCATAACTTTAACTGTGTGCAACTAGTCATTAAAAAACAACCCAATAATATTTGCCTTCCATATGCAAGTAAATGTGATGTCATAGAATGAGCATTTAACTAGAACTCTGGAGATCGTGGTTTGAATCCTCTCTTGGCCACAGAAACCCACTGAATGACCTTTGGCAACTCGAATTTTTCTCAGTCTTGGATGAAGAAAACTACACCCCCTTGAACAAAACGTTCCAAGAAAACCCCATGAAAGGTTCAACTTAGGGTTATCATAATTCAGAAATGATTTGGAAGCACACATACAAATAACACTTTTTTAGATAATTGTAGAAGTTGACATATTCTTCCTCTTTCTTCAATGTTTGGAGCCTACCAATTGCACTGCTACTACAACTCTGAACTATTCAATGATTGGGGGAGAATAGAGTGATTCAGAGAAGTGGCTGGATATGTCCCCATAATCAGACTTAGGCTAATATTGATAACATCTGGTGAGACGTCTGGAAGACATTAGCAGATCTTATGAGAAGATGTCCTCATGATGTGTTTGGCTATGAGGACATAATTAGATCCTTCTCCAAATCCTTCCACACTCCACCAGAGTGGCTGGTCACAGATGAGTATAGCAATGGGTCCAAGGCATGGTGACAAGGATGCATCCTTAAATGATGCTCAACTGTACTTATGTGATGACTCATGGGCCTTGTAGTCCTGTTCCTAGTACTATTGTGGCAGACGAAGAGGAAAACATGGGATTTTTGCCGGTTCAGCCAGAGCCGGAGCCTCTCCACCTGGAGGATGTTTGCCCTCAAGAATTCAGCCAAACAGGCCTTGGGCAGAACTCCCCCCCGTTTTCCCGGAGGGACAATTATACTAGAGATAGAGGAGTCAGAGAGGCTAATTGCCGAAGCCTGAGAATCGCTGCCAAACAACTGGCTGATTAGGTCTGCTTCCCTTGGGAAATTCTAAGGAGTCATGCATCTGGACAGAGTTGGGTTTCGCTTCTCGTTCTCTAGGGAAAGAGCTCTGTTGGCGGGAAAACGAGACCCAATATAGGTGTTTGTCGCAAGGGAAACTTTGCGGAGTCGATTGATCAGCTTGAGGAGAGAGATCGTGTGTGGACTTCGTAATCCTTGTTCCCTGCTTCCCGGATCAAGTTTCAAGTCTTCCTTGTCTCACAGTTTGCCACGGACTTTGTTCATGCTTCGTGTTTGCCTCGTTTCAAGTCTTGGATCAAGTCAAGAATTAAGTTTATTTCCAGCCTTGTTGTCAAGCTTCATTGGACTTTAAAGACTCTGTTATTTCCCCACACTATTGCTTGGTGTGTGTTTCGGTCAAGTGGATTAAAACTTTGAACTCTAATATCTTATATTGGACAATACATTTCTGGACTATATTTGACCTTATCTTAAAGGTCTACTTCTGAACTTTATTCTTCACTTGTTTTTATTGATTTTATATATTTCCTTAATAAAGATATTAGATAGATTCTGGCCTCTGTGCAAGGTTATTGGTGCTCTGCAGCCTGGGTCTTGACAACTTACTCTATGCTTGAGTATGTATTATCTTGACCTCAGAGTCCACAAGGTTGGTGAGGGGGAATGTATGTCTTAGTCAACATATCAATATCTGAACATTTGCACATATAGAAGCAATGTTCTCGAGAACCTTCTGTATCTTTGTGTCTTCAGGTCACCTATAGATATATGACAATAGCATACATTTCATAGGGTTTTCTTAGGCAAATAAAAGTCAGAAGTTGTTTGGCCAATGTCTTCCTCTAAGATTTTGTATGTGGACACAATTCCTTTCACACAAATTGCTAGTACAAATAGAAAATTCATTTCTTTTCCCCCAAAAACAACTTCTCTTGTTGCTACATGAGTCTTTCAATTATGTTACCCGCAGATTTTTAAAAAAATGTATTGCTTCCTCAATGTGGTAAATAGAAACTGCATAAACTATTTATGCTTGATTTAAATGCCAGCCCTTTAATTTACTTTTCTCATTACACTCCCAAGTAATGATCACCCTGTTTATTGGCGTTAAATATTTCATGGGCTTCACAACATTGTATAACTTATTAAAAACAAATGGAGGTCATTATGCTACCCGTGGTTTCCTTGTATATGGGTACAAATGTGCATGGATTTAGATCGCTAACAGGAGTCAAATTGTCGGGTCGAGATAATGCAGTCCCTTAAAAGTACATCTATTGAACTATCATTAAAGTGGGACAGGAACAATATCACAATGAGGTTAATGGGTTTTTCATGACAGTAAGGCAATTGCTGGCAGCATAGACCAGCATTGGGAATCATGCGGCACTTCGGAGTTCTTGGATTCCAACTCTCAGCCTTCTCTACTTAGGGGCTTGACAAACTTTACTTGGCTTTGTTATCTAGGGTTATCAGCCCTAGCAGCCAGCACAGGCAATGATAAGGAATGCTGGGACCTGCAATCCAGCAATGTGTGGAGGACTACACAGATCTTCTATAATTCTTGTGCAGTGTAAATTTACACTCATGTACTAACGTGGTAATGAGCCATCATGGCATAATCATTTGAGAGGTGAGCTATGACTTGGAGTACAGGATTCAAATCCGCACTTGGTCATGAAACCCCACTGGGTGACACTTTTAGCTTCAGAAAACTCTGTGATATGTTCATCTTAGATCACTGTAATCCAGAAATGACTTGAAAGCAGACAACATGTTCACACTTAGGTGGTGATTGCATTATATCATCCTTCTGCTGGATACCAACATTGTTTAAATGGGGTTGTAGTATGTTTTCTGGGCTGTATGGCCATGTTCCAGAAGTATTCCCTCCTGACGTTTCACCCACATCTATGACAGGCATCCTCAGAGGTTGTGAAGTATGGAGAAACTAAGCAAGGAAGGTTTATATATCTGTTAGAAGTTCCTGGGTAGAAGTTTCTGTTCTGATTTTGGAGTTTTTTTAAATACTGGTAGCCAGATTTTGTTCATTTTCATAGTTTCCTCCTTTCTGTTGAACTTGTCCATATGCTTGTGGATTTCAATGGCTTCTCTATGTAGTCTGACATGATAGTTGTTGGAGTGGTTGAGCATTTCTGTGTTCTTAAAAAACTCCAAAATCAGAACAGTAAATAAGGAGCAGAAGAATTCCAGAAGAATTCCTCTGGAATTCTTGAAACAGAAGAATTCCAGACAGGAATCAATCAGGGGCAGCTAACGACTCTGAACAAAGGATTTCCCCAGGCCAGGATGTGAGGCTGGAAAGGCCATTTAATGCTAACAAAGGTGATTAATTACAACATTCACACTGGCCTCCATCAGACAAGAGTTCTTCCCCCCACCCAGGAACTTCCACAGATATATAAACCTTCCTTGCTTAGTTTTTCCATACCTCACAACCTCTGAGGATGCCTGCCATAGATGTGGGTGAAATGTCAGGAGGGAATACTTCTGGAACATGGACATCCAGCCTGGAAAACATGCAACAACCCTGTGATCCCAGCCATGAAAGCCTTTGACAAAACATTGTGTAAATGATTTTGTAGCTGTGAATATGCTGGCTGTTTCCACAATCACAGTGAATCAAATTGAACACTGGAGGTAGTGATGAGCAGTTATGTATGATCCAAAAATATGCAATGGCATGTGAAAAATGAATTGTAGAATTCAATTTGTCCAACTGTGCACTGAACACCAACATTGAACCATAACAAAATTAGCACAATTATATCCATGAGGGAACTTCTTTGAAAAACACTACCCTCCCATTTTTGCCATTGAACCTGACCCACTTTCCCTCCCACAACATTTGTATAGTTATATCTACACAGTTTGCAAACTGCAAACATAGTTAAAATCTTGGTGAGTATTGCTCCTCTTTGTATTAAATCCTTATCTGATCTGGCCTCTAAAGGACACACATTTGGAGCAAGGATAACAATTTTCGCAGTCCCTCAGCTAGCATAATCATGCCTAGTGAGATTGTGGATTCTTGAAGCTGTAGTCTCAGAGGCTTGAGAAAATAATGTTCCCAAGCTCTGTATAGAATTAAGGTATGCATTACTCTCATACAGAAAATCAATCCACTTGGTAGGCTAGACTGGCAAGTTCCTGATTCAGTATGGAGTAGTTCTCGATGCATGACTCTGCTTGGTCTACATATAACATTATGGCCAAGAGCCTATATCATTTCAAAATAGCATTAATATCTGCTAGTGAAGCTATTGAGCACACAACCCTAATTACAACATTTGCAGATCAATGGTTGATGCACATTTCAGCCAACCCTAGTCCACTTGTAATGCACAATGGAAAAAGTCAATGATTGAAGTAACTGACATTCATATGTGATTCTGTGTACTTTGGTCAGGGGCCCTTGGTGGCGCAATGGGTTAAACCCTTGTGTCAGCAGGACTGCTGACCTGAAGATTGGGTTACTGACCTGAAGGTTGTTGGTTTGAATCTGGGGAGAGCACAGATGAGCTCCCTCTGTCAGCTCCAGCTCCCCATGTGGAGACATAAGAGAAGCTTCCCACAAGTATGGTAAAACATCAAAACATCCAGGCATCCCCTAGGTAACGTCTTTGCAGACTGTCAATTATCTCACACCAGAAGCAACTTGCAGTTTCTCAATTTGCTCCTGACACGAAAAAAAAAAGCCATTGGCAACTGGGTATGACCTCTGCATATTGTCCAAAAAATATCACTTGGTATGTGTAGGACAATTTTAGCCTTCATATAGTAGTAACAGGATGTCAATCTCTGTTATACTACATGATCTTTTCCTCAACATGAGGATAGTTCAAAACATGAGGAAGGGAAAATCTCAGAATAATCTAAGGAAGAATATTCTTGTATATGTACCAGGTTGATTACTAAAGATATTGATTTCTTTAAGGAGAACATTTCTATAGCACCCTTTGACCAAAAAGGCTCCCAAAGTGGATTACAAATTATTAATTTGGCAGTTCAATACCTTCAGAATAACATTCTAGATAAGATATGACAAACAAGAGGGAAAAAAGGATGGAGAACCTGTTCATCATAGTCACATCTGCTCATATCAGAATGGGGTGCCTACAGCAAGGTGGGAGTAGAGTGACTCTTTTCTTCTTGCTGGTCATGTGGACACCCTGTTCTGATATTAGCAGACAGACAGTTTTTGTATTGTGCCAGAAGCAACTTGAGAACATACTGCAAGTTGCTTCTGATGTGAGAGAATTGGCTATCTATAGAGACGTTGCCCAGGGGATGCCCAGATGTGTTGCTGGGAGGCTTTTCTCATGTCCCTGCAAGGTAGAGCTGACAGATGAGAGCTCACCCCATCTTGTGGATTCGAACAAGCAAACTTCAGGTAAGCAACCCAACAACCTTCAGGTCAGCAGTTCAGCTCACACAAGGGTTTAACCTGTTGCGCCACCGCGGCTCCATATGTCTGTTCATGTCATTAGCAGACATGACATCAGCAGAGCACAATGGCCAGGTGCTTACATGGACTTCTGTGACTTATGGAGACCAGAGGGAGTGACACATGGATTAGCCATCACATAATTAATACCCTGATTAAGGTAGGGAAAGAGTGATGGCAGCAGTGTCCATCTAGGCAGGGGATTGAGGCCCCTTCCACACAACTGTATAAAATTCACATTGACGTGAAATATATGGCAGTGTGGAATTAGATAATTCAGTTCAAAGTAGATATTGTCGATTATCTACCTTGATATTCTGGGTTATATGGCTGTGTGGAAGGGACCTGATCCAAATGAAATCCAATCCAGTTGGCCAATCTGCATCAAAGCCCCAAGATCCTCTAAAGTTTTCTGCAGACTCCAGTATATCACCTAATTTTGCCTAAAGTCATACAAAGTTGGGTTAAGAGTAGAAAAATATGTATACTCATTGGAAGTTTCTGTGCATCATGGAGATAGCCAGTGACAGATTCAAGGTGAGTCCAGTTTTTCCTTACTGTAGACAAAACCCTTGTTAAGAGTTATGTACTCAAGAAGGACTAAATGTTCATGTGTTTTCTGGTGTAATAGCTAGAAGTGAATTCTTCCAGGTAGATTTTACCCATTGTATGAGATCAATAGACAATTCCAACAACTGAAATGATGAAAGAAAGAAAGAAAGAAAGAAAGAAAGAAAGAAAGAAAGAAAGAAAGAAAGAAATGACGAAAGAAAGAGAAAAACAGAAAGAAAGAAAGAAAGAAAGAAAGAAAGAAAGAAAGAAAGAAAGAAAGAAAGAAAGAAAGAAAGAAAGGAGAAAGACAGAAAGAAAGAAAGACAGACAGACATACTTAGGATGTGGTACACCCTATCTAGATTATCATAAGCAACTATAACTAATGCATGCCTTGCTTACATATTCACTATATTGCCAGTTTAATCCATTTCATTTTATAGCAAAATGTATGTGTATGTGTAAACTGATTATACTGTATTTTTAGAGCAATCTCAGTACATAGTTTATACACCAGCGAAAATGAAACTTCAATTTCAGATCCGTTGCTCTTCATTCCATTTTTTGAATTACCAGCCATCTGTTTATACAGAGGCAAATGAAATGTGAAGGAGTCAACACCATAATCTACCTAAGCCATCTTTGCTTTCTAAGCATATCAAGAAGACCAATACACACAGCTGGATGATTATGAATACAGGTTATTTTATTTCATTTTAGTTCCAAATTCCAATGCATGTAGAAATCATGGTTTTAAAGCTTTAGGAGCTTCACAAACAGATGGTGCCATTTTATATACTGCAATTTCTTTGCTTTGTTATTTATTTTTAACATGAGTTAGCCCACTCTCAAATGTATAGTTCTCCAGAGAATAATTTTAATTTGCATATAAAGTTTGAAAGAGAAAATTACCCTCACCTTTTATATAATACCCACTTGAAATTGTTTGAAAGTTTCAATTTAATAAGGTTTTCAGACAGCTGGCCTATCCCATTCTAAGGTTTGCAGTGACTGTTTTAAAACATCAGGGAGTTACTGGCTGACATCCATGTGCCTGCATGTGTGCATATGCTACTTATGTGAATGTATGCACCTGTTTTGATGGGACATGGGAAGTATAGTCCTCTGCTCCCGGCAGGTGTCAATTAGGAGAAAATCGGAGAAGATCAGGTGGCAAATCAGACTGTAAAGATGCAGCTGCTTTCAGGTTCTTGGTGGAAGAAAATAGATGGTACAGTCTATCAGTTGATGCACCCTTGTTTCTCCCTCTTAGCTGCTACTTTATGAAACTGTGAGTTCTTGATTTGAGTTGTCATTCCTCCCTTCCCATTACAAAGCAGTCACCTCCCAATGCTATAGCCCAGGCATGGGCAAACCTTGGCCCTCCAGGTGTTTTGGACTTTAACTCTCACAATTCCTAACAGCTGGTAAGCTGTTAGGAATTGTGGGAGTTAAAATCCAAAACACCTGGAGGGCCAACATTTGCCCATGCCTGCTATAGTCCCTTCTGCCCCGTCCCAAATGCATGTATGTAAGTCATAGTTGTAGGCACAATGTCAAGGACAGGATGCCAGCCAGTTATTGCCTTGTTTGAAGAAGTGGAAAATAATGTGGAACCACATAGGCAGTGGTGTGGTCCAATATCACACACAACTGTTATTTGTTATGCTCTTTTTCTGCTCACATTCACTGAGGAAAGGGCAGAGTTGGGTGTTTGCTTTTCATACAAAAGGTCTCCATTCCAATCCCTGGTATAAACAGGTAGGGCAGTAGAAAAATAATGCTTGAAGCCCAGGAGAGTTATCAGTACTCATCTTAAACTTGGAGTAGGCAAAACATGGGATGTTATGCAGCCCATCAAGATTGGTTTACAGCTATCCATACTCCTTTGACTTTTTTGTCCAAGTTACAAAAAACACACAAAGTGATTCTGTTTCCTTTGGATTCAAAGAAGATTAGGCAGACAGAAATTAGATAAAATTGCTACAGATTGTTTGGGGGATTCAGAGTACAAACTTGTTGTCAGCAAAATTGTCTTAAACTAATGTCCATAACTTCATTTTCATGCTGTGTATGCTTTTTTTTGTCATGGAATTTGGCTAGCACAATAAACTCGTTGAACTGTACCAATTAAAAATGTGACTGAATTCCCTTTTCTAGAAGCACCTCAACTTTTAAACAGATTGCACCTCCCAATTCTCCATATTGTTTAGAATAACGTTCCATTAATTTTTCAGATTTCTTCCCTTTTTTGGTTGCAATTTTGTGCAGTCCACATGTCCACCACAAAGATTCAAGTGCAAAAAATTGTCATCCAAACTCATTATGGTTTTCCATGCCTAGTTTAAATGATATTGAGTTATATAGGGCAATGGGCTGACTTCATATAACTGGACGTCATATAACTGATTCCAATTGTGCTGAAAGCAAAAGAACCCCCTGGTATTTGTGATAACAGATACAACAGTAAAATGAAATGAATTAGAAATCCCCACCCAACTGAAAGCTTAAGCTTTTTCACAAAGGGTTTGAGACAGTCATCTAATTCTACCATTGTAGAAGGATAATAGGACATGTCATTTTGTATCTAGCTGGAGTCTTAAGAGATCTTGAATTGCTCTAAGGCAGTGGTTCTCAACCTGGGGTCTCCAGATGTTATTGGCCTATAACTCCCAGAAATCCCAGCCAGTTTACCAGCTGTTAGGATTTCTGGGAGTTAAAGCCAAAAACATCTGGGGATCCCAGTTTGAGAACCACTGCTCTAAGGCAATGTTCTGAACTTTTGGTCCTTTTGGTGTTTTGGACTTCAGCTCCCAGAATTCCTGACAGTTGTCCAAGCTGGATGAGGATTCTGGGAGTTGAAGTCCAAAACACCTGGAGTCTGGGAATCATTGGTCTAAGGACATTACAGGGAATAAAATGAAAATAACCTGTAAGAAAGGAACTTAAGCTATCCTTACCAGTACTGAGAATCAAAATACGCATGCCCTCTCATAAAGTCCCATATATGCCACTGTTCATATGGTGATCTTGTATGCATGAGCTTTCCACTTGAAAGGGAACAGGTTAATGCATAGAAAGGCATGTCAAACAAATGAGAGTCCACTTGGGCAACTACCGAGTGAAAGTATCAAAATACTGCCATTGCTCTCCTGCAGATATCTTGAGGATCAGGATACTGATGCTTACAAAGTAAAACATCTCCTTTGATGGTTTCAAGAGGCTTTTACTTGTTGACCCATTGGTCCATCTCCGAAGTTCTGAAACTGAGACTTTTGTCTGTGCTGAAATGGAACTCCGCTGTGTGGGGTGGAATTAGGAGACTGAGCTCCTGAGGGATCTCTCAGTCTGGTTCGTTAATTTCTCTGCAGATGCTCTGCGAGAACTCAGTCTCTTAATGGTAGGTAGGTGCCTCTTCATCAGCAACTGAAATCTTTTCTTTTCAGATTTGCTGGCTCCTCTTTCAGAAGCCAGAGCATATAGAACAGAGGAAGCCTGTTTATTGCAGTGTT
The DNA here is from genome assembly GCF_035594765.1 of Anolis carolinensis. Classification (NCBI taxonomy): domain Eukaryota; kingdom Metazoa; phylum Chordata; class Lepidosauria; order Squamata; family Anolidae; genus Anolis; species Anolis carolinensis. Next base: position 315,326,578 of record NC_085842.1, read on the forward strand.
TTCCCTGAGAAACAAACCAGGGGTTCTTGCTGGAGGACTTCTCCCAGCTCCTTGGTTGGCTGTGCATGGCGAGAGGGTTGATTGAATGCTCTCCTCGACAAGCAGCCTCCTTCTTCTGGGATATGAGAATTCTCAGCTCTGCAGATCCATACCCAAAGAAGAGTGATTCTTTCCTTCGGATGTTGGGGCTTTCTCCCAATGTCAAGAATCCATAAGGGGTGGTGATTTTGGAGAGATGAGGGAGAGACAAAGCTGCCCGTGTCACTGGATCGGAGTGGTCTCCTGCTCTTTCTAGATGTTCCAGAGAAATATTGTCACTTGTTAGACACAGTGTTTCTCTTCTGCCCCAACTAGCATGGCTGAGAGTTTCTTCTTTTCTTATGCACAGGTCAGATTTGCTTCTCATAGGTCTAGGTCTTTGGGTTGTCTTTCCTGATGGTCTGCTCCTTGGAGACTTCTCATGTTGAGCTTCCACTGTCTCATTCTCAGTTGGAAGATGATCCACCTCAAGGGAAGGGATGCAGAATTTTGGAATGCGATCAGGAGTCACAATGATGCTGAAAATATCCCTCTTTCGTGGCCAGGTTTTATGTTCAGAAGCTGGCCTGCTGGATTTGGAACCAGTCCAGGTGAGCATAGATTCAAGAGCACCTTTGATGGAGAGTGGCGATGCTGCAGAAAACATTGCGAGGGAACTTTGCAGGTTGTTTTCCGTTTGTTCAGGGTGTTTTTTTTAAATGTACACAGCACTTCACTGCTTTAGTGTGCACTGAAGGGACCAGGGACTGGAAACACTCGCTTTTATGAAACAAAGTAACAACGTCATAAGAGATGGAGACGTCATTGGCATGGCAACCAAAGATAAGAAACCTTTTATACTCCTACTTATAGACTTAGTCTGTGATTCATGCTACACTACTACGCTAAAACACCTCAAAGCGCTGTCTACTTTTACAAAAGCACACTATTTTACCCTTCTCTTCTTTTGTTATCTATTAAATGGTCTGAAAATAATGACATAGAACACCTGATGTTTCAAAACAGCTTTCTCAGAAAATACTGATTAAATTCGCATTCAGTAAAATGCTCCAGAATTAACTGGAAGTGCTTTGAGAAAGCTCAAAGTGTGTTAGCTTACCACAGCTGCAGGGAGGTAACTTCTCCCAAACTGTGCATTTCTTATCCATATCTCCCCTTTTTTGTGACAATTGCACAATTCTGAAAGTCCACAATCTCATGAAACCAGCCGTTTGTTCTGTGAGAGGTTTGCAGCAGTGAACCTCTGTACTTTTTCATTTTCAAAATATTGTAGCACTGTCCCTGTGAGCATTTTGTAATCAAAAGGGCTTTTCTATTTTGTGTGTTCTGCAGGGGTGAGGTGTAGTTTTGACTTAGAAAACTTTTTTAGCAATATACAGCCACAAATGAGTCAGACATTCAGCAAAATGGTCTTGCAAGGAGAGGAAACATATTTTCTGCTTGGTATCGTTGTGCAATCACTTGATTATTATTATTATTTTAAAAGAATTGATTTTTTTTTTTTGGGGGGGGAATATTGTGGCTCTGCAGCCAAATATGTTCTCTGTCTTCCTACCAGAAGTGGCAATGGTAGCACATTAGGAACAGTAAATGCAACAGATAGAAGGAAAACCCCACAACTTGCCCACAATAGACATCACTGGCTCCAAAGTTGCAGTAGAAGTGGCTTCATATTACAACATGGATTAAAAGAGTTCTGAAAACTCATTGAACATGTGTTCAGCAGCCCTAAAATAGTTTTACCTCCTTTCAAAAATGACTGCTGTAACACAAGCTGAAAATTGGTTTGCAGTTAGTATATGGCAACATCATATGATGGTATATTTTTTCTATTCATGACTATAGAGTCTCTCAACTATGAGTACAGTTGTCTAGTGGACAATATGAACCTTGGTTCTGCTTTGCTTCTTGTGGCACATCACTAGTTACTTTTCTTCAGAATGAGGAGGAGACATTGGTGAACAGTCTTTGGGTTTGGCTGGTAGCCAATTATCAACCCACCTAACAGTAGCATTGTCTAGTAGACTTGTGCACAGATTCTGTTTCCTTTGGTATCTCTGGGAGCCCATAATGGTAAGGGACTTCCCAGTACGAAAACTCACCTGCAACAAAAGCAAGCAATAGCCGATCTTGGCTCCTCCTCCCCTATTCGGCATCACAGTTGAATATTTTTTATTTTCCTTTATTTTCCTTATTCTTTTTTTTTAGTGGGACTGACTGGGAGTTGGGGACCTAAGGGACGGTGGGTGGGATGTGTGTGCATGCGTTTGGGGTCTTTCACCCTTTTAGCTTCATTTTCTCCTTCCCTTCCTCTCTTCAGAAAATACTTCTAAAAGATAATAATAGTAATCCCAGAAAACAAAAAGAGAAGCCTACTTCTCCTCTAGAGTAAAAAGTAGAAACAACTTTAAGGAAGCAAAACCCCAAACAGAAAGGAGCCTTGCAGGCAGGAGAGGGGATTTTTAAGGTAGTCCAGGTAGAATAGCTCCACTGAGCTCCAGGTCAATGGTTATCACCCTTCCTTCCCTGGGCTTCCTTAAAATGTCTAAATGTCTTAGAAAGCTGTCTGGTATGCTGCTGGTGCTGGGATAAAAGAAAGTGTGCGTGCCTGTCTCTCCTCTAGAGTTTTAAGAAATATTAAACCCAGTCTCCTCCTCTACAAACAAAAGGGAAAGGATCCAGAAATTTAAGAGTGGTAACTCTGATGCTTTTCTGAATCCAGGTCTTAATGAAGGATATGGAAGGGGAACCTGTGCTATGCCCGCCCCCCCAATAATGGGTTGGATGGGTACTTTCTTAACTCTATTGCTAACACACAGGCTCTCTTGAAGGGAAGAAAGGAAAGACTCCCAGGGGAAAGGGGAGCCTCGTAAATGGGTCAAAAAGATCTGTTTTTTTCAGATGCTGAATGAAAACGCCCATTCGGCAATATTTCCTTTTTTGGGAAGCACTGGAAAATGGATATGGAGGGCTTCCGGTATCCAGCCAGCATAAATGGATAGCGATTCACCCAAAATCCACAAGCCTATTGTCTAGTTCACGTTTTACTAGTGTCTTTGCAAATATATCATGGGAAACCTTGTTGGAGCCTCTACTGAAAACCAGATATATTATATCAACAGCATTTCCACTATCTACCAAGCTTGTAACTCTGTCAAAAAAGATAAGGATTTTTAAAACTGATTGGTTGGCATTATCCATCAGCCTGGGTGCTTTTATGAAGCAGGGTCTGGGGAAAAAATTATTATTGAATTATTATCGAATGCCACAACATTAAGGAGCCCCGGTGGCGCAATGTGAACTACCAGACCAAAAGGTCCCAGGTTCAATACCCGGGAGCGGAGTGAGCGCCCGCTGTTAGCTTCAAGCTTCTGCCAACCTAGCAGTTCGAAAACATGCCAATGTGAGTAGATCAATAGGTACCGCTCAGGTGGGAAGGTAATGGTGTTCCATGCAGTCATGCCAGCCACATGACCTTGGAGGTGTCTACGGACAACGCCAGCTCTTCGGCTTAGAAATGGAGATGAGCACCAACCCCCAGAGTCAGACATGACTGGACTTAACATCAGGGGAAACCTTTACCTTTACCTTTTTACCACAACATTTACCACTCCAACACTTAAGTGGAACTCTCTTCTCTCAGGTTTGCAATTTAACAAAATTAACATATGCACGTCATGTGTCCATTGTGCCTTTAAGTCAATGGGTGAAGTGGGTGAATGCTTGCAGGACTCTGTTTGAATAGATAAGAGCATAAATTTGACATAGCTTCTCTTTCAAAATGAGATTTACAGGACCTAAGACGCTCAGCCCCCACCAAATATCAATCACAGTCATGTGCTTAAAGCCTTGTTACAACTCTTTGAAAATGTGCTACCAAAGACAAATCTATCATAAAATCTACAAAGCTATGAGCAAAACTCAGATCTGTTGCTTGAGGTTCCTGCTGTTCTCTGTGCTTGTTGGAAGCAGTGCTAATTTTTAAGCCAACTAATACGTTTCAAAGAAAACTGTGGTCTCAGTGAGAATTGGAGGCTGCAGCCTTCTGACAGTAAAAAGAATCCACAGCAAAGAAAAGCAATTCTTTTTATAATGCCATAGATATTGTTTGCTTGATGGGAATGACTGCTATTGATCATAGAATAATGGAATTGTGCCATCAGTAAGCACTTTATCACACGAGGGGAGTAAATGGCAATTACAGAAGAATAACAGTGTTTGTAGCCAAAACACATGGTGTTGTGTCTCTCCTGTTGCTACTTTGCATTTTAATCATTGTTGGAGTGCATCTCTTTCTTGATGGGAAAAACTTGTCAATGGCTCCCAATATCACTGCTTATTGGGAAATGGTGGTATCAACAGATAAATGTCCAGCTATTTTCTTGTAGTTGGAAGGACCTCGCAAAGATCCACAGAAGTCCCTGTGGACATAGTTCTACTGACCTTTCCATTCTCCAACAACATATAAACAGCCATTTTTAAGGGGAATACACTACTTAAAAATAGGATTTGTGGGTAGTGCTGGGAGATATAGTTGTGGAGACACACCAGATGTTTATCTCCCAATGCAGGATTTCTGCCCAAATGCAATAGTTCATAATATGAGGAGAGATACTCTCTCTCTGTTCACAAAGAGAGACTTCTCATGTTGTGGTGACAGAACAACAAGGCTGCCAGCTATCAGCTGCTGATTTCTTGAATGTCTACTTTCAATGTAGTAGAGGATGGAGGAAAAGCAAAATGGAAAAGATGGCTTGGACCATCATCTGTGCCATAAGAAAGAACTATTATTAAAACCTTAGTTTCCATAGTACCTTGGCTCCTTGGCCCCTACACTAAAACACAGTTCAGACAGGCAGCCCCAGGTTATGAACAAGATAGGTTCTGTAGGTTTGTTTTGAAGTTTAATTTGTATGTAAGTCAGAACAGGTACATGTTTAAGGTGTCTACATACACACACACATGTTTTGGATAGCATAGGGAAGGGTTAACACCCCTGTGGTGTTTGTTTTGTTGTCTGTGCATCATTTCAGAAGATTCCCACTCACTTTTTGTCCCTGTAATCATTGGATTTTGGAAAAAATAGCTTGTTGTGGAAACAAGGATTGGAGATAAAGCTTCAGTTGAGACCCCTTTCCCCATGATAACTCTTTTAGGGATGATTTCCCTTTTGAGCAGTGAGATTTCTCTCACTTTCTTTTGTCTCACTCTCATTCTTAACTTTGAGTTGTTTTTAAGTTGGATATTTGTAACTCGGGGACTGCTTGTAATTCAATAAAGACACACAGCTTGAAGCTGACAGCCTTATCCTCCTGTCACCACGTCATCATGTTTTTCTTCCTTTCCTGATTTCTACTACCTTTCTCTTTTTGCCACCACCATTTTTGCCTCCACTAATGTAGGTACTTCATACCTTTTGTATATCCTTAATTTATTCAGTTAACACCTGAATATATATATATATATATATATATATATATATATATTCACAATACTGGCATGGAAGAGGCCTGAAAACAGTATCTGGATAGATGGGTTGCTGTAATGTGAACTGATTACAATTTTCAGAGAGTCTTCAAGAACAGGTTCTCCCTCAGATCCCATTACAATAGACAAAACATAAGATTATCATTATATGTTAGACGATGGCTGGATTGTCTCTTCTTAGTACTGTGTGTTTTTGAGTCTTCTTAACCTTTAAGATCAGTATGTTCATTGGTTTTTACAATATCTGTGCATAAAGGCAGTGCAGCAGAAAGTTGTTGCTGACACCTCTATCAGTCCCTGAAAATTTGACTATATGTGTATTGTCAATAAACTTTATACATACTTCTTTTTTATCTTAAGCATGCTCTCAGGCTTGCTTAGTGAAATATTACAATATTATTATGTATCTTTTGTCTTTTCCTGGTTTACCTGTGTGATGCATTGATTTCTGTAGGTGCTGTTGATGCCTGGAGTTTATTAATATCATGACCTGGCCCAACCCATCTGGATAGAGCATGAAAATATCAGGTGAGGAAGCAAAAGCAGCGAAAGAGACAAAGAAATGTCTCACTGTTTCTTCTGCACACAGAAGCCAATTGCCGTAGCTGCAATACCAGATATCTGCTTTAGGTGACAGCAGCATCTTAAAGAATGGATTCTGAACAGACAACAAGACAATCACTGCTATTTTAGACACTATAAACAGTTGACTTGATTTAACACAGCCTTCATCAATGAAAAGAAGTGTGGGTCCAAATAAGCTGGACAGCACCTCGTATCATGCTGTGTTGAATGGGAACAAGGTGAGGACTGTAGATTGAAACATACGGAAGATACAAGCCTGATCTAGTGGGACTGACTCTAGTTCCTGTATGCAACACTGTTGTGAAGCCAGGTTGCAAAGTAATTGGGTTTTCTTGGATTTGTCGTCTTGTTGTCCCCTAAGTGAAGGGATAACTCCATGGAGAACAGTACAACGATATAGAGGCCAAGTATACCTTATGCAAAATGACCAGAAGTGTCTGTATTTCAGTTTTTTCCTGGAGTTTTGGATACTTGCATGTGCATAATGAGATGTCTTGAAGATGGAACCCAAGTCTAAACAGTGTTGTGCTTTGTATGGAATTGCTGTTCGTTTTGCGTAGTTTCATTTGTTTCCATCTCATTTTTGTATTTGTTCCCGCTAACGAAAATGGGATGCATATATGAACAGAATTTTCATCTGGCTTACAAAAAAAATGAAATTTTTCGGGCCATTGGCTGCAATGGGAGGGCATCCGAGGCTCACCCCCCCCCCCCCCGCCAGCTTGGTTTTTTGGCTAGTGGGGTGAAAATCGTCTCACATAGAGGGCATTTCAACCCCTTTTAGCCCATCAATTTTTAAAACGTTTAGGTCTTCCCCAGAGTACTGTTGTTATTAATAATATTATTTTTATTAACACCCGAAAGCAAGCACGGGGACTTCCAGTTTTCATTTTCGTGTTGCCTCTCATTTCCTACAAAAATGTTGTCATTCATTTGGTGTAGATGGACAGTCAAAACAAGACGATAGCACAAAGGAAACTAAGGATTTTTTTTCGTGCACATCTCTACTAAATGTGCTTCACATATGCCTTATCCATATAGCCCGAAGGTGATCTTATACACAGGTTTTTTAAATACTATTTTACATGAAACAAAGCTTGTGCTCATTCAATTATCAGAAAACGAAGCTGGTAATATCTCAAGCATCCATATAGACAAGTTTGGAATATTTTGGATTGTGGAATTTGGGACATGGGATACTCAACCTGTATTTACCAATCAAAATGCCAAATCCTAAATCTACTCTATAGTAAGTCCTCTATTGTGTGTGGCGATGGATTAATTGTTTTTGCCAAATGATTTTTTTTCATTTCCAGCTTCAGTACTTGTATGTTTTTCCTTGTGGGATGACCACAAGCTTCATGACATAAGGAAAGACTTATTCCATTTCCATCTATACAGTTCAAACTGGCTGCGTGTGATTCTCCTGGATTTAGCTATCATGGAAAAAAGTTTTCTCAATGTAACAGATAGGAACAGTGCTGCAAAGCCAGATAATTTGTATAGTGTCTGATACCCTTTTATTGACTATGTAAATACACTAGCTGATTATCCAGGGCCTCTTACGTAAATCTGTGGAATTAAGTGGTTTTGAATCCCACATCCCAGCACTTATCAAGAAACAGAGCATGACTCACATTTTTAGTTTAATGAACTTCTTTGTCATATAGTTTATCATACACTCTGCCTAATGAATTTTTAATTATCACAGTTGTTTTATTCTCTATTTCCATGTTTTTTTCTTTTTCTTTATGAATGTTTCAAATATAATAAATGTAATAAAGATTTAGAAAAAATAATAAAAAGAACGGAATACAGGAGATTCAAACTGGAATCATATACTGTTTCAGCAAAATGTTAACTACCCACTTTTTGTCATTTACCAAGAAGTTTACTTCAATAAAAGGCCTTCAAGAACCTAAGGCCCTATAAAAGCCTTAAAACAATGTACAATTACAACAAACATCTTACAATAGAATTATAAAATACATTAAAACTTTTAAAACAAAACCTTCACAATCAACCACCCTATCCACCGTTGTAATCCGGGCCATTCCAATAGTCATTGCATATAATTCCATATCTGTCACAAGTTCTACAAAGGCTAAGGTAAAGGTAAAGGTTTTCCCCTGACATGAAGTCTAGTCATGTCCAGCTCTGGGGGTTGGTGCTCATCTCCATTTCTAAGTGGAAGAGCTGGCATTGTCCATAGACACCTCCAAGGTTATGTGGCCAGCATGACTGCATGGAGCTCCGTTGCCTTCCCGCCAGAGCGGTACCTATTGATCTACTAACATTTGCATGTTTTCGAACTGCTAGGTTGACAGAAGCTGGGGCTAACAGTGGCTACAAAGGCTACACTGCCATATAATGCAGTTTAAAAGTACTCTCATACATTGGTTCTCAATGCAGTTCAATGTATCTCTTTACCAGTAAGGCAGGACTCAATATGGCCATCACTTCAAATCTGCGGTTTTGATTTTGGCAGATTTGATTATTCATTGATTTGATTTAAAATGTTCTCTCTATGAATTTTCAGTCAAGCTGGAGGTCCTAAATGTTTTAGTTCTGCTGGAAGACATGGCAATTCTCAATCCCCTTCTACACTGTTATATAAAATCCACATTATCTGCTTTGAATTGGATTATATGGCAGTGTTTGTTGTTGTTGTTTATATGTTCAGTCGCTTCCGACTCTTCGTGACCTCATGGACCAGTCCACGCCAGAGCTTCCTGTCAGCTCCTTCAAGGTCAAGCCAGTCACTTCAAGGATACCATCCATCCATCTCGCCCTTGGTCGGCCTCTCTTCCTTTTTCCTTCCTTTTTCCCCAGCATGGTCATCTTCTCCAAGCTTTCCTATCTCCTCATGATGTGGCCAAAATACTTCATCTTTGCCTCTAATATCCTTCCCTCCAGTGAGCAGCCGGGCATTATTTCCTGGAGGATGGACTGGTTGGATCTTCTTGCCAAGGTCCAAGGCACTCTCAGGATTTTCCTCCAGCACCAGAGTTCAAAAGCGTCTATCTTCCTTCACGCAGCCTTCCTTATGGCCCAGCTCTCACATCCATAGGTTACTATAGGGAATACCATTGCTTTAACAATGAGGACCTTCGTTGCCAGTGTGATGTCTCTACTCTTCATTATTTTATCAAGGTTGGTCATTGCTCTCCTCCTAAGAAGTAGATTAATATAATCCAATTCAAAGCAGATAATGTGGATTATCTGTTTCGATAATCTGGATTATATGGCAGTGTAAAGGGGACCTTTATAGTCTTTAACTAAGGTTTCCATACTTCTCCATAGCAAAGCAGAATGTTCCATCAATGTTGCATGATCGCCAAGGAGCTTGAAACATTTACTTTTGATTTTGCAAAGAGGCAGAAAACCATTAAGTTTACTGAATGGATGGGCTGCTATTTAGCTGTTCAGGTCAAAAAATGTGTGCATCTGCTCTAATTCAGCTAATTTCATAATGTTCCAACACTGCTTGTGCCTGAGGGAGATAGAACTAAAAGGTACCAAACCTGAGTAAATAACCACAGGCTGTATTTTCACAGGAAGATATATTTTCTCTCTGAGCATTGTAATCATGAGACATCTGTCTGACATTCCAAAATACATTCTAGGAAGGAATTTGTTTATTATTTATTTATTTCACATATTTGTATCCTGCCCTTTTCACCATAAAAGGGGCACTCAGGACAGCCTTACAGCAGGCAGCAATTTGATGCCAATACATATCAATACAAAATAAACAAATACAATTAAATCCATGCAATTAAACATTAATTAAAACATCACTTAAAATCAAACAATCCAAATCATAATCCGAGGTACAATTCCATTATTGTACTTTCTTCAGTAAGATGTATTAAGCTGTTCTCCATTTCTCACATCACATGGGCTAAACAAGTGTGTTAAACAAAGACAAACATGCATGTATGCATGTATGTATTTACAGTAATTATATTTCACCCTTCTCACCCCAAAGGGGACTCAGGGCAGATCCGAGAACATACATATGCAACAAAGTTTCAATGCCATTTAGACACACGAGAAGGCAGACAATTGTACATAGATAGATGTATATAGGCTTTCCCATGTTTGGCATCCTGAAGATCTATTCTCGGCTCTGGCCACGGGGGTGGGGGGTGGAGGGGTGCTGTTGCTCCATTTCCCTCTGAAAGAGCTTTGTTCATAAGCTTTCTCCTTTTTGATCGTATCATCGGCATTTTCCAGATACCTTTAAAATATCTCCCTGCTTTTAAGCAGTCCCTATTTATCTACTCACATTTTGCTTTTGAACCGCTAGGTAGGTGGAAGCCGGGTTAAAGATCAGGAGCTCACTGACCCAGGTTTCGCACTGTCAACCTCCCGATTGATAAGATTTATTGCAGCTGGTGGTTTAACTTGTTGTGCTAAAGCCCAGTCCTGGTATGTAATGAATACCAAGAAACCTACCCAAGCTGTGTCTCCAATTGCAAGACTCTAAAGCCAGGATCCCACAACAGGTTTGATTGGAATCACTCTATATATGTGAGAGTGTGTGTTCTGCGTACTACATGACCCTTGTCTTGAATAGCAACACTGTGCAAAGAATGAACATGCAAAAAAGGAGTAATGCCACCCGTTTCAGTAGGATATATGTCCACCATTATATGCAATGCACCTCAATTGTCCAATGTTCCTCACTGAACAAAAACATTTAACCAATCTATATCGGATTCCATATTTTCTGTTTTAAACTGGATTATATGAGGGTGGATCTACACAGCCCTATATCCCAGGATCTGATCCCAGATTATCTTCTTATCCCAGATTATCTGGTAGTGGAGATTTAGGGCCCTTTTACATAATGTGAAATATTGAGGCAGATATTCCACATTATCTGCTTTGAACTGGATTATCTGAGTTTACACTGCCAGACAATCCAGATCAAAGATGATAATCTGGATTTTATACAGATGTGTGGAAAGAGACTTATGCTGCATCTACACTCCCCAGTATCCCAGGATCTGATCCCTGATTATCTGATTTGAACTGGATTATATGAGTCTACACTGCTCGATAATGTGAGGAAATCAGACAATCTGGGATTGGATCCTGGAATATAGGGCCATGTAGATCCACTCAGGGCCCTTCCACACAGCCATATAACCCAGAATATCAAGGCAGAAAATCTCACAATGTCTGCTTTGAACTGGGTTATCTGAGTCCACACTGCCATATATTCCAGTTCAAAGCAAATAATGTGGGATTTTATTCAGCTGTGTGGAAGGGGCCCCAAACCATCAGTATGGAAATGGCCTTAGAAGTCTCTACAATAAACAAAATTGAATATCCATTACTAGGCTTATCTTTCAGAATATGTTGTTATCCCATGTCTGCTGGACTCGGGGAAATCACAGCAAGTTCTAGATACTTCTTTAGATAGCTTTTCCTTTTCTTTCTTACTCACACTTTCTTTATTCCCCTATGATTGGAACTCCTGTGAGAGACCACTAGTTTCCGTTTCAATAAAGACTACCTTGTAAAAGAGGATTTAATAAAGCTGTGTTTTTGTTCGAAGATCCTATACCTTCCAGTAAAAAAACACCAATACCATGAAACAAAGCCATTTGGAGTCTCCCTTTTGTTCACACATCTCTACTAAATTGGTAATTTAAACTTTAATTGCAACTTTTATGGGGAGATGGTGGTAAAAGTTTCCTTAAGTCTCCTGGAATCCCCAATCCCTCTCTTCCCCAAATAGCTATTTTCTGCAGAAAGCACTTCACTGCATCATTTTTATGTAGCCAGAGTCTGTTGCGTCTCCGTACAGTGGCATACGGTCCTGTTGTCATACATTTTTTAAGAGGAGCTTATAGGAAAAAGTTAGTACAACTACAATAACACTTGTATTGGTGTGGTAAATCAAAACAAGGTTTTGTAAAATTAACGAGAATCTGTAAAGTCCTTAAATCCCCTGCAATCGTGCCTGAGCTGCGGCAATGAGACAAATAAATATGGGATGAGCGTACTGCTACTCAGAGAAAATTCTACCCTTCATTAACTTCGCTCTTGTTCAGAGCAAGATTTGGATGGAAAACAAGAAGGCAGGCCTATTTAGAATAACTGCCTTTACAAGCTGACAAGCGATCATTTGGCGAGGTGGTGCTTGTATTAGTAATACGGATCCATGCCAGGCTTTCCATGAGGAAAGGCACCTGAATTCTTTGGGGAGACCATTCATGCCAATACATCCACAAGGGTTTTGATTTGTATCTCACTAGCAATAAATGACTGACTAAAACCAAAACAATTTCCAAAACCCCAATAGTGTACTACTCTTGATAGCACTGTTTCTCTCACTTTCCCCCTGTAGACATCAATGTTGTCCAAAAACTGTGCTCAGGTGCATTTTCCAGCTTTTTTGGCACAGTCGTAGATCTTTTTCACACTATACAATTATAGCACCTTGATACCACTTTAACTCTGGAATTCTGCAATTTGTCATTCCATGAGGTATTTAGAATTCTCTTGACAGATAACCATAAAAGTTCACTAAACTACACAGTATTCCCTCATGGCTGTTAAGGTTACATCAATATGCAATAATTTAGGACCCTTCCACACTGCTCCTATATCCCAGGATCTGATCCCTGATTGTCTGTTTATCTCAAGTTATCTGGCCCCAGGGACTCATATAATCCAGTTTAAAGCAGATAATGTGGAAACAGACCATGGGATTTAGGGCAGTGTGGAAGGGGAAAGAAATAGCATGACTTAGGCCATCATTTCCACCAGATGAGATTCAATGAATTCAATGAGGATTGATGATTTCAATGTCAGGAACAATGAAACCATTCTAGTCTTATCCTTAGAACATATTGGATAGCTCTTTTGAAGTGTATACTATGGATAATTCTGCACTGGCTGCTAAATCCTCAGCAAATCAGGAGCATAAATGCTCAGGACTGGCCCCAAAGGAAACCAGATGCACCAGGCTGAACCTGCTATTGTGCCACATTGGTATCCATAAGGTCCAGCCAGGAATCTATCAACCTCACTGGACAATTACCTTATTCTTCTTGTCACGGTCATCATTAGCAGCAGGACAGCTATCTCCATGCAAGCTCCTGGCCATTGTGGTGTCCCTATCTGACATTAGCAATGGCACCCATGTGACTAGAAGGAAAGAGGCGGTCAATTTCTCTTCCTTCTTTTTGATTATACAAATTTCCTTGTAATGATGAGTTCAGGGAATCTGTGATTTCACCAGTGTCCCATCAGGACAATGGACTGGTACAAACTGGGCTGGATCCTACAGTCCAGGCTGCCCCAAATTTACAGGATACTTTTGAGTTTCCTGTAAACTCCAGAGTATCCCCCAAATTTTCCTAAAGTGATTTAACTCTGTAAAACAGTGGTTCACAACCTGGGGTCCCCAGATGTTTTGGCCTTCAACTCCTAGAAATCCTAACAGCTGGTAAACTGGTTGGGATTTCTGGGAGTTGTAGGCCAAAAACATCTGGGGACCCCAGGTTGAGAACAACTTCTGTAAAACCTACAGTGCTAAAAGCAGAAGAGCACCTAGGAACAGCCAGAAGTGTATTTCAGAAGAGTCCAGGGCTTTCGTGACCATGTAGACTTACCCATGACACCAGATTTACTTACCAACTGACATAGAAAAGGATCAACCAGCCACTGTTAGATGGAATGTAAGTATTCTTTGGACTGTTTTGGAGAGCTTTTATGAAGCACAAGGGAAAATGAAAATGCTAACATGAGGAACAGAAGCTAAGCATAGAACACCTGAGGATTTTCTTTTGATTATCCTCAAAATGAAACATTTAAAAATAGAAAACACTTGCAAGGCTGAAACTTTGCAGGCCTTTAAAAACAGAAATGTCACACCACAGATTGCTTATATTTTTCTTTTCTTTTGTGTCCATCATCAACATTTATAGTGTAGTAAAATGACTGTGTAGTTGGCAGTCAGTTATACCTATAGTAGTACTATTTTGACCATTGAGGGGTATTTGTATTTAGCAGAAGGGTATGGAAGCAAAATTGAGATATGGTGCCATTGTGTATGCGATGTCATTGTGTATTGCTCATGAAGATCTCCATAGCATTTGTGCATTGCACCTGAAAATGCACACTGAAGATGATAATTTATCATGTCACTTGTTGCATGGTATAGAAATTCACTAATGCATAATTCTCACAGATCCAGCAGTAAGAAATTACTCTCTCAATTTCCTTGATGGACTTAGGATCTAGTAATTTTGTTTTTACAGAGAGAGAGAGTCTTCTCTGCTGAGGCACCCCAAAGGAAGATTTTTCTCCTAGAGATCCATTGGTACATATGTCATTGCCATTCCTAGTATGTTTCTGGCATTTAAAAATCATTTTATTGTTTGCATTGTTTTGAACTGCTCATGTTGATTTTATTCCATGCCACCCTGAGGTCTTAGACATGGAGAGGAAAATTGGCATTTAAATAAAAACATGATAAAATGTGTGGATAGGATGGTTCCGACAGTTCCCAGCAGGAGTGGTATATACTTTCACACCTTTGGAAGTTTTCTATCCCTGCTGAAGGTCATGGAAAACTTGAAAATCTTCCACATATTTTAAGCCAATTTTCTTCCATTGTAAATATGTGGAAACATATGAATTTTAAAAAAAATCTTATAAAAGTACACCTTCTTGCCAATCCCTACAAATAATGTGCCAAAGTCAAATTGATTAAAATTGAAATTTCCAGGATTCCAAGACAATGGCAAAGGGCCCAGAAATCAAGCAGAATAGCATGATAATTATTAAAATTGGATAGATCCTCCTCCCATATTTGGGGACAATTGCACTGTGTTATTCCATACATTTATTTATTTTTTTCTCCTGGTCACAGTTCAATAATTTTTCAGAGGTGCAGCACCACCCCCTAGTGGTGGACGTGAAATATAACCATGGAAAACAAAACCTCTCCTTGAAGTCATGGCCCATCAAAAGGATAGTCCTACACCTACCAGAAAGTTTGTGCTCCTATGACATTTCTAAATAGTAAATTGATATCCTGTATCATATTTGATTGTGTAAATTAACACTCACATAGTTAATTAAAAGCCTTGTTTGGATACTTTTAATCAGAGGCTGGATGGCCATCTATCGGGGGTGCTTTGGATGTGATCTTCCTGTTTCTTGGCAGGGGGTTGGACTGGATGGCCCATGAGGTCTCTTCCAACTCTATGATTCTATAATTCTATGGAGATTGGGCTATCCCAGTTCTCTATTGCTCAACCATGACATCTTGGCAAATGTATTCACATTTTCCACAATCCCAATGAATCAAAGTATTATATGTTCATGGGCTATTTAAATTGTCTTTATTGTTAAATATTGGTGGAATTGGTTTTATCTGGACACCAACCTTAGATCGCAGGCCTAGGTTGGGAATCATCCTCTAATATCCAGGATCATCCAGAGACATAGGGTGGAAAGGAAATCATTCATTAATAGTAAAATCAAATATTAGGCATTATATTGTTTTAAAATGCTGGAATTTTAAACATGTTTGTTAATTGCTATTATATTGGTTCTTGTATTTTGTAATATGTATTGAATGTTTTTATGATGTGTAAACGACTCTGAGTCCTTATCAGAGATAGAGTGGTATATAAATAAAGTTTTGTTGTTGTTGTTTTCCAAAATCCAATTATCACAGATACAGAAAGTGCAGTGAAATCTTCTCAAAAGAGGCACAGACTGCAAAACAAACATGACAGGAGTGTTAACCTTTCCCTATGCTATCAAAAGCAATATATATACACAAACCTATATAACCTATCTTGTTCGTAACTTGGGCACTGTTTTATTTAATTCAGAGGTATTGCTGGTCCATTTGTGAATGTTCTCAAAGCCCCAGCCACCACTGAACTTGAATTATGACAGGCAGAAATGTAACGTATTATACTTAGGCAGGAAAAAATGCACAGATATATACACTTGACTTGATGGCACTTCATGGAAAGGGATTAAAGAGTTTTAGTAGACCACATAAAGTCAGCATTGTGCTGCGGCAGCTAAAAAACCCCAATGCAATTCTAGAATGCATCCATAGGAGTCCATGAATAGGAGTATAGTGTCCAGATGAAGAGAAGTAATAGTCCCACTCTAATCTGCTTTGATCGGACCTCACCTAGAATATATCTGGCACCATGATTTAAGAAAGAATATATCTCATAGCCTCTGAGGATGCTTGCCATAGATGCAGAAGAAAAGTCAGGAAAGAATGCTTCTGGAACTTACTTATTTAGGTGATCCCTCATAACCTGAGGATGATGGCCTTCCAAGTGTTGTGTCTTGGTGGTGGATGTGTAGGTGGCTGTGGAGACCTATTCTTGACCCACATGTTCTTCCACAGTGAAGACATTGGTTTCCAGATGGAAGGCGGTTCCGGTCAGGGTTGGCTTGATGTGCCTTCCTCTTGGTGCTTCTGGAACATGGCCATACAGCTTGGAAAACTCACAGCAACCCATTCAGGAAAGATTTTGACAAGGTGGCAACCAGAGTGACCAAAGCTCTGAAAGCCAAGCCCTACAAGGATTTGATGAGGGAGTTGAGTGTCAGAAGGCTGAGATGGGACATGTCTAAATATTTGAGGGAATGTCATATCGAGAAAGGGACATGTTTGTTTTCTGCTGGTTTAGAGACTAGGATACAATGGAGCAAATCAAATTTCAGGAAAAGAGTTTCCACCTGAACTTTAGGAAAATGTTCTTGTTCAGGAATAGAATATGCAGCCTGGGAGTTTCCTTCTCTGGAGGTTTTTAAGCAGAGGCTGGATGGCTGTCTGTTTGGAGAACTTTGATTGTGTATTCCTGCCTAGCAGAAGGGTGTTGGATTGGATCACTTTTGGGTCACTTTAAACTTTATAATTCTATAATTCTAAAAATAATATACCATTGCATATATCACATTCCTGATTGTGGGGCGACAGCAGGGTGTCTCCCGTATACACACAGTCCCCATGTTTATTTATGTATTTATTATTTACAGTATTTATATTCCTCCCTTCTCACCCCAAAGGGGACTCAGGGTGGATCATATTGTACACATATAAGGCAAACATTCAATGCCATATAACATAGAACAGAGACAGAGACAGACACAGAGGCAATTTAAACCTTCTCCAGCTTCCTGAGGGTATGCTTGATTCTGGCCACAGGGGGAGCAGATGCTTCATCATCCACTGCGATGGCAACTTCCTCATTCCAACGGTGGCTGGGTGATTTTTATGGTGTCATAAATTAGCCTCCCCACTTATAAGTGGTATCTAAATTTCCTACTTGATAGATGCAACTATCTTTCGGGTTGCTTAGGTCAACAACGAGCAGGGGCTATATTTTTATTTTAATTGTTGGGTGCTCACCTCGATACGGGCTGGCCTCGAACTCATGACTTCTTGATCAGAGTGATTTATTGCAGCTGGCTGCTAACTAGCCTGTGCCACCGCCCGGGTTGTTTCCACTACCTGGACACTCAGCCTTACACAGCCCCTTCCTTTTCCTTGCTGTAAAATATGCTCTCCCCCAACCTTTACATTTTACTGTGCATTTTCCTCTTCTATAAATCATTTCTACAGGAAGCTCTCTGTCTCTTTTGTTTATCCTTGGCCTCCAGTCTCCCCTTTTCCCTATTGAAATGACTTCAGCCTACAGTAGCAAAATGGAAATTGGTATTCATCTTAAAAATATGGATCTCTTGAAATTCTGCAGTGCTTTTTTAATGTCTATTGACTGCGGGAGATGCAAACGATGCCCAAGACCTTGAGTCACATCAAATTATACTGATAATTATTATTCTGCCTATAGTTTTATAGGTCTGTGCATTGCCCATATTAATGAAGGAGTGGATTTGACGGAAGCTGAAAGACCAGCTAGAAGGGGCAATAGAACCATTATTAACATATAACAGAATGCCTGAACATGCTTTTGAAATGCTCAGCATGCTGTTTGACCCAGATGTTTATGAGGACGTTTATAACTGCCAAATGTGGCTGACTTGAATGGCCTGATTTCTTATAGACCTATTTCCCCAGCTCCATAGCTTGCGCTGCTGACCCATATAAGACCATTCTGACTTGTCTCTTCATTTTCAGGAATAATTTGAAGACAAATCTCATAACTCTAGGATTGATCTAAAGTATACCTGAAAGCATTTTGACTTTTCAGTTGTTATAACACTGCTGTTGTAAACAATAACTGGCTGATTACTGTGTGAGAAAATCATAGAATCATAGAATCATAGAATAGTAGAGTTGGAAGAGACCTCATGGGCCAACCCCCTGCAAGAAGCAGGAAATCACATTCAAAGCACCCCCGACAGATGGCCATCCAGCCTCTGCTTAAAGGCCTCCAAAGAAGGAGCCTCCACCACAGCCCGGGGGAAAGAGTTCCACTGCCGAACAGCCCTCACAGTGAGGAAGTTCTTCCTGATGTTCAGGTGGAATCTCCTTTCCTGTAGTTTGAAGCCATTGTTCCGTGTCCTAGTCTGCAGGGCAGCAGAAAACAAGCTTGCTCCCTCCTCCCTGTGACTTCCCCTCACATATTTGTACATGGCATCATGTTTCCTCTCAGCCTTCTCTTCTGCAGGCTAAACATGCCCAGCTCTTTAAGCCGCTCATCATAGGGCTTGTTCTCCAGACCCTTAATCATTTTAGTTGCCCTCCTCTGGACACATTCCAGCTTGTCAACATCTCCCTTCAACTGTGGTGCCCAGAATTGGACACAGTGTGATTCCAGGTGTGGTCTGACCAAGGCAGAATAGAGGGGGAGCATGACTTCCCTGGATCTAGAAGCTATTCCCCTATTGATGCAGGCCAGAATCCCGTTGGCTTTTTTAGCTGCTGCATCACATTGTTGGCTCATGTTTAACTTGTTGTCCACGAAGACTCCAAGGTCTTTTTCGCACACACTGCTGTCAAGCCAGGCATCCCCATTCTGTATCTTTGATTTCCATTTTTTCTGCCGAAGTGAAGTATCTTGCATTTGTCCCTGTTGAACTTCATTTTGTTAGTTTCGGCCCATCTCTCTAGTCTGTCAAGATCGTTTTGAATTCTGCTCCTGTCTTCTGGAGTGTTGGCTATCCCTCCCAGTTTGGTGTCGTCTGCAAACTTGATGATCGTGCCTTCTAACCTTTCGTCTAAGTCGTTAATAAAGATGTTGAACAGAACCGGGCCCAGGACGGAGCCCTGCGGCACTCCACTCGTGACTTCTTTCCATGATGAAGACGACGCATTGGTGAGCGTCATCTTCATCATGGAAAGAAGTGACAAGTGGAGTGCCGCAGGGAGTGCCACAGGGAGAATTCAATTCCTCCCCAGGTCTAGTTGAGGAATTTTAGAGGAAAGGATGCCAGAAACAGGGGTTTCTTGAGCCTGCTGCTTTTACCCAGATTTAGCTGAAGGAGATTAAGGAAAAGACACCAAAAACAGGGGTTTCTCCAGTTGATGGGGACGTGGGTTTAAAAAGAGAATTTTCAAAGATACTTCCAATGACTTTAATTCCCTTATGTTTTGATTGACCTAAGTTGCAAAAGGCCTATGTTTGAGAAAGGCCTGCGCTTGAGAGAAAATGCTGATGTTTGGGAAAAGAGTTGTTCCAGAGAAATAGAAGTTACTTTCAATAATAACAATACATCAAGTCAGAACCGGTTACCCACTACTCCTTAGGATTCCCGTACGGTTTCGAGCCTATACTTGCAACAAGAGGAAGATAAGGAGGTACTGAGATCAGGATCAATAATATGAAAAGCACCATTGTCTACAGAGTGACATGTTGTTACAGCATAGAAAACCAATGGAATTGCATGATGGTTAAGATGCTTGTGATGTAGCCAACATTAGACAAATGGGTAAATGATCTTTGTAAGCCAATAAGGATATGCTTACTATTTTCTGTAGAAGTGATAAAAACCCTTACAACCATTTTGAAAGTGTAACAAATCCTTTTATTGATTGCATTGATGTATGCATGTTTTTGTTATTGTTGCTAAGCTTAGAATAAATAGTTTTTTGCAGTTTGAAAATCCAACTTTCATGGTGTCCTTCCTCGCCCTCTCCACAGAAAAGGGGCCTCCTGCTTTTGACTTTGGATTAAGAGGAGCATTTTTACATATATTTACATCATTGTCCCTTCACAGTTAAAGTACTCAAGGACCAGGGCTTCCCAGTTCTCAGTTATCTGTGCAACAGTTTTTAAGGTTGGCTTTAAGCCCATCTTTAAATCTCTTTTCCTGCCCACCAACATTATGTTTCCCATTCTTGAGTTGGGAGTAGAGTATCTGCTTTAGCAGACGGTGATCAAGCATTCAGACAACGTGGCCAGTGCAGCGGAGTTGATGGCGTAGGAGCATCGCTTCAATGCTGCTGGTCTTTGCTTCTTCCAGCACGCTGGCATTTGTCTGCCTGTCTTCCCAAGAGATTTGCAGGATTTTTCAGAGGCAACGCTGATGGAATCTTTCTAGGAGTTGAGTGTGACATCTGTAGACAGTCCACATTTCACAGGCATATAGCAGGGTTGGGAGGACAATGGCTTTATAAACAAGCACCTTGGTGTCCCTAAGGATATCCCGACCCTCAAACACTCTCTGCTTCACTCAGAAAAATACTGCGCTCGCAGAACTCAGGCAGTGTTGTATTTCAGCGTCAATGTTGACTTTTGTGTTTCTGACTTATGGTGACCTGATAATAGAGTTTTCTGGGACTAAGAGTGTGCGAGGCACCCAAGATCACCAAGTGGGAGTTTGTGGCCAAACAAAGATTTGAACCCAGTTATCCAGAGTCATAGTCTGATGCGCAAACCACTAAAACAGGCATGGGACAACTTCGCCCCTCAAGGTGTTTTGGACTTCAACTCCCACAATTCCTAACAGCTGGTAGGCTGCTCGAAATTGTGGGAGTTGAAGTACAAAACACCTGGAAGGCCAAAGTTTGCCCATGTAGGGGCCGGGCTGTGGCGCAGGCTGTTGAGCAGCTGCAATAAATCACTCTGACCATGAGGTCATGAGTTCGAGGCCAGCCCGTGGCGGGGTGAGCACCCGTCAATTAAAAATAAAAAATACCCCCTGCTTGTTGCTGACCCAGCAACCCAAAAGATAGTTGCATCTATCAAGGAAACAAGGTACCACTTATAAAAGTGGGGAGGCAAGTTTAACTAATTTACGACCTGGAATGAGGAAGTGGATGATGAAGCAGCTGCTCCCCCCTGTGGCCAGAATCAAACATCCCCTCAGGAGAAGGTTAAATTGCCTCTGCGTCTGTCTGTCTCTGTTTGATGTGTTTATGGGCATTGAATGTTTGCCCTATGTGTGTATAATGTGATCCACCCTGAGTCCCCTTCAGGGTGAGAAGGGCGGAATATAAATACTGTAAATAAATAAATAAATAAATAAATAAATAAATAAATAAATAAATAAATAAATAAATGTATGCACTAAACTAAGCCATGCTTTCTTAAGAAGGTACCTTCTAATTAAATGCTCCCCAAAGCTACATTGACATTTTCCCCTTTCCCCTTTCTTGAACAGTAGTATCATTCTGTCATGCCTTTTCTCTGTTTAAAAAATGTAAAGGCATGTTAAATTTACAAGCAAAGTAATATTAGCAATATTGCAAAGCTGGAAATGTAAAGGCAATTTTTAGCTGCTGGTCTTTGGTCTTGTAAATCAGAAAAGGACGATCTTCACTTCTATTATTTACTGACAGTGTTTAGCCAAGATGTGAAAGACTGGAAAAGGTGTACAGGTCGTTAAGTTAAACAAAAGAGCAATTAATATCCTTGGGGAGGAATTTGTCATAACATTGAAATGCACTTGCCAATAGTTGCTCCTGTGAGATGCCTTTTGCCTTGAAGTCTACTTTTTATATCAGCACCAAGGTTATTTTTTTCCTCCCAAAACACACACAGGCAAAATCATGGAAATTAGATGTAAATTGTATTAATGCTATGAAACTTTATGGCTCCTTTGCTTTAATTTTCATTATAGGCTAGAGTGAAACACCATCACTTACAAGGCATGCCAGCTTTATTTTTGCAAAATTAGCAAATGATAAAATGTTATAGATGCTATTTTCATTTTAAGAGGCTCTTCATTTCAGAAAGTGCAAACAGTAAGTTAAGCTGCTTGCTACAGATACTGAACGGGGTTCGTAAATGCACAGCCTCTATGTCAGGAAGGTGGTTAACATGCTCCAGGATTTAATATGAACTTTAGAGATGTTCAAGGCATTGAAACATCTTCTCAAAAAAGGCTCTTCACTTTCAATAGTTTCTTTAAAGTCATCACGAAAGCCCACGATGGATTAACCTTCTCCAACAGCCTCAACTGATATAAAGTTGGTCATACAATACAATAGACTTATAGAGTTAGAAGAGAGCCCAAGGACCACCCAGTCCACCCTCCTGCCTCTCAGAAATCTCCAAACATTCCTGATAGATTACCATCCAGCCTCTGCTTTAAAAAGAAGGAAAGTCCACAACATCCTGAATGGCTACCCAATGTCCTAGTCCAGCATTCATACCACTACATCACACTTGTTAGGTAAATGCCATCTCAAAGCCAGGACTCATCTGCAAAACCATGACAAAACTTGATATCAATAGCAAATCCATCTCACAGTCAATGCTCATATTGGAGGGTAAATGTCACATTTGAAAGGAGTATAATTAGTGTCTTAAAATAGTACTGAGATAATCAAATAAAGCTGTTTATCCTAGTATGACATGTTCATAGCTCACCTTCTATCTCCCAGCCCCTGTTCTCTTAAGTGGCTATAAAGAAGGTTATAATTCAATGTAGATTTCCCTGCCCATGAACCAATCAGTGTTGCTTTTAATGTTGCAGTTTATGAGGTGGCCAAAACTAACAATTAAATGGATGAGGGAACATAATGCTTCATATTCAATTAGGAAGCACTCTCTCTGATATCTCCGAATGGGGTCTAGAGTTCATGCTTTCAATGTGGCACCTCAGCATTGAAAGTATTGGGTGAACATTAGCCTATATAAAGAGTTGGGTGAGCCTTGGTTTTAACATTTGGGTGTGAATGTAAGAGAGAAGCTGGGCATGATCCAAAAAGTGAGGAAAAGGAACCATTTATGGATTGAGATCCCACGTTGTGTTTAGCTGGTGTAAATCTACAACCCTGTGGTTACATATTTGGTTGCACTGCACCACCTTCTGCTGAATATGGATGGACTTTGTGAAACTAACTGGATATCTGCCAATCTTCCTGCTCATTGTCCAATGGAGAAAAGAGGAATTCACTGTGGTTGTTTCTGAAATCTTAGTGAATCAAGTAGTACTTGAAGGACCTTTTAGAAATAATAAGTGTGACAGAGATCCTACATCAAGGGGATAGTGTGTAAATGTGTCCTCATGGAGTTTTGCGATATTTGTGCCTTAGTGAACTGCAGGGCTACACAATGGGAAAATACATGTAAAATCCATGGTCGTATTGACACTTCATGAGCAATGGCATCCTATGTTGAAAACTGCTTCTGTAGCATTCAATTAAATAGGGAACTGGTACCATAGCCAATAAAATACAGCTATGTGTGTATGTCACCAACAGGATGCCAGCCCATACTAAAATTAATGAAGCTTCCTGCTGTTGGCTGGTCCAGCCTCTCTGGGTAGACCTGGAAAGAGCTACAGTAGAATCTCACTTATCCAAGCTAAATGGGCTGGCAGAACCTTGGATAAGTGGATAATAAGGAGGGATTAAGGAAAAGCCTATTAAACATCAAATTAGGTTATGATTTTACAAATTAAGTGCCAAAACATCATGTTATACAACAAATTTGACAGAAAAAGTAGTTCAATACGCAGTAATGTTATGTTGTAATTTGTGTATTTACAAATTTAGCACCAAAATATCACAATATATTGAAAACTACAAAAATGCCTTGGATAATCCAGAACCTTGGATAAGCGAGTCTTGGATAAGTGAGACTCTACTGTACTTCCAGTTAGCATATACAATACTGCATTCCATTAGGGAAGGACATTTTTTCAAGTGGGAAATCCTAACTAAATTAACCATCTTGCTACACAGATGGGGCCATACAATCCAGGACACCGTAGATCTTGTTTGCTTTTTCAAAGCTATGTAGCCTAAACCTGGTTAATTTTTGGAAGTGAAGAGGAAATACCAGAAATCTTCAGGTTAGCATAGGAAAAGATTCTGAACCCTGAAGAGCTACAACTGATCTGACTCGGCCATTTTGCATTAGATCAGTGGTTCCCAACCTGTGGATCTCCACAGGTTTTGGCCTTGAGCTCCCAGAAATCCTAACAGCTGGTAAACTGGATTTCTGGAAGTTGTAGGCCAAAAACATCTGGGGACCCAGGTTGAGAACCACTGCACTAGATGGTCTGATTCAATATAGAACAGTAAAGCTGCTTCATTCTTAATACACAAAGAGGACAGCTGATATCAGATGTGGGTTTAGTATTGATTAATTATAGATATGTGAGTGTAATCCTTGGCGAAGCAACTATCTAACTGTTAGACAAATTGTTTCATTATGAATTTCTCGTAAGCAGGGATTAGGCAATAAAGAAAAAGTTCATTCCATTGTACATTTCAGTGGTTTAACCAGTGGCAAAGAGCTTCCATTTGTTCTGAAATGTCTGCTTTATTTGACAGAAGCCACCATAAAGGTCTATCTGGTGCCTTTTCTGAGATTAGATTTTGTGATTTCATTGACACCAGAGGCTTTTGCTCCATCAGGAGGGGAGGGAAAAGTAGAAACTGTTGTCCTAACTTCATGGTTTGATCATTATTTTGCTATTAAAGTTCCTCTTCAGAGTGGTCTCAAAAGCAATGCCAAGAAAACTCCACTGCAGAGGAGTTTGCATGCCCAGTTAAGATTTTTATCGCCTTGTGTAAACTGAACAATTTTGCTGGGTCACGCCTTGTTATTTTTAATGGTCCTGTATCAGCAAATGCAGCAATTCTTTGAGCAATTGCATTGGAAGAGGCATAAATGACTGAAGAGTCCTTTGTCTGAAACTGAAAAATATATTGGCATTTTAGACCCCAAAGGTGCAATATCTGGGTGTATTGAGTAGTTCTCAAAGTGCTAACTAAGCATGTGTGAGGATTACTCTGGTTATAAAAACTGGGGATAGAAAAGTCCACTCCGTTCACTTCCTCTACGTTGAAAATTTTGTTTGAACCTTTTGCTGCTTCTCTCATGAATATAGCATTTGAAAGTTTTGGTCAACCGCAGGGGGTTAGAGTAAAATGAAAGCTCACCTTGTCAATAAAATGCAATAAATGAAACTGCTCTCAACATGGAGAAGATATTGACTGCCACGCAAATGTAAAAGTCAAGGAGATGGCAAGTTGTTGAAGAGAAGTACATATATATCCAATTCAGAACCATGTGAAATGGCACTAGGCTTGGGCCTGAATCAGTTTGAATGAAAATGATTTTAATATTTGGTGGTCCATTTTATATAATATCCAAAAAACATGGTCCCTCAATCTGTTGAGGGGCCGACAATGATGAAATAGTCCAAAAGTAGGATTGTTGTTGTTGTGTGCCTTCAAGTCGTTTCAGATTTAGGTCAACCCTTAGTCTAAATTTAGGAGAGGGGTCAGGTAAATGACCTTGGAGGGGCGCATCCAGCCCACGCGCCTTAGTTTTGGAACCCCTGCTTTAAAGTTTCCCATTGTAGCCAATGGGCCAAATCTTGCCGAATGAAATGGCAACACCCCTCTCCATTCAAGTAACTTCCCTGTAAACAGAATGAGGGGTCGGCCAACAATGGAACCTGAAATGACATGCCTTTTGGCTGAATTGCACACTTCTAAACAGTACTAAATATGCAATTCTACTTCCTCCAACTTCAACTGAATACAGCAATTCCACACTGAGCAAAAATATCTAACTCCATTTATAGAGGGAATATGTAAAGCAGCAATAGGATTCTGTCTATATTTTTTCACCTTATATTGCAGTATATTCAACTGTTGTGCAGTTAGGAAAAAATCTGCTGTACAAGGAGACACTGGTCCCTCTTTGTAAAAATGTATAAAAGGGCTTATATTTCCACAATCTCTGGTTACATACAGTTCAGTTACCAAGAGGATTCCAGCCCTAGCTACAAGAAAACCACCAGAGATATCTTGTTGAACTGTGCCTTCAAGTTGTTTTTGATTTATGGCAACTCTAAGGTGACTCTATCATGGGCTTTTCTGAGCATGAGAGTATGTGATTCACTCAAGGTCACCCAACTGTATTTTTTTCATATCCAAGTGAAAAATTGAATCCTGCTCCTCAAAGTCATAGTTCCATTCTCAAACCGTTGCACAATTCTGGATTCTAATAAAAAATAATAATTCATTTTCATAGCTTCCATTTACTTCTGACATGATAAACAATATCTTTGTAGCTCACAGATTCCCAAGCCAAATATGATTATTGAAGGCTATACACATATGCACATTCACAGAGAAAGAGAGTGTGAAATTAATGTGGTCCTATTTGGTCATTTCAAAACTCAGTTATATGTAATCCTATTCTTAAGAATAGCTGAAAATGAGGCAATATTGCTATATCAAACATAATTCCTACAACCTGGTTACTGGATTTTCAATTTCATTAGTTCTGAAAAAGTAGATAATGTGACATCACTGAAGGATAATGTATTTATGAATCCTGCCCATATAGAATATTTTTTAACGGCAATTACTGACAATTTGATATCATTACCATTGATTTTGTGAGCATTTCCAGCACCCAATAATCATAACGTTTTTGAAGACTGTATTCTCTGGACTTCCTTGCTTGCTTGTTTAATTTGCAGATTTTATTTGGCAAATGAGTGTTTCCCTATCTCCAGATACAGGATAATTTTTATAATGTGCATCCACACATGTAGTAGCGATGGAATTTTACTGTACCTTGTTGTTTTTGCATACAATAAAAATCACAGAGTGATCCCAACATTTACAATCTGAGTCTCATCAATGATGACTGAAATTGTGAATATTATTTATACTGTACAGTGTCGTCATGTCTGATGAAGAAGTTGGAGGCGATTGTGGAATCATTAGGTAATAACCCTCTGGCCAGATACAGGATGATTGTCTCAACAACCGAGACCTCCACAGGACCCTAGCAGATCTCAACATGTGATGGTCTTCATCAGAGCCAGATGTTTCTCTGCTCTTCTGCCAACCTCATGGCTAGGCAGAGCTGCGGTGTATTCTTTGTGTTCAAGAAACAGAGCAGTCACAGATTCATAAAGTTCAAAGGGCCATTTGTTCAACCCCTCAGCCTGCTGAGATGCACAACTAAAATTACTCCATACAGGTGGCCATCCAGTTTCTGTTTGCAGACTTCCAAACACAGACTTCCAAACCAACGTGGACAACCTCATGGTAAAAATGTTATTTCCAGTCTTTTAGAGGAATCTTCTTTCTTGCAAATTGAAAACATTGGTTTGTTTTCAAACAGCCTCTGTATGGCATTACTTCAGATTTTTTAAAGATGGCTATCATGCCATCTCTGTGGCTTATCTTCTCAAGGCTAAGCATAGTCAACACTCCCTCAGGCATTCCTCATAAAACTTGGTTTTCATATTTTTCATCATTTTAATTACCCTTCTCTGATCATGTTCCAGCATGCACGTTTTCGTCTTGCAGAAATTTATTCTATGCAGGAATTTTATTTTCTCTATTGAAAATGGATAGGTTTTGTGTAACCTACTTTATGTGCAGAAAAATAACATTTTTGTGCTAAAATGCTTGTTTGGAGTAAAAAAGGTTTTATTTCAAGAATTGATTCAGTTGTTCTATTGTAGATGGAAGCAGTCCCCTACATTCAAGCTCATATGTGGTTCTGGGTGAAAAAAGATCATATTGATTCATTCACAGATAGTGACATAGGCACATCTTCAGTCTGTCACACTGTTATGCATTGTTAACATCCCTCCAACTCTTCATATTATTTCACTAAACATATTGCTACAACAATTGTTTTTCATAAAAATGGGAACTATTGTTAAGTTCTGAAATGTGGAAGACCTTGAGAAGCAAATGACATTTAAATAACACATTGAGAGTAAAATGAAACAAGAACAGTCCCTCCTTGAATCCAGTTCAGGATTCAAGGCAACTTAACATAGCTAAAAATGGCACTAATGTTAAAAACATAATTAAACGGTATAAAAATTGTTGTTAACTAGCATTTTATTTCATTTTGCGTCAAAAGCATTGCATAAAAGGTAAGTTTAAAACTGATAAATAAAAGGAGCACAAGCTGCTAAATAGTTTTAGCCAAAAAACGGGCAACAGCAACTGCACTATCTGTAGCTTTAAATTAATTTTCCCATGTTTATGATGCAGGACATTGTGGGCAAGCATACAGGTGCTGAGTTGTTTGCTCTGCTCCACAGTCGCACAAAGGGAAAGATTCTTCTAGGTGCACTTTTGCCAGGTTGTCTTTTGATCTACCAATTCCGTTTCTGAGTATGTTCAGTGACTTCCATACTGCCCATTCTTGGTTTGCCCCTAGAGGAAGGCCCTCTTGGGTGGCCATCCAGTTAGAATTGCCTGATTTTGCTGCCCATAGGGATATATTAGTTGTTGATGGAGGAACATTTAGAGGATAGGTGGTTCTCATGAAACTTTTCCTTGATTTGAGTCTACTGGGAGGAAGCTGTTAGCCATGCAGTGGATGGCTTTCACAGTGTTCGACCTTATTTCTCTCGCAGTTGGAAGAAACTTCCCAATACACATCAGTTAACTATGATTAAACTGACTTTGACTAAGGTGATCGCCATGAATGGGGGGCTTCCATGTCATCTTATCGTAGTCAGGTTTTGCAACCTCAGATTCATAGCTTTCTTGATTGGAGGTGCACCCACACTACAGAATTTACAGAGGCCCCTCCTTCACTACCATATGATCCAGATTGTCAAATAAAATAATCCACAAGCACAATTGGTGGGGACGAGGGAGAGGGCCTTCTTGGTGGTGGCTCCCCGACTTTGGAATGCCCTCCCCAGAGAGATCAGGCAAGCTTCTACACTGTCCTCTTTCCGCAGGGACCTGAAAACCTGGTGTTTTCAGCAGGCTTTCAAGCATGATTAGTCCCTAGGCCCTTCCCCCTTGGTAGCCAACCAGGACCCCATTCTGCACTTTATCCACTTCCACGGCACTATGATACTCTGTCAATCAGCCTTTGCATAGCCCTTCATAGTTGGCCATGCCCACTCTGAAATTCTGGCCATTGGTACTTTGAACCCATCTGATGGAATAGACTAAAACTGGATTTTAATTTTTATGATTTTAGCAGGATTGTATGTTTTGTTTTATGATGTCTATTTTGTTGTGTGTTTTTCTAGTAGCAATTGAATATTTTGCTTATGTCGAAACCACCCTGAGTCCTCTTGGAGAGATAGGGCAGTATATAAATAAAGTATTATTATTATTATTATTATTATTATTGACACAACGACATATTCGGACACAGCAAACAAGATAGATATGCTGGATTTTGTATCACAAAATTACAAGTCGAACACTTCCCAAGTGTTTAGGACTGTGCGATGTATTTTCGGATGATGCGCGCAGATCCCAGTAAGGTGGCCTTTTGCAGTTAGCAGATCGTAATTTTGTCAATGTCTATTGTTTCCAAATGTTGGCTGAGATCTTTGGATGCACGACACCCAAAGTGCTGATCACCACCGGGACCACCTGTACTGGTTTCTGTTTTTCCTGTTGTTTTTTATCAATGTTTTTTATCAATCAATTCAAACTACAGGAAAGGAGATTCCACCTGAACATCAGGAAGAACTTCCTCACAGTGAGGGCTGTTCGGCAGTGGAACTCTCTCCCCCGGAATGTGGTGGAGGCTCCTTCTTTGGAAGCTTTTAAGCAGAGGCTGGATGGCCATCTGTCGGGGGTGCTTTGAATGCGATTTCCTGCTTCTTAGCGGGGGGTTGGACTAGATGGCCCTTGAGGTCTCTTCCAACTCTACTATTCTATGATTCTATGATAATGCGACTGTCACCTGGGATGGCAACATCAATGATCCAAACCTTTTTCTTTTCCACAACTGTGATGTCTGGTGTGTTGTGTTCCAGAACTTTGTCAGTCTGGATTCTGAAGTCCCACAGTATCTTTGTGTGCTCATTTTCCAATACTTTTACAGGTTTGTGATCCCACCAGTTCTTTGCTGCTGGGAGGTGGTACTTGAGGCATAGGAGCCCAGGAGCAAGCCATCAGAACAAATGCAATTAAGGCCAAGATCGAAAAATCAGCTGATGACCCAAAATGCAGACTGTGCAAGAAAGCTGACGAAACCATGGGTCATATCTCAGCTGCTGTAAGAAAATCGCAGACTACAGAGGCACAACTATGTGGCCCAAATGATTCATTGGAAATTATTATTATTATTATTATTATTATTATTATTATTATTATTATTATTTGAACTGGATTGAGTCTACACTGCCATATAATCCAGTTCAAAGCAAATTATTTGGATTTCATATGGCAGTGTAGCTTCAGACTCAATTTTTACAATGTTATGGAATTGTGGGAATTGTAGTTTTTTGTGGCACAGCACTCTGACAGAGAAGGCTAAATGCCTTTTAAAACAACAACTACAACAATTGAGTAAGGGCGGTTAAAGTGGTGTCAAAATGCATTAATTATGCAGTGTAGATGCTCCTGAATCTCTGCATCTGTAATGAGTTTTTCCTCTTTTCCTATTGACTTCTAACTTGGCATACATTATTACCTTTTCTAGTCTTATATTTTCAGGGCATGTCCAAAGTTCACCAGTCTCCATTTAACCATCTTTGCTTCTAGGGAGATTTTAAGTTTTATTTATTCTCGGACCATTTATTCAGCTACATTAAAACCATTAAGAGATGTTAAAAACTATACATTACAAGTAAAAAAGAGAAGATGAAATTCAAATACAAGATACATTTCCCTTGAGCAATTGGTGTTCCAAGGCCTCCAGAAATAAAGAAAAGTCTTAACTTGCCTAAAGAAAGACAGAAAGATTTATTTATTTACAACATTTATACCCCGCCCTTCTCACCCGAGGGAACTCAGGGCAGCTTACAAAAATTGGCAAAATTTAATGCCCAAAAATGCAATAATAAAAGCAAAACAATACATATAGATCAATTAAGAACATTGTTAAAACACATTATAAAAACCTTAAAAACATATGTATAATTAATTCCATTTGTCCGAGATCCTCATGCTTCATCCTTAAATCAGGCCATGTCAACTTTATCATTTACTCATCAAAAGTTTGGGCACATAACCATGTTTTCATGGCTCCAGTTTAACCTCTCTGGAAAAGGAGTCCCAAATCTTCTGCTGACATGTTCCCAACAGATTTATTTTTGAAGTGGGGAAAAAGAGAAGCCTACCCAGAACATCTCAAAACACAGGTATATATGGGAGAATAAAAGCCTCCAAATAGTTGCCCTATTAACAGATAGCACGACTCCACTTCTGCCTTCCCCACAGGGAACATTAGTCCTATATATTTTTTCTAGGAGAGTAGTTGTTTTGAAAAAGGGAAGATTATACACAATCCTTTCCCCAGATAACATAGAATCAAATGCCAGGTCTGAGCTGAGAGATCTGTGACAGCTAAACACAGTCATTTCTGCCACTAGACTTGCTTCTCCAAATGCCCTGTTTATGTACAGAAACAAAACGCAGAGGCCATTTCATTTGGCCTCAATTGTCAGATAGAGTGAGTGGCAGGCTGTAACTGAATAAATAGCCCTTGGATTCCAGGGCAGAGTAACAGACTGCTGCAACTCAAGGGATGGAGTCAGACTGCTCAGCTGCAGATATGGAATAACATACATACATAAAACATAGAAACACACATAAATGCCAGCTGCTTTTCAATTATTTATCCCACCCTGAACCCAGAGCATGATAACATTTCCTGAAGTCATTGGACTTGGGCCTGTCGTTAGCAGAATGCTCCTTAATGAAAAGGCACTAGTTGTTTGCTAAGCAAAAAATGCAAAATGAAGCAAAATAATATTCTTGTCAAGGAGCATTTAATAATAATAATAATAATAAAACTTTATTTATAACCCGCCACCATCTCCCCGATGGGGACTCGGGGCGGCTTACATGGGGCCATGCCCAGACACCATACAATATAACAAAATAAAACAATATATCATAACACAATATAATAGTACAAAAATAATCATATACATTACAACACAGATCAGAGCAGACAGGGCGGGCCACATGAACATTTAATTAAAAACTCGGGAGAGAGAGGCATATAAATAAAGAGAACAGGGGTATAAGATGGAACAGTCCAAACAGTCCAAAGAATAAAATCCAAGGGGAGTAATCAAAGGTATATAACATTTACTCCCCGAAGGCACATCGAAAAAGCCATGTTTTTAGATCTTTCTTAAAAGCCAATAAGGTGGGGGCTTGCCTGATCTCAGAGGGCAATGAATTCCACAGTCGGGGGGCCACAGCAGAAAAGGCCCTCTCTCTCGTTCCCACTAGACGGGCCTGGGATAAAGGCAGTGGCGAAAGAAGGGCCTCCCCGGATGAGCGGAGGGATCGAACAGGTTTATAATAGGAGATACGGTCACGAAGGTAGGTGGGTCCCAAACCGTTTAGGGCCTTATAAATGATGGTATTCACCTTGAATTGGGACCGGAAGGTGAACGGCAGCCAGTGGAGCTCCTTGAACAGGGGAGTAGATCTCTCCCTGTAGCTCGCCCCTGTAATTAATCTGGCCGCCGAGCGCTGAACCAGTTGTAGTTTCCGGGCCGTCTTCAAGGGAAGCCCCACGTAGAGCGCATTACAGTAGTCCAGTCTAGAGGTAACTAAGGCATGCACCACCGTGGTCAAGTCAGACTTCACGAGGTATGGTCGCAGTTGGCGCACAAGTTTGAGTTGTGCGAAGGCCCTCCCGGCCACCGCCGACACCTGAGCCTCAAGCGTCAGCGCTGAATCCAGGAGGACCCCCAAACTGCGGACCTGTGATTTCAGGGGGAGTGCAACCCCGTCCAGCACAGGTTGCCACCCAATACCCCGATCTGACGCGCGACTGACCAGGAGGGCCTCTGTCTTGTCAGGATTGATCCTCAGCTTGTTCCTCCTCATCCAGTCCGCCACAGCGGCCAGGCACTGGTTCAGCATCCGAGGGGCTTCCTTGGATTCAGATGGAAAGGAGTAGTGGATTTGCGTGTCATCTGCGTAGAGATGGCAACGCCCTCCAAAACTCCGGATGACCTCTCCCAGCGGTTTCATGTAGATGTTGAATAGCATGGGGGATAGAATAGACCCTTGCGGGACCCCACAGGTCAATGGCCAGGGGTCCGAGCAGGAGTCCCCCAACTTCACCATCTGGGAACGACCCCCCAGGAAGGACCGGAGCCACTGCAGCACAGTGCCACCAAGCCCCATCCCAGAGAGCCTCCCCAGAAGGATACCATGGTCGATGGTATCGAAAGCCGCTGAGATGTCCAAGAGAACCAGCAGGGTCACACTCCCCCTGTCCAGCTCTCTGCGGAGGTCATCCACCAAGGCGACCAAAGCCGTCTCGGTACTGTGCCCAGGCCTGAAGCCAGACTGCGAGCAGTCCAGAAAATCAGTGTCATCGAGAAACTCCTGGAGCTGCTTGGCAACCACCCGCTCCAGCACCTTGCCCAAAAATGGGAGGTTGGAAATTGGTCTGTAGTTGTTACAAATAGATGGATCAAGCGAGGGCTTTTTTAATAGTGGTTTAACTACCGCCTGCTTAAAGCAGGATGGAACTGACCCCTGAACCAAAGAGGCATTTATTATGGTCACAAACCAATCCAACAACCCATCTTTGGCCAGCTTGACCAACCAGGAGGGGCAAGGATCCAGAGCGCAGGTGGTCGCCCTCACAGACCCAAGAATCCCCTCCACGTCATCAGGAAGAACAAGCCGGAAAGAATCCCATAAGATCGAACAGACAGGTACCTCGGTTACCTCCTCTGGAACTACAATTAAACTGGAGTCTAGCTCAAGGCGTATCTGAGCAACTTTGCCTGCAAAATGGTGAGCGAAATCGCTGCACCTAGTTGCCGAGTCATCGGGAAGCCCCTGTGCCTCAGGAGGCCGCAGGAGCTCCCCAACAACTCGGAACAACTCCGATGGCCTATTGGCCGCAGACGCTATGCGGGCAGTCGTGAAAGCTTTCCTGGCTGCTCGCAAAGCCACGGAGTAAGCCCTAATAGCGGCTTTAGCCCGTGCTTGGTCAGACACATCCCGAGATTTCCTCCAGATGCACTCTAGTCCCCTCCGCGCACGCTTCATCACGGCCAGCTCCTCAGTGAACCAAGGAGTCGACGTGGCTCTACGTAGCGAGAGAGGACGTTCGGGAGCGATCGTGTCCAGTGCCCTTGCCAACTCCCTGTTATAGCGATCAGCCAGGGCATCGACAAGATCGCCAGTCTCCAAGACAGGAAGATCCCCAAGAGACCTCAGAAGTCCATCCGGATCCATCAGTCTCCTGGGGCGGACCATCTTAATGGGTCCACCACCCCTGCGGAGGTTAGAAGACACGGCGATACTTAAACAGATCAGATGATGGTCAGACCATGACAATGGAAGAATGTTTTGCTCTTCCACTCTGACTGTCCCACCGTCCACAATAAAAACAAGGTCCAAGGTGTGTCCTGCCTGATGTGTGGGCCCAGATATAACTTGAGACAGCCCCATGGTTGTCATGGCAACCATGAAATCCTGAGCTGCTCCTGTCAATGTGGTCTCAGCATGAATGTTAAAGTCTCCCAACACTATCAGTTGTTGGGAGACAAGGGCCGCATTGGAGACCACTTCTGCTAGCTCAGACAGAGAGACTGCTGGGTCGCGGGGTGGACGGTACACCAGCAGAATCCCCAAGCTGTCTCGGGCTCCCACCTTCAGGAAAACACACTCGAACCTCGGAGATTGCGGAACGGCGCATCTGATCAGGGCGATGGACTGCCTAAAGATCACCGCGACTCCTCCTCCCCGCCCCCCAACCCTGGCCTGTTGATGCACCCCGAAACCTGGAGGACACAGCTGGGTGAGATTTACACCTCCCAGCTCATCCAGCCACGTCTCGGTGATGCATGCCAGATCCGCCCCCTCATCCAGGATCAAATCCTGGATGATAGCTGTTTTACCGTTGACGGATCTGGCGTTCAAAAGCAGGACCTTGAGGTTGGGGGGTCTGTCTTGAAGACTACCGCACCTAGACCTCTCTAGGGTCGCAAAAACTCTGTTGCGCTTCTCCCCGGGTCGATAGTGACCGTGCTTTCTCCTCCCCCATATCACCTCAATGGGGCCACCTCCATGAAAGCCTTCTTCCCCCTGATGGATAAACTGGGTGGAGTTGCCAGTTGCCGGGACTAGTCAGCTGTCCTGGCAAGGAGAGCCTCCAAGGGTACTTGTTTGTTTAGAGAAGGAGCTTCTCTCCACTAATGGGAGAGAGGGGTCAGTTGATTTATCATCAACATGAATGGGAGGGTGACTAAACAAGACTGGAGTCTTGTTGTGGGATTCGGAGGTAGAATAAGCATGACTTAGAATTGGGGAATCTTGAATGTCAATACTCAGCCCGATGTCCAAGGGGCGAATCAGTGGGTCTACCAGGACCCTCCTGAGAGTGATGCCCCATTGTTGCAATTTGGGCCCACACAAAAACAATTTTTCCCTTAATATTTTATCTTCCAAGCCAATGATAAGACGCAAGGAGCGGTTCCAGGATTGGTATTCTCTACAAAGCCAGTCGATTGTCTTGATTCTCACTTCCGACCAGCTTATGGATAAAATTTGTGCAAGAGATACCTGGACTGCTCGCTTAGAAGTCCACCTGCCTCTGTTCAATAATGAGTCTGAGACTTCCACTGCAACCTTGTTTGTTCGTAGCAGATGCTGAGCGTTGCAGGAAGTCTCCAAAGATTGTCCGGCCAATTCAGAGGGCAGCACAGTGTTAGACTTCTGCAGGACATTGTTGGTTTCCTTCCCATCCCCCCTCCCCAGACCCACTCCCCCAGATAAAAACCCACCCTCCTCTCTAGTCCCTCTAAGGCCTGGACCGACGACCATCTTCTGCTCCTTGAGCTTAGTTTCTCCATGGCCTTCCGGAGTGTTTAGTTCCTCATTTGGGTTAATAAGCCTGGTTGGTATAGTTGTTATAGTGTCTGTAGGAGAAGGGTATTTCACAATCAGGGAAATTCCCTTGAAGAGATGGTCGAGCTTCGCGTTCAGTATTTCCAGCTGCTGCAGGACGGTACCGAACGATTTCCCCAACAGATCACATAAGTGCGAGAGTTCATTATTGCCCGGAGTTTCCTTCCAACTCATTTCTTATTACCTTCTCAGAGAGCCTTCCTATAGTATGCCACTCTGCTCTTTCAAAATTAGCACCTGTGAGTAGAAAGGGAAAGGGCCTGGGGCTGCAGATGGAAAGGGCCTGGGGCTGCAGTCTACTCACAAGGAGTCCCAGAGGCAGCAACAGGCAGGCTGGCTGGAGATGTCTCTGGCCTCTTCTGCAGCACAACAGCAGGCTTCTCAGCCCTACCAGGGCCTTGTGGACTCAGGCTTTATAGATGTAGCTTCCTTCCTAGGAAGTGCCGAGTCACACCCAGATGGAAAGGGCCTGGGGCTGCAGTCTACTCACAAGGAGTCCCAGAGGCAGCAACAGGCAGGCTGGCTGGAGATGTTTCTGGCCTCTTCTGCAGCGCAACAGCAGGCTTCTCAGCCCTACCAGGGCCTTGTGGACTCAGGCTTTATAGATGTAGCTTCCTTCCTAGGAAGTGCCGAGTCACACCCAGATGGAAAGGGCCTGGGGCTGCAGTCTACTCACAAGGAGTCCCAGAGGCAGCAACAGGCAGGCTGGCTGGAGATGTTTCTGGCCTCTTCTGCAGCGCAACAGCAGGCTTCTCAGCCCTACCAGGGCCTTGTGGACTCAGGCTTTATAGATGTAGCTTCCTTCCTAGGAAGTGCCGAGTCACACCCAGATGGAAAGGGCCTGGGGCTGCAGTCTACTCACAAGGAGTCCCAGAGGCAGCAACAGGCAGGCTGGCTGGAGATGTCTCTGGCCTCTTCTGCAGCGCAACAGCAGGCTTCTCAGCCCTCTTCAATATTATTTCCTCTCCCCACAGTATTACTGCCTAGAAATGGTTGATTTCTGTTTATCTGATATTGCCTGTCTGTTTCTCTTCATTCATATAGAAATTTCAGCACAAAGAACTATACAACTATAACAGTAGAGAGGGGAGACATATTAAAGATTTGTGTGAAGGACAGAATATGGCAGAAGGAGTGATATTACTGAGTCTTACTCTTGGCTGTTGCAGCACAATGGCTGGGAAGTGTGGTGAGACTCCACAGAGAAGAGCAAGTTGAGTGACTACACATTTTGGTTTTGACTTTTGTGGATTTGCTTTAAATGTTCTTGCTATGAATCCCTAGGTTCTCCAATGCAACTTCCTTTAGAAGTTAAACATAGATTCATGATGGAAGGCCTAGCTATTTCTAGAGAGAAGACATCACCAGGAATCTCTTAGTTTTCCAATGAGATTTTATGGTCAGCTTCTAGTGTAGAGTCATATGGGAGGACCTAGAAAATTCTAGTAAAGGTAAAGGTAAAGTTTTCCCCTGACGTTAAGTCTAGTCGTGTCCGACTCTGGGGGTTGGTGCTCATTTCCATTTCTAAGCCGAAGAGCCGACGTTGTGGCCGGCATGACTGAATGGAGCACTGTTACCTTCCCGCTGGAGGGGTATCTATTGATCTACTCACATTTGCATGTTTTCGAACTGCTAGGTTGGCAGAAGCTGGAGCTAACAGCGGACGGTCACTCCGCTCCCCGGATTCGAACCTGCGACCTTTCAATCTGCAAGTTCAGCAGCTCAGCGTTTTAACACACTGTGCCACCAGGGTCTCTAATCCTAAAGAGGTGTTGTGGCCAGCTGCAATAAATCACTCTGACCAAGAGGTCATGAGTTTGAGGCCAGCCCATGTCGGGGTGAGCACCCGACAATTAAAATAAAAAATAGCCCCTGCTCGTTATTGACCTAAGCAACCCGAAAGATAGCTGCATCTCTCATGTAGGAAATTTAGGTACCACTTATATGTGGGGAGGCTAATTTATGACACCATAAAAATCATCCAGCCGCCGTTGGAATGAGGAAGTTGCTGTCACAGTGGGTGATGAAGCAGCTGCTCCCCCTGTGGCTGGAAGTTGGAAGCTGGAAAAGGTTTAAATTGCCTCTGCGTCTGTCTCTGTTACAAATGAAGAGAGAGAAAGTCAGACTAGATGTTCAGGAGAAAGTATATTAATAGAAGGTTGCTGTGAGTTTTTATGATCATGTTCCAGTAGCCTTCTGTCCTTCAGAGGTTATGAAGATGCCAGCCACAGATGCAGGTGACACATTAGGAGAGAGTGCTACTGGAACAAGGTGATACAGCTCAAAAAACTCACAGCAACCCAGTGATTCCAGCCATGAAAGTCTTCGACAATATATTAATACATTTTTTTCATCCAGTAATGGGCATTCCTCCAAGAGATATCCTTCAGCAATATGATTTGAACTTCATGTGATTAATCATAAAACCTACTAACCACAAGACACATAGTTAAGGATGATTATGTGTTACAAGTACAGGTGTGTTTCAGAACTTGATGGAGCATGTGCTTGAAAATCTCATTTGACAAAGTGTTGCTTTCAACCCGATCCTTTGCAGCCCTGCTTGAAAGCCCGTCCTACTGTTTTCAGGTTACCCTTGTATAACTTTTCAAAGAGGTGCTCAGAAAGCTTGGAAAAGAGCTTGACAAACAACCTGCAAAGTGATCTTCACTCACCTTTTCACACTCTCCTGAAAAGCATGGGGGATAGAATTAAGCCTTGTGGTTCTCCACAGGCCAATGGCCTCGGGTCCGAGCAGGTATCCCCAGCACCACCATCTGGGTCCAATCTTCCAGAAATGAACAGAACCACTGCAGAACAGTGCTCCCAACACCAATCCCAGAAAGTCAGCCCTATGGTATCGAGAGCCGCTGAGAGGTCCAGGAGAACCAACAGGGACACACTCCCCCTGTCTAGTTCTCTGTGGAGGTCATCCATCAAGGTGACAAAAGCCGTTTCCGTTCCATGAGCAGGCCTAAAACCAGAAGTTCAGTAGCCAACTAGAACCTTGCACAAAAGGGGGAGATTAGAAATAGGTCGATAGTTGTCTAATACTGAAAGGTCCAGGGACAACCTTTTCAGAATTGGTCTTATGACCGCCTTTTTCATGCATATTGGTGTTTTTCTCGGTTCCAATGAATCATTGACAATCCTCATAATCCATTCAAACAATCCCCCTTTGGCTTGTTTGATAGGCCAGGAAGGGCAAGGATCTAGAGCATATTTGGTTGCCCTCACAGCTCCAAAAATCTTGCCCATGCCATCAGGACAAACTGAAACAAATCCATTAAAATAAAACAGACTGGTGCCTCAGGCACTGCAGCAATGCTGGTGTCCAAGTCGGAGAGGATCTGAGCGACTTTGTCTGCAAAATGATGGGCCAAATCTCCACATCGAGCCACCGACTGGTCAGGGGTCCCACCATGAGAATCAGGGTGAAGAAGCCCTCTGATCACTCAGAACAGCTCTGCTGATCTATAAGTTGCAGACACAGAGCAGGCAGCTGAGTGAGCTTTCTTGGCTGGCTTCATTGGCACGGAGTAGACCCTAAGTGAGGCTGTAGCCTGTGCTCGTTCAGCTTCACTCCTAGTCCTCCACCGGCGGCACTCTAGTCTCTGTCTCACTTGCTCCATTACCGCTAGCTTCCTGGTAAATCATGGAGCTAAGCAGAGAGGACATTCAAGGGTGATCGTGTCCACCACCCTGGTTGTCTCTTTTTTCCAGAGATCTACCAGAGCTTCAACAGTTTTGCCTGCCATCATGACAGGAAAATCCCCAAGAGACATCAGGAATCCATCCTGATCCATAATCTCTTGGCCTGGACTATTCCTGCAGAGGTTAGAAATTGCAGTTAGCCTAAATCTGATTAGGTGATGATCAGACCATCACAACGGAATGATGGAAAGTTCCTCCTCACCGACACCCTCCTCCCCACCAACATTGAAAACCAGATTCAAGGTGTGTTCAGCTACATGAATGGGTCCAGATATAATTTGGGACAGCCCCATGACTTTCACAGCAGCCATGAAGTCCTGAGCCATTCCAGACAGGGTGGTCTTAACATGGATATTTAAGACTCCCTGCACAACCAGGCGCTGATACTCCAACACCAGGCCCGACACCACCCCCGCTAGCTCAGGCAGGGAGACTGTTGTGTAGCGGGGTGGTTGGTACACAAGCAGAATCCCGAATCAGTCCAACCAGGTTTTGGTGATGCAAGCCATGTCCACATGCTCATCCAGAATCAGATCAGATGGTATCTATGGTGCGTATTGTTTCCACGGGATCTCCCAAGATATTTTGTTAAAATGGATGTGGAAGAATATCTCTGGGAGGCTCAGTCAGAATGGAATTAATTTTCTAGATTTCATCTGCTGTAGCTCATACTTCAGAACTATCAAAATGTTCTCCACCAAGTAATTTGAAAGGATGAAACTTGAGCCATGGATCTGAGATTTCAATGCTTTAATAATATCAGTTTTGACATTGGCGCCAATCACCTCTTACTCCTCATGCCAATACCTGCAATTTGAAGTCCCAACTAAAAGCACAACTCCTGTGCATGCCACATTTCAGATTGCTCAATCCAAAAATGATCTAGCATTTGTTCTCTCTTTGTTTGTGTGTGTGTTTGCATCAGCCTAATTTAACCCACAGAGGAGGAGAAGCAAATTCAGAATAGAAGTCTGACAAGCACTGTAGAAATGATAAATAGCAGGGAAATGCACTGAAGGCATAATTATCTCATAACTGGTAGAGTGCACACTGAGCAACAGTCTCCAGGAATTGGATGTCCCTCTGTCTCTGTGTATCACAAGGCTGGTTGACCACTAGCAAGTGAAACGTGTTTACTTTTACTAACTGATTCATCCATGACATTTCTACTTTCAAGATGTGTGTCAGCCAGGCTCCAGCTTGCTTTTAGTCTTTGATGCTCTTCTTCCAATTTGCAGCTGTCTATTTTTAAAATGACTTCCTTTTAAATTGGTTGCTTTGATCCTTTTTTATAATTAGCTTTGTAGGATGCTTTGTTGCATGCCATGTTAGCATTTCATGTCATTATCAACTTGCGTGGTTGAGAGTATTTATCCATTCAAAGAATGGTGCCATTTGTTTCTGGAGTGAATGGCCTTACTGGAAGTGGCATAGTGTACATTATGTACTTTATAATATGATAATGATTTACCTTTCCTCTTCTCATGTGCTTTCCGGTAATTCTCCTGGAAGGTCTTCTGCTCCCTCAATCCTATTCAATGAAACTGAAAGTGGGGTTAAGGACATCATAATATGGAAGTTTTCTTCCATTTCTATCAATTTCTATCTATCATTTCTTCAATTACATATTCCCATGGAGCCCATCAAATGATTCAAGACGTCTTCCGTGGGCTGGTCATGGGAGGATTTTTTAAAAATGGGCACATATTGACTCCACTCTTTTCTTTTCTTTTTTCTTTTTTTGAGCTCCCATCTGTCAGCTCAAAGCCTCTCAGCCAACTGGTAACACATCCGGGCGTCCCCTTGGCATCGTCTCTGGAGACGGCCAATTTTCTCACAACAGGAGCAACTTGAAGTATATTCTGAAGTCACTTCTGACATGATTAAAAAAGCTTAATGTTG
Source organism: Anolis carolinensis (assembly GCF_035594765.1). Taxonomy (NCBI): domain Eukaryota; kingdom Metazoa; phylum Chordata; class Lepidosauria; order Squamata; family Anolidae; genus Anolis; species Anolis carolinensis. The sequence continues at coordinate 315,368,537 of NC_085842.1, forward strand.
GGGTTGCAAAAATATTGACAGCAGTAAAAAGTTTCTGAATGCTACGTAGACATTTGTACAAATCTATTAGTAACAATGTGCAATGTTTACAGTGGACTCTGAAGAAAATGCTTCAGCTGTACTTCATGAAAAGGAAAACCAGCCTGTTTAGCAAACTTTATTGCCTTATTTGCTATAGGCACACTGCTGTTTTTTTTCCCAGCCCTCTTTCACAATTCTCCAGTGCCAAAAACAAACAAAAAATGACAGAGGACAAGGAGGAAAAGAAAGTGAGTTGGCACAAAAAGCCTACTCTTTGCCAGAAGCTTTATTAATAGATATTTGCCCGTAAAACAATGAAATACTTATGTTTTTTGCTAGTGGGCAGTATAAAGTCATCAGGGCTGTTTCTCTTTGAGAGCTGTCTTGGCGATTCAAGGCTGTTGATGATAGATGAGGCTCCTAAACTCAGTATCCTAGACCAGTGGTTCTCAATCTGTGGATCCCCAGGTGTGTTGGCCTACAGCTTCCAGAAATCTCAACCAGTATACCAACTGTTAGGATTTCTGGGAGCTGAAGGGCAAAACATCTGGGGACCCACAGATTGAGAACCACTGTCTTAGACTGAAAATGCAAAACCTTATTTCTGATGCCTTGCAGATGCTAATCCAAAGTTAATAGACAAGATAGACTCCTTGGTCTGCAATATGTCTACTTGTCTGAAATTTGATGTAATGAATGAGACTCTATATTGTACCTCATACCCAGTTCATCATGCACCTTCAGAGAATGAACTTGTATGAACACATAAACTAAGACTTATTGCTGAAATACAGGGAAAGAAAGTTACCAGGCTGCATAGAAAGCCTGTCATTTTCCTGAAAGTTGTAGAGGTGACATACGAGCTATGTTTAATATTTAAAGGGATGCCACATTGATGAGGGAGAAAGCTTATTTTCTGCTGCTCCTGAGACTAAGACATGGAACAATGGATTCAAACTGCAGAAAAATAGATTACAAACAAATATTAGGAAAAACATCCAAATTGTAAAAGCTGTTCAGCAGTGGAACTCTCTGCCTCAGAATGTAGAGGAGTCTCATTCGCTGGAGGTTTTTAAACAGAGACTGGATGGATGGCCATCTGTGGGAAGGGCTTAGATTGTATTTTCCTGAATGGAAAAATGGAGTTGGACTGGATGGCCAAGGTGGTCTCTTCCAGCTCTATGATTCTGTGTCTATTTCACACAGATCTAGAAAAGGAAAAAGGGAAAATTGGGAGAGAGCTGGAAATATTACCAGCCACTGCCCTGCTCTTCAGAACTTTGCAACCCCCCCTGTTGATTAAAAGGTAGGTTTTCAGGGGCATTTTCAGTTGTTCCAATGCAACAACCATAAAAGTGAATTAGAGTAATTGCAATACTGTAAATCAGGCTTATGGACATCATAATTATTGAAAAGCTTACAAGTCAATGTTTTTAAAAATCTAAATGGGCATTCAATACCTCTGAGTTACTATGAGGCACGACATGCTAATTGTGTGTGTGTGTGTGTGTGTGTGTGTGTGTGTGTATAGGAATTGAAGAAAGAGAGTGGCCTGCTAAAAGTACAGTAGAGTCTCACTTATCCAAGCCTCGCTTATCCAAGCCTCTGGATTATCCAAGCCATTTTTGTAGTCAATGTTTTCAATATATCGTGATATCTTGGTACTAAATTTGTAAATACAGTAATTACAACATAACATTACTGCTTTTGAACTACTTTTTCTGTCAAATTTGTTGTATAACATGATGTTTTGGTGCTTAATTTGTAAAATCATAACCTAATTTGATGTTTAATAGGCTTTTCCTTAATCTCTCCTTATTATCCAAGATATTCGCTTATCCAAGCTTCTGCCGGCCCGTTTAGATTGGATAAGTGAGACTCTACTGTATCCCAAGCTCATGCTAAGCAATGCCTTTTTCAAATAACCCAGGCAAGCTAGTGTGTGTGTGTGTGTGTGTGTGTGTGTGTTTGTATTTGTACATAATTTATATGTGCCCTGGTGGCGCAGCAGGTTAAAACACTGAGCTGATGAACTTGCTGACTGAAAGGTTTGAATCTGAGGAGTGGGGTGAGCTCCCGCTGTTAGCCCCAGCTTCTGCCAACCTAGCAGTTCAAAACCATGCATATGTGAGTAGATTAATAGGTACCGCTCCAGCAGGAAGGTAATGGCACTCCATGCAGTCATGCCGGCCACATAACCTTGGAGGTGTGTACGGATAACGCTAGCTCTTTGGCTTAAAAATAGAGATGAGCACCAACTCTCAGAGTCGGACATGACTGGACTTAATGTCAGGGGATAACCTTTACCTTACCTTTATACAGACATTAAAAAGAGTTCATACATACATTCAAACATTATAGACAATGTGAATGGGAAAACCAAAATGAATCTCCATTGAAAATCAACAGCACACAAAACCCAAATTTCACATTTGTACTTAAGTTTATTCTATTCAAGGAAGGACATTAGCTCTTTTAAGTTGGGCACAAGCTTTTTCTTTCTCTTTCTTATAGCATGTCATTGTAGGCCTTTCTTTGAAATGTTTTGAAGGATATGGCAAGTGGAGATGGCTTTATATTTCAATTGGGAACAAAGATTGGGGTGATGATATAGGTGGGAAATGGAATGATCTCTCAGTAGTAGATCCATGGGGAAGAGCAGGGTCAGGTCAGCTGCTAGCCAACTTTATACTTCAGAAAATATACTCAACTAAGACTTAGACTCCACCAGTTGGGTAAGAGATCCCAGCAAAGATGGTGGTTCTTATGTCAGATGGAAACAGAATCACATTTTAGTCCTTTTAGTTTGAAGGCAAACCCAAAGCCAATTCACTGAAGTTGATAGATGCCACTGGCTTTGCCACTTTGAAAGCTCATCCAAGCCACAATCCATTTGCTAAAAGGGAATTTGTTTTTGATTAAATGTGGCTGGAATCTACTTGATGGGCACATATGTATGGGCTATGCAAACATATGATTCTTTTCAGGTGGTTCCCAAGGGCCTTAGTGCTCCATCCATAATAATTCCTGGTTGCCATCAAAATCAAAAGTGGAGTCACTGCTGCACACAAGGAGAGAGAGATGATTTTGAAGAAAAAAGCAGCAGCTGGTTTAGGTTCCAAGAGAAAGGAATAGGAGGTTGTGCTTTATCTAGAAGAACATTTTCCATCTCTTCCCAAGCAAGATCAGTCATTTCCTCCTTCTCTGAGTTTCTTCTTTCTGCAAAACAGAAACAAAAACAGAGATAGTATAAGACCTCTGCCACAACTATAAAAGAAACAAAACTGCATACTTTGAAGATTTCGCTCTACCTTCTTTACCCAGGTTTTTCCGTAGATGTGTTTATTTTTGCTCATTGTTGCTTGATGATTTCGAGAGACTTGACATGGAGGTGTGAATGCCAAAGCAGTGTTTAGTTTACCGGTAAATCAAAATATAGATAACCACCCTGAGAGATATATTTAGGAGCACAATAGAACAAACCAAGCATCTGTTCAATGTCTGTGCATTTCAAAGGGCACAAAGGAGACGAAGTAGAAAGAGATGGGAATGCATTATCTAAAATAAGAAATTTCATATATACATTCATGTTGCAATGTTTTATTTCTTATCTCAACAGGGAGGTTCAGGAAATCAAGGATGGTGAGATGAAAATCTGTTCATGGAAGACATAGAATAGATCAAGGCATAGTTTGCAACGTTCAAGTCAAAGGAATTCCAAATGTCAGTGCCTCATCTGAGCTATCAAAAGATCTGTACTAATTTCCAAATTATCCATCAGGTTGCAAATTAACATCCCATTAGGATGCCCTGTTAAAACTGGTTTTCCAAGAAAAGTAGGATACAGAGTAGGATAAAGATTGCCAGAGAGCCTGTAGCTTACCTTGTAAATGTGTGTGTGTGCTGAAAAATAGCCAAATAAATAACCACACTCACAAATAAATGCCCCAGGACCCGTTCAGGCATTCAGAAAGCTGCCATCTGGACTCAGTCTAAAAGAGACATTTTACAAGCTCACGATCATTGTATCATCTCTGTCAGGCTCACTTCAAAGGACCAGTCTGAACGCAGATCAAAGATAGCTGCTCTCAAATTCAATCTTTATTGAAGAATACATGACTTTGGAAAAGTCGAGAATGACCTAATGTTTACATACATCTAATTTTATCACTTCTGATGCAACGTAATATCACACGCAAATATCATCATCAAACCCCACCTTCGGGATCACATTTCTACCATGATTTCTATTCCCACACACTACAGCAATTATAATTGTTTATACTTTCAACTCTGAGTTCCCAGGCTCATTTTATCTCCTCCCGCCAGGTGCTTGCAGGGTTGTTTTATGTTATGAAGTCAGATTCAGGGCTTGGAAATTCAGCCCTGGGATCTGGCTCCATGACATGGCGCCCTCGTTTTCTTCGTCCTCCTCTTCGGTTCTTCTTTCATCATAGTTCTGAAACAAATCAAACAATAACTCTATGTGTCCATTTTGTCCAAAGTTCCCATATACTTTTTCAGTAAGCTGCGATGGAATACTGGGTGTATTTTCCCTAAACTTTTTGGCAATGCCAACTGGAAAGTCACTTCATTGATAACACCCTGTATTCTGAATGGTCCAATATATTTGGGGCCCAGTTTTCTTGAAGGTAGCCCCAATTTGATGTTTTGGGTACTTAACCACACTAGATCTCCTTTATTTAATTTATCGCCTTCCACCCTCTTTCTGTCTGCGAACGCTTTATACTTTTTGTGTGCTTCCTTTAAGGATGCAGTCACTTGACTCCAACATTCTAGCATTTGCGTTTTCCACTTCCCTGCCTCTGTTTCCTCATTTTCTGTCCACCTTGGCAACTGGGGTAAAGGCTGTATTTCATACCCGTAAACTACTTCAAAGGGGGTTTTATTTGTTGCTGAATGTATAGTTGAATTAAAGGCTAGTTCCGCAAAAGCCAACCACCTAGACCAGTCATTTTGTCTCAAGTTAGAGTACATTCGAAGGAACTGCCCAAGCGTTTGCTGAGTACGTTCTACCGCCCCGTTTGTCATGGGGTGAAAAGCAGAACTTAGACTCCTTTCTGCTCCTAGCATTTCCAAGAATTTTTCCCAAAATTTTGCTGTGAACTGTACTCCTCTGTCACTGACTACTCTACTGGGACATCCATGTAGTTTGTAAATATGATTTATGTACAATTCAGCTAGTTTCTCAGCCGATGGTAGTTTCGTCAGCGCTATAAAGTGGGCCTGTTTAGAAAACAGGTCTAATACTGTCCAAATATAACGATGTCCTTTGCTAACCGGCAGTTCTCCCACAAAGTCCATAGCTACACATTCCCAAGGTCTGGTAGGTTCCGCTACTGTTTGTAACAATCCCATAGGCTTCCCTCCTCCCGATTTATTTCTGGCACAATCATCACATTGAACAACATGATTCTTTATGTCCTTCCTCATTCCTGGCCACCAACAATGTTTTACTATTGCCTTTGTTGTTTTTGTAATTCCTGTATGACCAGCGCTCTGGTTGTTGTGAAAACGATGCAGAATCTTAATCCTTAATATTGCTGGGATATACAGTTTCTTGTTTACAAACCAAAATCCCCCCTTCTGTTCCCCCTTTTCTGCGTTGGACGCGATCCATTGATCTCCTTCATAAGACTGTTTAAGTTCATTTCCCCAGTTTTCTTCCCCGCCGAGTTCAACAAAAGCCGTGTCCTCCTTTTGGGTTTGTGCTCTTGTCCTGACAGCTAAGCCCCATTGTTTGTCAGAGAATATTGTCCCCTCTTTTGCTGTGGTTATGCCTTCGTGTTGAGGCATGCGTGAAAGAGCATCTGCCAAGACGTTCTGCTTCCCTTGGAAAAACTTTAATTGGAAATCGAATCTGCTGAAGTATTGCGCCCATCTAATTTGTTTGGGGGACAATTTTCTAGGAGACTTTAAATACTGTAGGTTCTTATGGTCAGACCAAATTTCAAATGGGATTCCGCTTCCTTCGAGGAAGTGTCGCCAGCATTCTAAGGCTTTTAATATGGCTAATGCCTCTTTTTCCCATATTGGCCAACTTTTTTCAGTTTCGCTGAACTTCCGTGACAAATATCCACAGGGTTTTAAGTTCCCATTTTGATCTTTTTGCAATAGTACTGCCCCATACGCACAGTCTGAGGCATCGCAATGGATTATGAAAGGGCTCCTGATATCGGGGTGTTTTAGGATGGGTCCTTCAGTGAAGCATTCTTTTAAGGTTTTGAATGCCTTTTGGCATTCTGGCGTCCAACTCAGTTTGGCGCCAGGAGCTTTCACTTTTGCTGTCTCCCCTTTCCCTTTTGTTTTTAAAAGTTCTGTAAGGGGTGCGGTTATTTGCGCGAAACCTTTTATGAAGGGTCTGTAAAAATTTGCAAACCCCAGAAATGATTGTAATTGCCTCCTTGTTTGAGGCACTCCCCATTCTTTCACATCTGCTACTTTAGCTGGATCCATAGCTAACCCTTCTGGAGATATCCGATACCCCAGAAAGTCAATTTGAGTTTTATTGAATTCACATTTGGACAGTTTTGCGTACAGCTTTGCTTCTCTTAGTCTCTGCAAAACTTCCCAGACCAATTTTACGTGCTTTTCCTTATCTTCAGTTACAATCAAGATATCATCAAGAAATATGAATACCCCTCTGTACAATAACGGGTGTAGTATTTCATTTATAAGCTGCATAAAGCAGCCGCCTCCGTTTTTTAACCCGAAAGGCAAAATTTCGTATTCAAAATGGCCGAATGCGCAGGAAAATGCAGTTTTCCAAGTATCCTCCGGTTTGATCCTTAATTTATGATACGCTTCAATTAAATCCAGTTTAGTAAATATGCTCCCTTTCTTCAATACGGTAATTAAATCCTTGACTAAGGGCATAGGGTATTTATTGTCTTTAGTAATTGCGTTTAAATTTCGATAATCAATGCACAATCTTAGGGAGTTGTCTTTCTTTCTCCTAAATAACACTGGGGCCCCGAGAGGAGAATTGGATGGCTTAATGAAGCCTCGCGCCAGGTTTTTATCAATGTATTTCCTCAATTCCTCCTTCTCCTGCACAGACATGGGATACACTTTTGGTTTGGGTAAGTTTGCTCCTGGGGTTATTTCAATTTCTACTTCTATATTCCTTTTGGGAGGCAATTTACTGGCCTCTTTCTGATTGAAAACATCCACAAAGTCCCTGTATTCAGGTGGCAATAGCTGTGGGTCTATTTCCCCTGCTTCATCTTCCTCGTCCTCCTCTTCTGCAATTTTGCTTATCTCCCATTGCATCTGCTGTTCTTTGAATGCTAGGCTTTTTCCTCTCCAATCTACTTCAGGATTTGCCTGTTCGAGCCATGGTATCCCTAATATTACGTGGTATGTGGCAATAGGGGCTATCACAAAGGATATTCTTCCTTCCCATTTGCCTATTTTACATGGGATTCCTCGTATTTCCTTTGTAGATACTTCCCCAGCAGCGACCGATCCATCTAGCTGCGAAAATGCAATTGGGGAGTCAAGCGCCATCTGCTGGCATTTCAGTGCTCCTGCTAACTCCGGGGTTATAATATTTCTAGAACACCCACAATCCACAAATGCCTTGCAGGTGGCCCGATTTTCTAGCCCTGAGAGGCAGATTGGCACTACTATCATGCGGTTGTCCCGACTCACCAGTTTTTCTGAAGATTCTGGGGCCTGCACCTCCTCTTCCGCGCGCCTCCCGGTTGCTGGCTTGGGCTTTGGGGCTTTTGGCGGCTCCCCCTTCCGGGCCCAGCATTCTGCTGCTCGATGGCCCGTCTTCCCACATACAAAGCATCCCGGTTTAGGTTTGTTGTCGTCTCCTCTGGAGGGAATCCCCGGCCTCCCTCCGGGTCTTTCCTGCTTCCTCGTTTCTCCTCGACCCCTCGCCACCGGTCTTTGCTGGCCGCTGCCGCTCCTGAAGCGCTTTACTTGGGCCAGGGTGGATTCGACGCGCCCCGCTAGTTGAATCCATCCCTGGAGCGTTTCGGGGTCGTCTCTGTGCGCTGCCCAGCTGAAAATCTCGGGGCGCAGTCCCTCTTTAAATAACTCCACTTTGGTCACTTCAGACCATTCTGGTACCCTTTCCGCGAGGTGAAGGAATTCCTCTGCGTACTCGGGCACTGTTTTGTCCCTCTGCTTTATTCCTTTCAGCTGGTCTCGAGCCCTCAATTGCTCTAGCCGGTCTCTGAACCGGTTTTCCAGTGCGGCGAGGAAGCGGGGCACTGACCTCAGGCATGGGTCGCGTCTGGCATGAAGCTGCACATACCAGCTGGCTGCTCCTCGCTTTAGTGTGTTGCCGATGGCTCGAACCCTGCTTGCCTCGGAGGGGAATGTGTGTGCATTGTCTTCCATGTATCCTCTGATGCTAATTAGAAAAAAGTTCAGTTCATCTGATTCCCCTCCGTATTCTAGTTTGAGATCTTCCCTTCTAGGCATCCATTCTGCAGCCCGTTGATGCTGTCTGGGAGGCATGGGGAAGGGTTGCATCAGGTTTCCTCGGGCGGCTCCTTGGAACACGCCGCGCCCCACTCCGGTGGTCATTCTGCGCGGCTCCCGAAAGTCTGCCGCCGCTGTCGGCTCTTCCGCCCATCCGCATACTGGCCTTGCCGTAGCCCCCTCATCTCGCCTTTCCTCGTCGTACGGCACATCCTCCTCCTCTTCCTGGATCCCCCGCTCCTCTCCGCCTTCGTCTGCTAATCCACTGGACCCGATCCCTGGCCCCAGTGGCCTTTCCACCCCGACGCCCATTCGGGGGGTTGGGAGCTCTGTTGGAGATGGCGGCCTCAGAGTTCCCAGGGCTCGCTGACGCTCCACTTCTCGCGCCATTCTGTCCCGGAACTCCAGCTCCCGCCAGTATTCCTCATCTCCCTCGTCCCTTGCCGCCACGGGACTCTGCGTTGACGCTCGCTGGCCCCTCTGGCTCCAATCTCCTTCATTACTTGGTTCTCTCTCGGCGCCATATCGGCTGGGCTCCTTTTGGAGATTCTCTTCCAATAATGGCACCAATCTCCCCACGGTTTCCGATAGCCTGGATAAATTAGTTTCCAGGATGGATAACCGCAGGGCCACGGTCTCCGGCATACTTCCTCCAGATCCCCAACTGGTTTCTGCAGCCGCAGAGACGCCTCTTCCTCCCCTGGGAATTCTCTGGGTCACGCCGTTCGGCCTGGGGTACCCCGTAGAGGAAGCTATGGCTTGCAGCGTTTCTTCTCTCTTCGGCCGGGCCCCTTGCGAAGGCCTCTCTGCCCCATTTGGGCTTTGATCTCCTTCTTCACTCATTATCACTTCACTGCGAATTCCGCAGGAGGGTGAGAAATGGATTCTCGACTTTAATGTCAGGCTCACTTCAAAGGACCAGTCTGAACGCAGATCAAAGATAGCTGCTCTCAAATTCAATCTTTATTGAAGAATACATGACTTTGGAAAAGTCGAGAATGACCTAATGTTTACATACATCTAATTTTATCACTTCTGATGCAACGTAATATCACACGCAAATATCATCATCAAACCCCACCTTCGGGATCACATTTCTACCATGATTTCTATTCCCACACACTACAGCAATTATAATTGTTTATACTTTCAACTCTGAGTTCCCAGGCTCATTTTATCTCCTCCCGCCAGGTGCTTGCAGGGTTGTTTTATGTTATGAAGTCAGATTCAGGGCTTGGAAATTCAGCCCTGGGATCTGGCTCCATGACAATCTCTGTCTGACATGATCCAGATGGTTTGGAAGACATCTCCTGTCTTGTTCGTCAACTCAGATTGGACAAGGCAATGTAAAATATGACAGGAGGAGGGCAGGGTAGAAGGAGCAGAAAACAAGACCAAGGGGAAGGGGAAAATGTGTGTTTGTCTTTAAAAAAATGAAAGCTCCCTCCCAGTTACCAGGAAACTTTCCATTTCTTCTGTATATTCACTGATGTATATGGAATCAATATGTAATTTACTGTTAGTGCATTTCATCATAATCTGCCCAGGCTCTGTGTTTAGCCGAACATATAAAATCTGCTATAATGATTCAAAGATGTTTAATTTAAGAATCATGGCCTCATGTGAATCACAGCCATGTATTTCATTATTGATAGCAATTAGTGCAAGGAAGCAGACAAACAGAATCTGCAGGCGGAAAGAGATTGCTTTCTATGACCTGCTCACAAAGAGTTCTAAATGGAAATAAAGAATTATTGGGACACTACATGGGTGTAACTCCAAGTTACACTTGAGTTGTACTTTTTAGCTGCTTGCAAAGGTAGACATTCTGTACTACTATAACCCACCATATTTGCACACACACACACACCGGTGAATGCACAAAATAGTGGATAACAATGAACCTTATATTGCAACAATATTTGGGCTAGAAGCATGTCATACGATTGCACTGGGGGACACTAAGTAGTCCACACTTAGAAGTGTGGGTAAGTGAAACAGTGGCTATCGTGGCTCATGCTATATCTCTTTATGGGAGGAGGAGGAGGAGGAGGAGGAGGAGGAGGAGGAGGAGGAGGAGGAGGAGGAGGAGGAGGAGGATATGGTGATAATGGCGATGGTGATGGTAGACCAGTGGTTCTCAACCTGTGAGCTCCCAGGTGTTTTGGCCTACAACTCTCAGAAATCCCAGCCAGTTTACCTGCTGTTAGGATCTCTGGGAGTTGAAGGCCAAAACATCTGGGGACCCACAGGTTGAGAACCACTGTGCTAGGCTCATATTTCACAAGGAATTGCATATTTGTTTCAAACCAACAACTTTTTAACCCTGAAGTCGGGGCTGTCTAGAAAAGGATGCTTAATTATCATAGATACCACATTTTCTTTTAAAGGGACATTTAGGAAAGGTAGCATTCTGGTGAAAGACTTGTTCACAGCCTCTGAGAATTTTTACTGAAGTGTATTCTTATGACACATGTTAGTTTCTCCTTCTATAGGATATTTCTTGGTGCCCGACCCTTTCACTCCACTTAGTTGATACTCACTGAAGATCCTTGGCCAGTTTGCTTTTCTTGTCTTATTTGATCTAATGACATTTTCATCCACTCTTTTTTTTTTAAAACATTTTGTAGAACATCTAAAAATATCCACTGTCACAGGGTATGACTGTGGTCACTTAATCAAATAGATCTAAAAGGAGGATTATCTAGATTTATAGAGGCAAGGAGTATCAACTGTTATTCAACTCTGGTTAAACTCTGATATTTCATATTCACGTAATACCTTAAGAACGATAAACATTGTCGTTGTTGGCCTTCAAGTTACTTCTGACTTACGATACATCTAATACAATCGTATAGTAGGAATGTCTTGGTTTATTCCTTGGAGGTTTGTCATTGTCTTTTTCTGAGGCTTTCCTAAGTAGAGATTTGAATCCTAGTCATCTGGCATTTTCTAAGGAAAGCCTGGAACTGCTGATAATGGGCTACATTAGAAACATAACAAAATATTGAATGAGACCAGTAGTCCAATTTACCTAACATTGCCAATTCTGGCCAACAATGGTTCTACAGTGTTTCAGATTTTTAATATCCCATGGCATTCCAGAGTTCTCATAGTTGTATGTCAAGTTGCAATCCCATAGTTGTATCCTTCTGTGTTGCCCTCCACTCTCCACCAGCCAGCAAATGGCCATGTTAATGTAGAGAATTCAAGAAACAGGTGGAATTGGGGGAATAAAAGAAGAGGCAAGGCATAGTTATTTCTTGAAGGAGCTTTACACCCTATCTCCCCATACAGAATTTTCTTATTAAAAATATTTGAAAGCAAAGTAGAATAGCTCAGTGCCCCTGAAGTTTCCTTGGAAAATGCCAGAAGCTACAAGTGCTGCCCTTTTCCAAGAGCAGAATAGAGACTGCCTTGATTATTTTTAGCCATTTACTGGAAGGACCTGGATGATCTTAAGAGTCATAATAATGAGGCACATCACATTATGTGATTCACTTATTCCCAACTATAACTGGAAAGGTTAGATCAATTATCATAGTGTTCCAAGCATTCTAATGTATAGATCTATTTGGGAATATGGTCTATCATTGGCAGACAACTGGAGGGACACACACACACACACAAACTGTGTGTTTTCATTGTAGTTTACAGGCAAAAGAGCTAACGAAGTTTTGCAGAGTCACACAATATGCAGTGGGGTGTATGTTATACTGTTATATTACTGATGGTTCTGATGTCAGAAGGGCAGTTTTAGCCAAAATGGTAAAAGCAGTGGTCAAGGTTCTGAACCCACTTTGAGAATGGAATTTAAAAACATAGAAAGCTCTTTTAATGTTTATAAGCTGTATGCAACAATGAAATCAGCAAAGATTTACATCCCTGATCCAGAACATTTACTGCAAATCTATCCCTTGAGTAGCATTAAAGGGATTTGCATTTCCCCATGAATTAAAATGCTTGACCCTGAGCATCCTAGAGGACCTCAGAAACAAAAGTAAGAATAATACAAAAACACAACAATAAATTAGACAATGATTAAACTCATAGGATTTTTTTTGGGGGGGGGGGGGGTGCTTTGTTTCATTTTGTTTGGCGTGTTGCTCAGATAATATCAGTGTCAAGCCAATCCAGGCAGACACTCCTGCAGTAAATGGTATGGGTGAAACATAACAAAGGATCTTACAATGGGAGACACCAGACTCAGGGGACAATCTGTGGAGCAACACAGAGAAGTTATAGGGTTATATTATACTTATATTTAACTATGATGTGGAAGACTTAAAGAGTTTTTTTCTGTTGCACCTCAGCACTGGTTCACCTTGCCCTTAACACACATTCCACCAGAGCAAACTTGGTTAAAACAGTTTATTGATAAAAGATAGCAAAGTCTGAATAAAAGCAGTAAAGAGAGAAATAATCTAAATGTAAAGGTAGAATCATAGAATCATAGAATCATAGAATAGTAGAGTTGGAAGAGACCTCATGGGCCATCCAGTCCAACCCCCTGCCAAGAAGCAGGAAATCGCATTCAAAGCACCCCCGACAGATGGCCATCCAGCCTCTGTTTAAAAGCCTCCAAAGAAGGAGCCTCTACCATGGCCCGGGGGAGAGAGTTCCACTGCTGAACAGCTCTCACAGTGAGGAAGTTCTTCCTGATGTTCAGGTGGAATCTCCTTTCCTGTAGTTTGAAGCCATTGTTCCGTGTCCTAGTCTGCAGGGCAGCAGAAAACAATCTTGCTCCCTCCTCCCTATGACTTCCCCTCACATATTTGTACATGGCTATCATGTCTCCTCTCAGCCTTCTCTTCTGCAGGCTAAACATGCCCAGTTCTTTAAGCCGCTCCTCATAGGGCTTGTTCTCCAGACCCTTAATCATTTTAGTCGCCCTCCTCTGGACGCTTTCCAGCTTGTCAACATCTCCCTTCAACTGTGGTGCCCAGAATTGGACACAGTATTCCAGGTGTGGTCTGACCAAGGCAGAATAGAGGGGGAGCATAACTTCCCTGGATCTAGACGCTATTCCCCTATTGATGCAGGCCAGAATCCCGTTGGCATTTTTAGCTGCCACATCACATTGTTGGCTCATGTTTAACTTGTTGTCCACGACAACTCCAAGGTCTTTTTCACACACACTGCTGTCAAGCCAGGCATCCCCCATTCTGTATCTTTGCATTCCATTCCAGGTAGTCAGTAAAATATAGTTCAAAGTCTCTAATATAGCAAATCAGTCCTGAAAACAAGGTAGCATGAACTCCAAAATGCAATTCAAACACAGGAGCTAATCATGAACAAAAGTAAGAGTCCTTTTCCATTAGCATGGACAAGGCAGGAACTTAGCTTCCCAAAATCAACGTTGCTTCATCTGAAATCTTTCCCTGTTTCTCTCTTATTTAACCGTGCTTACAGGCTAAGAAAGCATTCCTTTGTCTTTGAGTTCCCACACATTTGCCAGCTATTCTAAGAGAACGTCTGGGACGTTCTTAACCCTAACCTTGTATCTTTATCTAAGGAAGACTTCTCTGACTCGCTGCCAGAGCCAACTGGGACTTGATGATGTTCTGAATCCTGTGAAGGGTCATGCTTATCACTAACTTCTGCCTCACTACTATTTTGTTTATCAACAACTTCTGCTTCCCTGCTAGCCTGCAACCTCTCTGACAATTCAGAGCCTTCCACTGACAATTCAGAGCTTTCAACTGACAATTCAGAGCCTTCAACATTTCCTGGATCAGCCTGCATAAACCCAAATCCCCCTTCATCATCAGACTGAACCACAACATTTGCTACTATTCCAGAAGATAAGTTTGAGACCATTGACTTCAAGAAAGGCAGTTAGGCAGTTAGAAAAAGTTTCTGATGGTATAAACTGTCTGACTATAATAGGCTACTCTGGAAGGTGGTAGAACCTGGTGAATGCATAACTGAACTGCAATAGTATGTAGTCTTTCTTTAATCTACAGCAATACCACCTCAGTCAACTTTATGAATCAGGGACTGAGTCAGAAGTTGGTTCAGCTGGGGATTTGTGTAAAAGTCATCTGAGGATGACTTTTCCATTCCATTTCCACCAACAAGCAAAGTTATAACTATCAGAAGTAGAACCCTGTTGCTAGTCCTTGCACATTGGTAGGAGAGATGAACATATCATCTTCCTTGTGCCCCAGTTGTCAGCTGAATGGACCTCCTTTCCCTGATCCAGCAGCTGGTTCTCAAGATGGACTGTGTTTGTGTAAGAGGGCTCAGACTAGGACATGTTTCTTAGTTATGTCTCTTTAAATAAGCCACTTATCTAGGGTTGTGGTGATTGTTTTTTCAAAGTGTGGAGAAAAAGAGATCACTTTAAAATGAAACTCACAACTCAGAAGCGATGCAACCCACAATGACGAAAGACCCAGCAGAGTAAAATTGCAGTGGTACATTTCCATGTCTGCCTGTCAGCAAACCTCTCTTGCTTGTGCTATTAATTCTTCTCCCCGCTTATCCTAGACATTGAGCAATATCTCTGGCTTTCAACGCTCCCCCTCCCACACCTTCCTCCAAGCTATTGGTACATTCGGTTCCATGGAAATGTGCCCACTTTCAGACACTCCACAGCATCCCAATTGCGGCTGGGAAATTTCCACAGCACAGGTAAAGCATACATCACTATTGCCTCTGCTCTCCGATGTGTGATCAGCATCTCTTCAAAGGGCTGTGGAGGAAGCAGAAGTGAGGATGGAGAGGAAATCCAGGCAGCAGAAGGCTGTAACATTTCAAGCACTTCTTAATCTGTGTGAGCAAAAGAGAATGGACCTAATCACTTGTTACATCTCTTGCTGAAGAGGGCAGAAAATAATCATATGTTGTGAAGGTCTTATTCTCATGGAAGTATTAAACAAATAGCCTGCACACTCAAGTCACTTCATTAAGATGGTGTGAATAGGAATCAGGCTTGTGTGTGTGATCAGTTTACAGATGATGTCTCCTTTTGCTGTTCCTCTGGGTTGCATGAGAACTGTCCTGGTGCTAAATTTTTGTTGGCAACACAGAATCATAGAGTTGGAAGAGACCTCATGGGCCATCCAGTCCAACCTGGCTTAAAGCTTAAAAACCTGGTTCTTCCAAAAGGCCTTTGAAGTTTAATTGTTGCTGGATTGATCTATCTGCCCATTCTATAATAGCCCCATTGTTGATGTGTTGCCATTATTATACTGCACTTTATTGTCCATTTCAACTGTGAAATTACCTTTCCCCATTTCGGAACATTCTGCACTTTGCCCAGGATCTATGTATTAGTCTCCTGTTTTTAACATTGTAAGTTGCATGTTGATTTTAATGGTTGTTTTTTTACTGATGCTGATGTTTTTATTGTGATAATTGTGTTATTCCTCTGTTATTGTTATTTGATTGTTGTATCGGGCGAGGCCCCATGAAAGCTGCCCCGAGTCCCTTCAGGGAGATGGGGTGGGGTATAAAAATAAAGTTATTATTATTATTATTATTATTATTATTATTATTATTATTATTATTATTATTACCCCCTGCAAGAAGCAGGGGGATCACATTCAAAGCACCCCCGACAGATGGCCATCCAGCCTGTTTAAAAGCCTCCAAAGAAGGAGCCTCCACCACAGAGAGTTCCACTGCCGAACAGCTCTCGCAGTGAGGAAGTTCTTCCTGATGTTCAGGTGGAATCTCCTTTCCTGTAGCTTGAAGCCATTGTTCCGTGTCCTAGTCTGCAGGGCAGCAGAAAACAAGCTTGCTCCCTTTTCCCTATGACTTTCCCTCACATATTTGTACATGGCTATCATGTCTCCTCTCAGCCTTCTCTTCTGCAGGCTAAACATGCCAAGCTCTTTAAGCCGCTCCTCATAGGGCTTGTTCTCCAGACCCTTAATCATTTTAGTTGCCCTCCTCTGGATACTTTCCAGCTTGTCAACATCTCCCTTCAATTGGTGCCCAGAATTGGACACAATATTCCAGGTGTGGTCTGACCAAGGTGGGATAGAGGGTAGCATGACTTCCTTGGATCTAGACGCTATACCCCTATTTATGCAGGCCAAAATCCCATTGGCATTTTTTTGCCGCCACATCACATTGTAGGCTCATGTTTAACTTGTTGGCCCAATAATACTAATTGGATAATTCCCCTAAAACCCAGAGCAATAGTTTGCCTTTCATGGTCGTCCATCCCTGCTTTTAAAGTGGGTCAAAAAGTGGGAAGGATTCACCACCCCATTGACATGGAAGCCACTGACAGCCTTTCAACTGAGATACTCCAAAGCAGGCCTTCCTCAATACTTAGCCAATGACCTGTAGTTCCTTGGTGAGTCACAGATGTCATTAGAAAGGAACAAGGGCTAAGTCTGTCTAAGCTCCTAAACTTGCTACAGACTCTTTTACACACACACACACTTTAAGAACTATGCTAAAAATCAAACTGTCCAAAGAAAAAGAGAAGCACATTGCTTCCTGCTCAGTAAAGGTCTCAGTTTTTCAAGCAATCTTAAATGGGAAGGAGAAAAGCTCATGTGAGTTTATGGAAATAGCTTCCTGGGAGTACAATTTTTTCTGATATTGCATTATATAAATGTGTCTAGAGCATTAGAACGCCAAAAACACTTCATCGCTGTCAGCGCACACTGATGGCATCCTCTTCAGAATCCATGGTGGGAAATACCTTACTCATGGCAGAGCTGAGTTGTTTCTTCTCTCCACTCCCTGTCTCTCAGCCAAGATTTAAATAGCCTCCATTTGGCAGAAGAAACTGGAAAAGATCACATTGCAGGGAAAGCTTGTTCTCGTGTCATGGTTTGCTGTAGCAGGTCTGTTATGGAAATGTGTCCAGGCCTCATTAGACCTTCTTAATAAAGGGATTTCTCCCAAGATGGACATATTACTTGACAAAATTAATGCAGTACTTTTTAAAAATATGTTGCCATTACTCTCATTTAAGCAAACAACAGTTCCACCATTCCAGTAAGGCTAGTGGTCTCCACATCAGTGGATATGCGGGAATTCACTCCAAGTTGTAATATAAATTTCAAAGGAGCTATCCAAGATCATGATATCTGAGGGATATAAATAATGTCTCTTGTATAGTTTCTTTAAAACTTTTAGAGTAAATTTTAGCTCTCAATTGACATGGAACCATCCATCACTGTCCCATTAATCCTTAATTTTCTTTTAGAAATAAAATTAATTAGTACATGAGAACAACAACTACAATAATAACTTTATTTATATCCCACCACCATTACCCAAAAGGGACTCAGGGCGGCTTACAGAAAGCACATAATAGTGCCATAAAACACAAAAAATACAAAAATATTACAATGACATTTAAGCAATAACAATATCAAATAACATAAAACAACACTCACAAAAGATAAAAAGCCCAACTCAATTTAAATAGAATACTCAATAAAATGCAGCAATAGCTGCTATTAAAATGAGCAATACAATCACATTAAGCATCCCCGCCACAGACAAATTACAAATAGCATTAAAGTGCCAAGGTCAATATCAATTTGTCTGGACCTCTAGTTCAGCTGATGTCTCGTCATTGTTAAAGGCCTGCCTAAAGAACCACAGATTTGTAAGGGTTCAGGCCAATCCTGACCATGTAGTAACACACAATCAAAGTATTCTCGGCAGATGGCCATCCAGCCTCTGTTTCAAAAACCTCCAGAGAAGGAAACTCCACCACAATCCAAGACAGTGTATTCCACCATCAAAGAGCTTCTATCATCAAGAAGCTTTTCCTAATCTTTAGGTAGCATCTCTTTTCTTGGAGTTTGAATTCATTGCTTGGCATTTCAGTCTCTGGAGTAGCAGAAAACTCTGGAGTTGTTCCTCCTCAATGTGACATCCTTCCAAATATTTAAACATGGCTATCATGCTCCCTCTTGACCTTCTCTTCTCTTGGCTAAACATGCCCAGCTCCCTAAGTCATTCCTCATAGGGCATGATTTCTAGATCTTTTGAAATACTGTTATTTCCAACATACTACTTCTAAACTCTAGTTTCTGTCTGCATCTGGGATAAGCATGGAGTGGAATTATGTTAAGCTCTCATTTTGATAACAGTGGATCAATCTCATACTTTTTAAATCAAATTACCATTTGAAGTACAATTCCCATTTGGTTTTTTCATTTATTTATTCAAATTAGATACTTCTCCCCTTTCTTCTCATCAAAATGTCATTAACTCCATTGTACTGGAGTAATCCATGTTTTACTGAAACAGCTGAAATTTAAAAAACAAATATAATTAGGACATGAACTTATATTTAACATACTAAAAATGACAACTGTTGAAAAACTCCTAAAGCACTAAGCAATATTAAATACCTAGAGGATGACACAGTAACGATATCCTTGCCTGCAAAGGGAAGAACAAAACAAAGGAACAGCCTGGATGACTGTGGTCTGGCATTCAGGAGGTGACCACCAAGAAAACTATCTGCCAAATATGACTTCATTGTGGCAGAACCGTGACAAAAGGTCTTTGCTGAAGTTTTTTAATGCTGAGATAGGATCCTATGAGATGCTGTTTCTGATAACTAGGTCCTATAGCACAGAATTTTCTAAGCTACTCCAACCAACGTAACAGTTCCCATGAATGTTTCTTAACAAGCGAGCCTCCATCTGGTCTCAGAATTGTGGACTAGTAAGTAGTAGTTTATGGGACTTTTTTTGGAACCAAAAATGTTGTTGGTTTTTTGCAGAATAAGTCCTCCAAAACACTGCAGGAGGAATGTTGTAGAAAAATATTTGTTTACTTCTTCAGTGGTGAAAAAACTTCCCAAAATTTTCATCTTTACATCTGAATATAAAATAATTGAAAATGTATATCCCCAGTCACAGCTAGAAGAGAAACAATTGGATGGTGTTGACTCACCAGTCAATAATTAATTCTGTCATTCTACTTTAATTGAGATTAATCAATAAGATTCCACTCATGCCTCACTGTGGAAGAGCTGGCATTTCCTGTGAAGGGTAGAGTTGGCACACTAGATTTAGCTAAGCAAATGCTTTCTTGGCCACCACTGAAACTTGATCAAGTACAAGCTGAAAAACTTGAAAGTGACCCCATCCAACATGATGACTCACAATTACTCATCAGATCCATTAGTGACATCAGATACTTATTCAGGAGTAGAACACTTTCCTGGATTCTGTAAGAAAGAAGAACCAGAGCTTGGAGTCATCAGCAAGTTGGTGACATCAAACCCCAAAACTCTCAGTGACCTCTCTTAGAGGCTGTGTGTATACATTAAACAGATTGGGATATGATATAGAAATATGATGGCCATCAACACCAGCTTCAGAAAAGGATAAAATTGCAGTCAAATGGTTTCTGAGAAAGCTTCTCAAAATTGGGCAATGAAATTCTCTGGCTAAAAAGGCATACAGAAATGAGCCTATTAGGCATTATCAATCATCATCATCATCATCATCATCATCATCATGTAGGAGGATGACCTGATGGTGAGATCTGCTTGACTTTGGAAGTGACTACGGCTGGATCCACACTGCACTGCATCTCCAGATCTGAACCCAAATTATCTGCTTTGAACTGGATTATATGAGTCTACACTGTCAGATGATCTGAGATAATTTGAGATTAGATCCTGGAATATAGGGCAGTGTAGATCCAGTCTAAGAAAATAGAAGACTCCCCCTATTGGAGTTTTTAAATCAGCAGCTCACTTATTAGGGATACTTTAGCTATACTTTAGCTTTTACTACCTTTGAGAAATGCTTAATTCTACAGTCCTGAGATAGATACACAAGTACATTTTGGAATGCTTCTGCTGTGATTATCCACTTATACATATAAAACCTTAGTATTAGAAATGGATCACATGGTCTTTCTAGTCCAACCCTCTGTCATGCAAGAATACATATTTAAAGCAATAATGAAAGTTGCCCACCCAACCTCGGCTTAATAACTTCCAAAATAGAATGTCCACCATCTCCACTTCTTATACTAAAGAAGTTATTCCTAATGTCTAAATGGAATTTCTTTTCTTGCAACTTCAAATGCAAGAAAAATAAATTTCTAATACTAAAGAAGACATTATCAGAAATCAAAATGAGAAATGTAAGATACTACTTAGGGAGAAAATATTAAATGCAGAGATACAGGATAGATGACACCTGTCTTAACAACAGTCCTTGTAAAAGAGCTCTCGGAACCTTAGTGGACAACAGGTTGAATATGAACCAACAATGTGATGCAGCAGCTAAAAAGGCTATACTTAAATATTTGAAAGGATGCCATAAGGAAGGCAAAGCAGTCTTGTTTTCTGCTGCCCTCGAAACTACGACTTGGAGCAATGAGTTCAAATTAAAAGAAAGGAGATTCCATGCTAACATTAGGAAGAACTTCCTGACTATACAAGCAGTTCAACAGTGGAACTCACTGCCTTGGAACGTGGTGGAGGATCCTTCCTTGGCAGTTCTAAAACAGAGGATGGGTGACCATCTGCCAAGTGTCCTTTGAACGTGCTTTTATTGCGTGGTAGGGGTTTGGACTGTATGACCCATGTGGTCTCTTTCAACTCTGTGATTCTATGAAAAGACTTGACTGAAAAAGAGTGCATGTTTGTACAATGCAAAAAAAGGTGTGGCCAATTCTGAGAGCAGTCTCTGGGCTCTGCCTATTTTAAATCAGATTCTGATCTGAAATCCCATCTTAGTCCCAGAGGCTGATGCAGGAAGCAATGCACTGATGAGGAACGCTGAGTCACACTGCAAATTGTATTTGGCAAAACCCTCCCTTCCCTTCGTTCAGCTAATCGTTCTGCCTCTTCTGACTCAAGAAATGGTGGATCAGAGAAGCAAACACTTCTGACCAGTAAATAGATAAAAGCTGTTTTGTGCATTGTTCCAGACGTTTGGTCAACAGAACAGAATGAGAAAAGGATATAGTGTTTAGGGTAAAGAGGGACTAGAAAAATAGTGCCCTATGCCACTTAATGTGCATTTTCTTTTAGTAAGGGATGCAGTAGGGAAAAAGGCTATCCAATATTTTCTATGGGTCTATTGATACCTCCCTTACATGCTGCCAGAATTATCCTAAACACATACTCCCCAGCAGCTTTTTCCAGGGCTTGGAAGCAGCCAAGGAAAGGGAAAAAAGTGTTATCTATGCACATCATATAATATCTTGGCCTTATGGGGAAGAAAAAGAGTAAGTGAAGATCTGATAGTCACATAGCATTACTCATAATGTGGATGGGGGTAGATAGGGATGGAAATTTTTCCCTATCTGTTTCTCCACATCCTATAGTGTCCCTTATAATGCTAGAAAGTGTGGCTTTCTGGTAAAAACCTGCTACTGGGAGATTTAGGACAGAAAATAAACTTCTTCACACAACACATAGATGAACTGTGGGTTTACTGCCACAATATGTAGGCTGCCATCAAGGACTGCTGTAAAAGGAGACTGAATAAATTCATGGAGGTTAGAGCCATCCATGGCTGTATATCATCTGCAGAATCAGAGGCAGTGGGGTCGCAGGGTATCAACTGATGAGAACATGGGTTGGAAGGTAAAGTTGCAGCCATGACTTGCTGACTAGCTTTTCATAGGCATTAAATTTATAAATGTGGAAGGGGAATTTTGGGCTGGATACACCTTTAGTCAGGAGATTACTTTCCTTAATATGCTGAATGAGGTTCCTCTCTCTGTGTATATATTTGTGTAGCTTCATGTATGCCAAATTGAATAATAGCAACCACAGTAGCAGCAGTAGCAGCAGCAGCAGCAGCAGCAACAACAACAACAACAACAACTTTATTTGAACAGGTGGGATCACAAACCTGCAAAGGTTGTGGAAAATAAACACGCAAAAATACTGTAGGACTTTCAAATCCAGACTGACAAAGTTTTGGAACACAATACACAAGACCTCACAGTTGTGTAAAAGAAAAAAGTTTGGATTACTGATGTCACCATACAAGGTGACAGTCAAATTGACAAAAAACAACAAGAAAAATTCAGCCATTATCACGACCTCAAAATGAAACTGCAAAGGCTCTGGCATAAACCTGTACAGGTGGTCCCAGCGGTACTTGGTGCACTGCATGCCGGGCCCAAAGATATCAGCTGGCATTTGAAAACAATAAACATTGACTAAATTACAATCTGTCAACTGCAAAAGGCCACCTTACTGGGATCTGTGCGTATCATCCAAAAATACATTACACTGTCCTAAACGCTTGGGAAGTGTTCGACTTGTGATTCTGTGATATTCACCCGCCGGGTGAGAAGGGTGGGATAGAAATATTTGAAATAAATAAATAAATATATCTCGTTTGCTGTGTCATACTCTGTCTTTGTGTCAATAATAATAACTTTATTTGTATCCCATCCAACCTCACTGAAGTGACTTGGGGCGGCTTACAAGGCAACACAGTGCAAAGTAAAATACATAAAATATAAAGATCTGTTTTGTGGGAGCCTCTTGAATTCAGATTAAAAAAAACCTGTTTTTTGATCTGGCAACCGAAAGATTAGGGAAAAATCAGCTCCCCTTTACAAGGCTCCCCTTTAAGTCATTTTAGGGCATCAGGTTTAAGAAACCACCCTTTCTGGGATCATTTCTCCGTATATCCTTCAATAAGATCTGGATTAAAGGCAACAGACTGTTTAAAAAAACTACCCTTTCTAGGATTGTTTCTCTGTATATCCTTCAATAAGATCTGGATTATAGGCAACAGACTTTTTTTAAAAAAAAACTACCCTTTCTAGGATTGTTTCTCTGTATATCCTTCAATAAGATCTGGATTAAAAGCAATAGACTTAAAAAAAAAACACTACCCTTTCTAGGATTGTTTCTCCGTATATCCTTCAATAAAACATGGATTAAAGGTGTCCAGTTTAAGAAACAATCCTTTCTGGGATCCTTTCTCCTTATATCCTTCAATAATAATAAAATCAGGGTTAAAGGCTTAAGAAACCACCCTTTCTGGGATCATTTGCCTCAACACCCTTTCAATGAAGCTGAGTTACGGGAGGCACCCTTTTTGAACACTTATTTCAGTGGGAGCCACACCATTTAAAGGAACATTAATCATTCTTTAAAAAAGATCTAAATTCCTCTCTTATTTTATGGCGGCTTAGAGAATGGCAAGATATACCTGCATCACATTTGAAGCTTGCCT
The DNA here is from genome assembly GCF_035594765.1 of Anolis carolinensis. Classification (NCBI taxonomy): domain Eukaryota; kingdom Metazoa; phylum Chordata; class Lepidosauria; order Squamata; family Anolidae; genus Anolis; species Anolis carolinensis. The sequence goes on from NC_085842.1 coordinate 315,392,179, forward strand.
CGTGTGATGGGCACCATTGGTGGCAGTTTCTTAATTATGTAGAAAGTATACTGCTTATTTATTGCTATTTGAGTTAAAAAGCAAGCCAGGCCATGCAGAGCTGCGAGCATCACTGAGAATTTAGATCATAGATCTGTCTCTCTCAGAAGCCTACTCGCAACAGAAAAATGGAGGTGCAGCTTGACTAAAAGATGCTCACAGCTGTCTCTCCACGCTCCACTTGGAGCCAAAGAAAACCAAAAGCAGAAGAAAATGCCAGTGGAGTCAAAGGCATATTCTGGGTCCAAAATTATGGTTTTGATATGATGCATCATATCAAGGATCATTCTGCTGAGAGAGGAAAGCAGCAGTGCCACCTGGGAGTGGAGGAAGCTGCCCTGTGGCTGCCATTTTCCTGCCCAAAAGTGGCACCATGGCAGAGAGATTTGAGAAGGTTTTTGCTCTTTGGATGGCCTAAATTCTCATCATTCATCACTCTGCTCAGAGATGTTTTTTTTTTTTGTAAGACCTAAGCAGCAGGACTAAGATTTATTGCTGGATATGCCAACAGAGTTTATTTGGGTCAGTATTTTTAATATTTTAAATAAACTTTCTTAAATATGAGCATATACATTAGCTAGAAGGATAGATTACAATATACGTAAACGGAAGCCAATGCTTTAATTTGTGTCCTTATCCTGGGGGCAGGAAATGCTATAGGTAAGTTAGTAATGTAGTTCTGCAGTGCATTTCTATTGTATTGTACCAAATGTATTGTACTTAGTGTATTGTATTTCTATTATTTAGGAAAAAAATACAAAAATATATAATGGGGTATCCTGAAGAATATGCCATACCATCAAATAATATGTAACATGACATGAAACGATTACACTGCCAGAACTCTACTTACAGAGCTGTGAACTGAATCCATCAATTGTATAAGACCAAACAAAATTTCATCCATATATTTAAAGAGTTTTACACACGTGTATGACATGATGGAAGTTAACAACACTAACAAATGACATGAAGGGCATTCCAACCTATATCTTGTGACATTTTTCCATGCAAAAACCCCAACCCTTCCCTATACACAGTAAACATTCTCATTATATTGTGACATTTTATTCCACATTTGTTTTCAGTCTAATGCTGCAGATTCAGGAACATCTGGCATAACATCAATTAAATCTGTTTGAATTTAAGGTTGTAACATAACAAAAGTTTGGGAATGCCAAAGGTGTATGGTGATTTTCTCAAGCAGGCAAATACATGTTTATTCAAGCAGATTTTGAATTTATAGTAATATTTTATTCTTTTTAAACTTCTATTTGGTTTTTTTAAATTCTGTTTCATGCAGCTTTAAATATTTCTTGTGAATATTTTTAATTAATTGTTTTAGAAGCTGCCTTGAGTCCTACTCTAGGAGAAAAGTGATATCTAAATGCAACAAATCTTAATCACTTTGAGTTCTCATATCATAGAATCATAGGATCATAGAATCATAGAGTTGGAAGAGACCTCATGGGCCATTAAGTCCAACCCCCTGCAAGAAGCAGGAAAAGCACATTCAAAGTACCCCCAACAGATGGCCATCCAGCCTCTGCTGAAAAGCCTCCAAAGAAGGAGCCTCCACCACAGTCCGAGGCAGAGAGTTCCACTCCTGAACAGCTCTCCCAGTGAGGAAGTTCTTCTTAATGTTCAGGTGGAATCTCCTTTCCTGTGGTTTGAAGCCATTGTTCCGCGTCCTAGTCTCCAGGGTAGCAGCAAACAAGCTTGTTCTCCAGACCCTTGATCATTTTAGTCGCCCTCCTCTTGAAGAGAGCTTGTCAACATCTCTCTTCAATTGCGGTGCCCAGAATTGGACACAGTGTGATTCCAGGTGTGGTCTGACCAAGACAGAATATTGGGGAGCAGGACTTCCCTGGATCTAAATGCTATACCCCTATTTATGCAGGCCAAATCCCGTTGGCTTTTTTAGCTGCTGCATGGCATTGTTGGCTCATGTTTAACTTGTTGTCCACAAGGATTCCAATATCTTTTTCACATGTACTGCTGTTGAGCCAGGTATCCCCCATTCTGTATCTTTGCATTTCATTTTTTCTGCCAAAGTGGAGTATCTTGCATTTGTCCCTGCTGAACTTCTCCAGAGAAAGGTAGTATAAAAATGAAATCATAAATAAATAAATACCATCTCTATGAGACATTGTGGAAATGCCATGCCCAAATGGAAATAATTGGGCATATCTGAGGGTCACATCAGGGCAATATTGCCAGACTCAAAGAATAAAGAGTTTAATTTCTGGAGTGAAACAGCAGGAGTAACCCTTTTGTAGAAGGATTTGCAAGGGTGATGGGGAATATATGCATTGCAATTTATAAACCGAGAGATGAGATGTTGGATTTTAACACATGCATGTACACACAAATAGCCCTTTCCATGCACAAGTGCTCACTTGAGTCTTAGCTGGTTCAGGAAGTTTTCAGAATGTCTCTTAGCAACTGTACTCCTTGCTCTTTCAGCTGTAGGAAGTGTGCTCCTTCCTAGTACCTTGATAATCTGTATCTAGACACACATCCCACCCCAGGAACTCTTAGTGTGAAGAGGTCAGGTTATGTAAATTCTAAGTCACATGGCAAGACCAACCTTTTCCATGCACACTCTCCCTGCACATTGCTCCAGATTCTGTTTAGTAGTCTGACACTCCTATGGTTTGACAAATACCTAGAAAATGCTCAGAAGAATTAGTTAGAATGCAATTGTACAGAGAAATTTATACCAAGCTTATATGGTTTTAATGCTCATAGCTCCAGCCTAGGGAAACTTGAACTCTCACCCTGAAATAATGAGACCACACACAAGATTGTGGATAAAACTAAGGGCCTTTTATTGACTCAACTGTTTATCCGAATTTCTGGACTGCTTGAATTATGAGGGTAGCATGGCCAAATATCAGTTTAGAGACCAAGGGCCACGGATAAGCAGGTGACCACGTTCTCAGCCCACCCCTGGACAGAATACCTGATTCCAGGTGATATAAAAATGTAGTGACGACCTATTTTTTGCAGAATATGATTACTATATTTGGTTTCCTTGCTTGATTTTTTGAAAAGATTGTTCAGCTGTTCCCAGAAAGTGCCAAAAGTTTTAATAACTTTAATTGTTTAATTTGTTCATCATGCGAGAGAGAAATAGAAAGGCTAGTAGAGGCTATCCCACTTAATGGTTCTGCTTATTGTTTTTTTCCTTCATGACAATGAATAATACATGAGGAAAGGCGTATGGATGATAGTTCATTTTGAATGTCTAAAACAGGCCAGGATTTTTAAGAGACATGTTATTACTTACTAACTTACTTAGGCAATCCCTCATTGTCCGAATATGATGGCCTTCCAAGTTCAGTGTCCTGGTGGTGGATACATAGGTGACGGTGGAGGCCTATTCTTGACCTGCATGTTCTTCCACAGTAAGGACATCTATTTACAGGTGGAAGGCAGTCCCAATCAGGGTTGGCTTGATACACCTTCCTCTTGTCACATTTCTCCCTTTTGTCCTCCATTCGTGCCTCTTCAAATTCCACAGCACTGCTAGTCACAGCTGACCTCCAGCTAGAATGCTCAAGGGCCAGGTCTTCCCAGTTCTCAGTGACTATGCCACAGTTTTTAAGGTTAGCATTAAGCCCATCTTTAAATCTCTTTTCCTGTCCACCAACATTCTGTTTTCCGTTCTTGAGTTGAGGGTATAGTAGTTGCTTTTGGAGACAGTGATCGGGCATTTGATCAACATAGCCAATCCAGCGGAGTTGATGGTATAGGAGCATCACTTCAGTGCTAGTGGTCTTTGCTTCTTCCAGCATGCTGACGTTTGTCCACCTGTTTTCCCAAGAGATTTGCAGGATTTTCCAGAGGCAACGCTGATGGAAATGTTCCAAGAGTTGAGTGTGACGTCTGTAGGCCATCCACGTTTTGCAGGCAGATTATAGGGCTGGGAGGACAGTGGCTTTATAAACAAGCACCTTGGTATCCCTACGGATGTCCCGATCCCCAAACACCCTCTGCTTCATTCGGAAGAATGGTGCACTCACAGAGCTCAGGCGGTGTTGTATTTCAGTGTCGATGTTGACTTTTGTGGAGAGGTGGCTGCCAAGGTAGCAGAAATAGTCAACATTTTCTAATGTTACACTATTAAGCTGTATTTCTGGCATTGCAGAGAATCACAGTGCTTTCTGGACCATCCTCCAAAAAATTGGGTGCCCTGACAAATTTGTGAACATTCTGCAGCTCCTCTATGATGACAAGATGGCAACAGTCTTGGACAGTAATGAATCCCAAAGTGAGCCATTTAAGTTAGCATCAGGTGTCAAATAGGGATGTGTTATTGTCCCAACCTTATTTTCTATCTTCATTGCTTCATTGCATCTTGTTGATGGGAAGCTTCCCACTAGCGTGAAAATTGTCTATCAGACAGATGGCAAGCTATTAACCCTCAGCAGACTGAAAGCCAAAATCAAGGTCACAGCAGCATGTGTTATAGAACTCCAATATGCCGATGATAACGTAGTCTGTGCGCATTTAGAAGAAGGCCTACAAGCCACTTAAAACACATTTGCAGAAGCATACGAGAAGCTCGGCCTCTCACTGAACATCGAGAAAACCAAAGTGCTCTTCCAGCAGTCACCCGACAGCCATGTTATTATCTGGGTGTGGCAATTAATGTAATCAATGCATGGGAGATTTTACAGTGGCCATCCTGACCGTTAGGCAATGTGAAGCACTGGCCTGAAACAGCAGATATGGAAAAATCACAACAGAGCTGCAAATGCTTAATGTTGTACTTTGCTGGCAATCTGCAAACCTTTTAGCAAATCTTCCTTATCTACAGCCCTTTGCCCACATGGTATTATTCTGTTAGCTTTAACGCCTGAGAATTAAAGCTGCTGTGACAATCCTGTATGCTAGGAATGTTAGAATAGTCTTGATCTTAGGCAGTGGTAGTGAGCTTTACTGAAGTTTTAAAATATATATTTATGAAACAATAAACATATAATATATGGAGAAAGTTACAGAGAGAACAACATTTTAAAAATAGCTAAGCTACAGCTTCAATAAACAAAACTTTAATAGAAAACTACATTAATGGACTACAATATAAATTGCAAGTAACACATGATTTCCCAGCTAATGGTTATACATCCACTTATCCTACTTCCTCCAAATGAATAATATAGTTGTATTTCTACTTATTGTTCCAGTCTACTATACTTCAAATCATAACACTAATAATCTCTCCTACTGTTTTCTCAAAGAAACAATTATTAATTTCCCATCTTTTTAAAAAATGATTTAAATACTTTGCTCTAATTAAAGTCGTGAATTTGTCCATTTCTGCAGGGTCATAGAATTACATCAACAGGTCCTTTTGTAGCGAATAGTTGTATCTTCCACTTCTGCTCATAAAGCAGTCTGATAACTATAGTCATATACTGGATAATCTTTCTGTGCTTTTACTCAATATAGTCATCCTAAACAAGAAGAGCTCTTTGTGCTTCTTAGCCATCCTTTCCCATTTCAAATGTAGAGCCAGAGCAGCAGTGAATTAAGACACCCTTCCTCTGCTTACAAGAGCATTTACCAATATTGTGTTTTGTCATTCCCTATGGCAATGGTGGCCCACGCCTTAGTTACATCCCACTTAGCATCCCACTTAGATTACTGCAATGGGCTCTACATGGGGCTGCCCTTGAAGAGTGCCCAGACCCTTCAATTAGTTCAAAGAGCTACAGCCAGGTTATTTACAGGTGCTGGACCCAGAGAGCATACAACCCCTCTGCTACAACACCTGCGCAGGCTGCCAATTTGTTTCCAAGCCCAATTCAAAGTGCTAGTCTTGACTTTTAAAGTTCAGGTCTAACTTATTTATCTGATTGCATCTCCTCATACCAACCTGCCCACTCTCTAAGGTCTTCTAGTGAGGCCCTACTCTCACTTCCACCACCATTGCAAATGCAACTGACATCGACGAGGGAAAGAGCATTTTCAGTGGCCGCCCTGATCCTTTGGAACACCTTCCCAATAGAAATTAAAAGCTCCCTCCCTTTCTTCTCTCAAGAACCAATTAAAAACCTTCCTGTTCAGACAGGCCTTTAGTGAAGAAAACTAAGCTGGACTAATAAGAAACACCGTAATCCTTATGGACTGGAACAAAGTGCAATATAATCTGACATGATGCCACAAGAATGTGAATGTATATATTGTTGTTGTTTTAAACTGTTTAATTTATAATGTTTTATACTTTTATTGATATACAATAGAGTCTTGCTTATCCAACATAAACAGGCCAGCAGAACGTTGGATAAGCGAAAATTTTGGATAATAATGAAGGATTAAGGAAAAGCCTATTAAACATAAAAGTACGTTATGATTTTACAAATAAAGAACCAAAACATCATATTTTACAACAAATTGACATAAAAAGCAGTTCAATACACGGTAATGTTATGTAGTAATTACTGTATTTACAAATTTAGCATCAAAATATCACAATATTTACTGCAAAAACATTGACTACTAAAAGGCAGGTTGCACTGGATAATACAGAACGTTGGATAAGTGAATGTTGGATAAGCGAGACTCTACTGTATTTGGGTTATCGTTTACATGATTTTAATATGTTGTAGGCTGCTTTGGGTCCCGCGAGGCAGAAAAGCTGGATATAAATAAATATTTATTATTATTATTTTATTTTATGACACAGCAAACAAGATAGATATGCTGGATTTTGTTTCACAAAATCTCAAGTCGAACACTTCCCAAGTGTCTAGGACTGTGTGATGTATTTTCGGATGATGCGCGCAGATCCCAGTAGGGTGGCCTTTTGCAGTTGGCAGATTGTAATTTTGTCAATGTCTATTGTTTCCAAATGCCGGCTGAGATCTTTTGGCACGGCACCCAGTGTACCCATCACCACCGGGACCACCTGCACTGGTTTCTGCCAGAGTCTTTGAAGTTCAATCTTGAGGTCCTGATAGCGGCTGAGTTTTTCCTGTTGTTTTTCGTCAATACGACTGTCATCTGGGATGGCAACATCAGTGATCCAAACCTTTTTCTTTTCCACAACTGTGATGTCTGGTGTGTTGTGTTCCAGAACTTTGTCAGTCTGAACAGTCTGAACAGTCTGATGATGATTATTATTATTATTATTATTATTATTATTATTATTATTATTATTGAAAGGGTTAGATCTGATAGAGTTTTTAGGGGACAACTGGTGCTAGGTCCATCCCAGAATTTCTAGTGGTTTCTATATTTCACAACTTTGGAGCTGTGGAAAATGTTTAAGAAACAAAGAAAAATCTTGCTTGGAGTCTCTTTAATGCATGGGAACTTTTGGGGAGAGGGTGCAATGGTTTGACAATAATATAAGAGTCCCCCATGAATCCTATCATCAACAAGCCTTCTCAGGTCTTGTAAACTAGGAGCCATGGATTCTTTGGTTGTGAATTAATTCACTTGTAATGTGGCCTTCCCCTTTTCCCATTGTTTCCCATTCACCAAGCCTTGTTGCTTTTGAGTCATGTCATCTCAGAATGTGTCCAAAGTATGATAATTTCAATTTAATTATTTTAGTGAGAGTTCAGACCTGATTTGATCTCAGGTGCAATTGTCTTTTTGGATGTTCATAGTATCAGTTGATCTTCTTCCTGTCCATTTTCTTCACTGTCTAGGTTTCACAACCATAAAGATTGGAAAGTCTAGGATTCTGACTTTGGTACTTTAAAGATATTTTCTCTAGATTATCTTATTTCCTTCCTACCTGCTGATCTTTCATGTCTTAGCCTTTTTGCTGCCTGGTTTCTTTACAGCCTCCACTTTGATTAATGACTGAGCTAAGGTATAGGAAATCTTTAATTTTTACTCTTGTGGTTTAAATTGTGTTTTGAAGGCTTATTGTGTCATGTGGAGATTTTGTTTTTAATTGGTATTTTATTATTGCAAGCTGCCATGAGCACTTCTTTATGGTGGAAAAGTATCTTAATAATAATTATCATGGCCTAGATTCCAGATCAGATACTTATTAATTATAATCAACTAAATAACTAAATTGTCCAAGAGAGCCAGCATAACATCATGGTCTGAATGTTGGCCAGCGCTGTCTTCAATAAAGAATCCCAAGTGCAGCTTAGACAAATTACATTGCTGGATAACAACCTCTAGAATTGTGGAGGTTGTAGTATATGGTACCATTAGAACTCTGTTTCAGAACCATATTTCAAATAAAATCTACTGGTCATACTAGGTGTTATTTGTGTGTGTGACATCTTTGAATCCATACTCAGCCATGCAAACCATGTCACACTCACTCAGCCTCCTTTGGTTGGAAATGACTTTAAAGCACACAACAACATCAAATAGTATCTTCTGAGTACATGAGCTGTTCAACAGTGGAATATGCTGCCTCAGAATGTGGTTGTTGTGACTCAGAGTGACTCTGATGGGGATTTTGGGATTCAGGTTCCAGATGTTCAAGATGATGGGATTCAGGTTCAAGATGACACTGATGGGAATTATGGGATTCAGGTTCAGAGTGTCCCTGCTGTAAGAGATGAGGAGCAGGGAGGCATTCCCACGGCAGGGAATGGGGTTGATGATACTGGAGATGATACCGAAGCTAGCCAGGTGCAAAGGGAGGACAGCTCCCAGTTAGATAGCATGCAGACAGAGGCTGCTGCTAAAGAGCTGTCTGGCCTTGATGAAACGGAATCTCTGGATCGAGCTAGTCGTTTGGAATTTCAGGTTCGCAGGAGTGTAGAATAGCAAACAAGAAAGAGGTCAGAGGCCAAAGAAATGCATTCATGCTATGCAGATAATATTAAAAGGCTGTGCTGAGAGGGAAACCTTTGTCGAAAGCAACGTCTTGTTTGAGTCAAGAAGCAGCTCTTGCTTTCTTGGATTATCTTGCAGCTTTGTATATTCAAGTTCATGGGACTTTGTCATGCATTAATGGAACCTTGTTTTATGCCTAATGTTTTCTTGGATTATTCTTTATAGCCTTGGTTTTGCAACAATCTTCTGGAGCTTTACTTTTGCTTTTAAGAACTACTTATTTCCTATTTCCTATTGTAGTTAATAAACTACAAAAGACTTCAATCCGTGTGTAGCCTGGTGTGTTTAGCAAGGTGAAACTAACCTGAGGTGTGACAGTGGTAGAGTCTCCTTGTCTGGTGGTTTTTAAGCAGAGGCTGGATGGTCATCTCTCAGGAGCATTCAGTTGGGTGTCTCTGCTTGGCAAGAGGTTGGACTGGATGGCCCTAATGGTATCTTCCAGCTCTATGATTCATGGTTTAACATTCTGTAATCCTGATTCATTGGGCATCAAACACTGCAATTAGGGGTCTATTGTCCTGTTGAACGGGTCAAAGCATGTCCTGCTCCTACCAGCAATCTCCACTTTTTTAAACTGTATTTTAATATTTGAATGTATACACTATTTAATTTTTAATCCTATAGCAATACTTTTATTTGATTTTTAGTTGTTTTTAACTTGGATTGCTTTTAATAGGGTGCCCACCTTCAGTCCCATTATCAAATGAACTGTAGGATGATGATGATGATGATGATGATGATGATGATGATGATGATATAGCTACCAGTGTCATCACTTATTTTACTCGGCATCAGGTGCAGAAAGTCCATTCTGCAAGAGATTTAAATCTCCTTCCTTCCTTCCTTTCTTTCTTTCTTTCTTTCTTTCTTTCTTTCTTTCTTTCTTTCATTCATTTTGGTGGGGAGGGGGAAATCAGGCCCAGATTTAACTAAGCAGCTGATATAGATTCCCAGCTATTCTTATTATTTTACAGCGATTACTAATTGTTGACTCACGAATTCACTCTGTCTTTGTTTCCATGTTTGTTTGTGCAGTTTTCCTTCATTAAATGATTGGTGGGTCTCACATCCACACTAGATGGAGCTTTGGCAACGCATCCGTCTAGGGCTTTTCAAATTCAGTGCCTCACTAGCCCTTATTGTGACTTAATGGGGCCATGTGACCCATTTCCATGAGAGTTAACAAGCCCAGAAGGCTGGAAGAAGAAAGAGCTCTACACCGCAAAACACTGGGTAGCAGTAACAGGCCCTCTCGTTTACCCAATATCTTTTATGTATTCATTTTAGGATGGAAAGACAGACTCACTTAATCAGTTTTAATCAGTTCAAATATTTTGATGAACAGTTGAAATTAAAATATAATAAAATGTGTTTATAGCGAATGAGTAGCATATTTTATTGGCAAAAGTCCTGTTGGTACATAGTGGAAGAGCTGAACTTTTTTTTTAGGACTATCTCTAGTATCTAAAGTAGAGCCTTGCTTATCCAACCTTCACTTATCCAATGTTCTGTCTTATCCAATACAGTCTGCCTTTTAGTAATCAATGTTTTTGTAGCCAATGTTTTCAATACATTGTGATGTTTTGGGGCTAAATTCATAAATTCAGTAATTACTACCTAACGTTACTGTGTATTGACCTGCCTTTTCTGTCAATTTGTTGTAAAACATGATGTTTTGGTGCTTAATTTGGAAAATCATAACGTAATTTGATGTTTAATAGGATTCTCCTTAATCCCTCCTTAGTATCCAACCTTTTTGCTTATCCAGTGTTCTGCCGACCCATTTGTGTTGGATAAGCAAGACTCTATGTATCTATCTATTGCATCTCCCCAATGCTACATGTATTTATTTTCCCTTTTTCTTGAATAGTAGTACTGATTTGCTCCACCTTGTCATTTTTTATAATACTTTATTTGAAATTTTTGAAAAGCATGTTAAAAATCGCAAAGAAAACAATCTTGTAAGCCCTTTTCCCTCCCACATCCGCAGCAATGGCATTGAAAACATTGTATAAATAACACAGTGTGTATTGTTGTTACATAACTTGTCAATTATGACAAATGTAAGACAAAGGGTAAGATTGAAATCTGTTGTTATGATTGCTTTAAAATCTGTTTCTCCAGAAGCCCAGTTGCTATTCTAGAAGTCTTTTGGGATGATTTGAAAACTGAAATGGATCAAAGGAAAGGAGACTAAGTTGTTGCACATTGGTCTTCCTTTTATCTCAATCTAAAATGATAAGTCATTTTTTCAGATAATGTGATAAACCATAGCAAAATGAGTGATCCTGAGGATCTTTTCAAGATTGAGTGTCATTGATAGGATTGGTATAATCTAATATGATAACTCATGGTGTCATCTCAATGGACTTCTTCCCGTACCAATCCATACAGATCTCTGTTCCTTTCTCAACAGATGATGGGATTTGCAGTACCTTCACCCACTTCCACAGACCACTGCGACCCCCACAAATGATGGGTTTGGACCAAACTTGGGATACAAACCCCCCATGACCAACAGAACATACTGGAGGGGTTTAGGGAACTGACCCACCTGCATGGGAGTTGAAGGTCACCCTGCATCCAAAGCACTCTCAACCCTATTAATGACGGATCTGGATCAAACTTCGAACACAGAACAGACAATAGAAAATACTGGACAAGTTTGGGGGAGGACTAACCCACCCACGTGGGAGTTGTAGTTCACCCTGCACCCAAAGAGCATTCTGAAGCCCCAGTGGCATATCTGGAACACACATGGCACACAAACCCTGATGGCCAACAGAACAATGCCTTTTTCAAATAACCTGGGCACTGCTAGGTACCCAAGCTAGTATTTCTATAAAATACACATCTTCAGATACATGGAACAAGGATTAAAATATAATAAACATATAATGTGAATGTAAAATTCATAGTAAAAAGTTGACTGGGAAGAGATAGGTCTCCAAATGTATCATAAATGGGTTAAGAACTTTGATAGTTTCTTTAAGCTTGAAATAAGGTAAAGGTAAAGGTTTCCCCTGATGTTAAGTCCAGTCATGACCGACTCTGGGGGTTGGTGCTCATCTCCATTTCTAAGCCGAAGAGCCAGCGTTGTCCATAGACACCTCCAAGGTCATGTGGCTGACATGACTGCATGGAGTGCCATTACCTTCCTGCCGGAGTGGTACCTCTCTGCATTTCGCCTGGGATCTACGAATTAGTCTCCTGTTTTTAACACTGTATCCTGCTTGTTGATTTTAATGATTGTTTTTATTGATGTTGATATTTTTTACTGGGATTATTGTTTTATTGCTTTGTTACTGTTATTTGTTTGTTTTATCGGGCCAGGCCCCATGTAAGCCGCCCCAAGTCCCTTCGGGGAGATGGGGCGGGGTATAAAAATAAAGTTATTATTATTATTATTATTATTATTATTATTATTATTATTATTACCTATTGATCTACTCACATTTGCATGTTTTTGAACTGCTAGGTTGGCAGGAGCTGGAGCTAACAGCAAGCGCTCATTCCGCTCCCGGGATTTGAACCTGGGAACTTTTGGTCCACAAGTTCAGCAGCTCAGCGCTTTAACACACTGTGCCACCAGGGTCCCCAAGCTTGAAATAAACCAGTAGTCAAATCCCTCCAGAGATGGAGCCCACTGACTGCCATTGCATACTTATTTCAACGTAATGCCTACTGAATTCAGCCTGTCTGAATCCCAGGTAAAGAGGCGTGGAATTACAGGCTTTATTGCATTTTGATCTGATCCAGTACAGCAGGCATGTCCTTTCAGGCACATCCATCTTTTTGCTGTACACCAAAGGCCTCCTTTCCACCCACATTTTAATTTGCCATCCCAATTCTCATTCCAGCGACACCCAATTGCTGTGACATCAAGGCATTTTTTGCAAGCTGTGTAACAGCCTGTTTCTCGGTACAGTTCCTGTGGACTGTCTCTCCTGTTTTCCCAGAAACCCAAAGGGGAGAACACCGTCGGCAGTCACTAATTGACAGCTTCCTCCTGCTCTGTCTCCCTAATGGGGACCAGCAGTTGCACCCTTGATCTCCTCCTTTGCAAACTACAGCGAATGCATCAATGGGTCGGAGAGCATCTGTATTATTCCTCTTTACTGTATGGCAGTAACATAAAGCTGACATTCTTTAGATGGGCAGATCAATAAGACTCGATGCAATAGCAGAACATATTACATATTGATGGGCTGGTTTTGTTGCATCAACATTTGGCTACAGTTGGGGCTAAATAATCATTCCTGATCCTGACTTTGTTTAACCTGACTCCTCCTTGTTATTGTTGTCTCTTAACTATCATTTTGATCATGAGTAACTAACTGGGCTTTTTCCTTTTCCTTGTGTCTGGCAAGGAGCCCAAAACAAAATGTAATTATGTCCCATGAGCTCACCAATACGGAGAAGCATGACTTTTAGATGTCAGAAGGGGTGGGGGAGAAACAGACAGATGGAATGAAGAAGAGGGGGAAATGCATTAAGTAAAACAAAATGAGAGCAGGAGAGAGAAAGAACGAAAGAGAGTGGTATAGAATGAGAGGGGAAGTAAGATGAAACCAGACCAGATAATGCCTTTTCTTCTCTCTTGCTATTTAATTCTGGGCATTCATCCAAAAGATGAGTGCCTTTGACAGTATCTCCAATGTCAGTAGGGAAGTCAATCTGCTCTGGGTTTTAGTCTGAACTTTAAAGGATGAATCTATAAGACCTGACTTAGGCCCCTTCCACACTGCCTTATATCCCAGGATTTGATCCCAGATTATCTGCTTTTCTCAGATTATCTGGCATTGGAGACTCTTATAAAACAGTTCAAAGCAAATAACCTGGGATCTGATTTTAGTATATAAGGACAGTGTAGAAGGAGCCCTATTTGAAGTTTTTTGTATTTCCAGTTTTTCCTGTTGATATTCGCTTTGAAGAGAGTCTTTCAAAAGGGTAAATATTCTACACTGCAGAATTAATTAAGTTGGAACACTTTAACTTCCATAGCTCACCCATAGTCTTGTTAGTTTGGGATATCAGTTTCCAAACTGAGAAAATGAAATTGGCAACATAAACTTTCATAGAGTTAGAACTCACCTACATCCACACTACAATCTGGGGCCAGTCTGTAGCAGCAATACTCCAGACCAATCCTGAGTGGGGAGAACGGGGCTACACTCTCTGTGTCCATGCCATAGTGGTCACTGGTGGAGTCCCAGCCATCCAGCAGAGGTTAAACCAGTTTGATCCCATTGGACTGTCACCTTACCTGTCCTGTCCCCCTTGGCACTGCCAAATAGTCACAGAGCTCCAGGAGAACTCCTGTCATCGCTGAGCAGATTTGCTGACATCCTCCTTCCAGATATGTTTTGATATTGTGAGCAATGTCTGGTCCAATTTGGGGTCTACAATTGGGGCAGACAAGCCCTAAGTCTAATTCCTCTGTTTGTAGATATGTCAATGTACCATCACAAACATCTGATCATTGCATGATGATAAAAAGGAAGGAGGAAAGAAAAAATAGATGCAGGTTCACAGCTTGGGGGTGATCCTAGATTCATCGTTGAGCCTGGAGCCCCAGGTCTCGGCGGAGGCTAAGGGAGCCTTTGCACAGTTAAAACTTGTGCGCCAGTTGTGCCCATACCTTGGGAAGCCAAACTTAGCCATGGTGGTCCATGCTCTTGTTACATCCCAAATAGACTATTGCAACACACTTTATGTGGGGCTGCCTTTGAAGACTGTTCGGAAGCTCCAATTAGTCCAACAGGCAGCAGCCAAGGTTGGTAATTGGAGCCGCGTACAGGGAGCTTACCACTCCCCTGTTGTGTCAGTTCCACTGGCTGCCAATTTGCTACCAAGCACAATACAAGGTGCAGGCTTTGGCCTATAAAGTTCTAAATGGTTCTGGCCCCGCTTACTTGTCCGAACGTATCTCCTGCTATGACCCACCCCATAGTTTAAGATCTTCAGGGAAGGCCCTTTTCTCGATCCCACCACCTTTGCAAGCGCAACTGGTGGGAACGAGAGACAGGACCTTCTCAGTGGTGGCCCCTCATCTGTGGAACTCCTTCCCTAATGAGATCAGGCAGGCTCCCTCACTCCTATCCTTTCATAAGCATTTCAAAACTTGGCTATGGGACCAGGCCTTTGAGCAATAGAAGCAGCACTAACTGTAAAATGAAATTAGGATGAATAATGGACACAACTAGATCACGATTTGGAATGTGCCCTTGAATGTATATTTATATGGATGTTTTTAATGAATGCTATCTATTTTAACAGTAATTGTTTTTATATATTATGTTTTATATTGGTTGTATAGCCTCAAGTCCCAGCGGGGAGATGGTGGCAAAGTATAAATAAAATGTTGTTGTTGTTGTTGTTGTTGTTGTTGTTGTTGTTGTTGTTCTTGTTCTTGTTCTTGTTCTTGTTGTAA
The DNA here is from genome assembly GCF_035594765.1 of Anolis carolinensis. Taxonomy (NCBI): domain Eukaryota; kingdom Metazoa; phylum Chordata; class Lepidosauria; order Squamata; family Anolidae; genus Anolis; species Anolis carolinensis. The sequence goes on from NC_085842.1 coordinate 315,407,477, forward strand.
TAATAAATAAATAATAATAAATATTCAATTGTAAAATGTCTACATTTATTGACGCACTTGCACGTGTTTGTTACAAAAGGAAAAAAGACTGGGGAGGGAAGAGGAAAACAGGCATTAGAGTTCCTTATCTTTCTGGACAAGATGTCATTGGGTGTATCCACACTGCAGTTATACAAGCTCTTTAGTCTTCTCTGCCAAATTGTGCTGATGCCTCACTAAACTACAACTCCCATGTCTCCATCACATTGAGTCATGGCATGTAAAGCAGGGTCAAGTGGCATTCATTCTACAATATAGATCAGGCATGGGAAATTTTTGAACCGCCAGGTGTTTTGGACTTCAACTCCCACAATTCCCAACAGCCACCCATGCCTGATTTAGATGTTCAAGATGCAAGGAAAGGAATGCCATTGGTTGCCCTGCCATTTTGTGCAGTGCGCACTGCACAGTTTTCTCACTATGTCTCTGAAGATGCTACCAAAATTACCAGCAAAATTTGGTGGCAACTGTGTTTTCTGTGGTGCAAAAGTGTGACTGTGCCACCATAAAGTAAAGCATAATGAAGAGGTCTTTGAGAAGAGTCCTGTTTAAGAGAGGGTTTTTTTGCCATGGGGAGGGAGGTAGCAATTGGAGGTGGCTGACTTTCCAGTGTTCAACAGTATAGCAGAATCATAGAGATGGAAGAGACCACAGGGATCATCCAGTCCAACCCAGTCTGCCATGCAGGAAGGCACCATCAAAGCACTCCTAGCAGATGGTCATCCACCCTCAGGATTTCATTTTCTGTAGTTTGAATCCATTGCTCCATGTGCTAGATTCTGGAACAGCAGAAAACAAGCTTGCTCCCTCTGCCTTATGACATCCTATCAAATATTTAAACATAGCTATTATGTTATCTCTTAACCTTCTCTTTTCCAGAATAAAGAGATCCAACTCCCTAAGCTGCTCCACATAAGACATGGTGTGTGTGTGTGTGTGTGTGTGTGTGTGTGTGTGTGTGTGTGTGCAAGAACAGGGTTCAAGGGCTCTCTTCAAGCTTTCGAATGTGTGTTGCCTAATCCAGATAGAAACTGTTCTGGAGTATATATATATACATATATATATATATGATCTATTCTTGCTAAAGCAGGTAACTATGACAGCAGCTATAACAGCCTATCCCTGTCCATGTCTAGTACTTTGAAGTCAATCCAATTGAGCTCAGGGAGGTTTACTCCCATGTAACTGTGTGCTGGATATCATTTGAAAAATGTTCTCTGAGCGAGGATTCTATTTTTAATTAAGTTTGGAAGAGTATTTTCACTGAGTATTCCTGAGGGAAAACTGACCCAAAATTAACAAGAACAAAGATGTCTCACCCACCCATTGAGAACAACAATAAAAATGGGCTACTGATTCTGGCTCATCCAGATGTTTGCATATGTGTTTGGGAAACAGAATATTCAAACCACTCTATCATTCACACTGAAATATATATTAGAAAACATGTATGTAAAAGAAGAGGGGAAAGGGGGGGGGGATAGACCCAAGGCATAGTTGTTTCTAAGGCAGAAATATTCCAGTAACTCCCAGGGGAAAAAATGGGAAAATGCAATCCCTGGATAGGTCTCTAACCATTTGGCATTTCAGCCCAAAGCAAGAGTTTCCTCTTGTGCAAAAACAGAGATCTGGATCATTGGCCCCTGGGGTGTGCAGCCTCTCCTCATAGCCAACTAAGATAGAAGGAGTTCTGTTTTCTAACAGCTTAGGTGTTAGAAAACCCTGAAAGATTTGGCACTAGAAATTAGCATGTATCCGGTGGAGAACGGGAGCTAATCTCCTGCAGCAGAGATGTTCAAATAATTGATGAATGTGTGCTGGATTCCCGAAGAGAGAGAGAGAGAAAGGGGGGAGAAGGAGGGAGAGAGGAGGCGGAGGGAAGGTGCTGATTCCAGTCCTGTAACGTCAGGATTGCGTCAATTTGGGTTTCAACCACGTCCTTCGGTCTCCGAGCTCAGTTCGTCAGAAGATCCCACGAACCACAGGAGAAGGGCTTTGCGAATCACTGTGAAGGAAGGAGGTGGAGGGCGAAGGCAGCTGGACCCTCCCTGCCTCCGAGCTTCTCCCTGTCACCGTCGCCTCCTCTTTTTCCCAAAGCCTTCCCAATCTTCCAGGCTGCTGTTTGCATCACATTGGGAAGCAAGAGAGGTTCCTCTGGCTGCCTGTGAGCCTCTGAGCCTCCCTCTCTCTGTGTGTGTTTTCCTTTCCTTTGCCAACTCAGAGGGAAGGAGCCAGGCAGAGCATCCTTCAGCACCTTGGACAGAGCAGCAAGCAAACAACATGGCTCCGATCACAGCCAGCCGGGAAGAATTCGGTAAGAGCATCTTCTTTTAATCTAACCCTGTTTTTTTAAAAAATGACTTGTTTCATTTCAGCTAGATGCTATGAGAACTGGAAGCTCTCCCACTTTGCCATTTCTTTTCCCGGCGGTCCAGAGCATGCAAAGATCTATTGCCATCCCAGCCCCCTGTGTCTCTCCCTCAAAGCCTCTTTTATGCCTTGGGAGGAACAAAAGTTTTCCTGTTTTGTTTTTCCAGCTCCATTTCTTGCTCCCTCTGTATCTCCTAACTCCTAGCTTTTGGGAGACATGGTGATGGAGGAAGGTGTCAATTTTCCTGGGTTCCCTTTTGCAAGGAAGCAAACTGGCTGGGGAGGAATGAGTCAGATCATTTTTTCTTCCAAAGGCTTTGAGAATAATTGCACAAACCACTTCCTTAAAGAAAGGGACAGGGAGCTTTTTGCTCAAAAAGATTAGTCATCCAGCCACCCACTCATCCATCCATCCATCCACAGACTCTCTTTCACCCTTTGAATCTATTCCCTCCTTTTGATAGCAAAGTGCATTCCCAGTGCTTTTAACTATTATATATCCCTAACAGGAATTTAAACAGGGCTGACTGGCTTCCCAGATCTGAGATATTCTGTATTGATAATGTTAATTTAAAAAAACTTTCTTGCATGCCAGTCTTTTTTTCTAGACTTTCAGCTTCAAAAAAGCACAGTCTTTCAGACCAAGAGAACTATATAATTATGCAAAGAGTCAGGCATAGAGACTTGTTCTTTTCCAGTTACCTAAAGGATGGGTCACCAAGACTGTCCCATCACTACAAGTACAATGGGGCGGAGGTCTCAGGTCAAGCCACATATTTACAGACAATACACTTGGATTTACACTGCTTTTGGTCTAATTAAAGATCATGGGAATCTATGGACTTGTTTGCCAGCTTCACTATCTTCTGGATGAAGTTGACATAGTTTCCAGTAATGCTAGCATGTCTGGCTAAGTAATACCAAATCTGTTCAAAACTAGATCAGCTTTAAATACAGTGAGTTGAGATGGTGCTTCTTCAAACCAGCCTTCTTGAGATCTGTCGTACTGTTTGTTTGTTTGTTTGTTTTTCAGAATTAGCTTACTTTCAGGATAGTAGTCAATGTCATAATAGCTAGTCATAGCAGACTACCACTTTGTATGCTAAAATAATACCAAAGGCAGACAACATTCCCAGCGGCAGCTATTTTACAGCAAATTTAGATATGATATCTTCTGGTACTAGCCCTCCTGGGTATTTCTAATTTCATTTGTGACAGCCTGCTCACCTGATCACTGACTGTACAAGAATAATTAATGTCCATAGGCTTCATTCTGCCTCCAAAAGCTGGGGTTATAAGTTGCACCATCATTCCTACCATTGGACACAATCTATCTGCCTACGAGCTTTGAACGAGTATTTGTAAATGTGTCAATTGGCCATTAAAATCTGTTCAACCGAGTTAATGATCCAACCTGGCTTCCTTCCCAAAGCATCTTATGCAACTGCCATTACCTCACTGCCAAGGGGGGTTTGTTTCAGCTACTAGCCAGAAGTCTTGCTTAAAAAGAAAAGAGAAAACCTTACAGCCACACAGATTACAGAAAGCTTAGGGATGGAACTGAGCCAGAGAGCAGGGTCTTACTCCAAAGTAAGATTTTCTGCAGTTGGATACATATGTGATTTCTACACATAGTAACTGCCTTACAAATCGAAAATAAACAGAGCAAAGAAGTGCTCCATGCTAATGTCAGATTCCTATGAAAGTGTTAATGTTACTCAGGAAGGCTAATCTTCTATTTAACCCTTTGGCTGCTTGCTTTTGTGGCAACCTTTCATTTCTCTATGGATTTGCCTAATGCTCGTTACAGACTTTGCTTTAATCGATGAGCAACTCATGTGTGTTTTTCTCCTTTTGGTAATTTGATCTGGTGATTAGAGATCCATGGGTGAGAATCCAAAATATTCCTTCCCCATCTTAGTCAGAAAGAAGAGACCCACTTATCATTTGAATTGTTACCTCTCTTTTTTTTCTCTTAGCCAGAAAGAAGACAGCGATCATTTGTTAGAACACCAGTGTTCTTGCATAAAGGATGTGATTACCTTTCTGCCTAAGCAGTGGCATTGCATTAATATTAATATTTCATGAGACCCCCATTTTGCTCTGAGAATGTGGACTTAGTTTTGATTTCTGCTCCCAGCATGGGAGGCTTAGGCTTACTTAGAAATGTTACTTATGGGCAGGCGTGGATTTCCAATTAGTGGCGTTCATTTGGCCCTGTACTGCTTACTCATGAAATGCTAATGATCTCCTCGGTGCCACTCTTTTATCCATACGCCAGATGTCATTGCAGCATGCATGCTGTTTTGCCTATTGCTATTTGGAATGTGAGCTGATTCATATGTGTGATGGAAAGGAGTTCATGGGGGAATGGATTCAGTTATTGTGCTTGGGCAATGTACTTCACTGAAATGTTGTGTTTAAGGTATCAAGATCTCAGGATTCTTTTGAAGCTCCTCTTTGGTTTGCCTTGCAATTGTCATCAAATATACACAATGAATTTTCCTTTCTGACATGTGCATACAACATGTGCAAATTTAGTATGGGGGAGATGACTGTGCACGTTTCAGAAAAGTGATAATAAGTTGGTGGATAATCTACACCATGTCAAATAATCTCCAATTAAAGTTAGCCTTTTTGTGTCAAAACTCAAGCCCCCCTTGACATAACTCACTGAACATAAAGAGAAATCCAAAGACTAATATAAAAGTGGATGTCATGAATGTGACTAACACATTTCAAATTCTCTTTTATCTACTGAATAAAGAGCCTAATGTGAAAGATGTAAGAGGCAGCTAGAAGTCTTTATACGCCTACAGAATTCATAAATGTTATCTAGGGCAGCAGCAAAATTGAATAGGAATATGTCATTTATTACAGATGTGATTACTGAATTCTGTTTGTTCCAACCACTCTTGTAGCAGCAGACTTCAAGTTAGAGTTTTCCATGCATGTTCATACCTGCAGGGGGCACAAAATCTATATGCTTACTTTTGGATACGACATATCCAGGAATTGTTTCCTTCTGTTTCATCATTTGGCCAGCTGTTGCTAAGTTAAATTATCATTTCTGATCTCCAGATACTACTGTTCATACATTTGTTGCCATTTGCTTTTGACTTGCAGACGAAATTCCAACGGTGGTTGGAATCTTCAGTGCCTTTGGGCTGGTCTTCACTGTCTCCCTCTTTGCTTGGATCTGCTGCCAACGCAAATCTTCCAAATCAAACAAAACCCCTCCTTACAAATTTGTCCATGTGCTGAAAGGTGTTGATATTTATCCTGAAAACCTCAACAGCAAGAAGAAATTTGGTGCAGAGGACAAAGGAGAAGCCAAAAACAAGTCTATCATTCCAAAGAGTTCTCTACATCTTGACCTCGAGAAGCGAGATCTGAATGGCAACTTCCCCAAAACAGTTCCGAAGATAACAAGTTCCTCAGAAGTTGAGAACTCTATTCCAAAAGTCTTTCCTGAGAGGGAGAAAGATTCGGTGTCCCCTGATAGCTTGAAATCTATCTCATCTTTATCTTCTGAAGAGAAGCAAGATAAATTAGGGACTCTCTTCTTCTCGCTTGAGTACAACTTTGAAAAGAAGGCATTCATGGTGAACATCAAAGAAGCACGTGGCTTGCCAGCCATGGATGAGCAGTCAATGACTTCTGATCCGTACATCAAAATGACAGTACTGCCTGAGAAGAAGCACAAGGTGAAAACTCGAGTGCTGAGGAAAACCTTAGACCCGGCTTTTGACGAAACCTTCACCTTTTATGGGATCCCATATACTCAGGTTCAAGATCTGAGTCTTCACTTTATGATTCTGAGCTTTGACCGGTTTTCTCGAGATGATGTCATTGGAGAAGTACTCTTTCCTTTATCAGGGATTGAGTTGTCTGAAGGAAGACTGCTGATGAACAAAGAAATCATCAAAAAGAATGTTAGGGTAATTAATTTTACATTTTTATTATTAATTTGTTTTGCCTGCTATGTCTCAGTACATAAAAGATTTTAATGCTCCAGGATGTAAGATTAGCACTTCACACAGACACACAAATCTTTATTTATGTATCTATATAAATCTTGGATGGATAAATACATAAAAGATAGGTAGGTAGCTTGATTGATCAATCAAGAGATATCAGAGAAGCTCAACAATACAAAAGGGGTTGTTACTGTACCCTTTATTTGTATCAACCTAAGAAGAAAGGATTTTACACAGTTTTTGAAAGATGACCCAGCTTGGGTTGAGTGGGCCCACAAAAAGAAGGGGGTTTGTCAATTTTGAAAGAACCATTAACACTGGATCAAACTGTGCTTATTCCATCTTTTCTTAACTTATGGTTATGTACTCTAGACAGCATCCAGAGTCATGCTTCTATCATAATCTAACATGTTGCATTGTATAATCTAAGTGTATAAACACAAAGTAATAATAATCCACAAGGAGCCATTGGATCAGGACCTTATGCTATGATCAACAGGGCTGTTATAATGTGCTCTGCATCAAAAAATCTCTAAGTGATTTATCCAGTAAGCCATGTTGAGAAACAACATCAAACCACCGATCATTCAGTTCCCCAGAGTTTCTCAGACATACCTGGCAGTAAATATGGAACCTTCTAAATGAAAAACATGTGCTCTATGTTTAAGCTGTGGCCCATCCTTGAAGCTACAGTCTAAGTCTTGTGATTCTCTGGGCTTTCACACAAGACTTCTGCAGAGGCAATGCCACAAAGTGAAGTGGTCAGAATACTTGAGTGGAATGGCACCCTGAAGCCAACCATGCCCACTAGAGGTGTGTGCAATGCCCAAAAACCATACCATTTTTGGAACCATTTTTGGCTCCCACCTCCTCGTTTTCTGGGAAATTCCCAAAATTGGGAGGGGGTGCCATTTTCATTCCAGTAAGATCCAATTCATTGGTGCCTCACTTGTAGGCCACATGTATGACTGCTGTTTGCAAAGTTTTGGAAAGTTTGACCAATCCACTGATTTTGTGCAAAAAATTTTTTTATTATTTGTTTAAAAAAACCACAAGAGGGGATTCTGGGAATTGAAATCCCAACCAGGGTGTGCCATAAGAAGGGAGGAGAATGGACACAGTCAACCAGGCTTCTGATTGGCTGTGAAAGAAACATGAGAAACAGAGAGAAACCCTCATCATACCCTGGGAGGGAGCACAGATGATCTTTCAATGCCCATGCCATACAAGGTGTTGCTGGGAAAGCAAGTTCCCAATGGGGCCCTCTCTGGAGAAGAGGCCTAGGGAAGCCTTTACCATTTCTCTCTCTTTCTCTCTCTTTCCAACCTCATTTTTCTCAAGTGGTCACTCTGAGTAGGGATGGAGTAGGCTGCCAGGAAAGAAAGTAGAGGAGGGGCACCACCAGGTGCCTACTCCCGCCTAATTTGCGAGACCACCCACTCAGCACAGCTTCTGCCTCAGGTAGAGTACCACTCAGCCCCATCGAGCCATCAGCTGAGAGATCCAACTGCTTGTGATCCATTCCAACTAAGGCTTTGGCTGGGTCCTACTCAGTCTGTTTTCAGCAGTCCAGCTGCTGGACTGCCAAATTTTCCCAAATACCAAATCGCCAAACTGAATTGTGCACACCCCTAATGCCCATCATTAATCAGGCTGAATTGTTTCACACCAATAATAATGACGTGTTGACAGAGAGCAGACTTTGATGCTGGGAATCCACTGATGGAATCCAGTGGATGTGGGTGACTATAATCTATCCTTCGTAGGCTGGTCATAGGGGCATTCTCAGAAACCTACTCCGAAGGACTGGAACACCTTCTTCAAACCTGTTCCAGAGCTGATAAATCCTTTGAGACTGTTTTTTTTTTCAGGGGAGGCAGGTTTGAGGCCCACAAGAGAAAGGAGCAATAGGACAACACTAGCTATTATCCATTTATGAGGCACAGTAGTGGAAATGGGTCTAAGTGTTAAAGTGGAGCTTTATAAACTTGGCAGTAGTTCTCTTTTGCAAATTAATGGAGGAAGATAATGTACCAGAGCATAAGCTATGTATATAAACAAAAGATAATAATAATCCATGGGGAGTCACTGGATCAGGACATTATGCTGTGATCAACAGGGCTGCTAGAGCCTGCTAATACAGACCCAGATACAAGAACAAGACTGCTATCAGTCTGTTGTCTTCACTTGAGGGCAGCAGGTGACAAGGGACAGATGTTTTAGAGACAGTTCCCAGGTGTTGTAAATGATGAAGGATAACAGTAGTTGAAATCACAATATATGGATGGCTTTGGGGTCTGAAATGTGCATTGAAGTAATCACTTCTACCATTACCACCAACCCAAATATATGGACCACTGTTACTAAAATATGCTGTAGATCATGAAAAAACTTTGAAATGATATTGAATATAATGTGACTCCCTTATCCACTGACTCATTATCCATGATTTCACTTACCGGCACTCCAAAAAACATCTCCACACACACCTGTAAGTGTTTGCAGGATTTTCTAGGCCCTCCAATGTGATTCTATGCTATGCTTCCAGCCCAAGAATATCAAAGAATAGGACTAGAAGACCGAAAGACGTCTACAAACACTTATGTTTGCTATTCACTTGTACAATCCTGACCATGTATAGTCTTACTATAGGATTCACTATTACCCACAGTTTTAGGGATCCACAATGAGCCCTGGAATATATCCCCTGCAAAGATGGGAGTCATAGTGTACTTGTCCCTATATACACTAATATTGTCATTACAGGAACATTGAAAATGAAGATGAACATTCACAATCCAATAAATGCACCATTATATCGCAGACAGTAGTCTGTGGGAATAAATTGTGGCATCATTATCCAAAACTGCCTTAAAAACAACAAGAACAAGCAATTTCAAGAGTGTAATTTGAAGCAGAGTGGGAAAGAGTGGAACAGCATCTTAATATAGAGTTCTGCTCCAATCCATATCACCTCTCTCAGATTTATTTCTCTCCCAGCAGAGATCTCCAAGCACTTCAATTCAATGTTTGAACCAATCCTTTATCTGTATTATATTAATACAGTAGTTAATATTATATATCACCAAGACTAAAAATATTACACAGATGTTTATACTATGCAGAGTTGATGATAGTTCTGGATTCAGGCAGAACATGCCATCTTCTTTCCCCCCCTTTCCCCTTTGTTGTTATTGCAGTTGAAGTTATTGGTCACCAATAATGGAATAATGAGATGAGACACAAAAAAATGGGTTAAACAAGGATCACTTTACTTGGCCAATATCTCATTTAAGTTGTTTGAGCCTGAAAGTAGCAAGAGAAAAGAAACCTGATATGGATCCAGCTGAGGCCAAGTTCCTAAACCAAAACTACCTCCTCAGATTTCTTTTGGGCAAAATACTTGAGCCCAGAGGGGAATCCAATAGTTGGTTTGCTCCTTGGCTAATCACTTACCGGAATGTAACCTTAGGATACTTCCACCAAAGTCCTAGGACCTTATGAAATGCCTGGTGAACCTCCGGAGGAGACTCCTTTCCTCTCCTCAGATCCCTGGAGCTGCAGAGGCCACACCAAAGCCCCACCATACAACAAAAGGGTGCAAAGGCTGTATACCAAAGTCTAAATTTTGTCCCCCCTCACCTGCCAAATAATATCCTATTTGAAAATATCACCTTGGGATAACCATTATGATACAATATGGGGTAGGGAAATAAACTTCAGATAAAGGGGAGAAAATTCCTACTAGCCTTGAAGTGATCAGTAAACTCACACTGCACTGAGGGCTGCAGGGTAGGCTGCTCTGCTGGGATCCAAAGAAGCACATGATCAGGTCTTACTCACAGTGATTCCCCAGCATGTGATGCCTTCCAGTTCCACACAAAAAGACTCCTGGTCTCTGACCATGAAGGCCATCAAAAGCATACATTCCTTGTAGCATCTTTCATCACATGGTCCAGGTATTTATTTATTCATTCATTTATTTATTTATGTACAGTATTTGTATTCCGCCCTTCTCACCATGAAGGGTACTCAGGGCAGATCACAATGTACATATCTATGGCAAACATTCAATGCCATTAAATAAACAACACATAGACAGACTCAGAGGCTATTTAACTTTCCAGCTTCTGGCTTTTGTGAGGGTATGCTCGATTCCGGCCACAGGAGGAGCTGCTGCTTCATCATCCAATGTGACAATGAGTCCTTTTGATGGAGTACTTCCTCATCCAGCATGCACGCTGCTGGATGTTTTTATGGCATTGTAAATTAGTTAAATTAGCCTCCCCGCATAAGCGGTCTCTAAATTTTCCTACTTGACAGATGCAACTGTCTTTTGAGTTGCTTAAGTAAACAACAAGCTGGGCCTATTTAACAGTCAGGCACTCAATCTGACTCGGGCTTTGAACTCATGACCTCTCAGTCAGTAGTGATTTATTGCAGCAGGCTACTAACCAGCTGCGTCACAGCCCGGTATGTAATATTGCAGCAGGACTAAAAATGATCCCTTTCTCCTGCCACAGTCCTCTTGCTCACTTCTGGAATTTTCTAAATGTCTTTTTTCCTGTGTATGCCATTCTCATGCCTTGTGCTCCTTAATGGAAGTCTATAGACCAGGAATGGGCTACTGTGCAAGAAGCATGAACAATTTTTCTTCTTTGTCCAGTTGGTGGGTTACTCCAGTCCATTTCTGCACATCCAAAGTGACACAATCTCATTCTGGTTGACATTTTGGCTGTTTTTTTAAATTTGTGTAGGGGGGGGGGGACTGATATTTTGAAGACTTTACGAAGGAAACTGCTTCAGTTTTGGCAGATTTTGGCTAGTTTTCAGGACAAAAAAAAACTCACCTGATAATCATCCTAAATTGCTTTTAGAAATGGGAGGCCTGGGGAGGTCTAAGGGTCCCATGTGGCCCATGGGCTGTTGTACACTATGTTGATAACACAACACAGCTAACAAAAACAATTCTTGGTGTCTTAGCTTTGAGGCCTATTCCTGGACTTTTATTGGGCACTGATTCAGAAAACTACATTGGAGAGACTACATCAGCTCTAGTTTCTTAGATATGGTTATCATTATTTTTTTAATAGGGAAACAGGTGGTGAGTGGTATATGACATTATCTTCTGTATCTCAAAAACTAGAGCTGATAGGGGGAAGTAGGTGCCATTTTTTGAATCAGTAAGTCAAATATACCCAGAAATAGGTCAAACATTTAAGACACTAAATATGTGTTGGCCAGTGTAATGCCATTTGGACTTGTGGCTCCCATACAGGAAAAAATTGAATTTGAATCTGATTCATAAAATTATACTATCTTTTAAATCTTGGATTAATCATTACTTAAACTACCTATTCAAACATCCAAATGTGTGGGTTAAAAAATGTATGGACTGCATTCAAGTAAAGCTTGTTTTATCAAAACAGATTCTTTAAAAATGATCTATTTGACTGAATATTTTGAAATCTGTAAGGAAACTCACTGAAGTCTACTTTTAGTTACAATAGCATCTTAAACCGGGTCATTTAACTTTCACTACCCAACAGTCTCATCAAGCTAATCTAAACGATTAGGGAAAAAGCCAACAGATTTACCTTGGCTTTGTCAATAGAGACCAACAGGCCCAATTCCAAGTGCTTCATAATTAACTAGGTGGTGGACTGCAAAGGTACAGTCTCCATCCCAATAAAGTCCATGGCAAAACTCCATTGACTTTAATGGCTTTGAGTGTCACCATTTATCATCATGGCTCTCATCCATAAGCCATCAACTTATAGTGCTTGCATGACTAAGCCTCCCATCCTCAAATCACTTAGCAAAAGTTCCCTGCTGCTAATGTATCACTTTGACTATCAAACCAGCTGATAGAATTGAGGCATCTGTTTTATTAATATTAGTGGTTCTGGCACACTTTCTGAATACTTTAATTAGGGATAAACTCCGATGAAATCAACAGATCTTATTTCTAGTCTTTTGACATCCAATGGCAGCAGATGGTGCCCTTGGCAATGTGACAGTGAAGCTGAACTATAAAGGGACTATGGAAATATCTATCTTCAAAGTAGATTCAGGGTATTAAAAAGTTCCTTTAAGGCAGAGATGAGTCCTCTTTTGTGGCCATCCTCATATAGAAAGCCAACACATGGAATATGCAAAGATAATCCGCTTCCGTGAACAGCCCAGAAACATATTCCTCCATTTTCCTCTGCAGTTCTCTGATAGGAAGCAGCAAGACAAAACTTACTGTTATCATTTGGAATGAGTATTCCAAAGAGGAATTGAAATATTTGTTAGGCACACTGAACAGAGGGATGGTTTGTTGGAAGGATATGGGGAAATTGGTCCATGGGCATGATATATTTGCCTGTTTTATGATGATGTGTTCTAAAAACCAGAGTAGATTTGTCACCTCAGTGACCTGGGATCCACTAGCTGTGACTGTTGCTAAATTTCAAACCTATTAAGCATTTCAACCTCTCAATAACCAATAGTTCTTCTTAAAGACCTGCTCGTGTATTGACTTTTGGGAAATTGTTTTAAAAAGATCAAGCATCAAAGCAAATTGCTTCACAATGCACCAAGCTATATTTTCATCGGAGTGTTTTATATGTATTTTTTTTAATACAATAGGCCCCTATAGGTGACCTGGTGCATTGCAATTTACTTGGTTTCTGTTTCCTAAGATACATATTTTTTTTCTAGCAGGATGACTATATCAACTTTACCGAGTCTTATTTAGAATCATGGAACCATAGAGTTGGAAGAGACAGCAAAGGCCATATAGCCCAACCTCATGCTGGAATGCATAATCAAAGCACAAAGAGAATCATAAAACTATAGAACCATAGAATCACAGAATTGGACAAGACCTCGTGGGCCATCCAGTCCAACCTCCTGCCAAGAAGCAGGAAAATCACTTAAAATAATTAAGACCAAACATGTTGAAGATGGACTTAACGTAGTAGATGTGGTAGAAAATAGCAAAGTACTAATGTAACCCTTCACAATGGTTGTGATTTTTAAAAAGACCCCTCCTACTTTCTGTCCCACTATGAAAAAGTAGCCATTGGAACCCATGTTTCAGGTCCTTGAGAGAGAGAGTGGGTGATGGAGATTGAATAAAATTGAGTCATCATGGAATACTATCAATGGTCACTCTATTTTTCAATTCCCTTTCCACAATCAGATATTTATATACTTGTAAATTAGAGGGCAGCACTTGATTCATTTACACCAAAATAAATTTGCAAGCTTTTTAAGCATAATGACAATTTTAATAGAAATTCAACTGCTAATCCCATTTTGAGTATTCCCATGCAACATCAACATGTAAATTACATTGATCCAATGTGCCTATATTTCCTGAGACTAGTAATTCAACATAACCTCTTGTCTTTGTAGCTACTTTTATGGTCAAAGATTTCCTAACATTCAATATTGTGATATATTCTAGGGGGTAATACCGACTAATCTGGGTCAAGTGAGCCATGCCTCAAACCCATTGAAATAAAGAGAACTAGAAATTTTGATCCTTTAACTGTTTTGGATGTCAACTCTCAGAAGCCCTAGCTTAGCTTGGCTAATAGTTAGGAATTCTGGGAACTGAGGTCCATGACACCTGGAAGAGTTTGGGGAACACTGAGTTAAATATTCTCAATCTATTTACAAAATGCTACGTGTTTAAGGATTTGCTTTACACAATTGTATAAGTGGCTTATTTCTAAGGTTTTAAAATAGCTCTCAGTGTCATTTCTTATAGAACATTATGCATGATTTTTTTTTCTAATTCTCTAGAAGTCTTCTGGGCGTGGAGAGTTGCTGATCTCCCTTTGTTACCAGTCCACAACGAATACTCTCACTGTAGTTGTTTTGAAAGCGAGGCACCTACCCAAAGCTGATGTTTCAGGATTATCAGGTAATTTATAATAGCACATTCTTACAGTGACCTACATACAAGGGATTTAAGAGCTTGAGCCAATATCTATATACACTGGAATTAAACGTGTAAGTTTCAAGCAGTCTAATGCCTATGGATTTATTCATCTTGATATATAAAAAACAAGAACTGAGTCTGATGTTCTTGCTTGGGCAACTGAGCAGGGTCTTCTGCTTGATGAACTTCATGCCCTCTGAGTCCCAGTTTAAATAAACGATCCCAGGAACCATACATTGGAAAACACATGGACAACTTTCACAGACCTGGGAATCTCAGATCATGGTCACAATTTAAATATGTCATAAACTCATCTCATTTTACTAAATCTCCAGCACTTAGTCATACCATACTTTTCCTTCTAACATCAGGACTAACTCCTTGACTATTATGGCAGATAGATATAGATATAGATATAGAAGATTATTGGTTTATTTGGGAAATATTTTGACAATATCACTGTGGGTCCCATGCCTCCCTGACTCCATTCTAAGTCACAATGGAGATTTTGTAATATGGAAAGAACAGAGAGTCACAATTACTTCCATATAACATGCACCATCAGGGAGCAGCAGCAGCAGCAGCAGCAACAACAACAACAACAACAACAACAACAACAACAACAACAACAACAACTTGCTACCCACATCCCTGGGTGTATTGATACTGTAGAAATAATGAAGATATAATAAACTTTGACTGTTGTGGCTCAATGCTGTGGAATCAAGAGATTTGTGGTTTCACAAAGTCTTTAGCCTTTTCTACCTAAGATTGCTAGTGCCTCACCAAGCTCCAAATCCCAAAAGTCCATAGCACTGAACCATGGCAGTTAATGCATGCCAAACTGCATTAATTCTACAATGTAGATGCCCCCTTAGTCTGCCTTCTCAGCAATTCCTATCTGATGTGGGAGAACCTAGAATCAGAAGTACCACCATCAGCGTAGTCTTTTCCTCACGGGATCACAATTTCCCAAGATGATATAAAAGGTCATTAGAAAGGCCAATCTAATAAGTCAGAATGCAGTAGGGACAAAAGGTGGGCCATATTACAAGGGAACCAAAACCCTGAATCTACAAGACCTGAAGAGGGCTGATAACAGGGTGACTTGGATATGTCTCATAAAATTGATGGAAGTTAACAAAACCATGATTCAAGGAAGTATGACTTAAGCAATATTTTTCATCTTGTAGAGCATATATGCTATAAAGATATGAGTACAATTGCTCAGTGGTGTCATAGAATCATAGAATCATAGAATAGAAGAGTTGGAAGAGACCTCATGGGCCATCCAGTCCAACCCCCTGCCAAGAAGCAGGAAATCGCATTCAAAGCACCCCCGACAGATGGCCATCCAGCCTCTGCTTAAAAGCCTCCAAAGAAGGAGCCTCCACCACAGTCCGGGGGAGAGAGTTCCACTGCCGAACAGCCCTCACAGTGAGGAAGTTCTTCCTGATGTTCAGGTGGAATCTCCTTTCCTGTGTCAAGTGTGGGGAGCATGGGTCACACCAGGTAAACTCAACCATATGGGTTTTGGAGAGTCATGGGCAAGGAGAGGAGTCTGCCTTTGCTCCCTTGGCTCACTGAAGGCTAGTCCTTGTCTCTCAGTTGGATTTCTCTAAGATGATTCAACTTGCTCTTACTAACCCCTTTCCCACATCCACACATACTCAGATGCCCCCCAGTCCCTCCTCCTCTTTCCCACACATTTATATAGCTTCCCTTCTTGACTTCCTCTCCTTTAACCTCCCCTCTTTCTTTTAAACAACATATATAGAAACTTTTCTTCAGCAACAGCTACTTGTGTTTTTCCACTGTATGCCAAAGCACATGCTTTTATGCAGCGTGCCGTGATTTGTGAAAATAGTTATGGGCTTAATTTGCAGGTCTGATTGCTGAGAAACACATTTCTTGCTTCTGAATGGGATAACCATATATTTTGAAATCCTGGAACTTTCCCTGATCTCTTTTTGGCCAGCCTTGTTTTGCTGCTCCTGCTGTGATACCTTAGCAGCATCAGGAGCAAGAAAGTGGTCTTTCTATCTCTCTGCATGTTTGTGTAATATTTTGTGGTACAGTCTGGTATAGGAAGAGGTCCATGGAGTGATGCCAACCCTAGTGATGCCATTGCTATTGCTCCATGGGTCCATATACCTCTACTCTAGATTCAGGGATAACTTTTCAAAGGGATGGGGATTTATTAAGAGTGTGGACGAGTGATAGTGATCAGCAGTTTCATCTGGGCATTGCAATCACATCTTTCCTCTTTCATTGTGTGGGATAAACCAATTGTTTAATTTTGTTTGTCTTTGCAGACCCCTATGTCAAAGTGAACCTCTATCATGCTGAGAAAAGGATCTCAAAAAAGAAAACCCATGTCAAGAAGTGTACCCCCAATGCGGTGTTCAATGAACTCTTTGTCTTCGATATTCCTTGTGAGGGTCTTCAAGAGATCAGCATTGAATTCTTGGTTTTGGATTCAGATAGGGGATCCCGGAATGAAATTATTGGCCGGTTAACCTTGGGGGCTTCAGCAGAAGGAACAGCTGGAGAACACTGGAAGGAGATCTGTGAATATCCTAGGAGACAAATTGCCAAATGGCACATGTTATGTGATGGCTAACTGCAGAACAAGAGGTTGGAACTCTTCAAACAAGCAAGCAAACAAAAATCCGTAGGCAAGGATCAGTTTTCTTTCTTTGCAATGTATAATCACAGGCTTGTGCCATTAAAAAAGGACTTTTTGTTGTTGTTGATATTAAGACTGAATTGAATTGTCAAAACAAAAGGTAACTAACTTATTTTCCATTTGATCAAGCTCTTTTTTGTTGCTCTCAACAACTGTAAAGAACATGACATAATTTCATATTCAGTGGTTCATATTCTACTGGAGTTTACAGCTAAAGAGACACAAAGTGCTGTAAACTCAATTACGAAGTCTGTTTTCTAAAGTATTATAGTACCAGAATAACTAGATGATGTCACTTAGATACTAGCAACCTCATTAGTATACGTTACCAGGCATAAAATCACCTGGGTTTTGTAGAATTGAAAAAAATAATAATTAGCTGAGCAAATGGAAGAAACATTCATTTCAGCTTCAGAATGGAAAACAACCCTTTCTTCTTCTTGGTTTTATGAAAATAGACACTTTTTCAGATGATTAGGGATTTATACTTTGAACAATCCAAAGACTCTTTTTTTAGAATTGATATTAGGTATATCAGAAGATCAGTTTGCTATTTAACTCATGACATATTTTATTGGAGGGGGGGAGAGATTGAATCCATTAACTGGCACAGAACCATTCAGAATCTAGAGAAACATCCCCTCCCCCCAATTATTAACTTTCTTTAATAAAGGGCTCAGATAATACTGTATGGTTAGAATTTGTGCTTTAAGCTGTGGCATGGTTATTTATTTGTTTATTTATTCATTGGCCAAAATAAAAATAGATTGAACATTTCTTAGCAAAGTTGAAGCAAGTGGACATAATGGTAGAATATTATCTAAAGATGGAGGGAAAAACCTTAAGTATATACTCATGTATAAGTCTAGAACTTTTAGTCAAAAAATCAACCCCCAAAACCTGGGTCAACTTAACCACAGATCAATGTAAATGTTTTACCTGAACTTTTATCAAAAAGAAGCCACCCCTTTCTCTGAGAAGAGTGGCAAAAGGTGAAAGCTTAGTTCACCCCAGGAGACCCTCAATCCCCCCTATTCTGTTTGCCATGGTGTCACTTATTTTTGGGCAGGAAAATGGCAGCATTCGGGAGGGCTGGATGATCTCCTGAAATGATTTCACCTATCCATGGAACAACTCTCAAATTATCCATGGAACTTATCAAAATCTATAATTTTCAATCCAGAACCTGCCCTCAACTTATATATGAGGTATATACTTATACATGAGCATATAACATAATATACTTTGAAATTGCTGTAGATTGAACTGAAATGTCTTTATTATACAATTCTATTGATTTCCATCATGCTAAAAAGGAATAAAAGACAATTGAAACGTGTTTTTTTAAAAACAACAACTCATAATTTAGATGGTGTTAGGATATGCAGAGAAAGCATCGATCCTGCAAAAACTCACTATTTGAAGTGGTTCATGTTCAAACGTAAAAGTTTTAGCAGAATCAGGCTTCCAGCTAACTGCATACCTCATGCTGACTCAGAAGTAGATGAGCTGTTTTATTGTAGCAATTCACTTAGCTCAATATCGTGTGTGCCATTGGGTCACTGTATTGAATACTGAAGGAATAGTGGGAGGAGCATAGCACTGTGGTGTGCAACATGCATGTATCATATGTTTAGATTTTATTTATTTATCTTTGCCAGGTACGGGGAACAAAGTCTGACCTAAGGCTAGGACTATAGGCCTTGTGACCTCCAAGGCAAACCTATATATGTGTACCGCTGCCTGCCTGAGATGTTTCTTAGCTTTTCCTTGCTGTTCAGGTGGCAAAAACACAAAAGCTTACTGATGCACCCCTAGTGGGTTGCCTTATGTGTTGGATGGATTACACCCAGCTTGGTGGGTTGCAAAACTGTGTAGGTCAATACAGAGTAAATTAGTGCACAAATATAATAACCCTAAACCTGTGGAACGTATTCATATGTTTACACTAGAAACAATGTTAAGCTGTCAGATTAGCACAATTGCAGTAGAAAGGTTTCCAATCCTATCCTTTGTTGATGGATACTTGAGATAGTGGAGAAAGTCTTCATTTCAGCGCAAACTAGGAAACCTGCCAGAATTACATTTGCCGCTGCACAATTACCATTAGAAAATCCTGTGGAGATTCCACGGCATATAGACACATATGTTCAGCCAAATGAATTTCCTAGGTTGGTCTTAAAAGCCAAGATTGTACAGGGATCCCTCTCTGAAACATCTCAGAAATAACCAAGTATATATAATGATATAATGTTATTTGAATTCATGTCTCCATGGAAATCCTTCTCAATAGACTTCAGTGGAGGCAAAGATCACATGGAAACTTTTAGGACCAGGCTTTTGTGTTATCAAGGGGTCACAGGATTGTCCTTTTGATGTGAATATGTACAATGCTTTGTTTGAAGGGTAGGGTTTTGAATGGTGTTTCAAAGGAAAAAGAAGCTTCAGGGCTCACATTCCTGTAGTGTGGCTGAAGCACTGTCTTTATCTAGTTGTCCTAGTGATCTGTCTAAAATGTGAATATCTTGACCCACTGCCCATTAATTTGGAATTAGAAGTATTGGGAATTTTGAGCCAGTCTAAGACCTGACTTGAAGTCATGATCCACAAATAGCTGCTGAGATGAGAGCCTTCTCTTGCTCATGCATTCTTTTTGTTGCTGAAATGCTTTTCAGCAGGAGAAGAGGAGAAGATGTAAAAAAATCTGAAGGGTTCAGAATACCATTACCATGGAATTTAATGGGACCAAATGGGCTGAAATGGAAGGATTTTGGCAAAACTGCTTAATGGATCAGAACCAATGTACTCCAAGGCATATGTAATTGTTTAAAAAGACCCATCAAGCATTGACAATGAAATCAGGGTTCTACCAACTAATGCTGGAGGTTTATGTAGGATTTTAACTGGAACCATGGTTTGGCCAGAACAGGATGAGCAAGGACTGGGATGTGAAATATGCAACAAATATTACTGAAAGAATTCCATTTGGAGTCTTTCAGGTTTTTGTGTTGGTAATTTATCCAGGTTTTTGAATGATGTGTTTGATATAACTGTGTTTATATAAGCTCTAAGGCATTTTCACAACATGCTTTTTATTAAAATGCTCTGTGTAAAAATAATAATAATAGTGATGCAACTTGTGTAAAAAGGAGTCAAATCTATTTTGTTTTGTTTAGACCATTTGTAGGCCAACATCTGTCCAGGCTTGAAATCCTCAGATAACTTACTCCAAGGTAGACCCATTGAAATGATGAAGAATTGATCCTAAAACTACAATGAAGCCAGTAGGCTTTGATATGGATCCTATCTGTAAGGAAAGATATCTGTCAAACCATGGGCATTCTGCTGAACTGAAGAGTTGAGATGACCCAGTAATGCTCACATTAAGACTAGAAGTAACAAGCATTTCAGATGGAAAGAGCTTCCAACCTAATCATAAATGAAAAAAATGTGACCCAAAAATCAAACACATTTAGTTCAATAGAAAATTGTGATTATGATCTGTATCTTTGTGAACTCACTCTTAATGAAACTTATTTAAACAACAAGAGTTGTGAGTTTTTTGTTGAATTAATGTTGAACTTGCCTGTCCTTAGTCTTGGGCCCTAAGTGTAAAAAGTGAGTAGAGCAATTAAAACATCAATAAAATCATGAAATCCTGTAGAGTTGGGAAGGTCCACAAATGCCATGGAGGCCAATCCATTACCAATGCAGAAGTATTCAGTGAAAGAACCCAAATTCTCTTTTTTAAAAACACCAGTGAAGGAGAGTCCTTCACCTTCCAATGTGGTCTTTTCTACTGTTGGAAGTTCTCCTTGACATTTATTGGGAAACTCCTTTCTTGTAAACTGAATCCATTGTCCCAGGTTCCCACCACTAGAACAGCACTAACAAGCTCTTTCTATCTTCTTTGTGACAGCTTTTCAGATACTTAAAGATGGCCGTCATAGCACTTCTTGATCTTCTCTTTTGTAAATTAAGCATACTCAACTCTCTCAACTGTTCTTAATGGGGCTTGGTTTCCAGACTTCTAAAATCCTCTGTAACATACAGAAATTCATGGATGAAGGGCTGCCTGGAAGTAGAAACCTGTAAATCTCTAGTCAAACCCTTGTCTACCACATCATCTCTAGTCATATGGTTTGATATTGGTCTTCAGCCACCATTCCATACCAGGTCCCAAATTCTCACTTCAGTAATATGCCTTGATTTGTTTGTCTTCAAATAAAATCTGGGGTGGTGACAATCTGTCATTTTGCAACCAGTAGGTAATATCTAAAAGCCTGCCTTAAGTAGTGTGAGAGATACCTTTCCTACTGGTGGAATGACAGCTACCGGGGTGGGAGAGAACAATTCTTTTTTACACTGGGCAAATTGTAAATAGGGTCCTCTTTTTTTAACTCTTAAGAAATGTTTGTCTTGCAAAATCCAGCTGCTAACCTGTCCAGGACTCAGCTGGGATTGAAATATATGTGATCATGCCTTTAAGAGATGATGAAAAAATAATTGCTGTTTTATAAAGTATTTGGTTCTTAATGTGAATATCTTGAAATCTGTTAAGGCTAATGTCCTGTATCAAAACTTGTAAAATAATGTTTGTCTAAGTAGATAAGAACAACTACAAAAGATGAACCCAAAATGGGATCTTATTCATGTTTGGAGACTTGTTGTAACTCAATAACCAATTTGTTAATGATGTTGTACATTCAATAGAAGTTCTTTGGGAGGAAGCATGGTGTCGGAGGATTTGTATGTCTTTTGTGCCAGCTTGTATGTTGTGCCATGTATGTAAGACAAGAATAAACTGCTACTTTCATTCATTCCATCCCAACATAACTTTTTTTAAAAAAAGTCCCCAAAGCATATAAGTTTGCTTTTTCTTTGAGTTTCCCAGTGTTAATCCAGTTCCATTAAGAAACTTTTTGAGAGACCCTGCCCCGCTCTTGTACATTACACTACTATCATACATTGTATAACATTTTCAAGTATTCCAGACATAATCACATGATGATCCCTTCAACATGACCATGAGGTAAGTAAGTATTATTGCATTATTCTGCCATAGTGCAGAATTGAGCTGGGCAGTTTGGAAGCAAGAGAAGCTGAGAAATTCAGAGACTGAGAGGTCTGAATACAATTGTTAGTCTTGATTAGAGTACATCTACATGAATCAATTGGATTTTCCTACCTGTTCACACTCTTTGGCCTGAATCCTATTGGTTTCAACTGGAAGAGAACAGATTGCTGAATTCAGGCCCATTTAGACCAAAGAAGTTCAGGCCCAAGAACAGTCCCAGTGGTGTCACTAGGGGGCTGTAGAGGGTATGGGTTGCACCAGGTGACATCATCAGAGGGGATGACCTCATTCATGATGGGTGAAACAGGCGAGAAAGCCAAGTGAAGCTGAAGAGCCCTCCTTGCCCCTTAGGATCGCTGAAAGCTTGCATGCATTTCTTTACAGTGATGCAACTTACTCTTGCTCCCTCCCTTTCATGTGCTCAGATTGGTTCCTCCCAAATTCTGGATCTACATTGCCATATATGGTCGGTGTAGACCCATATAATGCAGTTTAACTGCATTGAAGTGCATTATATATGTCTACACTGAGCACATAAAGCAGTTCCAAACTGCATGTGACAATGTCAACACAGCCTTTCCCATACATTTACAGTTTCCCCGCTTCCTCCTCCAATATCCCTTTCTTTTCTTTTAATTGCAGATATAAATAACCTTTCTCCTCAGTTTCACTTTCCAGCTTTTTCTCCATCCATACTCCCGATTTCTCCTGCAACAAGTGCAACTAAGACTTTGACTCCAACAACAGCCACTTATGTTTTTCCCCCACTATATGCCAAAGTACATGGTATATGTGATGTGCTTTGATTTGTGAAGATAAATATCAGCTGAATTTGCAATTCTGATTGCTGAGAGACACATTTCCTGCTGCTGAATGGTTTAACCATACATTTTGAATTTCTGGATGTTGGGAATCATCCTGACTACTCAGGTCTAGATGTAGTTAGATAGATGATAGAGTTAGATTTAGGGAATCCTTTCCCTGTTTCCAAAGCATGCCTAAACAGGCTTTACTGTTTTTCACTCTATCCTGTTTACGTCACATCCCTTACTTTGAAGTTAGCAGAAATGTGAATCTCCAGGGACACTAACTTCTCATTGGTCAGAATGTCTTTTATGGCCCCAATAAACTGGACCATGAGGTTGGAACCATTTTGGTTCTATCTTCTCCCTTTGTTCTTCAAGCTAACAACACATCCTGCCATCTCTCCTGGCAAGATGTAACTATTTAGATGTTTGTTATTTTTCCTTTCTTATTTTTCCTTAGAAACCAGTCTAGAGTTGTCAAGGACAGAACGCCACAAGATTCAAAGTAACAGAGTTTATTAGATTACAGAACTCAAAAATGCCCGTAAAACACAAGGGCCAGGCAATTTTTGCCTTTAGGAGCAAAAAGGGGCAAAAGTAAATGTTCAAAAGATAAACCGGATTAAACCGGAGTTTAATCCGGGTAAAAACAAACTGCTTTCTTCAGCCTGGGTATAAACAAAACGAAAGCCAAGGAACAAAAGATACAAAGAATGTAACTAATTGGCAGCAGATTCCTCTCTGCTGCCAACACTGTGTTTAGAGTAACTTGCGTCGCTCCCACACACACAGCAGACAGGATTCCAACACGAACAAATCAGCCAGGGATTTTAGCAGTAGAGTAGACCAGTTCCGTTCCGTAGATCAAAGCCAGAAGCAGACGTTTGTAGTTTTTCCAAGTCCAAGAAGGGGGGAAGACAAGCCGTGGTCAGTTCAGTCCGAGTTCTCAAAGCAGGAGATGGCGTCCGTCAAGAAGACGACGGAAGGTCAAGCTAATAAGAGTAAGCACAGGTTTGCACAAACAAATGCCCACACAATCCCTCCCGCCGTCTGACCCTGGATTCCAATCAACTTACGTCTCAGCACAGGAAAGCACACAAGTCTTCAGGGAAGCGTCCCACACACACACACGAATCCCAAGCGTTTGCCCAGATTACCTTGCCCGACGCAATTTGCAATTGCTCCCAAGCCCCATTTTATGCCAGTTACAAATCTTCATCACTGTCAGCTGCCCTCCTTAACCCGGGCGTTTCCTCATCACTTTCCTCGTCAGAGCTGGAACACCTCTGACTACGCCCAACAGCATCTCCAGCTGTGGATCCCGTCCCATCCCTCCAGCTACGCCATGGGTCTAATCCTGAAGGTCCCCATTCATCTTCTGCCCCATCATGGCCAGTGGCCCCCAATTCCTCCCTTACCCGAGTCCAATCCATCTCATCCTCCTCTGAGCTAACCAGCCCTTCCTCCATTCTCTCCGTGAACCCTTCGAAAGACTCTTCGTCAGAGGGTGCTGCAAATATGTCTCGCAGTCTTTTTCTCTCTCGCTCCTCGAGAGTATCCGACTCTCGAGGAGTCTTACGCCCACGCCTATCAGAAACAGAGCCACGAGGCTCAATCATAACACTATCCCCTCTCACAAAGGCCTCCTCCCCCGATGGCGGAGAAGTGGCAGTGATACCCTCCGCTATAGCACCACGACGACTAGAGGTATCAAGTTTCAACAGCGAACGATGAAAGACTGGATGGACCTTTAAACTAGACGGTAAACGTAAACGAAACGCAACAGAAGAAATCTTTTTAACGATAGGAAAGGGACCCAAATACCGAGGCGCAAACTTTCCCCCAGCCTGTTTAATATGTTTGGAAGATAACCACACCAAATCCCCTTCTTCCAACTCCTCCCCTGCCTGCCTGTGGCGGTCAGCCTGAGTCTTCTGCGTTGCCTTAGCTTCCAACAGTAAGCGACGGGCAACATCATGCAATGCAGCCATTTCCGTAGAGCGGTACACAGGGTCCGAAGAGACCACATTGGTCGACGGCGCCACACCTCCCCGTGGGTGAAAGCCATAAGTAAGCTCAAACGGCGTATGCTGACTAGACGTGTGTACCGCATTGTTGTAAGCAAACTCCGCCACCGGTAGCCACTTCACCCAAGCAGTGGGTTGATCTAAACAAAAACAACGCAAATACTGCTCTAAGAGCCCATTAACCCGTTCCGACTGTCCATCCGTTTGCGGATGGAAGGCGGACGACACGTTTAACTTAGTCCCCAAGCACTCATGGAAGTGTTTCCAAAAGCGTGACACAAATTGCGGAGCCCTATCGGAAATAATCACCTCGGGTGCTCCGTGCAAACGATAGATGTGCTTAGTAAATAGTAAGGCCAACGTAGGGGCCGCCGGAATGGTTGAACAAGGAATAAAATGAGCCAGTTTACTAAATAAATCCACCACCACCCAAATACAAGTATAACCCCCAGACTTAGGCAAATCTGAAATAAAATCCATGGAAATGATTTGCCATGGCCTCTCCGGAACAGGTAGAGACGACAACAACCCTCTAGGGCGCCCAACAGGCGTCTTACTCTGCTGGCAAACGGCGCAGCTGTCACAAAAGCGCAGAATGTCTTGCCGCATCTTTGGCCACCAGTAGCTCCTGGTGATAAGCTGTACGGTCTTGAACCTGCCAAAGTGCCCAGCCATGGGTTCGTCATGGTGGGCTCTAATCACCTCCAACCTGAGGGCCCCCACTGGTACGTAAACCTGCCCCCTACGCACCAATACCCCGTCTTGATCTTGGAGATGCGGCAGTATGGTACGGTTACCTGCTGAGAGCAGCATCAGTTGCTCCTGTGTCCACACATCATCTTTCTGAGCCTCAAGGATCTGGTCATGTAACCCGAGCTCATTATCTACAACACACAGCGAGGCAGTAGGCAAGATGGTCTGACATACAACCTGCTCATTGGTCTTAAATTCTGGCTTGCGGGATAAAGCATCGGCCCGCAAGTTTGCCTTCCCCTCCACGAACTGCACCTTGAAGTTAAACCTGGAGAAAAACAAAGCCCAGCGGATTTGACGCTGGTTTAACTTCTTTGCTGTTTGCAAGTGCTCTAAGTTCTTATGATCAGACCTGACCACGATCTGGTGCCGTGCCCCTTCAAGCCAGTGCCGCCACACCTCAAACGCCACCTTAATCGCCAACAACTCCTTCTCCCATATGGTATAGTTCTGCTCGAAGGGTGTTAGTTGCCGCGAGTAAAATCCACAGGGACGCAAGGTCCCTGAGGAATCTTTCTGAGACAATACAGCCCCCAACGCGTAGCTAGAAGCGTCCGCTTCTACCACGAACGGTTTGTCAACATCAGGATGGGTTAGTATGTTGTCCGATTGAAAACTAGACTTAAGTTGTAGGAATGCCTCGTGAGCTTCCCGCCCCCACACAAATGGCTGTTTCTTGCGCAGAAGCTGCGTCAAAGGTACCGTGAGCTTTGCAAAATTCGGAATAAACTCCCGGTAGTAATTAGCGAAACCTAAGAACCTTTGTACATCCTTCTTAGTCCTCAGCTCCTGCCATGAGTTGACAGCGTCAACCTTATGTGGGTCCATTTTAAGTTCCCTACCTGACACTACATGACCTAGGAACTCCACTTCAGGCACATGAAAGACGCACTTGGAAGCCTTGGCGAAAAGCCCATTAGCCCGCAGTCGGTGCAGAACCTGCTTGACATGTTGACGATGTTCTTTCTCGTCCTTAGAAAAAATCAAGATATCATCCAAATAAATCACTAAAAATTGGTCAATTAGGTCTCTGAACACATCGTTCATGAACCTCTGGAAGACCGCAGGAGCATTACAAAGCCCAAAAGGCATGACTCGGAACTCGTGGCATCCGAAACACGTGTTAAATGCCGTCTTCCATTCATCCCCTTCCCGTATACGGATTAAGTTATAGGCCCCCCGCAGGTCAAGCTTGGTAAAGACCTTAGCCCCTTGCACCCTTGATAACAGTTCCGAGATTAAAGGGAGCGGGTACCTATCCCGAATGGTGTATTTGTTTAGGATCCGATAGTCGCAGACCAGCCTAAGTTCCCCAGTCTTTTTGGCTACAAAGAATACTGGTGCCGCAGTTGGAGAACTAGAGGGGCGAATAAACCCCTTGGCTAAATTTTCATCTAGAAACTCCCGCAAAGCTTGCCTTTCCGGTACAGTCAAGGCATACAGCCTCCCTGCTGGCAGTTTCGCACCTTCTGCCAACTTGATGGCGCAATCATATGGCCTGTGCGGTGGTAATTTGTCCGCTTCTCTTTTACAAAATACATCAGAGAACTCCCCATACTCAGCAGGCACTCCCTCCATATCAGAATGAGTAACATTTAAAGTGCAACAATCCTGCCTCTTTAAGATCACTTTACGTGTTGCCCAATCTACTTGTGGGTTTACTACAGCTAGCCAATCCATCCCCAGGATCACATCATATCTAGGCAAGCTCGTAATATCCCACACAAACGTTCCCGTTACTCCCTGCACCTCCCACATTACTGCTGAGGTTTCCTGGTTAACCACCCCAGTCTCCAGCAGTCTCCCATCTGCTCCTTCCACCCACACGTCGCATGCCTTGCGCACTCTAGGAATGCCATGCTTCTTAGCAAACTCAATATCTATATAGGAGACCGTGGCTCCTGAGTCCAGCAGTGCCAAAGTAGAAACAAGTTCCCTTCCCCCAACAGATAATGTAATGGGTACGAAAACATGCTTCCTCCCCTCAGTTGACTGCTTGAGGAGCCCTAGTGCGTTGGACTCACGTCGCACTAGGGCTGGCCTTTTCCCGAAAGCTGGGAAGGTTTCACATTACAACTTTTGGCAAAATGCCCAGCATTCCCACAGTACAAACACAAGCCCAGCTGCCTCCTACGGCTCTTTTCCTCTGTAGACAGCTTTTTAAAGACCCCAAGCTCCATGGGCTCTTCCCCCATCACCACAGGTGCCCTGGTTACATGCATGGGTGGCGCACACATTGCTTTTGAATGTTTACGAGCCTCGAACCTTGCGTCTAAACGCAGCACCTTAGCTACTAAGGCGTCCCAGCTTTCAGCCGGCTCCAAGCGTGCTAATTCATCCTGGAGCATATCACTTAACCCGGCAGTAAATAAAAGCATGAATGCATTTTCCCCCCAATCCAGCTGGTGGCGATACAGGTTAAACTTATTTAAGTAATCCAAAACAGTCCCCTTTCCCTGTTTCAACCGATACAGAGCCCACCCAGCGTTCTCCGTGCGGAGAGGATCCCCAAAAGTATCAGTTAACAACTTTTTGAAATTATTCAAATTGTCCTTGACTGGGTCATTTCCCAAAATTAAATTAGTGGCCCATTGTCCTGCGGGACCGGTCAACAAACTCAAAATAAAGGCCACCTTGCTAGTGTCTGTAGGATAAGCATGAACACTGAGCTGAGAAAAATAAAGCTCCACTTGTGCCAAAAAGGTTGGCAACTTGCACCTGGTTCCGTCAAAGCGTTCAGGAGTCAAAACATGTCCTTTCACGGCATGAGCTGTTTGGCTAACGGTCACAGCCGTTTGCAATTGGTCTAATTTGGCCCTTAACTCATCCATCGTCTTCCTGACGGGTTTATTGCTGCAATAAACCTTTTATGGGCGTCGGGCAATCTGTCAAGGACAGAACGCCACAAGATTCAAAGTAACAGAGTTTATTAGATTACAGAACTCAAAAATGCCCGTAAAACACAAGGGCCAGGCAATTTTTGCCTTTAGGAGCAAAAAGGGGCAAAAGTAAATGTTCAAAAGATAAACCGGATTAAACCGGAGTTTAATCCGGGTAAAAACAAACTGCTTTCTTCAGCCTGGGTATAAACAAAACGAAAGCCAAGGAACAAAAGATACAAAGAATGTAACTAATTGGCAGCAGATTCCTCTCTGCTGCCAACACTGTGTTTAGAGTAACTTGCGTCGCTCCCACACACACAGCAGACAGGATTCCAACACGAACAAATCAGCCAGGGATTTTAGCAGTAGAGTAGACCAGTTCCGTTCCGTAGATCAAAGCCAGAAGCAGACGTTTGTAGTTTTTCCAAGTCCAAGAAGGGGGGAAGACAAGCCGTGGTCAGTTCAGTCCGAGTTCTCAAAGCAGGAGATGGCGTCCGTCAAGAAGACGACGGAAGGTCAAGCTAATAAGAGTAAGCACAGGTTTGCACAAACAAATGCCCACACAATCCCTCCCGCCGTCTGACCCTGGATTCCAATCAACTTACGTCTCAGCACAGGAAAGCACACAAGTCTTCAGGGAAGCGTCCCACACACACACACGAATCCCAAGCGTTTGCCCAGATTACCTTGCCCGACGCAATTTGCAATTGCTCCCAAGCCCCATTTTATGCCAGTTACAAATCTTCATCACTGTCAGCTGCCCTCCTTAACCCGGGCGTTTCCTCATCACTTTCCTCGTCAGAGCTGGAACACCTCTGACTACGCCCAACAGCATCTCCAGCTGTGGATCCCGTCCCATCCCTCCAGCTACGCCATGGGTCTAATCCTGAAGGTCCCCATTCATCTTCTGCCCCATCATGGCCAGTGGCCCCCAATTCCTCCCTTACCCGAGTCCAATCCATCTCATCCTCCTCTGAGCTAACCAGCCCTTCCTCCATTCTCTCCGTGAACCCTTCGAAAGACTCTTCGTCAGAGGGTGCTGCAAATATGTCTCGCAGTCTTTTTCTCTCTCGCTCCTCGAGAGTATCCGACTCTCGAGGAGTCTTACGCCCACGCCTATCAGAAACAGAGCCACGAGGCTCAATCATAACAAGAGTAGACTAGACAGCTCCCAAGCCTTTCTTATCTACAATGGAGTTCGTTTTATCTGAATAAAAACTTTTTGAACTTTTATTGAGACTCTGCAGTCCATTGCAATCCTAAATGGTCAAAGGCTTCTCTTTGCTCACCCCGCGTAAGTAACTGTTGCATTTGAAAGCTTTTGCTTTTGCCACTCTGCCGTTTTTTGGTGGAATCTCCCCCAGAGAGGGTTAAATTGAGTCTAACCACTCAGAGATTACCACAAGATCTCTGTGTGCGCACACACATATAAGTATGCATGCACATATACATGTGTGTGTGTGTGTGTGTGTACACACATACACACACATACACAATCTTTGGTTGCAGAAGGATGATGATATGGATTCTTGAAAGTTCTATTATTTTAGGTACAATACAGTCTGTTATAGGAGGAGGTCTAGAGGAGTGACACCATGAGCACTTGGTGACACCAACTCCAGTGATGTCTCTGAACAGTCCTAAAGTAAATTCCTAGAGGTCTTTAACTGCCCTTTTCAAATTCCTCCCCATTCTGAGGATCCCTCTATTTATTCTGCTGATCATAAACACAGTTGAAAGAGAGCGTTTTTGATCAGAGATAAGTAGTAATCACAAATCTTCCTTGCATATAACTCACTTTGCCAGTTGGAATATTATTATAATACTATCATAGGAGTATTATTATGATATTATTAATTTAAATATAGTTATAGTATTTGAATGTTCTCCACCCTACATTATCATGTAATCATTGATATAGTTTATTAATATAAAGATTGTGAATAACATCTTGTCCGTGATTATTATGAACTCTGGAATTATGACATCCACATTTATCCAAATTTTCTTTCTTTTTTTTGTAATTTCAACATTGCAATGACTGAAAGTGCTGCCCCCCCCCCCCACACACACACAACCTACCTTTTGAGACATGAAGCCTTTCAATATATAGGAATTTCCAAGTTTATGGAGAGTATACTCAGTCCTCTGCCAGTAGTGGATAATGATACAACAGACAAAACCCAACTAAAGGAATTTGCCATCCTTCTCTGTCATCCCCTCTTGCAAAATGTTCCACTATGTGCCTACATGTTATTACTTTCCAAAGCTGGTATTAAATACAAGTATTAAAGCATAACTGGGGAAAGAGTGCTGAAATTATTTATTGGAAGTCATTATAAAACTCATTGTCTCAATTTGTTTTAATTTTCCCCCTTCCCCACTGTGCTCTTAGGTAAGCAAAATTCCCAAACTGCTCTAAAACATGAAAAATTCCATTATCTGGCACGGCGTTTGTTCTCTTATTTTTCTTTCTCAATAATGAATTCAAATGAAATATGCATTATCCAAATTGGTAGCTGCTATCAGAATTGAAAACAAACACTTTCACCTTTAATCATCATGCTATATTACCCCTGTACAGTTCCTACTCATCATTTCTGAGAGTTTCCTCTTCTATTGAGATATCTAAGAAAACATCCACAGCCACAGAGTGGAGGTGAGGATCTTCCATGCCAGAAGAACAGGAAAACCCCTCTTGTTTAAGCCAAACTGTAAAGGAACTAGCCAAGGTGCTGAACCAATTTGGGGGACTGGTTTCAGTACCTTGTTTAACTCCTTTTAAAACAGACTCACCCCCCAAAGTTGATTCATCACCCCACTGACATGGAAACCATCAGAGTTTTCTGAAGGTTTTACAATATCTCCACTCTGCCTTTCAACTCCAACAACTGTATTGCCTGGATCATCATACCAAGAACATAAAAGTGTTTATATAACAAGATCTGAATGATGGGAAATGGGAGCAACCCAGCCAGTTACAATAGTACAGCATACAAAACTCTCCACATACTTGGAGTAAATGCACTCATGATAAAGTAGCATTAATGGAGTGAATGTAACATGTAGCTCAGCTATCCAGCATTGTGAAGAAGACCATTTTTTTTCTACTCTATATCAGATACCCTTTTTATTTGCTGGGTCTAGTCCAAGTTAGTTCTCTCAAATGATAAGTCATCAGTGCAACACCAAGCGAAGGGATGCTTGGTTTTATTTTTACCTTTGATAAGGTTGTAAAGCCCAGAAATGCTTCATCAACATTTCCTCAACTGAAGACACCCTATACAAAGGAGTGTCGTCACCTCCTTCTGATAAAAGAATCCAAATTTAGACATACTTGATTGCTGTGTTCAGGAATTTGATGAAAGGAGCTGAGCACAGCAAAGAAATGTGTTGCAGGCAAAAAATAAGGGACATAAACAATGAGAGTTTGTATTGGCCTCTCTGTCTGCTGTAACTTAGAACTTTAATAGCATCAATTTATCTAAAAGCAGCAGTTTCCTTAAAGTTTACCACAGATATACTGCCACTGCCTGGCTTTAAAATCACAATGACTGACTCCTTGAAAAGAACAATACATGTTGAGATAGTTGAATATCTGGGAAGGGAAAGGGGGGGAGAGGAAAGAAGGAAGGTTTCTAAAACCAACAAAAACATTACATCTATTTTTATGGATTTCTTTGTTCACAATGGTTGCTTTCTTTCAGCAATTTTTACATGGCATGCATGATTCTTTTTCTGACCAGTTTAGTTTTGCAACAACCACTTGAGCCAGGTTCTAATGTGAAAGTTTTTGAGTGGTCCAGGTTGCCCAGTGAAGTTTATGCAGTGATAACAATTCCATCCCATTAAGTGTTTGGAGGATAGGATATAGCATTCAGAAACTGGAATCCTGGGATTGGTGGCTTGGTGAGGCACTAGCACTTTTGAACAGAGAAGGCTAAAGGCTTTGTAATAGCACTGAGTCATGGCAATTAAAGCAGTTTAAAAATGTAAAGCACTCAGCTGGAGACCGAAAGGTCCCAGGTTCAAACCCCGGGAACGGCGGGAGCGGTCGCTGTTAGCTCCAGCTCCTGCCAACCTAGCAGTTTGAAAACATCCCAATGTGAGTAGATCAATAGATAGCGCTCTGGCGGGAAGGTAATGGAGCTCCATGCAGTCATGCCGGCGACATGACCTTGGAGGTGTCTATGGACAACGTCGGCTCTTTGGCTTAGAAATGGAGATGAGCACCAACCCCCAGAGTCAGACATGAACTGGACTTAACATCAGGGGAAACCTTTACCTTTACTTTAGATGCACCTTCGGTATTTTTTAATATACAGGTGTTTTTTTATGGCTCAAATTTGAAATCTTTGCAACCACAAACTGTCCATGAATGAAATACTTCCTGCTTGAAATGGTGGGACATAGGGTTTCAAAAGATTCCCTCTAGATGTCTCTCCCACCAGTGCACAAACAACCTTCAGACATTCACAAGACTGCAACCCTGCAACATAAGATCTGTTGAGATATTCTCCATTTGCAGGGATATTTTTGAGATTTATTTCTGTCTCACAATAGTTTGTAAAACTTGACAATTTGTTAACTCATGAAACCACTTGTACCTTTTTGTGTAATTGTAACATCTTGGCATCATTGCTTTCAAATTGGGTCCATCATTTTGAAACATTCACTATAACTGTTTACCTCTGCATCCAGAAGTTGCCCTGGCACATTTTCCTTTGCATCATGAGCAGGCACAGTGGCAGATCTCTCACAAAACATTAATATTTAATGGAAGTTGGTACAGCATGTCCTCTGAGAAACACCCTACACAACCATGATTTAAGATTTTGGCCCGTGAGTGCAATATTAACTTTCAGGGGTGCTTTGGTTATGCATTTCTGCACGGCAGTGGGATGGAGTAGATGGCCCTTGTAGTCCCTTCAAACTCTTAGGATTCTATGTTTCTGTGATTCTACCTCTATACAGTGAGCTCTATCCAGGGAGCTCTGTCAGCTTAGCACAGCAACCCCTTTGCATCTCTATTAAATTAACTCAGCATGGATCACAGACTCCAAAATGTCAACCTCTCAAACTCAGGCAGGCATTTAAAATGGTGCTGTATTGACAAAACTGGGAATACAAGGCTGCCTATTGACCGTGGCAGTTGGAATATAATCATACTTCAATCAAGAAGGGAGACTTTATGGCAGATTCTTATTATCCAGTCAAAAAATGTTTTGAATAAGAATGTATTATTAGAAAGAAAGGGGGATTAATAAGTGATAAACAGTGCACCGCAAACACTCGGTTGTGCTTCATTCTTATGAAGAGAGTCATTTTAGATGGAAAATCATCTTTAGGCCATGCTTCATGCCAGGCCTCCCATGACTGATTGATTTCCTTTGTTTTCCCTTGCTAAGTAATACAGGATGAATTATGGATGAAAAATACACATTGAAATGCCGACCTGTGACTTCATTGCATCCCCTTCAGAGCTGCACAAAAGGGAACTGACCATGATAAGGAGTTTGTCCTGTCCGCTTTCACATGGATGAAAAAAAAAAAGTTATATGTTGAGGATCCCTCATCTAAAATATTCCAGAAATTGTCTACAGAGCTGCACCTCAGCTTTCTGAAAGTTCAGTGTGAACAAATGTATGAAACAATATTGTATAAAATTGCCTACAGGCTATGTGTCTGAGGTGTATATGACACACAAATGAATTTTGTGTTTAGATATGGGTCCCATCTCTAAAGCCCCTTCCACAAAGCTGAATAAAATCCCACATTTTCTGCTTTGAACTGGGATATATGGCAGTGTGGACTCAGATAGCCCAGTTCAAAGCAGATATTGTGGGATTTTCTGCCTTGATATTCTCAGGTTATAGGGCTGTGAGCAGGGACTAGGAGATATCTCAATGTGTATGCATAGCACATACAGATATTCCAACATCCATAGGGAAAAAACAAAATCCCAAACACTTTTATTCCCAAAAGGTATATTCAACTTCTACAAGGATTCTAAAAATTCAGATCAGAGTACTATTCAAGTGGGGTAAAGGAGGTCTAGCTCTCCTTTATAAATCCCTATAATCTCAGAAGTGAACATAAGATTTTGCCCAATGTGGAAAAATCTTGCTAAGTTCAAGGTAACAAAGAAGGAGTTATGTGGTAGCATTGCACATGGTTGCCTATTGGCAATGCACCACTGCAATTATCTAATGTGGCAACATTGCAAAACTGTGCCATAATTCCATAAATTTAAATTTATGCTCCACAGGATTTTGGCTATTGCTATCCTTGCTCTGCTTTTCTGAGTAGGCTTCTACCCAGATCTCACAGGAACACTCTATCATCAGATATGGCATAGAAAAGCAATTTTTGCAGTGTCTTCTCCCTCCATCTCTACCTTCTTCCCCAAAACTACGAAGCACAGAAAGAATGAAGAACACAGTGGGTTCTTTCTTCCATTTTCTGTCTTTCTTTTGCACACAAAATGTCATGATGTTTCACATCTGGCTGCGTTAGTCACATCATCATTTCTCAGGCGGCCTGCTCTGTTTGACACAACATAATATGACACGTCTGAAATAATATGTCAGAATAGGAAACTAAGAAATGTGGAACTTTTTGACCTTGGCACTGCAGCTTTTCTCTGGGGATTTTCAAGCCAAGCATATCTTTTCTGCGGCTGTTTCCTCTCCTTAGCTTCCCGAATGGAAATTGGTTTGATTATATGAAAGTTAATTCCTCTACCATGCTCCAAGATTGAATTAAGCCAGGCAAGAGTCTTAGAAAACACTGCTTACAGCAAGGAACAAGCCCCATGTTTTATTTCAATTGTTGTGCAATCCAAACACAATCAAAACAAAATGCTGCCTGAAATGCTGATTGTTTTCATCTCAAGACAAAATACATCTGATTTAGCAGTTAACTAAACTTGCTGGTTCTGGTCTCAAACCTGACTTGGGCTGAGAGCTGCATAGCCCTAAACTGATGCTTCAGAAGCATGGCTTAGAAGTTTGTTGATATCTTACCAATAACTGCCCCCACAGATATTTTTCCCATATAGAACAACTATATTTAGTGCTAGATTTGCAGAAGCACAATTGCATATGTATTGCCATTATATTTGTGGATGTGTATGTTTGGCTGTGCATTCAGTTTTGCAATGACAACATTCAATGATTTGACCATGGTGGTCCATGCCTTAGTTACCTCTAGACTGGAGTATTGCAATGCGCTCTACATGGGGCTGCCTTTGAAGATGGCTCGGAAATTGCAACTAGTACAGCGCTCGGCAGCCAGGTTTCTAACTGGATCAAATTACAGGGCGCGTTACACTCCCCCGTTTAAGGAGCTCAATTGGCTGCCGTTTATTTTCCGAGCCCAATTTAAGGTGCAGGTTATTACCTACAAAGCCCTAAACGGTTTGGGACCCACCTACCTTCGTGACCGCATCTCCCCCTATGAACCTGCATGTTCTCTTCGCTCATCAGGGGAAGCCCTCCTCTCGATCCCACCACCCTCGCAGTCGCGGTTGGTGGGGACTAGGGAGAGGGCCTTCTCCGTGGTGGCCCCTCGTCTCTGGAACTTGCTCCCCAAGGATATCAGGCAGGCCCCTACCCTCCTCACCTTCCAGAAGAGCCTGAAAACTTGGCTCTTCCAACAGGCCTTTGGGGACTGATTTCCACAGTAGGATTAATCATTGCCATCTAGGAATAGTCCCTTCTATACGCCTTCCCCGGCACGTTAATGGGAATGATTGCCTGGGCACCCCCCCCCCCCCCCCGTTGATACTGATATATTGCACTTTTGGAACAGTATATTTTGGAGCCAACCCTAGATTTTATCATTATATTTATATGTGATTTTATGACCAGTTTTATTGTTGTTGATTCATTTGTTTTATTGCTTTGTTTTTATATTGTTGATGTTCGGGCTAAGCCGCTCCGAGTCCCTTCGGGGAGATGGGGTGGGGTATAAAAATAAAATGATTATTATTATTATAATGATGTGGTCTATTACACAATGGCCATGAATCTTCATAGAGATAGCATTCTGCTTCTAGACGTGGGTTCTTCTTCGGTGCTGTCAATTGACCTGTCTACATAAATTAAAAAAAATGTGAACACACCTCAGATCCAGAAGTGACTTTCTGTGTTATACATGGCAACTTCTAATGAGTATCCCAGCTCCATTTTTGGCCTGATCTATTGTCCAGAGGGACACTGCTTGATTTTGGCCCAGCACTCTGATCTGTTAAGGTCACTTTGGAGTCAGATCTTTTTTTTCCTCTGGGCATTAGCTATCCTCCTAAATTTGATGTCATCTACACATTTTATAAACTTGTATTCTATTCCATCATCCAAGTTATTGATAAGGATGTTGACTAGCACTGACTTCTGGACAGAAGTCTGTGGCATCCTACTAGACACTTCTCCCCAGGAAGAAGAGAAACCATTGGACAGAAGCACCCTTTGAGTTCAGCCAGTCAACCAATTCCCAATCCACCTGACAGTAGCATTGTTTAGCCCTCATGTGTGTTTAACTATCTCAGAGCTAGCACCCCACCTCTACCACAGCTATGTGAGGCTGCTTATGGTTATAATACTGTTGTTGCATTGTTGTTGATGCCATCATCATCCTACCTTTAGTTTGGGACTCAAGGTGGCTTACCACAGTTAAAAGCAACATATCAATTATAAAGCCATTAAATCATAAAGTAAAAACCAGTTAAAACACAAGCCAACAAAAAGCAGCAGCTGCAGAATATTATGCAAGTCTGGTTCCCCCCAAATATAAATTATCAATGCCCTGCAAGAATTTCTTTTTTATCTGCTTGCAAAAAGATAGCAAATATTAGCTAGGATCTCTGGCAAGCGAGTTACAGAGATTGGGAGCAGATACCTTGTCTCCCATGTTACCATAAAATGTACCAAATCTCTCTTCACTGTGGATTAGATAAGCTGAGATCAATATGTGTTTCAATTGCTTAGAGGAAGCACCTCAACTTTGCCACAGGGAATATTTATGGTAGCATAGTGTGTCAACAGGATTCTGGGCTCAATATTTTATTCCTCCCTATAAAGAAGCAATTGTTTTTTTTTCCAGGAAAGGTATGGATTGGCATGCAAACTTTGGAAATTACAAAGTCCAGAATACCCCAACCAGAATAGCCAGCAAGTATGGCAATCTGATAAACTCTCTTTTCTAAACATTCAGCCATGAGGCAGCCATGTGTAGTGGTTATCGCAAAGCTTGGTGATAAGGCATTTTGGACAACAGTTCTTAGAATCCCCTTATTGAAATGGCTATTGATTTTAAGTACATGAAAAATAATGTCCAGTTCAAAAAAGGGGGTGGGGGTGAATATCGTGAAACTAGAGGGCTGAAGTAGGGATGTAGAGTCTTCCAGCATCAGTGTTTTTAAGAAGATATTGCTTCCACCTTGCAAATCCTAATGTAATCTTTCCTTAATGGCTTTTGATTCACTTTTCTTAATAGCAAGGTATCCCCTGGTTGCTAGGAGGCGAAGGAAGAGAGTGGAGCCAACCTGTCAGATTTAGTAACAGAGGTTAGCAGGCCTGCTATATGAAATTACACTGACATCCTCTTCTTCAATCAAGAAAAACAATGTCCTTTCCCATCCGTGCAATCATATTGATTCAACCCCCATTTCTTTTATGAGAAGCTGTCTCCTCTGTACAACAGCAGCTGGGAAAATTACTCATTGTGAGTAGCTACAGAGCTTAATCTTTTGGAATGGACCCAAATCATATAAAACAAATCAAGTTTATTCACCGACACCATTGAAGACTTTTGTAGCCTCTTGAGCCATGAGCTGATGCAATGTAAAGAAGGAAGAGCCTCTGGAAATACTTCTTGGAGCCTCACACCTGTGATCATAGTAAGAAGCCAGTCAATGAAAATAGTTTTGACTGGCTGTTCACCTAGCCTTTCTGCCTCAATCCATCCACTTTTGGAAATTCAAAATGCTTATAAAATTCTATAATTCATTTATGGATTCCAGACTTCAAAATTGCTCAGACTGGTGACTGCAACTAGGTGACAGAAATTTTGAGATTCCCACATTATTTAGAGGATTGGAACAATTTGTCCTGTGTATCTGTGGATGCTGAAATCATCTTGGGTGGTTATACTGCATAACCAGGCCTTAGAAATATTGTTGAAGGAGGTATCTAGTACCTTCTTTTACAACATATTTTCCCCCATCTGCATTTTCTCAAGTGGAGGAGGCCTATGCACTCAAGGAAAGCTCCCAGTTGAGATGCAATAGGCTAGATCATGCTAAAGATTCAGAAAAGTGTTCCATAAATTGCCAATAATTTGTCAATTACCTCCCTTATTGGTATACATACTGGTAAGCAGAGGAAAAACATAGTGTGATGCTTTACAAAATGATTCTTTGTTAGTTGCTTTTGCTGCACCAAAGTTTCTATTTGCTCTTCTGCATTTAGTAAAACACCACATTTCAAACCACTTCTGAACATTTGTGTTTTGGACTTCATGTCCTGTAAAAAAGTCTCATATAGAAATAAGTCCTGGTGTGTCCAGTGCCTTTTATTTGAAATATGATGCTAGCAGAGAATTCTATTGATACTACAAGTTTCATAATTTTGGAAGCTGTAATCCAACAAAGTAGCTTGTCTAAACAGTATCTTTATTGGAAAAGCCAATTGCAGAACATGGAAACCTTTGCCACTTTTAACCTTTCCTCAAAGGTGAGAAATTTCTGACTTAAGAGGTCCAGAACTCCACCCCATAGTGAGCTCCTAGGCTTCTAGGTAGTATGGTGGAGCTTTGTGTTAGATAAAGAGTTTTCTTTAATACATTCCTTCCCATTGCTCCTATGGCAATAACATCTCTATAAATATTTGAACAGTTCTTTTGTTGCTTTTCTGGGTCTTTGAAAAACGAATTACTTGCTGAAATGCTTTAAAAGCTAGGAGTCCATCAAACTAAGTAGGATTCATATCCTCAAGCATAAAAGTTTAGCAGTCTTGAACTTGAACAGAGGACAAAAACTGAGCTTTAGACAAAGGTCTGAATTCAAATACACTTGTAAGAAATGTGTTAAAAGGAGTGTTCGCATGTTACATTCAGCACAAATACAATCTGTGTATATCTGTATACATAATGCAGTGTACATATGTGAATAACATAACAGGTTTCTTCATCATATATAATATGTTCTGTGCAACCATGGGGCCAATACTCATTTTTGCATCCAAATAAAATATGTCCTCTTTAAAAAAAGGTCTAGGTCTTCTTGGTTGACTCTATGACAATTCCCAGCATTCATTTAAATTTTCTTTCCTACTACTATTTATTTATGTAGTTATTTAATAAGACTCTTTGCATTCAAAGTGGGAGACAAGGTGACTTACAGATCATCCATGGTTTCCTATTTCCACAGTAAGTTCAGGAATAGGTGCAGAACCTGTGATATATTAAATCTTTTTCATGAATAGACAACAGAATGAAGTCGCTGGAGGTCATAAATGAATGAGTTTTTCTTTGTAAACAATTCTTCATAAGAGTACCCACTGATATTCTAGTCTACACAGAAAAAGTCCTAATGTATTCAGTAGGTCTCAATTGAAATGTGACAGTTATAACAACAGTACCACAATACAATGCCTGATTTTGGGCTGCATCCTGCCATTCTCTGGACTGAAAGCTGGTATCGGATGAAGGCTGCAGTAAGGGAATTAACTGGAATTTTGTTCCCTGCTGTCTTCCCTTATTGGCACTTTTCATTCACTACCTGTGTTGCCTCATTTCTAGCTCCAGTCTTCCGATTTCTCACAACATTGTCACTTCTGAGGCACATAGTCCTCTTCAGAATTTTCCTATCACAGCCCTTCCTTTCCTTTCATTTTCTTCGAACAGTGGCCCCTTGATATCCACTAGGATTTGGTCCAAAGAATGCCCATGGATACTAAATTCTGTGGCTGCACAAGTTCTATACTATACAATGGCAAAAACAAAATTAAATGATAAAAAATATACAATGGCAAAATATATAAAATAGCAAAATCAAGATTGCATTCTGTTTTTGTTTTTTTTTAAACTAAGCAATGGATGATTGAATCCATGGACATGGAGGAGTATTTGAATTCTATTTTTAAAAAATCACCTGGACAGAGAGAAATCAAAACTAAAGACAAAAACATCAATGGGCATGTAAATGCATAAAATACTCTAATAAATAATTAGAAGGCAGATCCACACACATTACCCTGAAGGCACCAGGTCTCATATGACCACGGAAACGTTTCAGACTTCTTTAGCATTTGGATGAAAGAGTGCCAGAAATGCCTGGTACTGTAGACAATATTACTGAGGAAGAAACTGGCAAAACCACCTCTGAGTACGCCTTGCCTAAGGAAACCCTATGAAGTTTATGCCTTGAAGCAATGTTCACACATATTGCCCTAAAGGCACCAGCCTCTGTCTGATCATTGAAGCTAAGCAGGGCCAGCCTCAGTTAATACTTGGTTAGAAGACCACTAATTTATGTGGTAACCTATATTTCAGAGGAGGGTAATGGCAAAATGACCTCTGAATTGCCCTCGTTTTAGAAAACCCTATACAATTCATTGGGTTGCCATAAACCAACAGGGAACTTGAAGCACATACAGATATTCACTGTAGTTGAAACTATGCAATAGAAGTCTGATGGTAATGTTTGTCTTTTACTGAAGGTGGACATTTTGAGTCAATACAAAACATCCTTTAAACCAAGGAATTCTGAACGTTGACAGCATTGATAGTTAAAAGGTATTGATCTTTAATGATCCACCTTTGGGGAGCATGTTTCACTATTTTGCCATTTGCATTGGCTATACCTTCCTGGAATGTTGTCTAATCAATACATTGGCATTATTTATTGCAACAATTACCTACAGAAAAGTGATCAATTATTTCTTGGGTGACATTTACCTGCAAGAAGAACTCGATGAAACATCAACCTGTTTCCTGTTTGGCACAAGTAGCTGGATTGAAATGTGATAGAATAAAGATGGAAGACTGTTATTAGAGTGGATATAAGATTGAGAGGTTGAGTTTTACTACTGGAAGAGGGCACAAATTAATCTATGTTTGGGAGAGAAGTCTGACACATAAAAAGTAACCTCTTTTTTTAGAAAGAAAAGGTAGACATTGCATGATTTGCTATGAATTTGTGCACAGAAGATTAATCTCTGTCCATCTATCAACTAGACTGATGGTTCGCTGTTCCTTGCTCATTGTGACTCTTTTTTCATCCTTGTTTGGTACAAAGGGTTGTATCTGTAACATGCATTGTATAGCCTTTCCAAGGTTGCTCCAAGAAATATCAAAGAAGAATTTGCTATTTCTAAAATGGTGTCTAGGAAGTTTATGCCCGGGTTGCCAAATGGTAGTCACCAAACTCCAGTGGGATGATGAAAAGGAATGCTTTGAGTGGGCAAGGCAAGTGCTGATAAAACAAATCCAGACGTTTCAGTTATAATTTCTTATCCATGGCTGTTGAATTGACTATTTCTCAGGTCAGCTTCAATAAAGTTACTATAATGTATGTACCATCAAGAGGGTTATTTACTTATGGTAGTCCCA
The DNA here is from genome assembly GCF_035594765.1 of Anolis carolinensis. NCBI lineage: Eukaryota > Metazoa > Chordata > Lepidosauria > Squamata > Anolidae > Anolis > Anolis carolinensis. Next base: position 315,449,647 of record NC_085842.1, read on the forward strand.
ATATTTCATAGTTTTCTTAGGCAAGAACCTGGTTTCACACAACAAATGGCAAAGCAGGGACTGTATGCTTTTGATGGCTTTCATAGTTAGAGGCCAGAGGATGTTCCTTGGTGGTGCATAGTGTCATAATACTGCATGCAATGGGAGCAAAGCCAGAGGCTATTCACTGTATGGCCTCCATATTCACTCAACCCATCCCTCTGTTTGTATCTTCAAATGGGTTTTTGACTTATGGTGATCCCACTAGTGTCATAGGGCTTTCTTAGGCCAGAAATACTCTGAGATCCTCTGAATGCAGCCTACAACACCCACTTTAAATCTCTCTTTCAAGAACAAAATGTGGTCAATTGCTGAGATCAGATAGGACCTCATACCTTCAGGATATGTAGATAAGCTTTAGTAGACCTGTCTAGATGTTAGGCAGTCAAAACATTGTATATATTTACCAAGTTACTGGATACTGGAAGTAAGCATGTAGTTGAGTCTGGTTTCTAAAGATCTGTTGGTTAAAGCTCAATGATAGAACACAACTTAGAAAATATTTGAGTTGTGTATGCAATCCTGGTAAACTAAAATATAGGCAGTAATTCAATGATAAGCCTATACGTCTAGTTGTAGAACAGGAAAAATTCAACACAAGAAGTTACAGTGACAATCTTCCAGGCTCAAGAAGGACATGATGAGGGCTCCAGCTCTATCAGATCACTATGCAACACTTACAGTTAGGCTTCAACTGTTGCCAACTGAATTCAAATGCCCTATTTGTTATTACTAGAGTCACAAATTCTTGATTTTCCCACTTCCCGACAGATGTCAAAGAAAAGGCAACAGTATTTCTTCCTGTAGTGTCAAAACAAACAGGATTTTCTCTTTCTCTAAGGACAGAAAACACATTGTAACATTTTAAGATTGCACATTTTCAATACATTTGGACAGTTTTAATCAGAACTACAAAACTTTTTGAAGAACAACTGCACAGCTGTCGGTTATCATTCAGCCATGACTGTTATTTTTTTCTGAAACATTTGGAGACAGGGGGACAAAACAGCACAGGAATGAATAGATGAGATGCCAGGAATTAATACATAAAGCTGTATTGCATATTGGAGTTTTGGAGCAAATTTTCCAGATTTCTATGATAGAAGGGGACAAAGTATCCAACAAAAATCATGATCATTCATTTGCCTGTTGTTGTTTTTGGATGCCTTCAAGTAGTTTCTAATTTAAGTTGACCCCTATATACCTGTGTGTTTGGATTTTGTGGCATAAACTTTCTAGGATATACTACGCTTAGGCAGAAAAATGAAATGCACAGATACAGGATGGGTGATGCCTGGCTTGACAATAGAACATGTGAAAGAGATCTTGAAGTCTAATTATGTTATCACACCAAAGCTTTAAAGAGTGCAGCCCCACATTTCTGCCACCTGCAGAATTCTGGGAAATGTGGTTTGGGAAAGTGCAGACCTTTGCAGCTGAGAATTCAAAAGACCCTGCTCTAAATTATATTTCCCATCGTGAATGCATCCATTCACCATTAAGCAAACAAGTGAATAGACCTCGACTCTTGGGGACTAACCACAAAATATGATGTGCAATCTCAATTTTTATCCTTATATATATGTGTGTGTGTGTGTGTGACCGGGCACAGCTAGTGTGTGTGTGTGTGTGTATACACACACACACACACACAAGCTGTGCCCGGTAAAGGTTTTCTCCTGACATTAAGTCCAGTTGTGTCCGACTGCACACTGAAGTGGATTATATGGCAGTATGGAGTCAAGATAATCCAGTTCAAAGCAGATAATATAAGATTATAAATGGGTTATATAGCTGTGTGGAAGGGCCTTGAGTCTACACTGCCATATAATCCAGTGCAAATTAGATAATCTGTGGAAGAAGCCTAAGTGAGGCCTAAGTCTGCCTGTCCCCTAACTGAACCCTGGCTGTCCCTTGGCTGAGTTGGTTGCTAGGAGACCAAGTGGGCAGAGATTAGCCCTCTAAACTGGCAGCAATTGGATAAAAACAATTATTACTCTCCCTCTAATTAGGGCTTTATTTTTCTTTTCTTTTTGTTGTATCAACCTAGAGGCGTGGATGATGGGTTGTGTTGTCAAATTTCAAGGTTGGGGGGCCTGTAGTTTTGTCATTTTGTGGGTTGCCGTGATGCCATCACACACACACACACACACACACACACACACACACACACACACACACACACACATATATATATATATATATATATATATATATATATATATATATATATCTCCTTCCATTTATGTGTTTTGAACTGCTGATTGTCCGCTCAAGAAAAGTAAAGGCAGCAGTGAAAGTACTGTGGGAGGCAAATTGGGGGTATTGTGCCTTCAAATGAGAGTTATTCTATACTATAAATTAACATTTCCTTAAGTCCCCAAATTTCTAGCATTGCAAAGTGCAAGGAATTGAAAATAAGTCACATGTAGAAGCTTTGGGAGCCAATGTGGTATGGTGGGTTTAATGCTGGACTACAATTCTAGAGTTTAAATCTCTGCCTGGAAATCTACAGGTTGACCTTAGATGACTTACATTCTACAAACACAAATCTCCTTTGAATAAATCTCACCAATAAAACTCTACAACAGGTTTGACTTAGGTATTTTGAAATATTTGAAGGCATACAACAGACAACAAGGAAACCCTCTCCTATTTGCTGGGGTCATATTCTATTGCTCACTCTGCCTACCCTTTTTTTTTTTTGGAAGTCTAAACTATTTCTAAATTACAATGTTAGAGATTTAGGGAATGAACGAAAGTTTCATCAAGGGCAGAATTCCTATTTGGTGGCCATTGTCAATGCCTTCACTTTGCACCCCCTCAGTAGCAATGCATCTGGGTCTACACAGTCAGCCAAAGATTAGACTCTAGCATGCTTCATAACAGTTCCGTTTCATCATTATTTGCTGGATCCACATTCCCAACAAGGATTCTGCTTAGATTTCCAGTCGCAAGCCAACTATTAAATGCTTATTCAAAACTGTTATCCACGTTCTCCAACTGGGGAAGGTATTCATCAAAGGGAACAAGCATCCAAAACGTACCAATTAAGTTGATGCCATTGATTTAGAATGGTTTAGGTTCAGTGCCATAGGTGGCAATGAATGTGACTCACCCCTTTGAACTGCTCAAGTTATCCATATGGTAGCTCTACAATGAATCATTCATCAACATCTTGAAGGCCTCTGTTTTGTAAACCAAGGAAGGTTAATGGGATTTTAGCAGGGAGGTACTGTATGGGATTCTCCTCCACAATTTACAACCCATTAAAATTTGTTCCTTCTGGTTAAAGTAGCAAGAGATTTGACCCAATCCACAGAGCAAGAAAAAAAAAACCACAATTCTAAACAGTAGGACCTCCCAAAATCTCACCCGAGGGTAAGTGTGAATGAGTTTTCAGACAGTAATGTGAATGAAATCAGATGCATTGTACTGAAACAGAATAATCATTTCTATTATAAATGCTAATTCCTCCAGACAGTGAAAGAGAAGAGAAGGTTTATTCTTAAGTTGAATTTGTATGTAAGGCCCCATCTACACTGCTATATAAAATTCAGATTATCTGCTTTGAACTGAATTATATGGCAGTATAGACTCATATAATCCACTTTAAATCAGATAATGAAGGTTATCTTCTTTGATAATCTGCTTTATAATCTGTATTATGTGTCAGTGTAGCACCAGCCTAAGTCAGAACAGGTACTATATAGCTCCAACTATATATATTAGGTGTGTGCAATTTGGGTAAACCTCATGCCATTTTGGTGTCCTGATTTTGGTGCCCCTCATTCTGTTTTTGGGAGCTTCCTAAATTCAGGAGGACAAAATGCCATTTTTTGATCTGGCAGCAAAAGATCAATTTTCGCTTTGGGAAGATTCATCACATTGTCATCCATTCCTCTAATCTCCTTCAGTTAGATCTGAGTTAAGGCATCAGGCTTAAGAAACCACTTTTTCTGGATTCCTTTCCTGTAATATACTTCATCTAGACCTGTATTACTGCATCAGACATAAGAAACATTTTTTTTTCTGGGGTCCTTCCCTGTAATATACTTCATCTAGACCTGGATTAATGCATCAGATGTAAGAAACCACTTTTTCTGAGGTCATCTTCCCATATCCTTCAACTAGACCTGGGGAGGAATTAAATTATCCCTGTGAGGAAAGGTAGTCAGGCTATCCCCTCACTTCAGTAAACCACTCCACTATTTACACAACCCAAACACCCCCAAATGCACACCCACCCTCACTTCCCTATCAAAATATTAAAAAAAGAAAGAATGAAAGATATTAAATTAAGAATAATAAAAGAAATTGCCAAAGGAAAATACTGGAATTGAGTCCAAAAGCAAAATCCTAAGAGCAGCGAAGGCACTGAGATAGAACACAGAGCATGCAAACAGCTTTCTTCTTCTGATTGGCTCAGACAGGCAGCAGGGTTTACAGACTCACAGTGAAACCTATGTGTGTGTGTCTGCCTCCCTCTCCACACTCCACGTGTAGATAAAAGAAAAGGAAAGCAGTTGTTTTTTTTCAGCCACATGGTTTGCTGGTGGCTGAAAAAAAAATGGTGGTGGCACCTATGCCATTATGGCTGGCTGAAATAGCCAAAAGAACTAGAATCAGTTATGAAAAATGTATCTGTGCACCACCCCTATCTATCTATCTATCTATCTATCTGTCTGTCTGTCTGTCTGTCTGTCTGTCTGTCTTTCTGTATATCTATCTACCTATCTTTGGATCGGGAAGTGTTAACACCCCAATGGTGTTTGTTTTGCTGTTTGTGCCCTTTTTCCGAAGATTTCCCCTCACTTTCTGTCTTTGTGAGAATTGGATTTTGAAAAAAAAAATGATGTTCCCCCGTAATAACTCTTTCATGAGTAGATTTCTCTCACTTCCTGTTATCTCACCCCTGTTTGTAACTATGAATCATTTGTAATGTGGATGTTTGCAACTTTGAGACTGCCTGTACTTAATGTTATATGGGATTTCCTGGGTTTGTTATTGGAAGGCTTGATTCATTCATGAACCTACACTTATTCCTTCAGTGCTCTTTCAATTAATCTTAATTGTCTGTTGCTAATTGGAAGTTTCCAAAGATTTGCAGCTCATGGAAATCAGGTCTCTACTGGGTTGTCAATTAAATATGATTGATTACGGTTTCCCTTCACCTTCTGTGGGTAATATGCAATTAATTTCTATGATCTGTAAGCAGCAGTCCACAAATAGCTTCTACCCATTTAAGGAAACAGCCATGCCACCCAGGTCATAGATATTCCAGTCTTGGATTTTAGAGCACTAATGCTTTTGCAAAACAAGCTTGGGAGGTTTCAAAAGATCAATTGTTATAGTCTGCTTTAGTGGTTAGTAGCTAGAAGACCATATACTATACTTGTGGCTGCCTATACAATCAATAGTACATGAAAGAGCCATTAAATATCTAAAAAGGAAGACAAAATGCTTTTTAATGGGTTTGAGTCTGGTAAAGCATGGATATTATTTTCTAGAAATTTACATTTAGTGTTGCAGATGTATATTGGAAGTATTAAAAATATCAACCTATTAAGAACAGCTTCAGGTTCAAATGGCACAACATTCTTTGAGAAGGACCAGGTTGTCTACATACTTTTTTGTGATGACATACATGTTTCTGAATGAGAAATAGGAGAAGCTCAATCAAACTGAGCTGCAATCAAAGATTGAAAAGGTGTCGTGTCTTACCTGGTGAACATCACAAGAAGAATTGGTGATCCAAGATAATAAATAGATTCTAATATGAGACACAAAAAGTTGATATTTCTGCCCTGGACTAATAAAATCAGATCCTGGACCATCCCATGCAGTTCCTGAAGAAAAATTAGATATGGAATTACTTCTTCCTGTGGTGTGTCTACATCAGCCATGTCTACATTGGCTGATGAATCCATGGCTAATCCATTCTGGAGCATTTATACATGCAACCTCCTGAACCTGCAGTGGTGATGGGTTGGAGTCCACATGGTGCAACTGGAATGAGATTTATCAGTCCCAATAGACTGACATTTCACCTTCTGTGTTGCCTTCACTGCACCCAGCTAGCCTCTTTGTAATCTTCTGGCCATTGGGTATGCCCCATGATAACATCAGCAGTGGCAAAGAAAAAGCCAATCTTCCCAACCATCTTCCTAGACACGTGGCATGATTCCCATGACAGACAGGAGCTCATAGATGGGAACAGTGATGGCAGTGACACAAACATGCTTTTGGTCATAAACAACACATTGAATTGTGCCTAGAATGCAATCGGATTGCTGACCAGCTCTTGTTAAAACTGATTTTAACACAAAAGTCACATATTTTTTGCAGGGATCTTCTGCACAAATCATTACAACTTCAACAACAGTGAAAAAGCAAGTTCTCCTTGTCTTGTTCTCACACTGGATATGAGAAATCTTGTAAGGGCCAGCAATTTCTCAGTCTCGCTTGTCATAAACGAACAATTTTATGAGCATTCTTCACCCCACCAAGAGAAATATTATCAAATCTGAGTTCCATCTTTCCAGGTAAGGAAATATAAGCCTGTGCAATAATTCCAAATATCATTAATGGAGGGTTTGCAACCCACAAATAGGACTTTTGACTAATTTGTGGTAAAAAGAGATGTATGAGGCAGTGCAAACAGCTGCTGATTTAGTGGTTTCATTTTCTTGTCTTTTGACCTGGATATATACCACCATTATTTTATCTTTAAAAAAATGTTTAAGAGATTGATAAATCATGGGAACAATAGCCCTTTCAAATTGGTTAGAACCAAAGTGACAGATAGTAATCCTGAGTACAGCTTTGTTAGGGAAAAGAAACATCTTCAACTGGAAGTAAAGATGCAATTTCTTATTAAGTTTCTTCTTTAAGGAAGTAATGGGTAATTTTAGCCATTTTGTCTATCCTGAGATAGAATCTTAAAAGATATGATATTTCCTGTTTACTATGCAAAACAACCACATATGGATTTGGCAAAGTGTTAAGTTCTGAAATCCTGACAAGGATTCTTGGCAGTCCAGGATTCTTCTCATCAGGGCTCCTTCACATTGAAGAAGACTTTTTTGAAATAATTTTCAAGTGTTTAGAATATTCTTTCCATCCCTAATTGGAATTCAAGGGCTGGTTGCAACTAAGAACACATCTACACTGTAAAATTAACACAGTTTGACACCACTTGCTATGGAATCATGGGAATTGTCATCATTTGATAAAAATGTCCAACCACTTCTCTAAGGCAACTCATACAGAAGACACCAACAGGATTCTGACAAATACTGAAATTCATAGTATTAAAAAATAGGCATGATGGGATACTTATGGCTAGGAGGATCATTTCTTCTTAAACTATTGGCTTCATGCACCCAACAGAATTAAAGAAGCAATTTCAGATTTCTCCTTCTATAAGACACCATTTAAGACTAGAAGCATATAAGAACTTCTATTGAAGAAAGAAGAGGTTATCTTCATATTATTCTTTAGGGGAAATCTTAGGAGATCAAGACACAGAGGAGGCAGAATTTTCCTTCCAACCTCCATGAAACACATGGGAACTGGTAATCTCTCTTTGTCAAAAAAAAAAACTTTCCACATTTGCAGGAGATGTCTCCCATTTTGAGAGAATGGTGAATCAGCTCTGTGTTTTTGTCTGAACTTTAAAAAATCTTTCCCATGTGCTGAAGGTATTTTCAGGATAAGGTCTTTAGATAGCCACTTTCAGGTTTGGACTAAAATTCTGAGCAGATTCTCCGCTCTACTCAAATGGAAGCCACCAACTGTTTGACTATGCATGGCCATATGGCATCCAGATTACACAGTTGCTAGTAGTCTGCTGATGTGCTGGTTGATTAATTAATTAACTGGATTTAATGAAATGAATGTTAAATTCCATTTTTTCCTCCAGTGAGCTAAAGGCAATGGGCTAAATGCCTTTTCCCCTCCCCACTTTAACCTCAAAAGAAAAACCTCTTGACATAGATTACGTTGCTAGAAAAAATGACTGGCAATGTCATGAATTTCATGGTTCAGTGAGCCCCAACATTCACATTTCCTACGTCCCAATCCAAGACTCTTAACTCTACACCATGCTGACTATTAATTACTGGGATTTTGAGGTAAGGTGCATGTGTTTGTCTGTTGCAGAAGGGGAAAAATAGCAACAACAAAGACTAATGAGATTCATTTGATGTCAGCTTTTGTGAACTCTAGCCAATGCAAGTATTTAAGGCGCAACAAGCGTCTGCTAATTTTCTGGGTAAATATGTAGGTCTCCACTTGCTTAGCATTAATAATATGATTCTCAGCATCAAGAAATATAAATTTCAATGTAAAACTAGGATCCTGATGTTGAATTCTGGGAATTCTTATATCTTTTCTCATCTCAGTATCGTTGACCACCACACCAGTGTCATTCCGTTTAAATGGTGTAATTGAAAGTTGATAAAACTGACCCTAAAGCACTTACTGGGGCCAACATAGAAGCAGATGTGATCATTTTAATGGCACTCAGTGTGATAGTTGAACAAATCTATTCTTAATAGCAATCTTAGCTGGCAGGTAGTAAAGCTAATTTGGCAAGAGTGATATGATGGAGGATTATGGAATTATAAACCGTATGAAGGAAGTTGATAGAAAAGATTTTTTTCTCACTGTCTCTCAATATTAGAAAAAGGGTCATGACATGCAAGTAAAGTAGGTTCTTGACAGGGAAAAGAAAATTCTTCTTCATATAATGCATAATTCATGTACAACAAAGTTGCTTTATGGACTAAAATTCCCAGGATCCTGTAGAAAAATAATTTCCTGCTGAAATACTACACCAAAAAGTATTCAGTTTTTTTAAGTCAACCTCTCTATTAATGTCACATGGCTATTGGGCTATTGGTATGTGTCTTGCTTAAGGACTTCTCAGAGGCATTGGCTTGGCCGCTGTGGAAATCAAATGCTCTTATAGATGGGCTATTGGTTTTGTCAACCAAGGTTCTTAATTTCCCATGTTCTTTGATATATAGCTGGTGACAGCTGAAAAGAGGGAAATATCGCTAATTTTTCTCTAGCTTGGTTTCAAGCTTGTCCAAAATGACATTTTGCATTTTGAACTGTGGGTGGAAAGAAGAAAGAAATTGATCTTTATGACTTCGAAAAGCTCAGCTCTGCAGGAGCGTCTTACAATATTTACCATTTCCGCAGCCACAGGATAAAAACTCCACCAAACAAAGACACTCTTTTGCTTTTAATAGCTCTATCAATATTTGTGCTGTATAAAGAGAAACCTGATTGTAGAGGAAGCATAGCATTTCTAGCCGTTATTGGCTGAGATGCCCTGGTATCACAGAAGGGACAAGCAGGATGTCTCTGTTATATTGGCTGTGTTTATAAGGTTCTAAAAAGGGCAGGTAAGAAATAAACAAATCTTAAATGAAAGGTTTCACAGCATAGCAACATAGCAAACAAGAACAATCAGCCTTCCACAGACCGTGTTTCCCCGAAAATAAGACAGTGTCTTATATTAATTTTTGCTCCCAAAGATGTGCTAGGTCTTATTTTTCCATGAAAAAGATTTCACATTTATTGTTGAATGATAAATGAACATTTATTATATACTGTACAAATCAGCATAACCAGACAAACCATGAAACCTATCAATAATTTCTTGTTACTACCATTATTTCCATGTACAACAATCTATGGTATGTACATTTACCAATACTGCATGCTCTGGTGTTCTGTTTGGCAGGCATGCTTCCAAACAAAAACTTTGCTAGGTCTTACTTTCAGGGGATGCCTTATATTTAGCAATTCAGCAAAACCTCTACTAGGTCTTATTTTCAGGGTATGTCTTATTTTTGTGGAAACAGGGTAAGAGGTTTTCGGGGCACAGGATTCCTGTAGAAGTAGAAACACTGTGAGTATTGTGACCCCCCCCCCCCCCCACACACACACACACACACACTGGTGCCAGCATACATGGTACAGACTCCTGGCACATCATTCCTTTTCCCACCTTGCCACTGTTGGGAATCATCCTGGACTACTCAAGTCTAGATGTAGTTAGATAGATGATAGAGTTAGATTGAGGGAATCCTTTCCCTGTTTCCAAAGCATGCCTAGACAGGCTTTACTGTGTTTCACTCTATCCTGTTTACGTCACATCCCTTACTTTGAAGTTAGTAGAAATGTGACTCTTTAGGATACTAACTTCCTATCCATTGGAATATTTATTAACCTAATAAAAGGCACGACCATGTGGTCAGTCGCCCCTCTCTAAGCCTTCTCTTCTCCCTTTGTTCTTCAAGCTAACAAGAAGCATCTTGCCATATCTCCTGGCAAGATGTAACTATTTAGATGTTTGTTATTTTTCCTTTCATATTTTTCCTTAGAAACCAGTCTAGAGTAGACTAGACAGCTCCCAAGCCTTTCTATCTACAATGGAGTTCTTTTTACCTGAATAAATACTGTTTGAACTTTTATTGAGACTCTGCAGTCCATTACAATCCTAAATGATCAAAGGCTTCTCTTGCTCACCCCCGTGTAAGTAACTGCTGCATTTAAAAGCTTTGTTTATGCTACTCTGCTGATTTTTGGTTGAATCTCCCCCAGAGAGGGTTAAATTGAGTCTAACCGCTCAGAGATTACCACAACAGCCACCAGTACACATCACCCACAGCCCAGGTCTCTTCCTCCCAGTCCTCTCCTTCCAATTTCCTGTCTTTTAAAAAAATTCAGCCAGAATTCAAATCGCTTTCGAAAGCATCAGTTTCCTCACCCCTGCCTCTTTCTTCCAACCCTCTTGTCTCCTCTCAATTTGTTGGAAAATCTAGCATTACTGTTTTGACTTGTGTAACAAATGTGACTTCTCTCATCCTAGGTTGCACTCTGGTCTTCTGAGAGTCATGGCATCAATTCTTCAGCCCATAAAGTGTTCTAAACCCATTCCTATGCTCACATGCTTAGAAGAATACTTGAATTCTGGATCTAAACCAGAGAAGATACCCAAAGGCCACTGCATATCAATTGCTGAAATGCATGAGTAAGAGGGCACCGTTGCATTCATTTTCTGTTTTGAGGCTTCTTATGAGCAATTATTGGCAACTTTGTGAAATGAATGCTGAATATGATAAGATTTTGGTAAAATTTTGATTGAATATTAAAAGGAATCTTTTGACAATAAGAATGGTTTACCAGTGAAACCAATTGTCTATGGAACAGGAGTTGGACTTCATGGCCCATGAAGCTCATTCCAACTCCTCCCCAAAGGTCTATGAGAGTCAATACAGAAACCATCAATATCCACACAGAATTACACCAATAATAGAAGTTAATTTCATTAAGACAATTGGATAAATGAATGCAGGGTTTTGTATTTGCCCTCTGAAAGTTACCTGAATTATATACAAAAGAGTATGGTTCTGGCAGAAAAGACTGAGAGAACTTCTTAATAGCATTTACCTTTTAATAACAGGAAAAATAAGATTATTAGAGTTTAGCTGAAGAGATGGGGATTTGTCGTGAAACATTAATCAGCTTTATTCAAAGACATAGCTGTGTTAGTCTGTACGAGTATACAAAGGGGTCTTACAGCACTTTTGAGAGAAAGAAGCTTGCAGCAGAAGTGCATCTGATTAAGTAGACTTTGTCTATGAATATTTATGCTACCATCTTCTCTCTGTCAGCGAATCTCAAGCGTGTTCCAAGATCTTTGTGAACATTAATCTATTTATGTGAGGCAGGACTTCCTCTGCCTCCACTATTTGGAATTCTTTTCAGGGAGGTCCTATGACAAGAAGTGCTTACTGTCTATATACGTTTGTTCTAGTGTTCAATCCAAATTTTCTCTGCTATAACTTAAAACAATTGGACTTAGCTTTTCCTTCTGGGACCTCAAAGAACAGGCCTGTCCCTTCCTCCCTATGACAGGCCTTGAGACATTTCAGGAGGGTAATCTTTTCACCTCTTTATTCACCAAGCTGAACATGTCCAGCTCCCTCAACCTTTTTCACATGTTTTGTTCACCATTTCCCTTGCTATCCTCATTGCTTTTCTCCCTCTTATCTATATCCTTCCTAAAGGAAGGTGCACAAATCTGAATGGCAGTCCCTCTCTGGTGACTTCCCATTCAAGTATTAATCTGACCCTGCCCTATTTAGCATCAGAAGTCAAGCATGCTCAAATATGTTCAGGATATAAAAGAAGTGAAGAAAAGGCAGTCAATGAGATGATGAGCTGTGCAACCTTCTAGATATGATGCACCTTCCCCTGTTACCGTTGATCAGGATTTTGGTCTTCAGTAGAGCAAATAACATAGTGGAAGGCTTTGTCTGTATTATTAGTCTTGTAATAATAAATCATATACAAAGGTCACGTTTTATTGATTAGCCCATTGGCCACATCAAAACATTTAACACATAGACATACATACAACATACATACATGCAGGCTTTGTCTGTAGGAAAGTCTACAACCTCATTGGTTGGTGCCACTATTTCTTTTACCAGCTATTGATTCATGTTCTTGCCTTTGTCTTTCCAATATTAATCAGATAGATCATTTCAGTCACTGAAAATCAGTTAACCAATAAGATCCTCCACTGAGGAAAAACAAAGACAAGAGAAAGCAGCATAAATGGGCTGGCAAACCTTTTCATAGGCACTGCTGAAAAATCTTTGAAGGGAGGGTTCATTTTTATACTGTAAAAATATTTTTGACATTCAATGGATTGGAGTCATAAATACCAATGCACACAGTATGACTTGAAACGAAAAAGAGAGAATATATCTCCTACATTTCTCCTATTAATGGCACTCAAGGCTGCTAATGCTAGCAACATTTTAAAACAATGCATGTTAAAGACAATAGAAAAGTCAAAAGAAAGGTATAAATATGTGATTCAAAAGCCAATTCAACTCTTTAGAAATAAAAAAGCATTAAACAACAAAAATATTAAAATACATTTTTAAAAACTCTATACAATCTTAGAGTTTGAAGCAGCTCTTAAAAGGAATTACAGTCCTTCAAATTACCTGTGCCCAAGCCATATAACACTTTATAAGTTAAAATTGTTTTGGGCCCAGAAATGTATAGGCAGAGCTGTTGTAACTGGGGGTGGGCATGTTTTGTGCTCCCTATAGCCAGTCCCAGTCAGTCACCTAGTTGCCAGACTTTGAACTAATTGATGTTTCTGAGCACTTTTCAAAGGAAGCCTCATGTAGACACATAACAGTAACCCAAATCAAGTAGCTTCTGACTTATGGATACTCTAAAGCAGTGGTTTTCAACCTGGGGTCCCCAGAAATCCCAGCTAGTTTACAAATTGTTAGGATTTCTGGGAGCAGAAAGCAAAAAACAACTGGGGACCCCAGCTTGAGAACCACTGCCCTAAAGCAACCCTATCACAAAGTTTCTTGTTTTTGAGACTAGATGATTTCACTTGCCCTAGGTCATCCAATCAATTTCCATGGCCAAGAGGGGAATCTAACCCTGGATGCCAGAGTTGTAGTCCAATACTCAAGCTACTACACCAACTCTTTCTCTCTCACACACATATTTTAGTTTTCAATCTGTGGATATGCAATATGCCCCAGAAATGGCATCCATTTTAATCTGTTGTAGCAAAAACCAGCCACCCACAATCTCATCCGTCTGGAGTATCATTTTTCGAATTAATGCAAAAGAAAAACAAAATTTATTTCGACCCTCGTGTTTTTATATCAGGCTTATGTAGCAAAACACAAATGTTTCCCCTGGTGCCTACATTTATATGCAAATCCTCATAATGCACCCATTGAAGATTCATGGCACCATGGTGCCTAGATCTTAATTAGTATATTATAGTCTCTCTCATAGCTCGCTGCTTTCCATATGGCTGTTCAGCATTTTGTATTCGGTGCTTATTTCTTTCCCCAAAGTACCTTTAGCTTCTCAGCACAAGCTGCCCACAGCCTGTCAGTTACTGTAGGTAAATCCACTTTGGTGCCACTTTCCTTCAGCATTTAACTCAGCTAGAGGTTTGCCACAGCTCACCTTCTCTGGTGGCCAGCATTGAAAACACATTTGTAAACCTCTCGGAAAATTACCCTTTTTTTCCTTAAGGTTTTCTAAGGTTTTTTTTTTCCTTGCATGCAGGCAAACAATTTCGTAATCCTCAAAGGGACAAAAGTAAAGGTATTTTGTGTTTTCCTGAGTAAAGTGCTGAATGGAAAAGAAATGGATAATTGCTCTCCACTGAGAGGTTAACAGCCATATTGTATTTTAATCAGCTTGGCCTCTCTTCTGAGGTTATTGAGCATAATAATACAGGAGCACAGCATAGGAACAGAACTAAGACACAGCATGGGGAGGTCAACTGTTGCACTGAAATATCATAGACTGAGCTGCAGACTCCATTAATCCATATGCCATTGCATGTAGGAACTGAAAGAATATTTGAAAATTGTCAAAATATGTTTTTCAAGTGTTGGGAAACCCAGCCTAGAAGATGATAATCTTTCCAGTTTGGAATCTATTTTCTACAAAATTAGCACATAGTTAATTTAGACAGAAAACTGCATTTTCTGTACAGAAAAGATTGCAATGCAGAAATATTTCCTGCACAGAGGATACTCCTTTCCATGCAAAACAGCTATGCAAAACTTTGCACACAATAAGTCCCAAATTGAAATTTATGTCAAAAAAAATGTGTGGTTTAAATGAATTTCTCAGTTTCTAGCTTTGCAGAGAATGAGATGCTGAAACCAATACTCATCTAGAACTATTATATTTTCTGTTTGAATTTTGTTCATTGCTTTGTCTATCCCTTTTCCTTTATCAAACTTAATTATTCTCTGTATTTTGAAATGCTCAGTTGAGGTGTTTAATGGCTAGACTTTTGGGCAATGAAGGGAAATTTGGGGGTGGATCCTTATTTTAGGGGGCAGTGCTTTCATTTTGCTTTGCCTTCCCCTGCATACCTCTAGTAACTTCAGTAAACTACAGTAGGCCTGTATATCCATTTCAGGATCCTTTGTGTAATATTATTTTTGAATATAATCTGGACTCCTATTTCTCTTATCTGAAATAAATGAGGTCTTGGCCTTCTGAACATCCTTCAAAATGCCTAAATTTAACTGCCCCCCCCCCTGCATTGCTGGATACAAGGGAGTGGTTTTGCCACCTTTGCTGAAGGAGACCAGTGCTGGAAATAGGTCCTCAGAATTATTTACAGGGGCATGGCTACAGAAGGGAGGAGACTGCCCTTTGGATAGAATCATAGAATCATAGAATAGTAGAGTTGGAAGAGACCTCATGGGCCATCCAGTCCAACCCCCTGCCAAGAAGCAGGAAATCGCATTCAAAGCACCCCCGACAGATGGCCATCCAGCCTCTGCTTAAAAGCCTCCAAGGAAGGAGCCTCCACCACAGCCCGGGGGAGAGAGTTCCACTGCCAAACAGCTCTCACAGTGAGGAAGTTCTTCCTGATGTTCAGGTGGAATCTCCTTTCCTGTAATTTGAAGCCATTGTTCCGTGTCGTAGTCTGTAGGGCAGCAGAAAACAAGCTTGCTCCTTCCTCCCTATGACTTCCCTTCATGTATTTGTACATGGCTATCATGTCTCCTGTCAGCCTTCTCTTCTGCAGGCTAAACATGCCCAGCTCTTTAAGCCGCTCCTCATAGGGCTTGTTCTCCAGACCTTTGATCATTTTAGTCGCCCTCCTCTGGACGCTTTCCAGCTTGTCAGCATCTTCCTTCAAATGCGGTGCCCAGAATTGGACACAGTATTCCAGGTGTGGCCTGACCAAGGCAGAATAGAGGTGTAACATGACTTCCCTGGATCTAGACGCTATACCCCTATTGGCTTTTTTCGCCACCGCATCACATTGTAGGCTCATATTTAACTTGTTGTCCACGAGGACTCCAAAGTCTTTTTTCACACGTACTGCTGTCAAGCCAGGCCTCTTTGCATTCCATTTTTTCTGCCGAAGTGAAGTATCTTGTATTTGTCCCTGTTGAACTTCATTTTGTTAGTTTCGGCCCATCTCTCTAATCCATCCCCCCTTCCATGAGGTTTTCTGAGGCTGAGAGTGTGTGAATCACCCAAGGTCACTCAAACCACTAAACCACACTGGTATTTTTTATGTATTCATTTATTGATATCTCACTTTTTCCTGATGTGAAACTCCAGGTGAGTGAAAATGGGGATTTGAATCCTGGTCTCCAGAGCCATATTCTAACACTAAAAACAAAGTACCATGCTTACTGTGATCAGGCATAATTTGAAATTATCCCTGTATTTCGCATCTACAGTATCCCAGATTCCAATGGAGAAATAGTTGTAAACATCTCTACAAAATATGATCTTATACTGTTCCCTATATCTCAAAATAGGTGTTAACTTTTCAAGGCCAGTGTTTGGGTACTTGACAGCACCTTCCCTGTGTGTGATCTTATCCATATTCATGCATTTTAAATGATCCCCTTTGGTCTTTAAGGCCATCACTTGCTGGCACAAAAATCACTTAAGATTTGCATAGTGCTTGAGACTCAAGTTTTTAAACACTTCTGTTGATGAGGCAATGGTGGAAATATTGTCCTGCCTAATTAATGAGGGATTTGCAGAGCAGCTAAAGACAAAGACACCTCCAACACAGTCTCATGACCTCACTTGGAACAACACTGTGTCCAGATCTGGGCACCGCAGTTCAAGAAGGATATTGACAAGCTGGAATCTTCAAGAGGATGGCAACCAAAATGGTCAACGGTTTGAAAACTGCATTTGTCTTAGGAGAGGTTAAAGGAGCTGGGTATCCTGGACAAAATAATTCAGAGGGGACATGGTAGCAATGTTCACATATTTGAAAGGGAGTCACATTGAAGCAGGAGGTGATTTGTTTTTGATACTTCAGAAACTAGGATATGGTACAACTACAGAAAAAGAGATTTTATCCTGATGGTAAGAGAAGTCTCCTTCTCTAGAGGTTTTAAAATGGAGCCTTGGTAGTGTTTAGGTTGTGTGACCTTCCCTGGCAGAATCGTGTTGGATTAAATGACCCTTGTGGTCTCTTCCAACTCTACATTTCTATTAGGGTCCATCCAGACAAGCCGAAAAAGCGGGACCTGTCTGAGTTTTTACCGGGAGCGTCCAAATGACGTGTGGTTATTCTGAATTAATTAAATACCCCATTAGATCTGGGCCTTCCTGAAAGCCTGTGGTGACTCACCCCTGGGTAGTTTCAGGACCAACCAGAATGACCTAGGGGTGAGTCTCCAGTGGAGACTCTCCACAGCCATCTTGAACCTTTTGGGTTCCTAGAGGATATCAAGACACCCTCCCAGGAAAATCTGGGTTTTGGGAATGGGTGGGGACTTAAACGCGCACCGAAGCGAGTTTTTTAAACCCGCTTCAGCTCACATTTAGGTGTAGTGTGGAAGCCCCCTTATTCTATGTTTCTAAATTTGGATTTTCCCAGTTTTGAAGCAACAGTATCATTAGTTACATGGGATCTTTGATCAACTCTGCTGCTCACAACATTCATTTGGAAAACTTCATGTTGCTTTTGAAAGTAATGTATGATGACAAAAAATGCATATACAAATGTTTGCAAGTGCCTTTGTCTTGGTTTAACTTGTAGAAAAGCATGCATAATATCTGTGTATTATTTTCAGTCTGAAATCTGCTAGAGTGATTTTTTATATATATAAAATATTGTTTTGATGGTACATGAAAACCTAAGCAATTATCTAGAATATGTAATGGTTGTTTTGAATGTATGTTGGAAAATGTGAACAACACAAAAATGCAATTTATCATATTTGTATGGTGGACACACGGAAAGATTAAAGTATTTTAGGTGCAAATATGTACATGGCACAGAGGATCTAAAATGTAAACACTGATTTAAAACAAAGACTTTCTGTTTTGAAACTTATGGATGAACAACTGGAAAAGTGCAACAGAAGACTACTTCAGTGTATGGCCACAGCTGCAAGACTGTTGTATCATAACCATGAAAAATTCAAATATTACTGACTAGGGAGAAATAGTTATTGAAACTGAATTATATATTATTAATGCAAAAAAATCTGGTTTGATTCAAGAAAACATATTGGTGAAATTTCTAAAATCTTGGAAACTACTTATGGATTTTTGCAAAAAAATTAAATGATACAATAACTTTTGATTTTGATAGACACTTAAATTTAATTAATGGAAGAAGTGTTTGGTGCTGTTTTACCAATAGAGATATGAATATGAATATGTATCTATAACTGTCAAAAGAAAGCCAAAAATCACTTTTATCTTGGTTTATTTAGTTTCATGGTGCATTATTTCTTTTTTCCTTTTTTCTTTTTTGTCTGTAATTGCTATTGTATTTTGAAAAACTCTTAATAAAAACATTCTAAAAATAAATAAAAAGAAATATGAAAAGAGTTATCTGTGGATGATGGAATACCTGACATGCTAAAACATTTGATTCATACATTGCTAGCGGCAGGGTACTGCTTGAATATTTCATATGGCCCAAAGTAGAATGATATTCTTCTGATCGACTGAAAGAAGCCCTATCAAGTTCCCAAATCAACATATGTTCAAACAGGCCTTTTCTGTGGAATTTGGAAGTGTTGAGTTCAATCCCATTCATCTCCAAATTGAGGATATATCAAGCAAATACAGTGCACCCATGGAATCTGTGCAAACATCCCCCCACCCAATACCAACATCTGTGGATGCCAAAGTCCCATGAAATACAATGGCATAGTAACATGGCATCCCTTATATTAAATGCTAAAATCAAAATTTGTTTAGGGGATTTAAAAAAAAATGTTTTTTCAAGCCATGGATATGGAGAGATGCATATATAAGGGTTATTTCTGTACATTTCTCCCTACTTGCCCTTACCAGTCTCAGCAGACAATCTCACTGCTCTATTTATTCCATCTGTTTCCTAGATTTGAAAGTGGGGTGAATCCAAACCCCACCATTATTCAAGGGCTGTTCCCCTTCCTGCCATCTCACCTTAAGCTTGGATTAACCCTTTGTTTCTGGAAACAGATCAGAGCTCAAAAAAGCAAGAGGGAAACATGTACTCTCCAGATAAATGAGAGCAGAGAAGAGCCTTATAAACCACGAAGGTGTACTGTTTGTAAGCAATGCACAGCTTTGTGTGTCCAGGAAGAGGACGGCAATAGAGAAAGAGACACAGAGAAGGAGAATGAGGAGGGGGTGATGAGCTGGATTTTTATTGGAAGCTCTTAAAACTGGTTGCTATGAGACCTTCTGCAGCTCCGGCAGGCACGGCGGCAAGCATGTGAAGCTGCTAAATCGTACCTCTCCTAGGTACCACTCCATATCTCCCCCTCTCCAATTGCTTTTATAGTTGTTTCAAAGCAAGTGCCTGCCAGCTCTGCACAGCTCCCCTCAAAGAAGATGGAGGCCGGAGGTGAAACCCCCAACTCCTCCAGGACCTCTTCGGGGGGCTTGAGGGAGTATAAGGTGGTGATGCTGGGATCAGGCGGAGTGGGCAAAAGTGGTAAGTTATTTTTTAATGTATGGATTTTTAAAAGAACAATGCTGGGACATGCGTGTGTTGGGGAGATAAATACATATATACTGTATATGGTGCATTAACCTATGAAATCAAAATGAATGTATATCAAAGAAAGTCCATGCAAAATCACTATAGTCCTCATATATAGACAAGTGAGTCAGCTTCCACAAGAAAGGAAGAGAAAGGGGGGTTGGAGCTTTTATTTATCAGGCCAAAGACTTACCAGCTGCCTAAATTGTTCTAGAAGAAAGGTTTGCAATTTGCTCAGAACCCGTGCTGTCCAACCCCTATTGGACCTGTTCTGGGGTAATCTTTTGTATGTGTTTGGTTGGCATGGGCAATTCTGTTTCCCTGATGTTGTTGAGCATCTTTCAGGTGATGCGATAAAGAAAGGGATTTTGTGATTGCTACTTGCAAATGTTAAACAGAAATATACAGAGATACTGACACAACTCACCCCAAATTGCTTCCGAAATCAACTTGGCAGTGAAAAGTCAAGCCGGACATTCACAGATAACTTTTTAAAACTTTCCACTGTGACTTATTTACTGCATATCATCAGACCTTGCTCATAACCGACTCACCTCCTGCCTGCAAAGTTATAGGGGGTGTGCTTGATCTTCTCGGGAGATTACATTTGATGGAATTGAGCATATTATGATGCCCTGAAGGAAACAAAAGAAAAAGAGATGCTATTTATCAGTGGTAGCAGCATTTCCTGATGCGTGGTTTATTCTGTCCAGCATGGTCTCTTTTGCCAGAGCTTGTAACCTTTTGATTTATCTTCACTGACACTAAGCATCCTCTAATCTTGAAGCCAGTTTGCTGAGCACGCAGGCTCTGTCTTGGCGCTCGCTTCCCAGGATGATGTACCTGTCTGTACAACATGCCTATAATTACATCTGCTAAGCCTGGAACACTCTATTAAGGCTCAGCACTATTAGACTGAACAAACAGCTGAATCAAGACATACATATTTTGTATATGAACTGGGCTTTCTCTTTAACTACCTTGGCAACCCAAGAAATGAGGAGTTGCATTTTAGTGACCTACCAAGTGTCTTCCAGTAAAGGGGCAATTCTGGAAGGACGGCTGTGTCAGCACAGAAGGACAGGATTGCCATTCCTTAATTCCCAAATAGTTGACGCAGCACCAGGGAGCACCTGAGCCAAGTGTCAAAGTTTTGCCCCAAGAATGAAGACTATGTGCTTGAATCTCATCATTTTGTCCTAATGAGAGTACACTTATTTGAATTAATTGTTGAATGGTAATTCGAGATATAGGCAAATCCTATTTATTCAACAGATTTACTCTTGTCAAAATTAATCATGACTGCAGTACTGTACCAACTAGAGCAGTGGTTCTCAACCTGGGGTCCCCAGATGTTTTTGGCCTACAACTCCCAGAAATCCTAACAGCTGGTAAACTGGTTGGGATTTCTAGTAGTTGTAGGCCAAAACATCTGGGGACTCCAGGTTGAGAACCACTGAACTAGAGTTTTTCTATTGCATGAATTCAAGTAATTTCTAACTTATGATGACCTTATGGCAAACCAAAACCTTTTTTCCAGGGATAAGGGTGGCACAAGGACAACCAGTGGGTTTCCATGGCTAAACAGGACATTGGCAATCTCCGGTTCTCAAACCATGATGGCTCTCTCTCAAAAAAAGGAGTCAACATATCAATGGATCCCATTGATTCAAGGTCTTTATGCTAGTTGGGACTATTGACACAATCCTGGCAGAGTGTAAGTTTGGCCAATATATTTACACAGGATGCTGAGAAGGCTTTTTTCAGTACAAACATTTGCATTCAAACACTCCAACCCAAAATCTATTTGGATTTGGGTTGGGGCTGTGCCTGGGTCCTGTTTCACAGCCCCAGAAAATTTGTGTGCAAGGAGAAACTGGATACTAGGGGTGTGCAAAATTTTATTTTTAAATAGTAAAGCATATCTAATTCATACGTTTTGTATATACGAACAAATATTACGAAACATAGGGGGGGATATGCAAAAACTTAAGAATCAAAACTCAACCAATACTTGTTCATTTAAATTCTGTAATGCTCAGCAACATATCAATGTCAGTTTCATTTTCAGTGTAAGTGAGGCGGAGACAAAAAGGCTGTCATTCCTCTTTAAATTAATGGCCTTTCACCATGAGGAGAGGAAAGCAGAAGAGCGGGATAAGCTCAGTGAGCTGGGAAAGAGACTGAGATAGCATAGAATTCTGGGAAAGGTAGTTTGGGAAGGCAAGGTATTCAAAAGGCCCTGCCCTAAACTATATTTCCCAGAATTCAGCTCAGCATCAGAAAGCTCCAATCAAGATAGGGGAGAGATGTATCCCTCCATAGCAGCAGCTAGTCAGAGCTCCAGTAAAATGTTGAATCTACAAAGAGGAGGACTGACTGATATAGTGTTCCCTCACTTATCGTGGGGGTTCCATTCCAGGTGGAAATCTGCGAAGTAGGGACACTATTTTAATTTTAATAGTTATACATTATTTTAATTGTTATGTGGCCTTTCTCCCCCTTGCAAGCCCCGGGGAGCTAGTGAACCCTTCCAATGCCAGCTGTGCCCTTGCTCTGGGCCCGTCATGTTCCTCTGGCTGCTTCCCTACAGCTAGGGAAGAAGGAATGCTGCTCCAGCAGGATGAGTGAGGGAGGGAGGGTGGGTGAGAGAGTGAAGGCCGGCGGTGGCAGCAAAAGCCTGGAAGAGGCAGCCAGATCCAGCTTCTGCCTCCGCTCTAGCCGGGCCACGCCGGAAAATGTGGAGGACTTGGAAGAGGGGGCAAAGCAGAGGCAGAAGCCAGACCTGGCTGCCTCTTCCAGGCTTTTGCTGCCACTGATGGCCTTCACTCTCTCACCCACCCTCCCTCACTCACTCATCCTGCTGGAGCAGCATTCTTTCTTTCCTGGATGTAGGGAAGCAGCCAGAGGAACATGACGGGCCCGGAGCAAGGGCCCAGCCGGCACTGGAAGGGTTCACTAGCTCCCCGGGGCTTGCAAGGGGGAGAAAGGCCACATAACAATTAAAATAATGTTTAAATATACCCCTGTTTCCCTGTGAAACAGGGAGTCCGTGAAAAGCAAACCGCGAAGTAGCGGGGGAACACTGTACTTCAATACAAGTAAGTAAATCAGTGCTGGGCTGGGAAGAAATCCCTAAATTAAAGTTCTATTGGTTAATATGAAAGACATTCAATGAGATAGATACTGCAGCTTTTTTTTTTAGAAAACATTTTTGTCAAAAGTTTAAAAATTCCCAAAATTCAGTAGATGTATGAATATTTCTAAAACTTGGGAGGAATGATTCCCTATTATCTTGTGTCATTTTATAGAAAATTCTAGGAGATAGCTCTTGTAGTCTTTTTAAAAGAAACATTGCTAAGTAAAGACTTTGAAAATTCCCAAAAATTGTGGATGGGTGAAACATTCTGAAACTTGTTGGGCTAACAATGGTTAGCGTGTTCTATAATTGTAGCAAGTTTCATGGAAATAGCTCTAACAAGGGGAGAAAGGAACCCCTGAAGTTTCCCCATTGGCACAATTAATTACTTAACAAAAATAAAAATAGTTAACTCATTATAGTTACTGTCGCACCTCAGGTTAGCTTCACCTTGCTGAACACACCAGACTGTACACAGATTGAATTCTTTTGAAGTTTATTAGGAAATAGAAAATAAATAGTTATTAAAAAGCAAAAGTAAAGATCCCAAAGATTGTTGCAAAACCCAGGCTATAAAGAGCAATCCAAGAAAACATAAGACATAAAACAAGGTTCCATGAATGCTTGACAAAGTCCCATAACTTGAATACACAAGGCTGCAAGGTAATCCAGGAAAGCAAGAGCTAGCTTCTACACTCCAAAACGATACGTTGCTTTTGACAAAGATTTCTCTCTCAGCATTCCCTTTCATATTCTCTGCACAGCATGAATGCATTTCTTTGGCCTCTGACCTCTTTCTCTTTCTTGTTTGCTATTATAACACTCCTGCACTGAAATTCCAAACAACCAGTTCAATCCAGAGAAGATTCTGTTCCATCAAGGCCAGCAGCCTCTGTCTGCACATTATCTAACAGGGAGCTATCCTCCTTTGCACCTGGCTAGCTCCAGTATCATCTTCAGTATCAGCAACCCCATTCCCTGCCATGGGAATGTCTCCCTGCTCCTCATCTCTCACAGCAGGCACACTCTGAACCTGTCACGCCCAAGGCAACGGAGCACTAAGA
The DNA here is from genome assembly GCF_035594765.1 of Anolis carolinensis. Taxonomy (NCBI): domain Eukaryota; kingdom Metazoa; phylum Chordata; class Lepidosauria; order Squamata; family Anolidae; genus Anolis; species Anolis carolinensis. Next base: position 315,473,459 of record NC_085842.1, read on the forward strand.
ACCGAACACAGAGGCCAATAACTATCTAATATCTTTATTAAGGAAATATATAAGAATAATAAAAACAAGTAAAAAATATAGTCCAGAAGCAGACCTATCAGATGAGGTCAAATATAGTCCAGAAATGTTTTGTCCAATAAATGATATTAGAGTTCAAAGCAGAATCCAACAAAACGAAACACACACTATTGCCAAGCAATAGTGTGGGGAAATGTCCAGAGTCGTTCAAGCTCCGAGGTAAATCCACAACAAGGCTGGAAACAAAACTTGATTCTATGAACAAGGTCCGTGGCTAGGAACAAGGCAAGGCAATTCTTGAATACTTGGTTAGGCAAAGCAAAGAGACTGGGGTTGCGGACTTTGCGAAGTCCACACTAGGCTGGAAACATGAAATCACTCCTGAAGCTGCTCTGTTGACTCCGCACGGAATCTACCGTGCCAGGCACATTTAACTGGGTCTCGTTTTCCTGCCAAGCAGGTGTCCAGCGTTCTCTTTCCCTAGAGAACAGGAAACGAAACACAGCTCTCTCCAGATGTGAGACTCCCTAGATTTTCCCAGGGGAAACATGGCTAATCAGTGTCTTGTTTAGCTGCAAGTCTCAAACTCCTCCGAATCTGCTCCTTCTCTCGTCTGCCCGCGGTATAGGATTGTCTCCTAACAAAAAGGGGTGAGAACTGCTCAAGGTCTGTTTTAATGGGTTCTTGGGCAAAAACATCAACATCAGGCATCTGGAAAGATTCCGGCTCTTGCTGAGCTGGCGAAAACCCCATGTTTTCATCTTCATCAGCCACGGTGGCGCTGGGAGCAGGACTACAAGGCCCATGAGGCATTACGGAACCTGAATCCCACAATCCCCATCAGAGTCACGCTGAGACTCCAGCTGAGTCACAACAGTTACGATACAGACCTCGTCCAACTTTGGAAACTTTGGAAACACTTTAGAAACTATTCCCCTCCCACCACTCCCTAATTTTTTAATGAGTACTGAAACATTTTTTTTCAATTGATTGCACAGGACTACTGGAGATTATATATATATATATATATATATATATATATATATATATATATATATATATAATTTCACTGTTAGAAAACATACTTATGTGTGTGCAAACAGAGGATTTTGGCCTGGGTGTCTGTAATAAAGCTGTGATGATTGCTAAACTTCCAATGATTGTTTCCACATACATATTTAGGTTTTTACTAAAGAAAAATCAATGTAATACAATGGTTTGAGCACTGGACTACACATTTTGAGACCAGGCTGAAATCCCCAATCAGCCACCAAACCAGCTGGATGCCATTGGGCAAGTCACACTCTCACAGTCTCTGTGGAAGGCAAAGGCAACCTCCCTTCTGAACAAATCTTGCCATGGAAACTCTGTGACAGGATTGCCACAAGTCACTATCAGCTTGAAGACACAAAACAGCATCTATATTTGGCCTAAGACACAATGTAAAGTAATAAAGACACCCCCATGAAACCCAGTATAAGCCAGTTTTCAACAATCTTGGATGCTCCCAATATGCTTGACTTCAGTGATAATCATCATCTACCTGCTACGATTTATGGATTCATTAATGCCAGCATTTATACCACTTTCCCTTCAAATTTGAGACTTGGTGCAATAAAACAGATCACAAACTGTAGAATATTTCTGCTGTAGAATTTCTCTGTTCTCTTGTTGAGTGAAAAGTAAAATAATAATGAAATAAATAGATAAATTAATAAATAGAATATCATTCATGAGAAATTTGTTATTTATCCTTCGCCTGCACGTTGTGGGTTTCTAACGGGAGCCAGCTATAGGGAGCACACAATGCCCCTATTAAAGCAGCTCCACTGGCTGCCGATAAACTGCCGGGCCAATTTCAAGGTGCAGGTTTTGACCTATAAAGCCCTATACGGCTCGAGCCCTACCTATCTCCGTGATCGCATCTTCTCCTATGAGCCAGTGCCGACCTTGAGATCATCCGGGGAGGCTCTCCTAGTGCTCCCACCACTGTCTCAAGTGCGGCTGGTGGGGATGAGAGAACGAGCCTTCTCGGCAGTGGCCCCCTGGCTCTGGAATGCACTGCAAAAGGAGATCAGGCAATCCCCTACGTTATCCACCTTCTGTAAGGAACTGAAGACCTGGTGGTTTTGGCAGCTTTTTGAGTAATTACATTGGAATACCACCGACCTCTGGACCTGAATATACTGCACAAGACTTATCTAGCCTGAAATAATTTAATTAATATATAGGGTTTATGGTTCCCGTCACCTTGATCAGGTTGTGTAAGTGTTATTTATTGCTATTTAATTGTATAGTTTTACTTTGTTTAATAATGTGTTATTACGCTGTAATGTAATGTATGTATTGTCTTTATTATTAGAAACCACCCTGAGTCCCATTTGGGAGATAGGGCGGTATATAAATAAAGTTTTATTATTATTTATTATTATATTATTATGACAAGGATTCACACTTACAAGAATGGCACTTTGTTGGCCTTCTTGAATAGAGGTAAAAGTGGCTGGTGGCATAACATGACAGGTACATGGGGTGAAACTGTGGGCTATTTAAGACCAGTATACCCCCTCACAATCCTCTACTCAGTTTCTGGCCCACTCTCAGATCAGTGTGAGCTTTGTTAGTAAGTATATTCTCTTTACCTTGGGTTTTTTGCCTTCTCAATACTGTGTCTGGGGTACTTTGATGACTAGGCTAAGGGTGGTATCTATAATTAGGGTGTTTAGCCAAGTGTCAGGGGGAGAATTTAAGAGTTTGGTGTAATACTTGTCACCCTTTTGGTGAAGGATGGGGCTCTGGAGCATCCTGCTTAGATCCTGTGAGCACCCCACGTGGTAAAAGAGGTTGTTCTTGGAGCTAAGCTGGGGAGTTTGTTCTTTCTTATAAAGTCCTATGACGTAAGAGGATATGTCCGAGGTTGGCCATCAAATAAAGAACTGGCAATAGCATTGGATTGTCATCAGGTGTTTCACCCAAGGGGGGGAGGGGGCTGAAGGAGAAGTTGCACAGGTTGAACCCTGGCCTCAGCTAGACTGCACATCAGGTTGTTCCCTCTGACAACCTTTTTCTCATCCCCAGGCACAATTGAATTAAACAAGTAAGATAGAGTGGTCACATAGAGTGACCCTCATTTAACACCCCCCCCCCAACTTGGTTTTCTTAAAATAATGCAGAATGATTATTTATTTTATCAGCCAGGGAGGCCGTCCTCTCGGTCCCACCTCAGTCTCAAGCACAGTTGGTGGGGATAAGAGAGAGGGCCTTCTCGGTGGTGGCCCCCCGGCTTTGGAATGCCCTTCCCAGGGAACGTAGGCAAGCCCCCACACTGCAGCACTTTTGGAAAGAGTTAAAAACATGGCTTTTTCAACAGGCCTTTAATAACGTTTAAGTCAGTAGCTAAACTTTTTTTCCAATTACTTTAGCACTTTATGTCTACATTTTGATTGGTACAGCTGGGACATCAACTTGTTTGTATGAATCTTTTTATTCAGTGGCTATAGCCATTTCACTGACCATTTTACTTAAATGGAATTGTTGTTAATTTTATATGTGTGGTTTTATATAATTGTGTTATTGATTTAAATGTTGATGTACTGCATTTTATGTGTGGTATGGCACCATTGTGTGCTATTTTGTAAGCCTCCCCAAGTCCCTATGAGAGATGGTAGTGGGGTATAAACAAAGTTTATTATTATTTTTATTTATTTTTATTTATTTATGTGGGTATTCAAGGACGATCAGAGAAACTGTGGTAAAGGTTTTACAGATGCAATATTTGGCCTCTGAGGATCTCATGCAGCCTGCTGGCAAAGATTTGGACTGGGTGGTCCTTGTGGTCTCTTCCAACTTTATGATCCCCCCACCCATGATATACATACTGAGACCAAAGCAATGTTTTGAACTGCATGCCATAATCAATTTGGATGCTCTGCCTGAATGCCTTTAAGTTGAAGAATCCTTTTCATGAGCTGAATAAAAAAAAGTGCTGTGGATGGATGGGGCACATGGAGTTCTCTCATTCATAGAGTCACCAAGAGTTGAAACCAACTTGATGTCTAATCATACAAACAGCAAATCTTTCCAACTTGGATCCATGAAACAAAGGGAAGGGATGCAAAGCAGAACTTTGGCTCAGCTCCAAATGAAAGGAGCCTTGGCATCTGCCACACAGCAGCTGTCCTACCACTGAAACATCCCAACTCTATAAAACATGAGCAAACATTCCCTTTTATACTAACCTCTTATTTAGTCACAAACAAGATATACAGAAAATATATTTTAAAGACCCCGCATTTCAAGCTTTAATTTAGCTCTACTAATTACACTAATAACTATAATTAATTACAAGGCACTCTGCTCTGCATTTGCAGTAATTAGCTGAGAAGGCTGCACAAAGCATTGGGTTAAGAATGAAAGGAAAGAACTGGGAAACAAGTTGGGGTAGGGCAGAGCAGGGGAGCTTCAACACAAACAATGACAGATCAGGTGTTTCACCTCATTAAAGAACGGCCTGAGTTTGACTTAATCGGAAGTATTCAGTACTTTTGGCGCATTAGGTTCAGCACTTTGGATAGCAGTCTAGAGTAATTGTGCAATTGGAGTTAATATATAGCTATTTTAACCACAAGCCTCTGAGAACATTATGTAGAATTTCCTTTGAAAGCCATCAAAATTGTTGGCCATAAAATCTCCCTCTCTTCAAATTATTTGTTATGTGACTACCATGATGAGAAAAGCCTATTTGCTGGCTAGAATATGTCCAAAGGAGAGCATATTGTAGGTAGATAGTTTGGAAGACAAACCATATGAAGACTGCTTAGTAAGGTGGCTATTATTAACCTGGAGAAGATAAGATCTGATATTTATTTATTTATTTATTTACAGTATTTATATTCCGCCCTTCTCACCCCGTAGGGGACTCAGGGCGGATCACATTATAACACACATAGGGCAAACATTCAATGCCCATAAACACATCAAACAGAGACTGAGAGACACACGCAGAGGCAAGTTAACCTTCTTCTGAGGGGATGTTCGATTCTGGCCACAGGGGGGAGCAGCTGCTTCATCATCCACACTGACAGCACTTCCTCATTCCAGGTCGTAAATTAGTTAATCTTGCCTCCCCACTTTATAAGTGGTACCTTATCTCCTACTTGATAGATGCAACTATCTTTCGGGTTGCTAGGTCAGCAACGAGTAGGGGCTATTTTTTATTTTTAATTGACGGGTGCTCACCCCGCCACGGGCTGGCCTCGAACTCATGACCTCATGGTCAGAGTGATTTAAGGCAGCTGCTCAACAGCTGCGCTACAGCCCGGCCCCAAGATTATGGTCATCTTGGAACATCTGAAAGATGAATTCTCCTGCTCTATATGGTAGGATCCAAACAAATTACAAGAAAGGATTTAAATTTCAAGAAAAGAGATCCTCACTAAACATAAGGAAAAATTTCCTGACTGTAAGAGCCATTCATCAATGGAATAGATTACATTGGAAGATGATAGGTTCTCCTTCACTGAAAGTTCCTAAACATATTTTGGATGCCGCTCATTCAGTTCTTTATTGGTAAATTCTTGAAACAGCAGGTGGTTAGACCAGTTCAGTTTTTATATAACAAGGAGAAGAATAGTGCAACCTGTCAGCTTAATTTACATCCACCAGGGTCCTTAAGGTGGGTCCAAACTTCCAAGATGTTCTTCTCACCATTTGATTTGTTCTCAAATAATGAAACATATCCTGAAAAACCTACGAATTAAGATAAGTTATTTAAATATTAACATATGTTATTAAACAATTACCCTTTGCAGCATAAAACAGGCTAATGGGATTACCTCAAAATTATAAATAACATTTTTAAATAGTAGACAAATTTACTATGTAGAAAAATGGAGAAAATGTGGCTTACAGGGAATTGTAACTCTTGCCCCCTATGATATTTTCTGTCCTTGGATTAGATCAAGGCTAGAGTTAAATCCATTGACCTATCTAAATTCACTTCATCTCACTCAGGGTCCTTTTACACAGCCATATAACCCAGAATATCAAGGCAGAATAACCCACAATAACTGGGTTATCTGAGTCCACATTTCCATATAACCCAGTTAAAAGCAGATAATGTAGGATTTTATTCTGCTGTGTGGAAGGGGCCCTAGATTTTCTATTTTTTAAATGGTTGATGTTACATCAACATATTTACATCGCATAATAGATGAGACTGAGAAAAGATGTAACTCTGACCATAATCCCATGTGCAACATTAGAAACAAACAAGCAAACACATATGCAGTCAGTCCTTGACATTTTCTGGGTCTGTGGGCACTTCATGTAAAAGTTGGAAAACTGTCAATAAAAACAAAAAAAAAATCCACATTTCTTTTTTAACCTGAGAGACCACCTCTCTAGAAATCTCTAGATCTTTCAATTGTGCTGGAGAACCTAGACATTCCTAGGGAGTTGTGCTGGTGGACTTAAACCTTCCTAGAATTGTATTCTTTCCATCAGCTGGTGACCCCAACAGGACTTGGTAAATAACACCAATAACCCAAGTAAGAGCAATGGGAAGCATAAATACGGAACCATGTGGAGTGTCTTGGGGAGAATTTAGAGGTAAACACAGAGAGGGATGAAGTACCTTGTTTGGATAATATGGTGGAAGCTTCTGGCACTTGGTTGATTGAACAAACAATTTTACCTATGTTCCTGTACCTGGATCTTGATAAGCGGGCCTACATTGTATTACTGCTCCTAGCTGGAGTAGATCTGGCCCCAAGGAAAATTTGGAGTATCCTTCATATCAGGGTGGGCAATCTGGTGTCGTCCAGAAGCTACTGGACTGTGGGTTTTATGAGCAGTCCATGGATGATGAGTGGGGAGGGATAATGGAAGTTGGAATCAAACAATGACTGAATGGCCACCAGTTGCCTTTTTTCTGCTTTATAACTAGCCAGTGCTAATACCCTTCTATGTCCCACTGGTTTGAGATGTTTATTGAGAAGCAGATCCCATTGAGTTCAGTGAGATTTTCATTCACATGTGTAAGCGTCAATTTAATTCTCCCATTGCAAACAGGTTGAATCATGTTGTATGTATGTTTGCATCACTTCCACTACACTTGCTCATATCAGGAGAGAGAGAAAAGAACTCCAGCAGTGAACATTTCCCTGGAATAAACAGGCTGTGCTGTTTTCTGTCTAGAAAAGAAAATAGCTTCATTCTATTTCAAGCAGTTTATCAACCCCCTGACAGGTTCAAATACATTCATTTTCACATTAACATTAATTTTTACAAATCTGGACAGAACTGATGGTCAGAATTCCTTCCGCCTGGGGGAAGCAAGTATAAAGACTTTCATTATTTTGCCTGCGTCTGTGATTCACATGCCAGAGGCTAGTGGGATTCAATTATGGTTCCCATGTGTACATTTAATGGGTTCTTTTCTGTAAGTCAAATACCAACCGGTTGTTGAGAGAATGCAGCATGCGGTCTCCTCTCTTTGGAAACCAGAGAAAGGAGAAAGGGGGTGGAAAGATGCTGACAAATTGAACAAGGGTCAGAGGAGAGCAACAAAATATTATTAAAGACCCCAGTTTCAGATTTATGAGGATGGGATTAAAGGGCTCGTACATGTGCTGTTTCAACAAACAATAAACCCCTGGATTCTGGGCTGTTAGTTAAGGGCTTTTTTGCATTCCAGCTCGTGTGATGGAGAATGAGGCTAGAGGTCTTGGAAGCTCATGCAATTTGTAAAACTTTAAGAGAACATGAACACTAATGAAGCTTGGTATGGGAAAAGGGGGACGTTACAAGCCGTGGAGGTAATGGGATGAATTCTTCAATTAGAGCCGAGGAGCATTTATGCTGAATATTTCATTTGGCTGTAAGGTGCTCACTCACTGGGCTTAGCAAGGGAGGGCATTTATCAGCAAACATTTGCTAAAAGAAACTGAGATTGATTGTCCTGTGGGACTGACTCCCAAGGGGACAGCTGGTAGGAGCCCAATTGCATTTCAAAGTGTGCTGAAGAACAGAGAGGGGAAATGTCATAGTTGTGGCTCTACATTATACTTGAATAGTACAAATCTGTATTCATGTACTCACAAAGTAAGAGTGCTAAACCATCCTTCTGCTGAATACTGACATTGTGCAGCGAGCAGTAGCTATATGTGCCAAGACACCTGGTGATGGCTCTAGGGCCGGGCTGTGGCGCAGGCTGGTTAATACTCAGCTGCAATAACTCACTGTGACCAAGAGGTCATGAGTTCAAGGCCAGCCCTTGTCAGAGTGAGCACTCGACAATTAAAATAAAAAATAGCCCTGCTCATTGTTGACCTAAGCAACCTGAAAGATAGTTGCATCTATCAAGTAGGAAATTTAGGTACCACTTATGCGGAGAGGCTAATTTAACTAATTTACGACACCATAAAAATTATCCAGCAGCATTTGGAATGAGGAGGTATTGGCGTCACAGTGAATAATGAAGCAGATGCTTCCCCTGTGGCTGGAATTGGGCATACTCTCAGGAAACCGGAAGCTGGAGAAGGTTAAATTGCCTCTGTGTCTCTGTCTCTGTGTTCATATGGCATTGAATGTTTGCCATGCATGTGTACATTGTGATCCGCCTTGAGTCCCCTTCGGGGTGAGAAGGGCTGAATATAAATACTGTAAATAAATAAATAAACAAATATTTCCTTTACACATCAACCAAGAATTGCATGGTTTAAATCCTGCTGGCTACTCCAAACTAGAATAGAGTAGACCCATTCAATGAGTTGTTGAATGGTGGTGGAGGCTCCTTCTTTGGAGGCTTTTAAGCAGAGGCTGGATGGCCATCTGTTGGGGGTGCTTTGAATGAGATTTTCCTGCTTCTTGCAGGGGGTTGGACTGGATGGCCCATGAGGTCTCTTCCAATTCTATGATTCTATGATTCTATGGTGAGAATACATACAAATAAATCCAATTTGTTTTTGTTGGAACAAACAAGAATGATAAAGTTGGAAGAGACACCAAGGGCCATCCAGCCCAACCCCATCCTCCCACACAGGAACATACGCAATCAAAGCACTCCCAATGGGCAGCCATTTAGATTTTGATCTAAAACATTCAAAGAAGAGACTGTCAGCAAGCTCAGGTGGAATCTCCTTTCCTTCAGTTTGAATCCATTGCTCTATGTCCTAATCTCTAGAGCAGTAGAAGACATGCACACTCCACCATCAATATTATATCTTTTCAACTCTTTAGCTGCTCTTCTCCAGACTAAACAGGAAAGAAGGAAGAGTAACATTGTGTGTCAGGAAGGTTTACACCTGTGAGGAGATCCATAACATAAATCCCAGAAGACAGGTTGAGAATATCTAGGTAAAACCTAAGGGAGGTAAGAGACAACAGGAACATCATTGTGTGGGTCTGGTAGAGATCTCCAAACTACATTGATGGCTTGAATGATGCTTTCCTAGAGTAGATGGCCACACATTCTGAATGGAGAGATGTGGTAGTAGTGGGAGATTTCAACTCTTCTGATATTTATTGGAAGACAAAGCATCTTGACCATAAGAACCTTTTGAAAGAGGAATAAACTGCCTGGAAGGTTAGGATACCTCCCTTCTTCAGAGGTCTTTAGACCAATGGATGATGAGTATTGTGTTACAACTACATATTCTTCATGGCAGAGAGTTGGACTAGATGGTCCTTGCAATCCCATCCAGCTCTAAAATTCTAAAATTCATGGATGATTGTTAATTTTTTAATGTTTTATAGTTATACTATTTTAACCATGTTTTGTTTAATCTATTTTTAGTTCAATACTTGTGTTTTAATTGTATATTTTATATTGTAAATGTGACTGATTGGGCTTGTCCCCGTTTAAGCCGCTCTGAGTCCCTTCGGGGAGATGGTGGCGGCATACAAAAACAAAGTTGTTGTTGTTGCTATTATTATTATTATTATTATTATTATTATATTTTATTATTACACAGCAAACAAGATAGATATGCTGGATTTCGTATCACAAAATCACAAATCGAACACTTCCCAAGTGTCTAGGACTGTGTGATGTATTTTCAGATGATGCGTGCAGATCCCAGTAGGGTGGCCTTTTGCAGTTGGCAGATCGTGATTTTGTCAGTGTCTATTGTTTCCAAATGCCGGCTGAGATCTTTTGGCACGGCACCCAATGTGCCGATCACCACCGGGACCACCTGCACTGGTTTCTGCCAGAGTCTTTGAAGTTCTATTATTATTATATTATTATTATTATTATTATTATTATTATTATTATTATTATTATTATTCTATGGATTGCTAGTGCATTCATTATGACAGCCCATAGATGTGCCTTTAAGCAAAATTCAAAAGGGCAAGCTAGTGCTCTCAGACAGATTTCCACTGTGTTTTACATGCAAGTTGGAAAAGTTACTATTCAGATGACAGGACCCAGAATCCACTGGCTATGATCTTTTTTTCACACATATTTTGTGTTGTTGTTACATGCCTACATACATTGAAAAGAGCACCCATATGTGATAAGCAATTAAGATGAACTGACAATATAGCATTTCACTGGCTGAGGAATATGAAGAGAAAATCAGAAGCTTTTGCTGGATTTTTTTTTTAAATTTGCTGGCGAGCGGGGAGATCAAGCAATTAACTGGAAGCAAACTCCTCCTATTAAAACAAGGAGAGATGGCAGTGAAGATAGCAATAAAAATAAATGGCCAGTGACCGTAATTTATCTGAGTAAGCTTTATGTAAGTGTAAATTGCAGCAAGCACATTGCAAGCCTCTTAATGGAAAAGAAATAGTTGCTAGACCACAGTGACAGAATAAGGAAAGATGCATTATGAAAGCCAAACTGCAAAACTGACTCTTTTCCAGGAGCAAAAAAAAAACCTTTTATATGAAAGTGCTATTTCTCCCTGAACAGAACTTGGGAACATTTTAGTTTTGGACTACGGCTCCCGAAACCCCCCATGGATGTAACACACCTATCTCTTCCATGCAGTCACAGAACTCTATCTGATGTTGCTCAAAGCCATTTAGTCTAGCATCTTACAAATGTAGAGATCCATAGCTACACATCAATCCATTACCATACATCAAGGGAACCACTGACTGCATAGGCAAACTGATGAAGAAACACAAGCTACAAACTATCTATAGACCCACTAAGAAAATCCAACAAATGCGACATTCAGCGAAGAACAAGAGGGATCCTCTCACCTCTGCAGAAGTCTACTGTACACCATGCAGCTGTGGACAAGTCTACAGCGGGACCACCAAACGCAGCATTGCCCAAACACGAGTCAAAGAACATGAAAGGTACTGCAGACTCACTCAACCAGAGAAATCAGCCATTGCAGAGTACTTGATGAACCAACCTGGACACAGTATATTATTTGAGAACACAGAAATGCTCGACCACTCCAACAACTATCATGTCAGACTACACAGAGAAGCCATTGAAATCCACAAGCATGTGGACAACTTCAACAGAAAGGAGGAAACCATGAAAATGAACAAAATCTGGCTACCAGTGTTAAAAAACTCCAAAATCAGAACAGTAAATAAGGAGCAGCACTCTGAAAACAGAAGAATTCCAGACAGGAATCAATCAGGGGCAGCTAACGACTCTGAACAAAGGATTTCCCCAGGTCAGGATGTGAGGCTGGAAAGTCAATTTAATGCTAACAAAGGTGATTAATTACAACATTCACACTGGCTTCCAACAAAGAGTTCTTCCCCCCACCAAGAAACTTCCACAGATATGTAAACCTTCCTTGCTTAGTTTCTCCATACCTCACAACCTCTGAGGATGCCTGCCATAGATGTGGGTGAAACGTCAGGAGAGAATACTCTGGAACATGGCCATGCAGCCTGGAAAACATACAACAACCACAGCTAAATCATTGTGTTTGTATCCCATGCTGTTTGTTGAAGGTGCAATGCTCTTACTCTTAACTCTGATCTAGACAGATGGGATATTTTGGTCTCAAAGAGCTGTTTCCTTACAGAAACATGAAATGGTTCCTTATCATTTCCATGTCATTTTGGGAATCTATTTTTCATGACATGAAAATTTGTACATATTTATTTCTCTCATAGCCACATGCTATAGCTTAGACATGGCCAAATCTCAGCCCTCCAGGTGTTTTGGATTTCAACTCCCACAATTCCTAACAGATGGTGAGGTCTTGGATTTCTGGGAGTTGAAGCCCAAAACACCTGGAGGAATGAAGTTTGTCCATGCCTGCTTTAGCCTGTGATTCTCCTAATACATGAATTTTGTGCAGTATCTTCCCCATATCCATGCAACCAGTATCCACAATTTCATTTATTTATGTGTTCTCTCTAGGCATTTCCTAGCTCATTCTGGATGACCCTATAGTATTCTTTGGACAGCAGTCCTTCAATTCAATAGGGTTTGCCATGATTTGCATTGCCAATGAAGTTTGGGAACATATTTCTTATGGATGAGAGGATTGCACTGTGCTTAATTTATTCTTTAAAAAGCACATTTTGCTGAACCCCGCCCTCCCCCCCCCAAAAAAAGAAGAAGATTATGGCAGGACAACAAGTCCCAGAAGTCAGCAACCAGCAAGGTCAGCAATGCTGATGGTATTCTGGGGATTGCAATCCAAACATAACTTTTCCAGGCTCTTTTAGAGCATTTAAGATTAGAACTGAGCTGCAAAATTCAGACAACTGGATAAAAACAGGGAATGATCGCATTCAGGTTAGCAAATAGGTTTATGAAGTCCATGTGAGGTTGGTTCATATCAAAATGTGAACATGGCCATTTTTTCTGCACATTACATCAAAACAAATGGGCTGGAATAGGGTAAGGTTTTGACAATTCTGTACAACCAGGGCCGGCCGGAGATATTTTTTAATGGGAAGCGGGGGTGCTGAAAAGCGCCCCCGCCACCCGCGCCCTGGCCCCGCCCAGCGTGCCCTGGCCCCGCCTCCCACGCTGCGTGGGAGGCGGGGCCAGGGCGATTAGTGAGGGGGGCGGGGCCACAGTTGGCCCCGCCCCCGCCCAGCGTGGCCATTTTGCCCTTAGTAACAAACTAAGGGCAAAAATGGCTTCTCTGGCTGTGCGCATGCGCACAGCCAGAGAAGCCATTTTTGCCCTTAGTTTGTTACTAAGGGCAAAATGGCCTAGGTGTGCTGTGCGCACGCGCACAGCACACCTAGGCCATTCGGGCCTGACTTCCTGGTCGCGGCCGGCGACCGCCCGGGCGATCGCCGGCCGCGACCAGGAACTTCCTGGTCGCGGCCGGCGATCGCCCGGGCGGTCGCCGGCCGCGACCAGGAAGTCAGGCCCGAATGGCCTAGCTGTGCTGTGCGCGTGCGCACAGCACACCTAGGCCATTTTGCCCTTAGTAACAAACTAAGGGCAAAAATGGCTTCTCTGGCTGTGCGCATGCGCACAGCCAGAGAAGCCATTTTTGCCCTTAGTTTGTTACTAAGGGCAAAATGGCCTAGCTGTGCTGTGCGCACGCGCACAGCACAGCTAGGCCATTCGGGCCTGACTTCCTGGTCGCGGCCGGCGACCGCCCGGGCGATCGCCGGCCGCGACCAGGAAGTCAGGCCCGAATGGCGCCCCTAGCAGCCAGCGCCCGAGGCGGCCGCGTCCGCGGCCGCCTAGTAACAACCGGCCCTGTGTACAACACATCTGTCATACACAACAGGCTTTTATCTTTCCCCTGCTGCTCTCTATATGTAGGCTTAGTAAAAGGAATTTTCCATTAATAGCAGTCTGTTATGGTGATGAGAAGCAGTTACAACGTCATTGTCCTCTGCCCTTTGGAGAGACCTTCCAGAGACCTGTGGCTGAAAGGAAATCACCCAAATGAAATGGAATATACATTCAGTCAAAATGGTAGAAACAAATTCCTGGATTAATGCAAAAAGAGTTGCTTGCAGTTCAGTTCAGAGTTCAGCTGAACTGTCATGGACAAATGTCATGCATAATTCATTTTATAAAAGGGGGAAAAAAACGTTGGCTCATAAAGCGTTGATGAAAAAAACCAACCAGCCGTTCACAGCAGAATGATTTCAACTTGCCTCTAAGCCTTACTCTGTTTTTTTCCCCCCAGTTTGCATGGGCCCTAACATGAAGCGAATGGGGTTAGAAAAAAATTACGAGACCATTGCTGGATGTAAAATACCACCTGTTTATGTTAGAGAGATTTGTGCCGCTTGCCCAATTTTTCATATTCCCCTTTTATCTTCACCATAAACTACTTTAAGTGCATCTCTTGTTAATAAAAATATTTTATTAGAAATATGTGGGTTTTTTAAGGGCTGGGTATTGCACATGCTTTCTAGGCTATGCATGTCCTGGATTTCTTATGTCCAAGTTTTCTTATGGATTTTGCACTATACTTACTTACTTACTTACTTAGGCGATCCCTCGTAGGCCAAGGATGATGGTCCTCCAGTTGTGGGGTCTTGGGGGTTTGTCCGCAGGTGGCTGAAGAGACCTATTCTTGATCCGCATTTTCTCTCGCAATGAAGACAACAGTTTCCAGGTGGAAGGCTTGGCTTGACGCTCCTTCCTCTTGGCACATTTCTCCCTTAAGCCCTCCGTTCGTGCCTCTTTGAACTCCGCAGCACTGCTGGTCACAGCTGATCTCCAATTAGAGCGCTCAAGGGCCAGGGCTTCCTAGTTGTCAGTGTCTATGCCACAGTTTTTAAGGTTGGCTTTGAGCCCATCTTTAAATCTCTTTTCCTGCCCACCAACATTACGTTTTCCATTCTTGAGTTCGGAGTAGAGTAACTGCTTTGGGAGACGGTGATCGGGCATTCGGACAACGTGGCCAGTCCAGCGGAGTTGATGGCGTAGGAGCATCGCTTCAATGCTGGTGGCCTTTGCTTCTTCCAGCATGCTGACATTTGTTCGCCTGTCTTCCCAAGAGATTTGCAGGATTTTTCTGAGGCAGGGCTGATGGAAATGCTCCAGGAGTTGAGTGTGACGTCTGTAGACTGTCCACGTTTCACAGGTTTGGAGGACAATGGCTTTATAAACGAGCACCTTGGTATCTCTACGGATGTCCCGATCATCAAACACTCTCTGCTTCATTCTGAAAAATGCTGCACTCACAGAGCTCTGGCGGTGTTGTATTTCAGTGTCAATGTTGACTTTTGTGGAGAGGTGGCTGCCAAGGAAGCAGAAATTGTCAACGTTTTCTAATGTGACACCTTTAAGCTGTATTCCTGGCATTGCAGAAGGATTAGCTGGCGCCTGTTGGAAGAGCACTTTGGTTTTCTCGATGTTCAGTGAGAGGCCGAGCTTCTCATATGCTTCTGCAAAGGTGCTTAGAGTGGCTTGTAGGTCTTCTTCTGAATGCGCGCAGACTACGTTGTTATCGGCATATTAGAGTTCTATAATAAATGTTGTGGTGACCTTGGTTTTGGCTTTCAGTCTGCTGAGGTTAAATAGCTTGCCATTTGTCCAATACATGATTTTCACTCCGGTGGGAAGCTTCCCATCAACAAGGTGAAGTATCATAGCGATGAAGATGGAAAATAATTTTGCACTATGAAAGTTAGGGGATAGTAATGACTTTCAAGGCCCAATTTCCATCCTGTGTTCTGAACTTACATTAAAAACTGGAAAGTCGATCCCTGTATCCTTAGAACCAATATATATGGTTTCACTTTTTCACTTAGGGTATCCTGTGTAAGCTACACACAATATTTGGCATCTTCTTCATTCATCCCATTTAAAATGATAAGGTTTACTATTATTCATGGTTTCACATATTGATACAAAGTCCAGGGACATATCATTCTGTATTTATAAAAACAGCAAGGAAATTGAAGGAAATCAGATGGAAAGGGGATATCCATGACTCCAGTGAAGCAGTGAATCTGCTTCAAATTATATTTTCAATACTTTAAAGCAGGCAATGGCAAATTTGGGGTCTCCAGGTGTTTTGGATTTCAACTCCCACAATTCCTAACAGCCTCAGGCCCCTTCCTTCCCCCCCGCAACCACAAAAATCCCATTCTTTAAGAAATGTCAATCATTTTTCTCTAATCAATAATTACAATTTACCTGTTTCTACTAAATCAGTGTTTTTCAACCTTTGGGTCTCCAGGTGTTTTGGACTTCAGCTTCTATAGTTCCTAACAGCTGGTAAGCTGGCCGGGATTTCTGGAAGTTGAAGTCCAAAACACTTGGAGGCCTAAAGGTTGAGAACCACTGCACTAAATCAATCAATTTTGCCAAGTACTTCTGGGTAAATCTGAATTATTTGTGGACAAAACAAGTTTACTGCTGTAGTCATATATTGCAGTTTTCACCTTGTGGATCTTCTCCAGCTACATGTTCATTAATCTTGATCAGAATCACATGGCTGAGTTTGTGAATACTGAATCATAAAGAAAGCTGACAGAAAAAAGGGCAAATCATTTGAAATTTGGCATTGGAGAAGAGTTCTATGGATACCATGAAAAACTAAATCAGATGACTAAATCGGTCATAGAACCAATTAAACCTAGACTTTTACTAGGAATTAAAATGACTGAACCAAGGCTGTTGTACTTCACAAAATCCTAAGATAATATGACACATTGGAAAAGACAGTAATGCTCTATCAAAAGGAAGTAGATATAGAAGACCTTATTATAGATACCGAATATACTCGAGTATAAGCCGACCCGAATATAAGCCGAGGCACCTAATTTTACCACAAAAAACCTGGGAAAACATTGACTCCAGTATAAGCCGAGGGTGGAAAATTTCAGAAATAAAAATAGATACCAATAAAATTACATTAATCGAGGCATCAGTAGGTTAAATGCTTTTGAATATTTACATAAAGCTCAAATTTAAGATAAGACTGCCCAACCCTGATCAAATCATTATTCTCATCTTTTTCAATGTAAATGTGCTTATGTATCCTTTTAATAATAATAGAGTAAAATAATAAATGTAATAATAATAATAATAAATGCAGTAAAATAATAAATGTATTAATAATAATAAAAATAGAGTAAAATAAATGTAAAAGTAACAACAATAATAGAGTAAAATAATAAATGTAATAATAATTAATAGCGTAAAATAATAAATTTAACAATACCAATAATAATAGAGAAAAATAATAAATATACCATATATACTTGAGTATAAGCCGACCTGAATATCTGAATATAATCCCACCAGGACCCTAACCTGAGGAGGTTTTTTTTCAGTCCTTAAAAAAGGCTGAAAAACTAGGCTTATACTCGAGTATATACAGTAAATTGATTCATGCTGCATTTACACCAGGCAAAATACTTCAGAGTAGCCTGATTCAAGGTTGCCCCAATTACAACACAGGGAGTCCATACCTATCAGTGTGGAAATGCCTCAAAGACTTTTTAGGACCTACGTGGTCAGTATCCCACCCTTCTCGGGGCCACAGTTATTGTTTAAGTGGCCAAAAACAGCTCCTTGACAAATCCTTGCTGGTGATGTTGCTTCTCAAAAGCCTCAAGAGGGTCTGCAGCCATGTAATCACAAGAAACGGTGCTGACAGCTAGTACCTGCCAGGGAATTTTTCTAGAATCATAGAATTATAGAGTTTGAAGAGACCACAAGAGCTATCTGGTCCAACCTCCTGTCATGCAGGAACACACAATCAAAGCACACCCAACAGATAGCCATCCAACCTCATCTTAAAAACCTCCAGAGAAGGGGTCTACACCATGCTCCAAGGCAGCAAAACATCACTGGGACACTGGTTCACCTTTGCTCGCTTGCTTGCCTGGAAGTTGCTTTCCAAGTCTTATCCCACCCACACAATCTTAATTGTGATTCTTCTCATTTTGTAACTTGGGATTTTGCCATTGTGTTTCTTTGCTATTGTCACAACTTGGGGCAATAGCGGCATGGATCCTGAAATTGAGATGTTGACTATCAGAGATGCTTTGACATTGGCCTTCTTTTAGGATATTCAGTTGTCTGTGGTTGGTCTTGTCCAGCTCAGGAAACAGAAACCTTTCTGGCACCCATTGGGAGGACTAAGCCCATGGCTGTGGCTGCCATGGTTCGTTTCCTGTTATCCCAATGGTTATGGCAGTGGGCCAGAGTATTTGCTCATCCATCAATAGGAAGGTTGGCCAAAACCTGGACCAGGCACCTATTTACAGCTATAAGCAAGAAGGTTGTGCCTTTCTTTACCCATTCTAACTTTATGTGTGCTGGTGTTGTTTTCCAAACATAGCAGGTTAGCCCCTGACTGTGCAACTCTCATAATCCCAGCCTGTGGGAAGAAAGCTTTTGAAATTCTTTATTCCTGCATACAAGGACAAAACAAGCAAAGATTTAGATCCCCAATATTTACTTACATGGGAACAATTCCCACTGAGCTCAGCAGGGCATACTTTTGATTAGATGTTTGTAGGTTTGTGCTCAGAATTTCATATAATTATAGCTTTCAAAATGTTCAGCCCTGGGACCCAGGTGTAATCCTTACATCATATTATTTATTATTATCTAAGGGACCACCTCACTTGGTATGAGTTTGCCTGGATGTTAAGCTCTTAAGGAGAGGCCTTCTTGCAATTGCCTGCCAAGGGCTGGGGCTACGTGACAAAGGAATGGGAGTTAGCTTGCTCTTGTGTTGTTCTCCTAGTATAAAATCCACTTCTCTCAGAATTGCGGTGAGATAAAAACAAGCTTATGGCTTTAGCACAAAGCTACTTCAAACAGCAAAAGGTATTACCTTGCAATACAAGACAATAAAAATGCCCACTGCGTTGTGATTAGTTCCTCGGGCAATGTTCTCAGGCATGGTGTGTGAATCCTTTGGACTAGCTTTTTAACCTTATAAGATGTTTATTGGCTAGTGATTTTACTGGTTTTCTTATTTAAATGGTTCAGTAGTTATGATTTTAATGGCTTTATTGTTCTATATGTTTCAACCTTCACCCAAGCAAATTAAGAAGTGCCGCGGTTTCTACAGAATGCTATTATTTGAGGTATTTTTGATCTCTATTCGATTGGTCGAATTGGCATTCCAAACATGCATTTTGGAATTAGTCCATTTCCAAACCACCTCCAAAAGCAATCCCATTTATACATCCATTGTCTCCAATTGCCCCAATTTGACAGGGAGAATCCTCATGAATCATACCACTTTTTCAACTGCTTTTAAAATATCCAAATTTTCTCTTTCCTCAACTTTATCCCATTATCATTATCATCAGTGATCATCACCATCATCTTACTTTAATTACTACAAGCTGCTTTTGGTGTGTACGAGGACTCCATTGACTCAACATTTGGGGAAAGAGGCAGAACCTGTCCCCTCCCAGTTGGTTCTGCCAAAGGAAAGCTGCTGTAGGCTTTCTGAGCTTATTCATTCTTCCTCCTCCCAATCTGATCATACACAGATGTTGCCTGCCCACAACTGTCCTAGTTTTCCTCTGTGAGATGTTGGAAGATAAGATGACTTCCATTCCATGGACATAATTTCCTTTTTTCCTTCTTTAACATTGTGTTGTTGAAGGCTTTCATGGCTGGGATCACAGAGTTGTTGTGTGTTTTCCAGGCTGTACGGCCATGTTGCAGAAGTATTCTCTCCTGATGTTTCACCCACATCTATGGCAGGCATCCTCAGAGGTTGTGAGGTATGGAGAAACTAAGCAAGGAAGGTTTATATATCTGTGGAAGTTCCTGGGTGGGGGGAAAGAACTATTGTCAGTTGGAGGCTAGTGTGAATGTTGTAATTAATCACCTTGATTAGCATTAAATGGCCTTCCCAGCCTCACATCCTGGCCTGGGGGGAATCCTTTGTTCAGAGTCATTAGCTGCCCCTGATTGATTAATGTCTGGAATTCCTCTGTTTTCAGAGTGTTGTTTCTTATTTACTGTTCTGATTTTGGAGTTTTTTTTTAATACTGGTAGCCAGATTTTGTTCATTTTCATGGTTTCTTCTTTTCTGTTGAGATTGTTCACATGCTTGTGGATTTCAATGGCTTCTCTGTGTAGTCTGACATGATAGTTGTTGGAGTGGTCCAGCATTTCTGTGTTCTCAAATAATATGCTGTGTCCAGGTTGGTTCATCAAGTGCTCTGCTATGGCTGGCTTCTCTGGTTGAGTTAGTCTGCAGTGCCTTTCATATTCTTTGACTCGTGTTTGGGCAATGCTGTGTTTGGTGGTCCTTATGTAGACTTGTCCACAGCTGCATGGTATCCGGTAGACTCCTGCAGAGGAGAGAGGATCCCTCTTGTCCTTCTCTGAACATAGCCGTAACACGAATCAAGGAACATGAAAGGCACTGCAGACTAGCTCAACCAGAGAAATCAACCATAGCAGAGCACTTGAATGAACCTGGTCACAGTAAAAACTCCAAAATCAGAACAGTAAATAAGGAGAAACACTCTAAAAACAGAAGAATTCCAGATATGAATCAATCAGGGGCAGCTAACGATTCTGAACAAAAGATTTCCTCAGGCTAGGATGTGAAGCTGGGAAGGCCATTTAATGCTAATCAAGGTGATTAACTACAACATTCACACTGGCTTCCAACAGACAAGAGTTCATTCCCACCACACAGGAACTTCCACAGATATATAAACCTTCCCTGCTTAGTTTCTCCATACCTCACAACCTCTGAGGATGCTTGCCATAGATGTGGGCGAAACATCAGGAGAGAATACTCTGGAATATGGCCATACAGCCCTGAAAACACACAACAACCCCATCTTTAACATTTTTATTTGTATGAGTTGACTTAGGTCATCTCTCTTCATACATTCTTACCCACTGGGGCAAATAGAGACCCACATATTCAGAAGCAACAGTTGCCCGTTTGCTGGACTCACTGCAATGATCTGACCAATTTTTGAGGCTGCTATGTTGACCAATGTAGACTTCATTGGAAGCCTCAAGTAGACAGATTCAAACAGACAGAGCAATGCCTGAGAGGGAAGCTCAGAGCCTGTACAGTTTTACATGGCATCTCAGCAGGCATCTGCTGGAGGAATAGATCAGAGCAGAAGGCTTATGAATGTTGCAGTAAACCAATTTCAGGCTGCACCTGTTCCTGTATCCAGGATATTGGAGGCATCTATAAACTCCCAGGTGGTGTTTTGAAAAGCCAGGAGGGTCTTGGTGAGCCAGTATTGCCTTTCTCAGCAGCTGATTCCTTTTAATGAGTCATTAGACAAGGCAAGCATTTCCCACCTGATCATATGCAAGCAGGAATTAATCACTGTAGCCACATTGATTTCAGCAGGGCTGGGTCTGTCGTTCTGTTTAGTATAAAGAGCATGTAAAACACTGATGGAGAGCAACTCATTTCCTCTAAAGCCCAAAACTGGAGCTGGTAACCTGAAGAGATAGATCTGTTCTAGCTTGACATGAAATGTGGTACACTGCTGATAAAGAGGCCCTGCTTCCATCTTCCATGAACAGTGGGACATTTTTGAATTCAGTCCACTGATAGGCATTTGACCTCCAACAATTAGCAATTATTCAGGTGTACTTGTACCCAAAGACAACACTTTAACTACTGAGTTCTGCCTGCCAAATAAACGTTAAAAGGCAACCTGTTGCTGGCAGCAATATATTCCCTGAGTTATTGGCATCCCTGTTCTTAAGAACTGTCTGAATAATTGCAGCCATCCTTCTTGACATATCAATCAACTATGGGTTGATAGTTCCATTCATCCTGAAGGGTCCAAACATATAAATATTGGATCAGACAAAATGCCTAAACAATAAGAAGAATGTATTCATAACAAAAGTTGTTAAACATTAAATAGACTATCTTGGAAGGGGGTGACTTTCCTTCACTGGAAGTTTTTATAGATTAGATAGACATGTCAGGGATGCTTTTAATGGTGGATTTTTTTGCACTGAAAAAGAATTGGACTGCATTGTCCTCTTTATGCACAGATGGAAGCCCAACTATAGGCTATCCTTTGTGGCTGAGTAAAATTGTCTTCCAAGGGTAGAGTCTTGATGGTGTGTCGGTAAGTGGCAATAGAGGCTTATTCTGGATTTGTATGGTCTTTCTTAATGAGGATGTAGATTTCCAGGTAGAAGGTGGTCACAACAAGGGTTTGGTTGACACACTTTCCTCTTGGCATGTTTCTCCCTTTTGCCATCTATTCAAACCTCCTCAAAATCCATGGCACCTTTAGTAACACTCGAGGGCCAGGTCTTCCCAGTTCTTGGTGTTTATGCCACTTTTTTAGAATTAGCTTTAAGCCCATCTTTAAACTTCTTTTGTTGTCTACAAACGTCTTTTGTTTTGATGGTGATTGGACATTTGGGCAACATGGCCAGTCCAGCAAAGTTGGTGGAAGAGAATCTTCACTTCACTGCTGATGGTTTTTGCTTCTTCCAGAAAGTTGATGTTTGTTTGATGTCTTCCAATGAGATTTACAGGATTATTTGAATAGCTGGAATCTTTCCCGAAGTTGAGAGTGATGTTTGAAGATGGTCCATGATTTACAGGCATACAAGACAGTTGGAAGGACGTTAGCTTTATAAGCAAACGTTTTGCTAACTCAACATAGTGGTTTAAGTGATGGATCACAACTCTGGAAATGAGGATGTGAATAGTTGATCAGCCATGGAACCCCACTGGGTATAAGTCACACTCTCTCATCTTCAAAGGAAAAGAAATCAAACCCCTATGAAAAAAATCTTACCAAGAAAACTCCATGATAGGTTAACCTATCATAAGTCAGAAACAAATTGAAAACATAGAAAGAGGAAGGAGGGGGATGGAGGATGGGGAAAGAGGAGTAGATGATTGCATATATAGTCAGTGAGAACAGACTGTGGTCTAAACATGGGGGTGATGCAATATCCATATTCAGTTCACAGTTGTATAAACAGAATACCACAGGTGTAATTTCTACACATTCAGCTGCACATTGTTGACTGGAGCATAAGAACTCATCAGCACCTTCAAGGTACCATTTGATTCACTGGGATTATAGAAATAGCAAGTACATTCCTAGACATAACAATTGATTGCACAAGTTGGTATTCAGCAGAAGGGTGGTGTAGCGTAACCATAATCTAACTCATGCTAATTAGATCTATATGAAACAAACATGATATAGAATCTCTGCTTTGCTGTAAATGGTTGTATCTTGTTTACCTTAATCATTCCAAATTTGTCTCAGCAAATAATTATTGCAGCATGTGAAAAAAGTAGGACAACTAGGATAAAACATGAGAGAAAGGCATGTGAAATTCAAGTATATCCTCTCTCATCCTTTCTCCTTGGTTATTATTTTCCATTTGCAAACTACATTCCATTCCCTCTTGGCGCTTTGCTTTGGTAACTCCATTCCTCTTACACTACCTAGAAGGGCAGCCTCAGGCTATGCTAGTAACATAGATACCAGCAATAACAAAACAAAAATGCATGTGCACAAAAACAAGGACTACTGGAAGGAAGAGAAAAGTTCCAAGAATGGATTCAGCACTCCAGTCTTATACTTTTGGCCTTCATTCCAGTGAACAACCATAATGTGCAAAGCAAATTCAAATAGGTAAGGCATTTTCTGGCTTTGCATTTTAATGTGAGATGAGCTCATTCACACCTTCTGAAACTAAATGTGCATAGAAACACATTTGGCAGCTGGAAATTTGCTGCTGAGATTACACAGCAATTCAGAAAATGAAAGTGCACAGTTGAGAAGTGTATGTAGGGAAATGCTTACATTTGAGAAAATCACACTTAAGTCCAGGGATAGAGAAAGGTTTACTCATGGCCTAGAGAACTTCTGAAACTGTATTTTGTGTCCCCTTGAACTCCTCTCAACCTTCTCAAGTCTTCAGATCCCTTCAAAATTAACTCATATGGACCATGTTTTTGTTTTGTTTTGGGTTTTTTTTGGCAAAACATAATGCAACTTTTGATCATGGGAAGAATGATATCATGACTTATGTGGTGTGGATGGGTGGCTTCTGTCCCCTTTACAGTTGTCCATGTCCACCCCTGCTTTTACCAATAAGATGTGTACAATAATGTGTCCTCTTCAGAGGAAAATGCTTATGTCTGTTTTGATGAAATATGCACACATTGCTAAGGACGTTTGAGAATTACCCTATATGGGCATGTATAATTCTTGAAATTTTAGTCAAAAAATCCCCAAAACCTAGCTCGAATTATCAATGGGTCAATGTGATTATTGCACCTGAAATCTGATCCAAAAAGGAACTATCCTCTCCTTGAAGTAGAATGACAAAAGAGAAGAGCTTAGTAC
The DNA here is from genome assembly GCF_035594765.1 of Anolis carolinensis. Taxonomy (NCBI): domain Eukaryota; kingdom Metazoa; phylum Chordata; class Lepidosauria; order Squamata; family Anolidae; genus Anolis; species Anolis carolinensis. The sequence continues at coordinate 315,497,705 of NC_085842.1, forward strand.
ATCACAGGAGAACATGAAAGAAGCACCGATCCTTTTTATTCTCTCTGACATGACACTGGTTCTGGCCTTTTGAATGTCTGCTTGGGAAAATAGTGGCAGCAGCTAAGGTGGCAGACTCCCTAAAGTGGCATTGGTGCTTTCCCTATACTTATTCAGAAGTCATACCAAAATCCAAACGTTTGCCACAAAAACTGCACTTGACTTACACACAAGCACATACAGGTAAAGAAGCAGCCTTTTTTCTACAGCATTCAAAGTTCTGGAAATCTCTGTCCCACAACAGACACTGTTTGCAAAGGAGACACTGAATCGGACTCCAGCCGGTGTCTGTTGAAGTTGCTATGTGGGGGGATTTACTAGCTAATCACTGATTTATTTAATGAGCAGAGTGGTGAAGTGTAGGACCATGTTTCATATAAATAATGTGATCAATAATAGCTGCTCCTCTGCTCCCATCCCTAACTCATCCTTGTTAGAAATAAATTTGCAGTGTGAGCTGAAAGCATATCATTTTTTCCCTCTTTTTTGGCCAAGATTATTGTGCTAGTGGGTTCGTGTACTGCTCTGTCATTCATTGGTAAGAGATTAACAGAGAGAAGAAGTCATGTGGTGGTGGCAGCATTTTGATGAAGCACATTATTTAATTTTGAAGGAAATAATTTAACTTGACTGGACTTAAGGGATTTGAAACAATTCTGCCTACCAGATGTAAGCTGATCTTTTCCCCTCTTGACTGATAAAACCTAGCATATGTAGATTGACCAAAGGGGTAGCAAATGCCTTGTTATGTCAGAGAGAAGTGCTTGTTGTCTTGAAGAAGTGTCTGGGGTGCCTTTTCCTAAGGAGATCCTTCCTGAAACAAGATGTGTATGAGAATTACCACCAGACTGCAAATATATCCCTTTTGGGCAAGTTGTTTGGGTGTGGAGTATATGGGCAATTTCAAGCATAACTGGAGGAAACAGCTTGTCTGGATCCCTTTCAGACTGATGCCAGGCTGGAGTGTAACAAAGGTACTCCATTTGACAAAAGACTCTGAGAAAATAACAGGAGAAAGACTACCCTGTTGATCTTCCTGGGTCTCCCTATGTTTTTTTACACCATTGATCAAGGTACCTTGTTGAATCATCTCTGTTGGAAGGGAGTGGGAGGCGCTGTTCCATGGCAAGCATACTTGCATACTTAATTACAAGAATACAGATCCAAACATGCACTCATATTAATACAATCCCTTTATCTACAGATGATATGTTCCAAAATCCCACCATGGATACCTAAAACCATGGATAATATTATAATAACAACCCCTATTATAGATATAGAGATAGATAGATAGATAGATAGATAGATAGATAGATAGATAGATAGATAGATAGAATTTTTTTTCTATACATGGACTGGAAAATACAATAGATTTGCACTGGAGAACCTAGAAAGGCCCATAAACTTTCCGTGTGGGGGATTTAATGGAGTGTGGGTAAGTGAATCCATGGATTTCACATCCATATATAAGGGGGTCTTATTGCATCTGAAAGTAAGTCGCAGTGTTCTTAAGAACTATATGTGCCCATAATGAGTAGGATTACAATGTCAAAATAGAAGAGTGATGGAAAGCTAGTCATTGATCATGTGTGCAAAGTTGAATTGAGAATGTTAATTTGCAACACCAGAACCAGCTTCACCTCCCTAAAGCTTTGTGTGGCTTTTGTTTCAAATCATAAAGCAGGAAAAAGAAAAACTGTTTGTTCATAAACCCATACAAGTCAATTTTTAAAAATGCCTGAAGGCAGGAGAACAGATGAGATCCCCAACCGGGCCTTTATAACATCCCTTTCTCTTCTTGTTGATGCAAGTCAATGGCGTGGAGGCAGGCCCTGCCAAGTCTTGAGTGGGGAGGGGAAAGTAAGGCCTCCCTGTGGCTGTCCCTCCAGTATCAATGAATCTTTCATGCCCAGCATTGAAAGAGCAGAACCCCTTATCACAAAGCAACTTTTTCTCCCAAATCTCTATGTCTAGGGAAAAGCTCTAAAAGATCTCATCCACTCTTTACTCTGGGTTTTCTCCCACACTTATTTGTGAAATCTGGACTGCAGCTTTTAGCTAAGTTTAAGCCAGAAGCTTAGAATGAAATGAATTTCCCTGGGAAGACCTAATGCCAGAATGGGAACTGTGTGGTGCTACAGAGGTTGTTGAATTGAAAATCTCAGAATTTCTCCGTGTAGGCAGCTAAAAATTATATTAGCTTCTTCTAGATGGGTTCACAAATTCCACCTTTGGTCCAAGACTGAGGTGAGGTGAAGGTTTCTTGGTTGTTCTGTTGTTGTATAGAATACATTTTTTTCTCAGTTAAACCAAGGTGGATTGGGGGAATTTTTCTTTCTCTAGAATCCCCTAGAGGCCATACAGACTGTGTTATGGTTGAGCCTTATGGCTCCGATACTGGCAGACGTGGTCGTAAGACTCCTCGGGAGTCAGATACTCTCGAGGAGCGAGAAAGGAAGCGGCTGCGGGACTTATTTGCAGAACCATCTGACGAGGATTCCTTTGAGGGTTTTACTGAGAGAATGGAGGAAGAGATGGTTAGCTCAGAGGAGGATGACATGGAATGGACTCGTGTGAGGGAGGATTTGGGTGCCACTGGCAATGATAGTATGGAAGGCGATTGGGGACCTTCAGGATTAGACCCGTGGACAAGCTGGAGGGATGGGACGGGATCCACAGCTGGGGATGCTGTGGGGCGTAGTCAAAGGTGTTTCAGTTCTGATGAGGAAAGTGATGAGGAAACGCCTGGAATTAGGGTAACAGCTGATAGTGATGAGGAGCTGTAAACTGGCATAAAATGGGGTTTGGAAGCAATGGCTAATTGCGTTGGGCAAGGTAATCTGGACGAACGCTTGGGCTCTGTGTGGGAAATTCCTGAAGACGGGTGTGATTCGTTTGCTGACTACGTAAGTTACCAAGGACACTGGGCATAGACGGCAGGAGGAACTGTGTGGGCTTTTGTTGTGCAACCTGTGCTTAATCTTAATAGCTTGGACCTCCGTCGTCTTCTTGACGGACGCCATCTGTTTATTCTGGACTGACTGACTGACTGACTACGGCCTCGGACTCTCCTTCCTGTGATTATCGTTGGACCTGGTGAACTACAAACGTCTGTACCTGCCTTACGACCTTCGGACCGGATTGGAACTTCACTGACCGCTTCTGCCCTTGAATGCTGCGTTTGTATCTGGAAATTGCTTGCTGTGTGGAGGAGTAACCTCTTAGTTACTCAAATATAGCTTTTGGCAGCAGAGAAGCATCTGCTGCCAGTTTTTTGTATTCCTTTGAACCTTTTGTTCACCAGCTTTTGTTTGTTTTAGTCCCAGGCTGAAGTAAGCTTTTTTGGTTTAACCCGGATTAAACTCCGGTTTAATCCGGTTTATCTTTTGAACGTTTTCCTTGTGTCTTTTTACTTTTAAGGCCAATGTTTGCCTAGCCCTTGTCTTTTACGGGCATTTTTGGTTCTGTAACTCCAATAAACTTTGTTATATCTTATCTTGTGGCGTTCTGTCCTTGACAGACTGCTATAAATAAAGATGAACAGATAAAAGCATCAACAATGGGAAGTGTATAGAGAATTGCTTGAAACGTATCCAAATGATGAATTACCACTCCTGAAGGCTTCAAAGAGTTGGTATACCATGTTTGAGGCATCTGGGACCAATCTGGAGCACTAACACCCAATTGAACCCACTAGTAGACCAAAATCAAGCTGAGTCAAGTCCCCATTGGAACTGCTAGGAGCCTCCAGTGGCCTAGGGGATAAAAGCCTTGTGACTTGAAGATTGGGTTGCTGACCTAAAAGCTGCCAGGTTCGAATCCCACCCAGGGAGAGCACGGATGAGCTCCCTCTATCAGCTCCAGCTCCATGCGGGGACATGAGAGAAGCTTCCCACAAGGATGGTAAAACATTAAAACATCTGGGCATCCCCTGGGCAACGTCCTTGCAGACGGCCAATTCTCTCAGCCCAGAAGCAACTCTGGTTGCTCCTGACATGGAAAAAAAATTGGCATGGCTGGACTGTCACCTCACCATCCATGATGCTTTTGCCACATCCAGTATTCCTTGTCAGCTTTTGGCTATTGTAGGCACTCCATGCTGACTAGGCTTGTGCATTTTGGCTGAACCTCCATTTCTGCTGGCCAGATACTAGTAGACCCCCATATCCATTTTTGTGTGTCTTCCAAAAATGGGCGGGTAACTGGATAGCCATTTTTGCACTGCAGCTGGACCGTCCAGATCTAGCCCATTGGCAGCAATGGGGGGGGGGTGTTGCCCGGGCTCCCCTTCCTATTGTTTTAGGCAATGGCATCATTTGTCCTTATATCCTTCATTAAGACCTGGATTTAAAGCATCAGAGCTACAATACCATTCTATGTTCCTTTCCCTTCTGTCTGTAGAACAGCCTGGGTTTAATCCTTGGTTAAAGCTGTTTCTACTCTAGAGGAGACAGGTGCTGCAGGCACACTCTGCTCTCTCCCCGCAGCACACAGCTTTCCATTATTTTAAGGAGGTTTCCCCATTTCCCAGAGAAGGAAGAGTGATGATCTGGAGCTATCCTACCCGGAGCTTCCTTTAAAAAGCCCTCCCTTTAATCTTGATGCACTGCAGGCCCTGCCTGGAGTGGTGCCTGCCTTTTCCACCACACACCTTTCTGCTCCAGGGTTAATGCTTCCTTCTAGAGGAGAGGTAATTACTAACTAGGTGGTAGTAGTTTTCTGGGTATGAGGCTTTTCTTTTTGTTTTCTGAGATTACTATTAATAATAATAATGATCTTTTAGAAGTATTTTCTGAAGGAGAGGAGGGGAGGAGAAAAAAAATCTAAAAGAGTAACTCTCCAAGCCCCCAAATGTGCACGTGCACATCCCACACATTCCCAACTCCCAGTCAGTCCCACTAAATAAAGATAATCAAGAAAATAAAGGAAATTAAAAAGTTTCAAGAGATATGCCAAGCCACAAGCGAAGCCAGAAAATACACTGAAGCCAGGACACAACTATGATGTTGCATAGCGGAGGAGGAGCTGTGATCAGCTGCCACATGGTCCCGTTACAGACAGGAAAACATGATGGCTGGGCCCTTGCCATTATGGACATTCGAACAAGCCAAATAAGCCGGATTGGCCGAAAGGTACAACCACTCAAAATCCATGCACAAGTCTAATGTTGAAATCTGTAGAAGTACTTTCACAACCATGATGAAGGGAACTGATCTCCGCACCTTCTTCTTGGTCATGTGGAAACTGATGGCCACATGGCCATGATTCAAGTGGATGGTTGGGGTTTCCCATGTGGCCAGTGGAGCAGTCTGAATCAGATCCAGTCCTGCTATCCAAACTGCCCTGATGTCAAAGGATTACCTCAGAGTTGCAAGCAACCCACAGTACTTAACAGAAGTAGACAAATGTCATTGGGACAGCCAGAGGTTAACTCAGGATGAGTCTACATTAAGAAGCCTATGGAGACAAGCTCCAAAAGAAACAATTTGCCCTTTGTGGAGTGGGAGCAGAGAAAGATGTGCTGTGGAACCTGACAGGATGAAGTATTTCAAAAACAGTTCTGGATAGCATCCTGATGAAAGTATTACCCAGTCAATAAATTTTCTTTCCATAGAGTCTATGATAGAGTTTTGTTGGTGAGATAAAAAAGTTTTTCTATGCAGCAATGGACAGCATTAAGAACTACTTCTCAAGAAGTACTCCTCAATTAGAGTGTTTAAAAAGTGTCCTTCCTGTTCATGTGATTCAGTATGGAAAGCATTATATTTTGCCATACTCACTACTTTTGCATTACTTTTTCCTTCTTGTGGTATGATTGAGGAACCTCCAAGGCACTGTGTCAGAGCTGTGACTTCCTTGACAGAAGATGCTTTTACACTGAAGGATTAATGCAGTCTGACATTAACTTTAACTTCCATGGTTCATTCATGGGAGTTCTTTTTTTAGAAGTTTCCTAGCGTTCTCTGAGAAAGAGTGCTAGTGCCAAACCAAACAACAACTTTGGAGACATGCCAGTTAAAGTGGTGTCAAACTGCATTAATTCTACTGTGTAGAGCACACTGAGTCCTTCTACTCTAGTTGTAATGAGATTTTTTTCCTATAGCTTTCTACTTTACCATTATTAATTTTTCTGATGAGTGATGTTTCAGTATATGGCAATAGTTTCATAGCCCAAGCTCATATTGTAGAGAAACAGTTGTACTGCCCCATGAACGCTTTTTCATTGGTAATGTTCTAACCAGATCGCTTAACCTATTATTTTTGCTTTGGGGTTTCTAGTCAAATGAAAAAACCTATCACCTCTTTCTCACACATTTTAAGCTGTGTAAAATTATCTAAATACCAGATAATTAAGAGATTTAAGAATATTCATAAAGATTGATAAAGATTCAGGACTATTTCACAAGTAACTCACTATTCCACTACAATCATTATTTTTTAATACTTTCAAAATACAAGAAAATCACGTTAAAGAAAAATGTATGTCAATAATGTTCCACCTTTTCTTTGATCATTACTCTGCCACATTACTGTGTGCTAGTCAATGGTGGAAAGAAACATAGAAGTGCTTCAACAGCAATCAAATTGATTCCATTTATTGATAGATACAGAACCTTTGACTGAACTGAGTCAATTTGGCTCATCATTTGTCCCCCTGTCATATCTATTATCTATATAATATTGAGCAGTTTGAATCTTAAACCAAACCGAGTCTTAATTTGATGACTGAAAGTGTGGAATGAACTATTAAAATATAATCAATGAAGATTACTTAACCTGAACAATATCACCAGGATACTAAGATGAACTATACTACTGAGTTTGCTTATTGTGAATCTCTGCCTATGGAGTTGTGTATTGGTGATGATCTTCAACATGTATGTTAACTGACAACATTGCACAGCTACATGAGCATATTAGCCATCCACATGTGAAACTTAATCTGCGTAGTGCAGTATTCAACTCCATGGACATCCATGTATACAATGTCACATCATACATAACTCTACTTTCACGGTTTTGAACAGAACTCTGACATTCCTCACTGGAGGGGTTCATGTATGCATAAGATACCCTTGTGAAGGTATGGCGACTGATCTTCTACAGTTGTTGGAAAGAGCTTAAATACACTATTTATTTATTTATTTATTTATTTATTTATTTATTTATTTACAGTATTTATATTCTGCCCTTCTCACCCCGAAGGGGACTCAGGGCAGATCACATTATATACATATATAGGGCAAACATTCAATGCCCATATACACATAGAACCGAGACAGAGACAGACGCAGAGATCATTTAACTTTCTCCTGAGGGGATTTTGATTCTGGCCACAGGGGGGAGCAGCTGCTTCATCATCCACTGTGACAGCACTTCCTCATTCCAACGTCGTAAATTAGTTAAATTTGCCTCCCCACTTTATAAGTGGTACCTTATTTCCTACTTGACAGATGCAACTATCATTTGGGTTGCTAGGTCAGCAACAAGCAGGGGCTTTTTTTTATTTTTTTTTAATTGACGGGTGCTCACCCCGCCATGGGCTGGCCTCGAACTCATGACCTCATGGTCAGAGTGATTTATTGCAGCAGGCTGTTCACCAGCCTGTGCCACAGCCCGGCTGTTTATTATTACCGTGCAGTCTAATTGAGCTCAACTTACCATTTGTTGCTTCATTAGATTTTTATTAAAAATTCACCACGACTTTCCCCGGGGGATCGGGGGAAGAAATTTAAGTCCAAATGTGGGAGACATTGACATTTGCAAATCCATTTATCCAGACTCAGGGTTCAGAATGTTTAACCCCTAAAGGTTTGGCTTTATATTCCTTTGTGTTCATATTAGTTCTGAATTAGAGTTGCCATCTCTTCCTTTTCTTTCCTTCCAGGCTCCTCATTTTTAATTGTTCCATGCATACAAGGTTCTCTCCATGATGAGAATGGGCATACCCTCTCCAGTGTGGCTGGTTCAAAAAGTGAATGATTTAGTATCAGCCAAAATCTACAAACTTCATATTTGGGAGAGAAAGCATGTAGCTTGGGTGTTTGTGTTTTTTGTAAAGAACATGGAGGGAAACACAATGGACAGAGATCCCTGGTGTTTCTTTTCAATTTTTTTTTCAAGTCATTTTTGACTTGCAAATTATTCAAAGGTAAACAACTAAATCTTAAAGGTAAAAATTCAATTGAAGCCAGAATACTACTTGCTGGGTATAATTGATGATAAAATGGCAGAAAACAAAGAGAAACTCTTTCACTTTTTATCAACGGCGGCCAGGATCAATTACGCCAAGGTGTGGAGATCAAAGGAGAAACCAACAATAGATCAATGGATTTTGAAGATAATGGATATTATGAACATGGATGTACTGACTCAAACACTAAAACACTTCCAAGGAATGAAATGCAAAAAAACAGACTGGTCATCATTAAAGAAATACATGTTGCAGAGGAAAATGAAAACGATAATAACGATCTAGAAGAGAAAGTAAGAATAAAATAAAGCAAGGTCTAGACAAGAGTAGGGGAAGCCACAGTGAATATTAATGATGCGAAAAGTATAGACCGCAAAGGAGGAGATTGGAAGTTGACGAAACTCCTCACCCCCCCCCCGGTTCCCCGTACCCCATTATCCCTGGAAACAGACACATAGTACAGAGTAGATAGACCCATAGAGTAGTTCTATCCTTTCCTACTTTCCTATCCCTATGATTGTTCCCCCACTTTTTAATGTATTATTTTTTTTTTTGAAAAGAGGTTTCACAATAAAAATTTACTTAATAACAACTAAGCTTGGCTTCTCATATAAGTATTGTCATTCATTCTTCTGGTGTAGATAATTTTTCTGAGGTTTATTAGTGTCCAATCATGTGTATTGCAAACTCCACCAGAAGGAGGAGTTTGCAATACTATTTATTAGGCTTGCTCAAATAATTCGATTTCCCCGTTACCCGTTATTAATTCGTTATTTTCGTTTGTTTTGAAGCAATATACGACCTTGATTGTCCACACGTCTGGATATTGCGGTTTCGAATCGCGAGAGGCCGTTTTTCGTTATGTCGTCGTTTTTTTCGTTAGGAAAAAAAAAGCTTTTGCAAATCACCCAAACTCCCACCATTCAGGCCCTTTCCTTTTGCCCCTCAGCAAAAGGGGTGTCACGGGCTCAGCCAATGGGAGGGGGTGAGGGGGAAGGAGGCCGAGGAGGAGGAGGAAGACGGAGGGGGGAAATGGCCGCCGCCGCCACCTCGCCTCAGCTCAGGCCTGGTGTCTCTCTGTGAGGCGGGAAGGCGGCGGATGGAGCCGGGAATGGAGAGACCGAGAGAGACAGAGAGGGGCCCGGCAGTGAGGTTTTGACGTCTGTGCGAAGCTAGGCAAGTGGGGTTTATATATCTGTGGAAGGTCCAGGGTGGGAGAAAGAACTCATGTCTGTGGGAGGCAAGTGTGAATGTTGCAATTGGTCACCTTGATTAGCATTGAATAGCCTTGTAGCTTCAAAGCCTGGCTGCTTCCTACCTGGGGGAATCCTTTGTTGGGAGGTATTAGTTGGCCCTGATTGTTTCCTGTCTGGAATTCCCATTTTCTGGGTGTTGTTCTTTTACTGTCCTGATTTTAGCTTTTCTGTAGCTAAAAATGCATATAAAATTGATTCTATAGGGAGGATAAATGATTGGATTTCAACTCCTACAGCTTGGCTTTCTCTGCCAATAATGGTACCCATCTTGGATATTGTAAGGGATTTATTATTATTATTATTATTATTATTATTATTATTATTATTATTAGACCTTGCTCCCAGGAAGGTGCCTTCACTGTGGCTCCCAACTTATCTATCTATCTACCTTTCCACATATTCTCCACATCGTGTGTATGTGTATGTATATTATATATACATGAGCCCCGATGGCGAAGTGTGTTAAAGCACTGAGCTGCTGAACTTGCAGACCGAAAGGTCCCAAGTTCAAATCCCGGGAGCAGAGTGAGTGCCCGCTGTTAGCTCCAGCTTCTGCCAACCTAGCAGCTTGAAAACATGCCAATGTGAGTAGATCAATAGGTACCGCTCTGGCGGGAAGGTAATGGCACTCCATGTAGTCATGCCGGCCACATGACCTTGGAGGTGTCTATGGACAACACTGGCTCTTGGGCTTAGAAATGGAGATGAGCACCAACCCCCAGAGTCAGACATGACTGAACTTAACGTCAAGGGATACCTTTACCTTTACCTATACACACACACACACAAACACACACACACATATGCAGGGACTATATATATATACACAGTATATATCACACACACACCAATTTAACAAAGTTTCAGCCACAAAAACAAAGTTTCTGAAGTAGAACAATGACTTTCACAGTAAAGACAACCCAATTTAACAGGAAATAAGACTTTCAAACCAGGAACAGATTTCTGCAATTATTAAAAAATGGTTTATTATAAAAGCTATGAAAATTCGCCAAAAATCAGAGGATAAGGGAAACGTTCCAAATTTTGGTGAGCTATCAGTGTTAAATGTGTTCTACCACTGTACCAAGTTTGAAGAAGATCACTCAAAAAATGAGGGTGGGAGAGTCCTGTAACGTCCTCTCCCTCTGTGCTGTTTTTGGGAATTGCGCATGCGCGTCCGCCATTAACGAATTAATTTAGAAAATAACGAATTTTCGTTAATTTCAAAATTTTTGGGGGGCAAAATTCGGAAATACCTTCAAAAACGAAACACTGCCCCCCTCTACTTTTGCAACGAGTTTAGAATCAAATTTTTCGTGGATCGATCAAGTTATTTATGTTAGGATTCTCCAGGAAAAGATGTGAAAGATAAACGTATGTGTGCATGAACACAAATGTATATAATTTGAGACTGCATGCATAAACTCTTGCCATATAAGGGAACGGTGGAGGGACAGTCTGAAAGGACATCATAATATGCATTTCAGCCATGGAGGTGGTGGGTTTATCAATATGTCATGGGGAGCTACAGAGGGAAAAATCTGTAGAAGTAAAGAAACAGGTTTCCTACTTCACATATAATCTTTATTGACTTTTTCCTCACAATAGCCCCAGGGGACAAGGAACACACACGCCTGGGTTATGAGCAACAAATGGAAAAAGCAGGTCAAATTTCAGCAATTTCTTACAATCTTGAACGAGGAGTTGATTTTTCTAATCTTTTTGGTTTGCCTCACATTTCCTCAACGTTTAGCCTCTTTATGAACCATGTTATGATCCATTTTATTTCATCAGCAACATCACCTCCTTCATTTAGGGATTCTAATAGATGATTTTGTTTCCAATTGGGGAATATTTGTTGGCTACACTTGAAAAATAATGTGATATTCTTTCACAGTGTTCATACCAAGTGTATTTACTCTTTTCTAATCTTTAAATGAACTCAGTGTGGAAATATCTGTGAACAACATTTCATTCAGACTTTTTTTTTAATTAATTTGTTTATATAAATAATTTATAACATTGTCACAATCCCTTTACCAAAAAAATGTTTCCGTACATCCTCATAACATTCTGATGATTCCCGTTTTCCTATCCTATACATTTCTATACTTATCTATTACTTATACATATCCAAAATTTCCCCTTCCCTATTCATCCTTCCCCTCTCCAGGAATAATTGTACCTTTCCTCTTTGTATTATTTTATTTTATTTTATTTTTGAACAAGAAGATTGTCTGATTCAATTCCTTGTATTTTCTTTTCCCTTCTAGTCTGGCTATAAGCCCTTTCCATGTCAACTCCCAGTTCTCCTTGGGATGTCCATTCATATATTTAATTCTCCTATCTTGAACCATGTAATCTGATAAATATTCATACCATTTTTAAAGTCCCCATTTCCTTTGCTCTTTCCATCTTAAGGCTTAAGGTTGCTGCTATCATGTATTTTAAAGTTTTGACCCATTCCTTTTATTCACCTTTATCTTCTATTTCCTGAGTAAAGAATTGTTTTTTGTTCAATTCCGTTTTATCTTTTATTTTTCCTCAATCTCATTCTTAATTTTTCAAAATATTTTTGTAGCTTTTCGCAGCCCCACCACATACGAATAAAACTTTCATTTCTCCCACATTTATGCCAACACAATTTTGATGTATTTTTCCTAATATGGGCCAATTGATGTAGGGTCCGATATTTTGTCATATTTTATGTTGTGTTTCCTTAATCCTTAGGTGTTTCATTTTGAGTTGACTGTATCCAATTTCCAATCTCATTCTCATTGCTGTTTCATTTGGACATTATGTTATGTCCTACCCTTACCTCCTCCGTCAAAATGTGTGAACGTCTGAAAAGGAGACCTTTGGCTACACATGGAGCTTCTCAACATGAAAATGAGTTTCATGTGTAGAAGATTATCCATTTGCAGAAGAATTTCTCTTCAAATTGTCACTTCCTACACATGGGAAATATTGATGGAAGGATGGATAGAACCTGTTCACTTAATCCTCATCAACTTGGATAAGACATTTTAGTCTTCCAGAATGATGGTTGTTGCCAAATTCACATAAACATTGATGTTCAAGGTGGGCATTTTACTACATGGTGTCTTGAAGTTCAGTACAGAGTGGTTGAGTTCCCACATCAAGAAGTTTAATGCTTCATCCATGCAATTCCATGCTTTTTTGATGAGTGCAAGGGGCTCCATTTGACTCCCACACACATACACTGCTGCAATGCAATAAGTCCATTCCCAATACTTTTGATGCACAAAAGTTTGAGGCTATTTGCCAGAGAATCATGATGTATAGAACTGAATTAGGTCAAACAAGACATGCACAAGAAATTAGAAAAGGGGGGAAATCACCAAAGAGGCATTCATATGAATTACCAACACCTGTAAGGAGAAAATCAGGAAAGCTAATGTGGAAAATGAGTTCAGCCATGCTAGAGAGGTTAAAATATCTCTTTTTTGTTATGTCTGTAGAAAAAAAGAACAAGAAAATGCACAGAGAAGGTGGCAAAGAATCAAGAGGAACAGGGAAAAGGCAGAATATATTCTGCCATCTATATATTCTGTTTGCCCAATGGCGAGACCCATTCGGTGTGAACGGTGAAAGGCTTCAGGAAAGGAAAGATGTTTTAAATAGCCAAATTACAAATTTTCAATGCAATGGAATTTCCAAAGGTCAGGAAATATGCCAAAACTAACTCAAGGTAAAAATGAGGGTTTAACCAGGATGAGAGTAAAATTACACATTTTATGTACTTTAGCATTATATCTGAACGAGGAGATTTGCTATGCTTTTAATGTTAGGATTCTCCAGGAAAAGATGTGAAAGACAAACTGAACATGTTAAATCTTGCATCAATTTACAACATGCGAAGGCATTTTTTTAAAAAGAGATCTCACTTTAATAGCTGTGTGAAAATCTCATTTCCCAAAGTATAAGATTGCCCTTTTCTGAGACAGATTTCAAAATCAAAGACAGGATGAATGAACTAAAATAGCAAAAACAGTCATTTTGACAGATCATCATGCTCGTCTTCTGTAAACCATTCAAGATGAAGTGTATTAAGTATTTGGAGGATACTACGGTTCCCTGGCAAAATTGTAGGTTGTTATATAATTCAGCGATTATGCTGAGCAGAATAGCATCACTTATAGAAAGAGATGAAGGTGACTTATCGCTAACAAAATAAATGTGTCTGGCTTCAAGAGGAAAAGAGATCATGGAAGTTAATAATAATGATACTTGGGCCACACTCCTTACATTATGCTTGTAGAATGTAAATTTATACTCACTTGGTTACACAATGCTTGCACTAAGCTGTGCTTCCGCTGAATACCTGTATTGTTCATCTACATTTGTATCTGTCATTTGACCCACTTATTGTCTCATTGTAAAATGGGAAATGTTTCTGCCGTCCCAGTGAATCAAGTAGCATGCTTGGCACATTTGACACCTGGAGAGGATACTTTTGAACTCCCCCAAGAAAAGATGTTGAGAGCCTACCTATTGGTCAGCATCTCTGAAAAGCTCATCAAAGTTGCAAGTATGTAGAGTAGGTCAAAGGATCATTCCCCATCCCAACATTGTTGTTGTTAAACCACTGTTATTGTTTAACAGCATGCTTCTCTTTATTGCCTGCACCTGGGGCAGACTGCTACCACCACCCTGCCATTGGTTTACCACTCTCCTGAAAACCCTGGATAAAATGTATGCACCATCCAAGCATTGGTAATTGCATAGCTGGAATCCTGTTGATTTGTTCCAAGTATAACAACCCTGGAATCCTTTCAAAGAACACTTTGATTTTGTCTTAATTGTCATGATATATTTATGCTGCTATTATTTATTTATTTACAACATTTCTACCCCGCCCTTCTCACCCGAGGGGACTCAGGGTGTTGGAATCACAGACGCCTTAAAGGGCCAGACTTAAAGGTGACTTCAAAACAGAGTTTATTAAAACAAAAGAAAAGAACAAAATGCAGTTCCACTGGTCAAAACTTAAAAAACCAAACCAGACCTGGTCCAAAAAGGTTAACAAAAAGGCCAAAGGCTTTCATGGCTGGAATCACTGGGTTACTGTGAGTTTTCTGGGCTGTAAGGCCATGTTCCAGAAGCATATTCTCCTGACATTTCACCCAAAGCATATTCTGTTGTCAAAACAATCTTAGCATCAGGAAGTTCTCCCTCATGTTTAGATGAAATTTCTTTTCTTGCAGTTGAAACCATTGCTCTGTGTCCCAGACTCTAGAAAAGAAGGCTGGCTTCTCCTCAACATGACAGCCTTTTAGATCTTTAATCAGAACTACTGTGTCCCCTTTTAGCTTTCTTTTCTCTAAGCAAAACATACCGAACCCATCATTAGGTTTGGCTTCCAAATGGGTTACAATGTTGGTTCTCTTCTCTGGACACATTCCATCTCGTTAATATCTATTTTGAATTGTGACGCTCAAAAATGTACATAGTATTCCAGGTGAAATCTGACCAAACAGCTTTTAACGCTACCAAATCACACTGTTAAGAGAGCCACCAGTTATCACTGACTATCCATGGAGAGGGGTTTGCAATTCAATGTCATAACAAATGTAATGCTGGGGAAACATTGTGATGAATTCCATGTTGAGAGACATAGACAGTTATACCATTGAAAGGCCTACTGTGACTCAAGTAAACCCAATCAACCTTTCTGTCAGCCAACGTCATGGACCCTCAACATGTTTGATCAGTCCTCTTTGGGTTGTTTTGAAGTCTTCCCTAACTTTACTTCTCCTGAAATATGTTTTTACTACTTCAAATTTTGGAATTCCTTCAAATCTTCTGATACTTGTGCCACACAATACTGCTTGGGGGTAAATAAACACTGGTACAAATAAGATAGACATAAGAAATAGAGGGAAACTAATTCATGTCATGAGAATGCATGATATATTCCAGCATTCTTGACTTCACATTACCGCTTTTGTTGCAATTATGAATATCTGTTTCTTAATTAGCAGCATTCGAAATTAATTTCAAATTAGCTTCAATGAACTGTTTCGTATTTATGCACATTTTAAGTCTATATTTTGAATATTTTTATCCTCTCTCTGTCTCTCTCTCATCTCTTTCTGTCTCTCTGTCTCCAGTCCAATGCCTGGATGATTTCCTCCTGGGTTAAAAGGATCTCAAAACCCTTCTGCTGCGCTTTCTTGGCTCACCTCAAAAACAATCACACTTTTCCTTTTATGTAGAAGAAAAAATTAAGCTTCCTCTTTGAGTGTCAGAACACTCCAGCAGTGAAAAACTGTGATATTTGTAAAGCTACACACTGTGGTAACTTTCCAAGCTCCAGAGGGGGATACGGGAGGCATAATTCAGGTTTTTTTGGCTCTGTGAGAAGTTGCCTTTTGGCTTGAACCTTGCTGTCCTTTCTGTTCTCTCCTTTTTTGTCAAAACATCTTTCAGAATTTCAAAGAATATTATCTCATTTATCTCGATGTGAAAAAAGCTCAAATGCTTTATTTTTTAAGGCTAGCAATGGGTTGTGCAAGAAATATGCTGGCATTTGTAGCTCAGTTCCACAAATGAAACATTCCAAGCACTACTGCCATGCCAAAGGTTTAAAGCAATACTTTCCAAGTGACATTGTTGTGTTTACTAGAATCGCCTTGGTTTGTGTGAGCAGGAAATTTTTGAGCAAAATACATTTACATTTGAAAACTCACACAATAACTGGATATGACATGGGCTAATTGATTGATCATTTTGTATGACAAGTAACCTTAAGGCATATCCACAGCACTGGTCAGTTGTTGAATTATTGAATTATGATGTTCAATGTTTTTATATATTTTATGTATTAATTTTGGAAGGTAATTTTATGCTATGTATCATTGTGTTCAGGGAGAAGGGGTGGGATATAAGAATAAAGTTATTATTATTTTATTATGACACAGCAAACAAGATAGATATGCTGGATTTCGTATCACAAAATCACAAGTCGAACACTTCCCAAGTGTCTAGGACTGTGTGATGTATTTTCGGATGATGCATGCAGATCCCAGTAGGGTGGCCTTTTGCAGGTGCCACCTTGACGTGGTGGTGGTGGTGGGGGGCTTAACCACTCCAATGATGACTGAGGGCTGTACTGGCGGTAGTGTAACTATCGGCAGGTCCAACCAAGCCAGAGAGGCCTCAGCTGAGGAGTGGAACTAAGAGCACCTAACCCATTAGCATTATGGAGAATCAAACCAAAACGAAGTCTATACTGGCTCGGTCGTCGCCCAGGATAAAAAGGACACTGCTGATTCTGGACATCCATCGACAAGTGAGCTACGGAATCAAAATACAAATGAACAGTCACAGAAGCGGCAAAAATATACGATGCCAGAAAACCGCAGAATTATTATTATTATTATTATTATTATTATTATTATTATTATTATTATTATTATTCAGGCATTGAATCCTGTTTGATCTTGAGAGAGAAGGATCAACAATGGTTAGGAGACCATTAATAAATAAGAGGCTCTGAAGTCTATATTATAGCAGAAGGAACTGGCAAAACCAACCGTGTTCCTTGTCTAAGAAAACCCTCTAAAATTAATGAGGTTACCTTGAGTTGTTGGGCAACACAATATTTTCTATTTGTCTCCAATAATAATAATAATAATAATAATCATCATCATCATCATCATCATCATCTTTATTTATACCCCGCCACCATCTCCCCAACGGGGACTCGGGGCGGCAAAAATATTTTTGAAAGCATTTTTAAAAGCGTTCATGATGAATCTTTTAAAGCTTTTCATTGCCTCCAAGTGGTTGCCAAAGAAGGCAAACTTTCTCCATTCCTGAGATTGAACATTGCTTCTTCTGAAGTTCTTCTCAAAGCAATTTCATACAACTTGCCTAGGAAGCTTCAGCAATGAGTCATCCCCCCCCCCCCCCCAAAGAACATCAGACCCATATTTTGCTAAGGGAGCAATAACATTTTTTTCTTTCCGCACTGGACTATCAACCAACACTCTTGAGTGGTTTAGACATATGGATTTAGCCTCTCTCTTGACACACAGATCTAAGCATGTCATCTTCAACTTATTCTCAGAGCCTATGAATGTTGCTGAAATTTTACTCTTCCTTGTACTTTTTACTGCCTTGCCATTGCAAGGACTTCATTTTGTGATTGATAAGGCTCCGGGGTGCAAATCTACCAGATAACAAGTGAATCAAAGCTGAATAGATGGAGCCTTCCGGGCTTGTTCAGCCCAAAGAAAAGCACCAAAAGAAGCAAAGAGCAGCAACCAAATTGGATTTCACACTCCACAACATGTACACTGAGGGGTTTCTCAAGCAGATAACCATAAGCAGAGCTCTGGTGGTTTGAAACTGCCTTCTCCAAGTATATTTTCAGAAGCTCATGTGGGGTTTTATCTATATATGTCTTTCTTCTTTCATGAGAAATGAATTTTATTGCCTTGAGCCTGACAAGTGACTTGCTGGATTAAATATCCTTTTTTTTAAAAAAAGAGAGGTGAGTCAAATGCCTTGGAAAACTCACAATTGCTCTTGAACAACAGTCCTCAGCATGCTTTGATGCTGACATTCCTGGGGGAGAGGAAATCTGTCAATTTCTCATGAAAGAATATTGTACTGATCCAAATGCAGAATACATTGCCTAAATACATTACATCTATATTCTTTCAGCAAATCCTACTCCACTGATACTGTAGATAGGAAGTTATTAGAAAGGGCAGATGCACCATGATTGCAGTAAAGTATTTTGAAAGGATACTGTCTATTACACTTATATTAATTGTAGAATTATTTCACCATAGAGCTAGAAGGGACAACATGAAGAATCTAATCCAATTTGATGCCATGGAAGGATACACAAATACAGCACTTCTGAAAGAAGGCCTTGCAACTTCTGTTTAGCTAAAGGGTTTCCCCTGACATTAAGTCTAGTCATGTCTGACTCTAAGCCAAAGAGATGGCATTGTCCGTAGATGTCTCCAAAGTCATGTGGCCGACATGTCTGCATGGAGCACTGTTACCTTCCTGCCAGAGTGGTACCTATTGATCTACTCACAATTTGCATGTTTTTGAACTGCTAGGTTGGCAGCATCTTGGGCTAATAGCAGGAGCTCACCTCACTCCTTGGATTCGAACTACTGACCTTTCGGTCAGCAAATTTAGCAGTTCAGTGGTTTAACCCACTGCACTGCCAGGGGCTCCTTCTGTTTAAAGATTTCTAAATGAAGAATGTCCACCATGTTTCAAGGCAAACAATTTTATTGTTGAACAGCTCTTACAAAAAAAAATAGTTCTTCTTAATGTTTTTGTGGAATCTCTTGTTCATTGCACTTCATTCTGCCATTACAATCCTCAACCAAGTTTTAAAAACTGCAGTAAAAATAATGGAGTGGAAGAGAGAGAACAAGACGCTACGTGAAAACATTATTCCACAAATCATTCAAAAAAAGGAAAGAAAATACTACATCACACAGCACACATAACTACATTATAGAATTTGTAACCAGTAATATTTGGCAGAATTTAAAAGTCTATTAAATAAATGGAAGAAAAGATCCCCAGAGGCTATATTTCACATCCAGTGCCAGAAACAGTTGGCTTCCTTATCTGAGGTTCTGGGGAATGTGGTCCTTCAGGAATGTCTGGATTACAGTTTTCGCCATTAATAAAAATAGAAAGTTTTACTTGTTTAATCTAGATTAAATAGGCATATAGCCTGAAAGGTAACTCAGTACTGAACTTGTCTTGGCATGGCAACAATTCAACCTACAGAAGTAATAACTGCTGACAGATAGTGTTGTGCAGTCACTAATTTGTTACAGTAGGATTTAGAAGATTCTGATTGAAGACTCCACTGTGCCATAAAATTCATTGGATGACTTTGAATCGCTCAAAGTGCCCATTTACATGATCCAGAAGTCATTCCTGGATGTACAAATGACTCCAGTTAACTGGATTTTACAACCCATTAGTAGTTGGATAGTAGTTTGATCTTTCCCAAAAGACTACAGTAGACCTGTTCTTTGGGGTTAGTGTGAACAACTGGGCCAACTTTGATTTGGGACTGGCCAGTTTTGCTACTGTTCACATGGGCCAGTGTTGCCATTCTATTTTACCCGCACTTACACATCATTTGTTTCCACCACAACAGCCATAGAGCTCTGCAGACTTCTGACCATTACTAGAAGAATTTGCTCATGGGGTTATTGAAAAATCGACAACCCCCAATAATAATAACTATAAATTTATAACATATTTTTAAGATATTAGCTGGATCTCAGCCCTGGCCCAACCCCAAACATTCCTGGGAGGATTAATCTAATAATTTACTAGCACTAAAACAGATTTGGCAGGAAAACCCTCAGGCCATCAAAAGAAGACAATAGACCCGCACCCCTTATAGAGGTTTGCATTTTAGACTTCTCCTATGTCTTGATTCAGGTTTATGCTTTATTAATAAACAAAGAGGGGAAAAGACTCACATATATACACAAAAACTGGGGTATAACCATAGATATATTCCCAGTCACCTAAAGAAACTTGATATAAAATCTGCTTGGGGAACTGTTGGAAAACAGAACATCCAGAACATCCAAACTTTCAAAAATATGCTGCACTTTTCTGTATGACTTATGTCAGTTATTTTGGCAATTACACTGTTCTGTCATCCATCTGGCCAGGTGAATAAACCTCTGTTATTACCTTCAAACCTGGACATTTTTTTTCCTGGCTTTCAAAGTATTGTGGCATGCTGGGCAATGTAGCTACCCTTCCTCCTGTGGCAGATAGTTGATTTCAGTAACAATGGCAGTAAAAGTGCTTCCATGACTTCAAGAGAAAAGAGAGCCAGATTGTTGTTGGCCATTGCCGGATGCCTTTGCCAATGTCAACAAAGGCTCCCTTTCTTAGACTGTTCCTCTTTCCAGGTCACGCAGGCATCCTTGCAGACATTGCAAAGGCACCTGGCAATAGCCAACAGTCCTCTGGAGCTCCGTAGCCAGAACTATGGCAACAAACTAGGCAAAAAGTAGTTGTGACTATCCAGTGAAGCCAGGCCAGGTTCAGCTCAAATGGATAATCAGGACTCCATTTTCACCTTGCCACAGTTTTGGAGTAAAGAAAGACATGTAGAATTTTGGGTATGTATAAAACAGGAATGCTTCTGATGGGACTCAGATTTAGGTACCTGTATAGATAGTTATATAGTTTCTAGTTGCGAGGATCTATCAAAAATGAGGAAGGCCATTTGATCCTCGGTGAAAGGGGAACAGAAATGCTCATGGAAGCCAACGGACAAGCACTAACAGCCCATAGAGTAGAATTTCAGGTATCTGCAGCATTCATTGACCATGCAGCCTTTAAATGATTATACATCCATCTAATCCTGGTGTCAACTTCTTTTTTTTAAAAAAATGTAAATAAAATACTGCTTGTGATAACAAGGAAGGGTGTAGCCTATTAGGAAAGAAACTCCTTGGAGGTGAAGGTGACATCTTTATGGCACCGGCCCCTGCCTTATTTGCAGTAACTCATTTTATGTATAGTGTTTCATATTGGTGCAGCCAAAGGGCTGGATTTACCCATGATTTACTCCCGCCCATAAGGAGGATGGGAGCCTCCAAGAGGGTAGAAAATAAGTCTGTTGATTAGAACAGTAAATTAAGGGCAAGGCAGAAAGAGGGGGAGAGCCAAAAGCCAGATTCAACAGACCTGCATAAACATTTCAGGTTGTTTTGCCACTTGTTACTTCGCCTCCCTATAAACTGTGCACTCAAAGTCTTTTTAATCTCGTAATAAAGCTTTCCTTTTCTTCATCTTCTTCCTTCCTCCTGGGGGAGATTTATTTCTCCCTGGCTCAGTCAAGCCTTCTGTTTGTTCTACTTTTGCTGTGAAAAAAGAAACAAAATTGGGCTTTGTTCTATTTACAATCAACTCTCAATAGCCCATAGTGTTGAGCCATGACAGTGGTGTCAGATTGCATTAGTTCTACAGTGTAGATGCACCCCGTGTCACCCCTCAATTTTCTTTTCGCTGAGTTGAATATTCTCAGTTCAGTCTCTACAGTTCAGTAAATGCTCCAGTCTTGTCCAATAGAAATGGGATTATAATGGCCTAATTTTGCCTAAATGATGGCCTTGTGATTTGATAGGTTGATACCTCCCCTGATCAAACAGATGGCTTTAACATTTGCTGTTTATAGAGGATACAAAATTGAATAGCATGGCGATTCAGGGGGAAAGAAAGCCCTTAAACCTGCACTAACATTCCGTATTTCAGCATTTGTAGATTTCTGACCTTTTCATCCATACATAAAAGGCACAATGAATCACCTTTGTGGTGCTTGAAGTGCTGCTTTTAGCCCTAGAATACATCCAACCATTGTTTCTTTTGTCAATATTTCATCCAAACAGACCACATACATCTGGAAGGCAACGCAAGTGCCCTTTTGTGGAAAGCTGAATAGGGGGGTGGAGGAGGGGATAAATAGCTATTTTATTTCATCTGAACCATAAATATAATAGAAGCTCTTTATCAGAATAAAAAAGTAGCTAATGCAGAGCCTCCAACATTTCACAGCTGAGAATAATGATAGCCTTGTGTATTTATAATGTCCCCATTCGCACATTCAGCATCACTGCCTGAATGATGTTTTCCCTCCGCTCTATAGATATCTCAGAAGGTTTATCTTTTACCATTGTATTCTTTTTCCATTCTCACCAAAGATTAAAAAACAATCAGATGAAAAACTTGTTGGCATTTGATAACCCTGATAAAAATTGTGGACTAACAAGAATTTTTTCAGTTCAAGACATATTCTAAGAAAACCCTGCCATGGTTGTTTTACACAGAAAACAGCATTTTCTGCATAGAAAATATTTCTATGTATGAATAATATTTCTATGCACAAATAGTGTTTTCTGTGCAAAAAAAGCTGTTGCCTTCTCAGAAAGTGCTGCTATTGAGGATTAGTTCTGTACAAGATTTGCTCCATGCAAGTAGATTGAGGTTGCAACTCCTGCAATATAACCCAGTTTGGAACTGCATTATATGATTGGTGTAAACTCATAGAATGCAGTTTAAATGCATTGAGCTACATTATATGTTAGATGGGGCCTGTGTCTTTAAGATGTTACAATATGTCTTTGCACAGTGATTAGAATATGCCATCACCATTGCAGTGGTATCAAACTGCATAAATTTTACAGTGTAGAGGCAGCCTGAGATTACATAATACCTTCCATAAAGAATTTAGAGCTCATTATGCTTATATTCTTCAGATCTGGACCTGAGGGCACTTCTAGACAACCATTTAATCAGGAAACATTTGCGTTTAAAAATGTGAATGTTTCTGGGTCATAATCTACACATACCTCAGAAAGAGCATGTGCTCCTGGATATTTCTAGGAGAACACCTGGACACTCAACCCCCCCAACCCCTCCCCCCAAAAAAAAAACTTTTTAAAAGTAAAAGAACTTACCTGGCCTCCATTCACATGGTTTTGGAGCTCTCCTGGCGCATCATTCCTATACATCAGGAGACACCACACGAATTGAGGCTGGGTAAGTTATTTTACTTTAAAAAAGGGTTTGGGGGGTTTGGGAGAAGAGGTTGATGTCCTTGCAGTTTTCCAGCCTAATTTAGCCTGGAAAACCATGGGACTACTGTCTGAACTGTCCTCTCAAAAACCCAGAACTTTTGAGGGAGCAGTCCAGAAAGTGGAAGTAGTGGGCTTATCCTACACCTTCCAAGAAGGCGTGGAATAAACCCACAAAGAAATTAATTAGCCACAAACCAGGGTTTTCTTGGTTTGTGACAAATTAATGTGTGTTTCTCTGGGGCGTCATCTGGATGACCCCCTTTTTATTGTGGGAACTTCCATGTTAATGGGCTGTCTGAATGGGCTCTAAGTCTTAAGAGCCTTTTCGATCATAATCAGAACTTTGAGTTGTGTCAGGTGATGGAGTTGCAGCCAACAGAGTACTTGCAATGAAAGAGAAACTTCCTCTCAATAGGTCTGAATGAAAAATTTTCCTGCAGCTCTTTGGACAAAATAAAGGAGAACTTTTCAATTGCGCATGTTACACCCCAAGGCAGCGTGAGTACTCGAAAACCAGACAGGAGTCAATATAACATATATCTTTATTAAAGCGAATATCAATCCAGAAGAAAATAGTTATAGAGTTTGAAGAGGAAATAGTTCTTTCTGAAAAGCCAAATATGATCCCAGATGAGTGAAAGGAAAGGTCTGATATTATAATCCACAACGAGAACTCGTTAGCTCTCCCAAGCAATCATAGTCCATGAATGGCAACAAGGAAACAAGGCTGACAGAAAAGAGAGTTCAATCCTCAGGCGATACTTTGTAGCGATCAAGGCAGCAAATTGTCAAAGCAGAGGCAATCTTGAAACAGGAACAGGGAAATAAGAACTGGAGTAAAATCAAGGTCTTCTCGAGAGTCGCGGCACAGCTCGGCCCGACTGGAACTGGAACTAGAAAGACTTGGCTTGGAAACTGGAGCTAGACAGAGCTACCTCACTCCAATTTAGCAACATTGACACCGCAAAGACTCTACAGTGCAAAACGCTTTTAAGGATCCTAAACTGAATCCCAAGTAGAGAGAGCAATACTCCCAAAAAGTTCCCATGGGAACTCTAATCATCCCCTCGGGATACCAGACGTTGACTTCTACGATGATTTTGTTTGAAACTCCTCTCACGACTCAAAAATTCTTTCCGATTAAAAACCTCATTCTCAGGCAAACTGGGAACATCTGGCCCAGACAAGGCAAACTCCCTTCCAATTAACTGCTCTTCCTGGCTGATTTCTCCAGGCACCTGGAGCTGTAAAGGGTTTTCCAAACTGGGTGAAAAGTCATAATAAGCCTCATCTGTGTCAGAGTTCAGCTCCTGATCAGGCTCTGAAACCATGGCTGGCTGGGGTATAACAGCGCATTACTGAAATCAAAATAGTGTTGAACAAGACATTTAACAGACATTTAACTATAACAATGCACTCCTGGTCAGTACTACAACCTGCAGCTTTAGACTCAAAGTTTAGTACAGGTACACCCAATCTGTAAATCTGCATCTTCAAGGGTAGTATAACCCTGTTCAGCACAAGCTGAACCTCTATTCCCAGACCACAATCATCTATTTAATAAAAATCCAATATATGTCAGAGATGCATTCCAGGACTTTCTGTGGAAATATGAAATCACAAATAATAGCACACTTTATTGAAAGGAACAACTCATAGTACAAATACCGCAAAGAGTGACGCTGGAGGAGCTAGAAAATGCTTACAGAGTGCTCTTCTCTATCATTTCTTGCTTTTCCAGAAGGACTCTATGGTCAACTCCAGGTAGAAGCATACCATAGAATTGTGCTGGAAGACCTACTATCGCCAAGAGATAACATTTTTTTTAGACATTGATATGGAGATTATTTATCCATTGTAGGATGGGGAATTCACTGTATTAGTCCAAATGAGAGTATATCAATTCAATCCATATTTGAATGTTGAATAACATGTAGGTAAATTCAATTCATTCAATGGCTCTACTCTACTTGGGACTAACTCATGTAGCTCTAGTTTCTCAAATATGGATTGTATATGGCCATTTCACAACAGCCAAAATGTACTACTCATGTGTAAAGGACTTTAGAGAGGTATATGACACCAACTAAATTCCAGCTAATAGCTCTACTACCTGCTGTGCCCCATCATTGCTATAAGTGACTGAGCGCATGCTGGAGTTCTGGACTGGAGAGAACTGATTCTGTTCCCATTCTCAAGGTTTATCAACCTAATCACAGCTGTTTCATCCCACTGAAATGCAAGGATTTAATTTTGCATTGAAGACAGGCTGGGACCAATTAACTGCTTGTGTGTCTCCTGCAAAGTCATTTTGCTGTAACCCTAAACAGTGATAAAACTATTCAGAGCATGAAAAGGCATTATTGTATGAAAGCATGTCAGCATTTAGAAAATTAAAGGTTCTCATTTAATTGTTGTAATGAATTTAGTTGCTTATGATTTGTTTTCTTTTTAATATTACCACACTCATGCTTTCTTGCTTTCCAGGGCTGTTAATCCTCTAGCATTCCTACACGAATGTATGTCTTTCACTAAGAAAACAGGATGACATTCCAAATAACCTTCTCTTATCTACATAAGTACATTAATCAACATTAATCCATTATTCATCTTGGTTTTTAGGGTGGAAATTATGGTGGTTGTAGTGACTGAAGAAGACATTTGTTCTGGACTGACCAATAATAATAATAATAATAAACTTTATTTATACCCCGCCACCATCTCCCCAACGGGGACTCTGGGCGGCTTACATGGGGCCATGCCCAGAACAGTACAATATAGCAAAATATAAAAACAACATATCATAATACAATTAAACAATACAATAAATAATCATGTACAGTGCAACACAAAATAAAACAAACAAACAAAAAAAAACAATATAACAGGGTGGGCCGCATGAGACACTTAGTTAAAACTTGGGGTGAGAAAAGGATAAGAATACAATCACGGGGAACAGGGACATAAGATAGAAAAACAATCTAGAGGATAGATGTTGGGGGGAGTAACAAAAGAAGTGTGTAATAGTTACTCTCCGAAAGCACATCGGAAAAGCCAGGTGGGGGCTTGCCTGATTTCGATGGGCAGTGAGTTCCACAAACGGGGGGCCACAGCAGAAAAGGCCCAATGGACTGAAAATTTCAGTACCTCATTTTTTTCTGATCTTAAATTAGATTTATCCTCAATTTTGAGGATGTTCCCCTTCTTAAATATGATATTTCTTGAACTTGAGCATTTGTTTTTAAAAGTAGGATTTTTTTAAAAAAAAGCTAAGAATGCATAACTTTAGGTTGGATATTCAAAAATGCTTTATAGTATTCCAGCCATTTTCCAAAATATCAAGCATGGGCAGGGAGGGGGCTGATCCAAATGTGGGTGGCCCCTGTCAAGAGTCAGATGCCAGCCAGTTAGATAAATTCAGTTTATTTAATAATAACTCAAAAAAGCTCACCAAAAGGTCCTGGGAGCTTGCAACACTTAGCCTTCAGTGTGATTAAACAGTCTGAAACAAACTCCAAAAACGCAAACCGGAATATAATCCGCATTATCCGGAGATATAATCCGGATTAAAACTAGGTTGCTTAAATTCAGCTCAAAATTACAGCACAGGGTCAAAATAGCAAAACAAACACAGGACAAATCGCCCCGACATTCCAAAATGTTCTGAAACCCAAAATATACAGAAAAGGTCCCAAAACTAAAAGGAAGCCCAAACTGGGCTAGAGTCAACCGCTGAAAGCAGTGTAAACAAACCAAAGCCGAAAAACGGTGAGACAAAAGCGAAGAGTTGGAAGTCGGGCCAGTGGTCAAAGGAACGGAACGTAGTCACAGTAGTCATAAGCCGGTCCGGAGTCAGGGCAGGAGAGCAACGTCAGGGTCAGAGACAAAGCCAACAGTCAACACAGGAAGCAGCCACGGGGATGGGAATGAAGCCAAGCCAAATTCGGGAGAAAAGAGATACACCAAGTCGTAGTCCAGTCCAGGGTCCAAGGAATGAAGTCGTCACAATAAGGTCCACATCACGGGGTTACACAAAGAGTCAAAACGACGGAGGCGAGCAGCAGCTAATGCAAAATAGTAATAACAATGCAGTCCAAACAGAAAACCCACACAGTTCCAGCCCTCCATCATAGAATAACCCAGATCAAACTTACATCGGTTGCAAAGTCCCAAGCCAGTCTTCGGAGTCACGTACAAGAAACCCAATGGTGCCCAACAACACCTTGCCACACGCAAGGAACAATGACCAAAAATCCCCAATTTATTTAGGTTTCCTTGGGCGTCCAAACAACCAACTCCTTAGGATCAGGTGTCCCAAGCTCCTCATCAGAGTCCGAGCTCCAAACAGCCAACGCCTTAGAATTAGGCATCCCAAGTTCCTCATCAGAGCCAGAATCGCCCTGCCCACGCCCAAGCCTGTCCACACCTGAGAAATTACCCTCATTCCTCCAGGCAGACCATGTGGGGTCTGCTTCTGAAGGACCTCAAGCTTCTCCTGCATCCTCATCATTCATGGGCCCAGTTTCCTCCCCAAGATCCTCCAGAGCCCATGCCCAGTCTATGCCAACCCCATCCACCACCACCGGGTCCTCAACAGTCATTTCCACCTCAGGATCCCCTTCCAAATCCCCAAATGAATCCTCATCTGAGGATTCCTCAAGTATCCCCCTGAGCCTTTTCCTGTGTAAGTCTTCCAACGAGCCCTCCTCATGAGGATTCTTTCTTCCCCTCCTGATCCTACCATTGGCACTAACAGCCTCGGAAGACTCATTCACAACAGCCCCATGTGGTCTGTTCAAAGTATAAGACTCTATGATTCTAATGCAAGTACTCCTTATTGCATTTAAGGACAAAAAAATGTTGATATGATGCTGGTGAATTCTAAGTTACGTTTGTTACCCACGAACAAAGGTTTGCAAATATTTATTTCTGCCTGTTCCTCTTTGATATAGCTAGAGGAAATTTTTGAAATAGCAATTCCTTAGAGTGGATAAATATCTTGCCAACAGAGAAGATAATTTAATAATGTGAACAGACCCACATTTATGTAGTAATTGTAGCTCATCATTTCATCAGACTTCCTAAGCTAAGCAGCCTCTCTCTATTTTCTGAGAGCTAAATGAGTCCTCTTTGCAGGGCAGAACATGGAGGGAGAAATCTCATAGAAAACGGCATTTAATCTATATTGATCTAAAGAGTACTTTATGGTGTCAGAGGTCACTATATTGCTGTTGTCATGGTCTTGTCTCCAGAGAAATAAAACAAGGTCATTTTGATCAGTGGTGGCCTTTAAAATCATAATGGTACCTTTCAAAGATCAGTAGGTGAACTGGACAATAAGGTCTTCCCTCAGCCACTCACCCATTCTGTCTGGCTGTGTTTCCTCAGCAACTGGCAATGGTTTCCCTTTGTTATTGTCCTTTATTGGAATTCACTGTAGACTCTTTCCTCTTGTGCAGTAAAAGCAAAGCCCCATCGAGGGGGGGGGGACCACGGTTGCTTTTCCGTGGAACTTAAAAATAAACAATCAAACAAACCCATACCAGATTTCTTCATGTTTCTATTTTCTGACCTTGCTAGAAAAAGTGGTTTTTTTCATTTAGTCCCAGATTTCCAAGGGCTTTTTCAAAGCAATGAAATCAATAGGTCAGTTAAGGAATCTAGATGACATATGTTTGTGTCTGCTTCCCTCAGGGATGTTTCTCCAAGTAGTGAAAATGATTTTCCTCTCATATGTGTCTTCCATTTAGCTCTTTAATTGACCATTGAAAAATTGGCAGACTTAATTTGCAAATCTGGACTCAGATTTTACATTAGAGATACATGTAATTACACAACGGATGCATCTACATTGGAGAACTGAATCAGTTTGACACCACCTTAACTGGTATGGCTAAACAGTACTATGGAATCAGAAGAACTGTAGTTTTAAAAAGTCTTCTCTGCCTCACCAAACTACAGCTCCCATAATTCCATAGCATTGATCAATGGCAGCAAAAGTGCTGTCAAGCTGTGTTAATTCTACAGTATAAATATATACCCTATATTTCTGAGAACTTTCCAGACCATATTTCCAGGATACAATACAGATATTTTTGATTTGGTCTAAGGTATGGTGAGTGATTTGCCATGTTGTACAAAGAGAGGAATTTTCAGGAACCATGTGTCCTCAGGAGGTCTCTGTAGATGATGCTATTGTTTCACATTAACAATAAATGTACATGCCTTATCTGCTCTCTCTTCTATTCTCCACAAAACTGTGGCTATTGGAGAACTGCCGGTGAGGAAGGTGGATTTGTGGGGATTTTGGTCATTGCATGGATAGGACAAAAAATATGGCTGCCAGTAGCGTAAGATGGACTTTCTTGGCCTCAGAGAAAGGCAATGGAAAAATCCCCTCTGAACAAATTAAAATCCATGATAGGTTCACCTTAGGATCACCATAAGTCAGAAACAATTTGAATGCATTCAGTAACAAAATAGCAACTTTATTAAACTTATTTTGAATTACAGCAATTCACTGAAATTGGAATCTTAGAAATAAATTAATCCCACAGACAAAATATTAAATAAATAAATAAATAAATAAATAAATAAATAAATAAATAAGGGAATTAACACTTTTTAAAAAAAAATCCTTTTGGTTTTTTACCCAAAACCAATTTGGATAATGCTCCAAAGCTTTGCTGAAGCTCCAAAGTGGCCCTGTAACTGGGTTGAGTGTGGAATGCACAAATGGTTCCAATCCAAACTGGTTCACTGTTCACATGGGTCAGAACTATCCTCCTTTCCCTGAGCTCAGCAGTGCAACAAAGAAGGGAAGCATTGGGCCCATGTAGACCTGCTCCCAGGCATTGTGACAGATAAACACAGAGCTCCAAAAAGCTATTGGCTATTCCCGAAATCAGCAAAGGTGCCCAATGATGACCAGGATCCTTCCCAGAACTCTGGGTCCATCTTGCAGCAGCAAAGGGGTAGCAAAGGGAAGGTGAAGCTTTGATATGGCCAAACTGGTTTTGGCCCAGTTGGACTATTTGGATTCTGCCCTGCTGTCACTGTGGGCAAGAAAAGGAATGTGTAACTGCCCCAGGCAAACTTCAGCCCTTCAGATGTCAATTTCTACAATTCCTAACAACTGGCAAGATGGCTGGGATTTCTGGGAGTTAAAGTCCAAAACATTTGGAAGGCTGAAGTTTGCCCATGTCTGGTTTAGAGTGCTATGAGTGTATTGCTATTGTAACAGGCTGTTTGCTCACAGATTTCAGTAGAAGCTTTCTTCTCACCTCCGGGTGAGAAGGGCGGGATAGAAATATTTGAAATAAAATAAAAACAAATAAACTGTTTTACTTGAAGAGGGTATTTTTTAACATGGGAAATGTAGTCTGAATAGGTACAGTCCATTGCAGCACATTATGAATCTACCCTCATACATTTTTCTGTGTGTGTACCTCCTCCCTCAGGTGTCAGAAGGGCAGACAAATGAATATACAAGACTGTTGCTGCCTGCTCACATCATTCAAATGCATCTCATCTGTCTTCTTCACTTTACTGCTATCCTTCCAAGCACAAACTTTCCCCATGCAATCAATACAATTTCAGGTACCACCGAGAGCTCACAAAGAGAGACTATCTGTGCCTTTTGGTAGCCATCATTTATTATATATATGCACACCGTTATTGTACCAAGTCTATCTGATAGGAAATCAATGGACAGGAGAAGGATAATCGTGAATAGCTGCAAAGTCCATCAGAAAGTAAGGGAATGAACTCCCACCTGGTTAGTAGTAAGCACATTTGATGCATTGCCCAAATGAAGGGACCACATTTGGGAATTTCAGCCTTGAAACTTCCCAAAGTCAGCAGCTGTGTTCACATGGAAGATTGTAAAGAACAGAGATCCAAAAAAATAGTAACCAGGAGGAGTTCTCAAGTATTTCATGCAGTTTTTGAAACACAAGAATGCAGAAAACCCTGTTCGAGCACTCAGTCTGCAACATGTCAATGCAATTCCTTCAAAGGACTTTATAAAGTGGCCAGGTGATATTCTGCTTTGCACATTTCCTGGGCATTGATTCCCATGCATGCCCTAAGGTTCAAATGTTGTATATTTTTGCAAGCTCGGGATAACCAATCCAAGTTTCAGAGAACTGAGTCATGGACCTGATCACTGGTGGTTTAGGGAATTCGTTAAGTTTAGCTTGAAAAAAAAAAGAGTGAGAGGAGATATAAGTATATTGACATACTTAAAAGAATGTTGAGTGGAAAATGGAACAAGGTTATTCTGTCAGAGTAATGCGCACAGTGTAGCAGCAGATGTATGATGTCAGTTGAGCGCAGAACGAAAAGACGTCAGAGACGATGTAAAAGTATTTACAAAGTTTTACTTGACAAGACAAACAGACTTGCAGATGATAGACACAGGACTTTCAATCTAGACAAACAGCATAGATCTTCTCAGCAGGCAGAACAGAGCTCATCTGATGCAATCAGCTATATACAAACAAATTTGTAGTCTGGACACTCCTATCTGGCTCCAGCCACATATCCAAGGTTAATACAGCTTCTTACCAATTAGCTCTTTACACACTATAGCATTTCCTGGATGATGCAATACATGCTAGACACAAATTTCATTTAAACACTATCTATATACAAATCCCACATTAACATATTCTTTGCTGATACAAAGACAAAAATACAAACCAATGGATTAAAATTAGAAGAAAAGAAGTACAACCTCATCATTGGGGGCTTGTCTGCAGAGGCTTAAAAACCCACGTTCATTATTTAGTTGCTGCTTGCTGTCTTCATGGTGTTCTGTCACTTTTTGTGCTTAATGTGGGGTATGTTGTGTTAACCTGGATTAGCCCCACATTAAGAAAACTTGAGGGATTACCTGGAGTATGGCTGAAGCTCTAAAGAAACCCTATGGTGTTGGCCCAATATGGACCACCACTACCATCTCCTTTTTCTTGAGCTCATCAGCACAAGGTAAAGACGGTGGACTGGGTCTATGTTACCACTGTCATCACTGCAGGACAGCTTCAGAATTCCATCAAAGTTCTGACCATCACAAATGTCAACATGGAATGCTTGCAATGGTCAGAAGCTCTCAACTCTCTAGCCACCTGGCAATGGTGATGGCAACACGAACTGTAAGGTCATCACCTTAAAGCTCATGGTTCAGCAAGAACAAAGTGGTCTTAAGGAGGCTGGCCCAGCTAAATTCCACAAGTTGTGAACAGAATGTATTTGTGCATTTGTGCTCCAGACTGCCTCAGATTAAGCATCCTATATAGATGAGACCTAGGATGACCCTCTTGACTGTACAAGTTGGAATAAACTGCCTCAAGGTGCACTGGACTCTTCACCTTTGGAGGTCTTCAAAACAGAGGTTGGTTTGACATCTTTCAAGGGTCCTTTAGTTTCATATGCCTGAATGGCAAGAGGAATAGTTAAAGTCCTTTGATACTCTGTTTCAATGATTCTCAAAAACAGCTTGGAAATAGAACTAAGTAGAGCCCTATGTAACTTCTGTCCAGGCTGACTGAGGACATCTTCCTCTATGAGACATCTAATATTAGGTGTCCATAGGGCAAATTGGAGCCATGTAAAATTAGCCAAAAAAAAAAACAACCCTTGACCTGTCTGATATTGCAAGCTAAGCAGGGTTAGTACTGGTTAGTACTTTGATTGGATACAGCCAATGAATTTCAGGTCCTGTAGGCTGTATTTGAGGAAAGCGATCTGGCAAAACCACCTCTGAGCATTCTTTGCCTAAGAAACCCCTATGAATTTCATGGGGTCACCGTAGGCTGATTTGAAGGTGCAATCACACACAGCCCTGCCACTCCTCCAAAAATTCACAATCACAATATGTTGATACCACTGCTACTTGTCATGGTTCCATTTTGTGTGATCCTGGAATTTGCAGTTCTTTGGGACACTTAGGATGATCTGCAGAGAGCTCTAGAACCTAAAGACTAAACATTCACAAAATTCTGCAGGACAGTCGTGAGGCAGTTAAAGAGGTATAAAAATTTCCAAGGGCTGAAGCTAAATGTTCCCAGTTATATCTGTGGCAATCCACAAATCACCAGCACCACAATGGTTAAAGAAATCAGCCAGTCATCTCAACTAATTATCTTTCCATTTTTATTGAGTGGCATGCAATTGACGCATGCCGTCTCAAGAAGAGAGCTCTTCAAAACCTTATAAAATATTCATTAAATATCAATTGGATGACTTGCAATTCCAGATTTTAGGAAATAACAACAATTCAATCGAAACCTTGGGCATCACCCCCTCTCCCCGCCAGTCCTTTG
Source organism: Anolis carolinensis (assembly GCF_035594765.1). Lineage (NCBI taxonomy): Eukaryota > Metazoa > Chordata > Lepidosauria > Squamata > Anolidae > Anolis > Anolis carolinensis. The sequence goes on from NC_085842.1 coordinate 315,531,144, forward strand.
GTACAATAAACATCCCATTTATTACAGTAACTCTCTTCTGCATCTTTATGGATTTATTTCATTCCCAGCATTATCTATGTTTTTCATTTACTTATTCCAGTTTAAAAGTCTCATTGTAGCATAGGAGTTCTTCTACCCCATACATAATTCAGAGATAAGTGTCCCTAATTTATCCATAGGTTGCATTTTTTCATGCATTTTATTATTTTGATCTGTCCAAAAGGCATGTCATCAGCAATAGAGTTTTCTATTACCATATTATCAAGCTGCAGACTAAAATCGGGCTCTCTACCAATCTTCTTTTCATTTTTCCTGCCTTTAGTTTGTTTGAGTTCAAAACAATTTTAAAGATGTAAGACAGAGTGACCAATGCTCCTGTGTTTCCCAGGAACTTCTGTATTAGAAATTGTTATACTCTCATCTCCCTTATAGTTCTCCCATATATTTTGTTTAGACCAGCTCCAAACTCTGGTGCCTTGGCCAACTCTGCAGCCAACTCAGCAGCAATCCCAAGCAAAAGAGAGAGACAGAGAGACAGGCAGACAAACTGTTGGGGAATCAGAACTGTTAGGCTCAAAAATAACCCTCACTTGGGGTGATTCCACTTAAAATGCAGCAGAGTACTAGAAGTAAACTTCAGAAACAGCAGAAACTTTTGTGTGGTGAGCCAGGATAAGCTTCCATTCAACAGGATGGCACATGGCACAGGATTGCAGAGCCAAATTTTAGGTTCAAAAGTATTTACTGAAGTAAAAGAAATACATTCTTGTAGAATAATTCTTAGAGCTATCTAGCTTACTAATCTCATCTTCTAAGGAGGTAAAAAGGGTAAAAAGTATCAAAATATCCATACAACTACATTTTTCTTAGAGAGAGGAAAAATACATCCTCACTTGAAGGAAGAAAGGGCAGAGAGAGCAATGGAGAATGGCCACGTGGCCCAAAAAGGCAAGGGCAATACAAATACCTTTAAAGAGGAAGTTACCTCATACCTCAAAGAGATTCCATTGCTACATCTTCAAATAGGGGAGGAGATAGTGGCAAGCAGGAAAAGAAGAGACGGAAGCCCCTTCTGAGACAAAGAAAACATGCATAGGAATCCCTCATTCTAATCCTATTTTCTAGTCTAGCTATTCATTGAAGTCTGGAGCCTTGGTAACACAAGAGACTTGTGCAGTCCAAGATGATACCCAACACAGACAGACAGACAGAGCCTGTGGAAGGAAGGAAGGAAGGAAGGAAGGAAGGAAGGAAGGAAGGAAGGAAGGAAGGAAGGAAGGAGGGAACGGGAACTTCCTTGGAGTACCACTAAGGTGATGGAGGCTCTGGATGGCTGACTCCATCCATCCTCAGTCACCTTCCCCTCTACCTACCTACCTTCCTTCCTTCCTTCCTTCCTTCCTTCCTTCCTTCCTTCCTTCCTTCCTTCTTTCCTTCCTTCCTTCCTTCCACCCCCCCCCCCCCAACACACATTCATCCTTCAGTTTCTTTCCCACAATATTTTCTCCCAAATTCTTCCCCCCTTCCCCGCTCATTTTTGACTTTGTCGTTAATGCCACTACTTCCACCCCTGCCCCCTACATTTCCATTTTCCTTTTCTGGCCTCAGCGTCTTGTATTACTCCTTTCCTTGCCTTAATCCAGTCATAGCAGGCAGGCACATGACAGCTTGATCAAATTTACTCAGAAGTAAAGTGCTACTGGGTTCATTGCCACTCCGGCACACATGTGCAAGAGGACAACAGGTGCTAAAAGGTCAGACTAAGTTATCAATGATTTTCCAAACTTTTACTTAGAAGAGTATTTTTATTTTAAATATTTTATTCTATATTATAATTTGTATATTTATATCCACTGTAAATTAATTGTTTTGTTTAATATTATCAATTTTATGAACATTCATTGCAGTGATGCTGTACTTCTAAAAATGAACAAAATTTCTATGATTAAAATTTGTTGCAACTAAATCTCCTTTAAATTCATGGTCACATACCACACTAAGTAAGCAAACCCTCCGGATTAGGAGAAAAACATTTCCAATTGGAGTCAATATTCCACTGGCCAACACACATTTTGTTGCCTCAAATGTTAGTCCATTTTCTGGCTATATCTGACATGCTGATTTCAAAAATGGTACCAGTTTTCCACTATCAGTTCTAACTTTTGAGATACAGAATATATACCAGTTGTCATACGCTCACCCATAGAAAAGCATGATAACCATATCTAAGAAACTAGAGATGATGCAATCTATTTAATGCAATGTTCTGAAGCAGTGCCCCAAATAACACCAGAAAGAGGCCTAAAAAACAAGACACCAAGAATTCGTTTGACTTGAGCTACATTCTTCATCAAGGAGACAAGTTGGCATTATACAATCTTAAATCCCAATGTCAAATGTGTGCGTACATATCTATGTTGAATGCACAATACATATCCATGTGCATGTGCATCTGTGTTCATTCATGCCAAGTGTCCACCTATGCACAATGACACCATGTTTCAGTTTTTGCAACCTTAAACTGAACATGTGCATTTGGTTACACGATGGTTACACAACGACAATGTTCAGATGAAGGGTGATGTAGTAGTGCAACAACTACCACTTAAATACATAAGTGTTGATTTTCCTCTAATACAAGTTTTCTTGTAGGATTAAAATATCTACTTTCCCTCTACAGGATATAGATGTAGAAATCTATGTCTATATCCACACACTGCTGTTTTAAATAAACAGCCACAGACACAGTGGTCTTCCTTTGTGGAGACACTGCTCTGAACATCTTTATGGAATCCCGAATTCTTTGTAGCTTCAAAGCTTACATGTCTCAGTAAGAATCACACTATGAAACTTAGCTGCAGCCGAATTGATCTCCCTATCTTTACAAGAAAAGGTTATTTTGATCTCACCATCTGTATAAGAAAAGAACAGACAAAGGACTGGGATTAGAAACAGAGAGGAAATAATGCAGCTACCAAATGCTTACTTTCCTGATATTTACTGAAATTCATTGCTGGATACCTCTTAGCCCATCAGGTTCTCTGGATGAAACAAAATCAATACAAACTTAAAAAAACAAGTTTTGAAAACCAAATTTAAATCCTGTTTCAGAACACACAACCACAGACTCAATACTATTGAAAGAGTAAAGGCCAAACAAAGGCCAAGCAAATGCCTTCCCATAGCAGATTCCAAATTCCAAATCTAGACCAGGTCTATAGAGAAGGTCATGGGCTTTTCAGATCTCCGATGCATCTGCACTGTAGAATGAATGCAGTTTGACACCACTTGAACTACCATGGCTCAAGGCTCAAGGTCATGGGAGTTGTAGTTTGACAAAGCCTTCTCTGCCAAAGTTTGCTTGCCTAAACAGACTACGTCTCTCAGGATTCCAAAACATTGAGCCATGGAAGTTCAAGTGGTGTCAAACTGCATTATGTCTAAAAGGAAGATGCACCCTTAGCCTTCACTAGGCTATTACAGCAATCCATCTGTAGTGGCTAAGTGTACATCTATATGGTAGAGTGAATGCATCTTGACACCATTTGGATTGTATGGCTCAATGTTATGGAATCATGAAAGGTGTAGGTTTATAAGCTCCTTACTTTCTCTGCCAAATAGTGCTGGTGCCTCACCAAATGACAGCTTCTAAGATATCATAGTATTGAGCCATGGCAGTTAAAGTGGTGTCAGACTACATCTCTCCTAGGCCAGAGCTGTTAAGGCATTGCAAGTCAATCCCAGTAACTTGAGTTTCAGTCAGGAGTAGACGAAAAATGGGTGCAGTTGGTATTCATTAACTTTACCACACTTGTATGCTGTCTGCCTCCCAGATGGATAAGAAGTGATCACTAAACCACACATCACATTTTGCTTTAGTTGTAGTTTCTGAACACTTTTCAAAGGAAGCCCAGATGTGTAGCTATTATGAAGTTGTTGCCCCTTTCCGTATAAAATTTTTCTCCATTCTCTAGCATTGTAGATATTTGAAACACTAATTCAGCATTCAGAACTAAGGATTGGGTACCCAAAGATAGGAAAGGGGCAAAGAAGGCTAAATATCTAGTCCAACTACAACTCGGATGATGATGATGATGATGATTTACAGTATCCGCCCTTCTCACCCCAAAAGGAATTCAGGGCGAATCACAGAACACATATATGGCAAACATCCAATGCCAATTATAACAATGACAAGACAAACAACAAATATCTAGGCTTTCCCATCTTTTGGCATCTTTGTAGGCTGTGCTCAGTTCTGGCCACCTCCCTGCTGAAGAGCTTTCTGTGTTTGTAAACTTCCTCCTTTTTCTGATTGAAACATTGAGCCTAAATACCTCCCCGCTTTAATGTTATTCCTATTTATCTCCTCACATTTGTTTTCAAACTACTAGGTAGGCAGAAGCTGGGCTAAAGGTCAGGAGCGCACCCTGATCCAGGCTTCAAACTCTCAACTTTCTGGTTGGCAAGATTTATTGCAGCTGAGTGATTAACCTACTGTGCTAATGCCAGAGCCGGCCCTAGGTATTTTTCAAGAGTAGAACAGAATCCCCCCCCCCCCCCAAAACCAATCACTGAAAAATAAAAGCATTGGATAAGCAACAATGTTGGATAATAAGGAGGGATTAAGGAAAAGCCTATTAAACATCAAATTACATTAAGATTTTACAAATTAGGCACCAAAACATCATGTTTTACAAGAAATCAACAGAAAAAGCAGTCTCGACTGCGCCCCCGTATGGTTTGCGCCCCAAGTGACCGCTTAATTTGCCTCATTGTTGGACCGGCTCTGGCTAAAGCCTATGATTCTATAGCATGGAGCCCTGGCAAATAATGGAGTTTTAAAATACATTAATTCTCCAGTATAGATGCACCATACAACATAATTGCTTTTGTCGAATTTTGTTTTCTGCCTTTGATTTTAGGAGATCAAAGCGTCATGAATGTTTTTCAATGTATAAAGTAGCCAGTGTGTGGGTGCAAATCAGACTCCTTGCAGTCCTTTCACTCTAAAGAGTCACAGAACTACAATTCTTATTGGGATTTCCATGGCAACATCTTAGGGAATTTTAGGATTTGCAGTTTAAGGAGCGGCTTTTACATTTCTGAGACAGAGAGCTCTTTTAAATTTAGAGTAAACATTGTGAGGACATGGAAAGAGTTTCAAGGAAGAAGCTTAATATAAGAAAAGGAAATTGAGGGTACATAAGAAGGAAAGCATGGACAAGGGGCTAGGTAGACTTTTGCTCATCTGTGATGATGCCTGTATTGTAAATGAGGTTCTTTAAACAGTTATCCTTGCAGGTCTGCCATGAATTTATAATGAGATGCCTTAACATTTATATTTGCCCACGCCGCAGGTGCAATCATTTATTAACATGGCAATAAATGTTTAATCTTGATCATCCGTAACCTTTTCGATCCGCTGATTAACTCTTCCTGCTTGGTAGGTACGATCTAGAAAAATAAAGCCTGCCTTTGAAGTGGCATTTACTCCAAATTGAATTTGAAATGAGAAATTCTCTGCTAGCCTGACCATTCATGATATTCAATTGAAAGTTGGCTTTACCTCTCATGAATGGTCTTCAGTTCAATCCAGAAGCTAGAATCATATATGTTGAGACTGATAGGTTACAGCCATTGGATGTTTGAGACCTGATAGTGAAATGACTAATTGAGGCTTTATATCATCCACAACATTTATTTCTAACACTTATTTTGTATTTCTACAAAATCTTTTGTAAGGAATGATGCTACAACAGGAATGGAGGAAGTTTTGGTCATTTACTGCATGGGCGTTTAACACTGATACTATCTTCTCTAAGGCTCTCATTATTTTGAAGAAAAATCTAAAATTGTAGTCCAGAGACACATAAGGTGGTATGTGGGTACTTTCATCACATTTATGCCCATGGAGGACTTACAACATAAAGAAAGGATTATTTCTAACATTCTGATAGTAGATGTCAGTATCCTCTTTTGTTCTTGGAGGTTCTAGGAGGTCAAGAGTTTTCAAAAATAACTTTATAGCTCTATGCAACCCTTTACATCCATGACTTCCCATTTTAGTCTGTATGTTTAGATCCCTAATGATGTAGGATTATCTATTTTCAGTCACTGACAATAGCGATAAAAGTTTATTTTAATAAGAATACTCTTATTATCTCTTTCTCTTTATGTCTCCCCAGCAATGACAATGCAGTTCATAAGCCATCGGTTTCCAGACTATCATGATCCCACCATAGGTAAGTTAAGCTCTCTGTGTCATTTGGATTGCACAGCTAACATTGGATAGAATTCAATTGTGGACATCCAAATGTGTCAGCATCCCTTACATGTGTGGGTGTCACTCCTCGGGTGCTCTGAAGGTTGGTGTTTCCTTTCTCCATGTAGACCACCTAAAGCTCTCTTCCTCAACTTACTGGGAATCCCTAAAGCCACCTCATTTAGTTATTCTGTCTTTTATGCCAAGCAGGTAAGATCAAAGAAATATTTGAATAGACCTTGATGCCACACTTTGAAGACATGGATTGTAATCTTGTTGAATCTATCACCAAGTAGTTAATCAACCTGTTGGTAAATCCTACCAATTCAATGACTCTTCTTCAGTTGGAACTAACAGTAGGATTTAGGTCATCTTTGAAAGTGCAGGCCCTACAATAGAGCTGGGTAACTGTGCTGGTTCCAGAATCCAGATATCCGCCCTGAAATCTTCTGAGGCCATGAACAGAGCCAATAATGCAAAAAGGCAGACAAACTAAGAGTCAGAAGCTAAATATATTTTTGAAAATATTTGCAAAATTATTAAAAAAATATTTTGTTTTTTATATTGAGAAACCATGTCAAGAAGAATCCTGGACTGGCAATCTCTTCAGTTTGAGACTTTTCTGGGACAAAAGAGTCACCATGGGCAATCATTAATGGCCACGTAATATGTATGATTGAAAAAATGGTACATAGTTGAGGGCTGCACAGACCACATTTTCCTCCATAGCTTATGGCCGACTCATTGCCTAGGACATGTCATGCAGTAAGACCCCAATATCTGTGAAATCAATATACTTCTTTACCACTTCTTTACCATTTCATTATTGACTTAGGGAGTCCTCTAAGAGCTACATCTTCTTCTTGGTAGTTTTGTCATTTGTCCCATTGGAAATATTAGAGTTCAATATTATCCACACTTTCATGTATCCACACAAAGTTTCAGAATATATCCCTTGCAAATATAGGGATCATAATATACTTGGAAAAGCTGAGATTTAGAGAAATCTGGATTTGCCTACCATTTATCCATTCTTGGTTTGTTTGTTTTTCCCTGTTCTCTGTTCTCTGATAGAAATGTGACAATGCCCCAACCTTGTCTTTTGAGCAATAAAGCAAAGGACAAAGCAGGTCATAACCTCCCACCTTGTGATCCATTTGAATTATTAGTTTGTGATTGCCATTTACAATGACATCCCATTGAACAGTGGATGTCCGTGTCCAACAAGCCCTTCGGCTTGATCCCGAGAGGCTAGGCATTGTTATACATTCGTAGCATCGCCGTTAAAAGGGAACAATGAGTAATGACCCCAGAGGTACCCTTCTGGGTGCCCACGGGGCACATCCATCACTTGGGATTAACATTGCCGAGCATTCAGTGCTGACAGATGGCTGAGAGCAAACATTTATCTAGCTATAAAAAGTGATAGCTTTAAAACAATGAAGATAGAAGTTTGGGAATAGAACTTGATAGCATGCTTGATAGTTTGCTGCTATCTTTAACTATTTCCACAACTTTCAACCTATCAATGAGGAGATATGGACATGTGGATGACAGACATGACAGTTGGGAACACAGTCCCACCACACAACTGAAAAAAGAAGGCAGAGAAAACAATCTGGATTCAATTTTTGTTTTGCAACTAATAATCAGGAAAATAGGATGTGTATTTCTATGTTCTATTTCCCTTAAGTCATTTTTGTGGGTGGGTGGGGTCACTACAGTGCATTGAATGTTGTGCTTAGGGAGGTAACATTATATTATGTATTTTCATTTTTATAATATTGACAGGAATTATTTTGATGTTTCCATAACAGAAGTGGTAAATATATATTTGCCCATTGTGGACCTTCTGCATTCAGTTTGTGGAAAGAAAATTGCAAATATGGTGAACTAACATGCATTGCACATGGATGTCCATTGAATATAAATGGTGGCACATTTGTGTCTTGTGCAATATTACTGTTCATCACAAGAGTTGCATAACATTTAAGGGATTCAATTTATATAATGCAACTCTTATGTAGGGGTTTATCCATTAACTGTCTCATAAATCTAAATGAATAGAAATATATACTAAGCTTGCCTAAATCTTTGTCTCATTAGGTTGTTGTTGTGTGTGCGTTCAAGTCAATTGTTGTTGGAATAGCAACCTCCCAAGCTACTCACTATTTATTTGTTAATGTAGATTTTTCGTAACCTGATTTCTATGTGTATGTTGATTTGACTCTTTGGTGTGGGAGGAGTTATAGACATGTGATTATACTGAGCATGTGCAAACTGAAGACTCCATTTTATATTTATTATCTGTTTAGACTTTAATGGGATCGCTCTTGCATCAGACCTCAGAGGAGGTGAATGCTTACAAGTATCTGTTTAGACTTCAATGGGAGCAAATGTCTTACATCAGACCTCAGAGGAGGTGAATGCATACAAGTTGTTGCTTGGACTTCAGTGGAGAAGTCCGTTTAGAGACTTCAGTATTTGTTTATGGACTTCAGTGAGTACAGCTATACTAAAGACTATGGACTATTGATAGACTGATACCCTGTATTCTCAGCACAGAGAGAAGAAGAACTATATCTTATCTGTAACTGAACTTTATTAAGAAATGTGCCTGTATGGTTAATTAATACAAGATATGTTATTTTTCAAAAAAGACTTTATTTCTGAGTGCATATTTTAACTAAGAGGTTTAAAGGGAATGTATATCTTTAGGGCAACTTCAACTGCAAAGAAACAACCATCCTCTGATAACCAAATATATTTTTGTAGTGGCATGTCTTTACCCTTGGCAGTCTAAAGACATGGTTCTTCAGTTTAACAGCTGAAGTTACCTGTGTGCTATTACATGAATGCTTGTGAATATCATTTGTTAAAAGAGTTGAGGTCTAACAAGGTCATGCTTTTCTTGACTAGTGGTTTTCCAAAAGTGATCTCCACATATTCATGGAGATTCACATTTGCCAAAAGGATATGTGGCCATAGACTGGTTGCAGTGATGTTCTAATAGCTTATGCAATAAGTTATATTTTGCAATAGGTTATGGAATGTCCAATAATTCTGGCTTAGGGTGATCTTATCCTATGGTTTTCTCAACAAAGAGGGGTGTTTTGTAACAAACACCTTCTAGAGGACATAAGAGTAATTTTGCCATGTTTTTAATCCCTAATGGCATTGTAAGTCCTGGAAAGATATTTTCAACAGCAAGAAGTATTAAAAGGTCACTTTCTGATTTTTAAAGCCTCTTATGATCATAAAATGGATTTATTGTTGTGTACCTTCAAGTCATTTCTGACTTATGGCAGCTCTAAAGTAAACCTGTTACAGAGCTTTCTTGGGAAGATTTGTTCAGAGCGGGGTTGCCTTTGCCTTCCTTTTAGGCTGAGAGATTGTAACTTGTCATCCAGTGATTTTCCATTGACATTTGGGGACTCAAACCCTGGTCTCCAGAGTCATAGTCAAACACTCAAAATGTTATATTACACTGTGCCTTCTAAATAGCTTATGAAAATCTGTAACATAGCAAAAATACTCCCCTGTCCCTTAATTTTTGTGGTTGTATTATTTGTAATTCTGCGTTCCTTATGGACTATAAAATGGTCCCCGTGGCCTGTGGAATTCATTTTACAAAGCCCTGATCTGGCGGAATTAGTAGTCTAATCCTGTGATTCCCAACTTTTGGTCTTCCAGATGTTCTGGACTTCAGCACCCAGAATTCTTGTTAATTGGCCAAACTGGTTGAGGTTTCTGAAGTTAAAGATGCAAAACCTAGAGGAACAAAGTTTTGGAACCACTGGTGTAATTCAGTATAAGCTCAGATGCAGTCAGTGGCTTTGCTATGTAACTCACACTGTGCAGTGGCAATGGGAGCTATCCAGTGCTGAACCAATATTGGGAATATGGCTTTGCACCTGAATAGCTCTTGCTATATCTATAGATCCCTTTCTTATTGATATCGTTCAAATGTCAAATCAGTAACTATGTATAGGTCTTTATTACTTTCCACCAAATGCTGGGCCTACCTCTCAACAAACTTGAATTTGCGAGACTCTCTTAAGTTTCAATTCTAGATCTGCTCTGGCCTAAACTCAGGGAGTTTGATAAAACAAAGTCAGAAGTCTATAAAAGCTGGCAACCCTAGATTTGAACCAGATGGGAAAAGGACTTCTTGCAAAATAAACATGCAAACTTTAATCAAGTCTTTCTATATAAATAATTACTTGTGCAGGTTGGTTTTGCATTGCTTTTTAAAAAGTAATACTTCCATCTGCCAGTTTCCTATTGGCTGACTGTACCCTAAATATAATCAGAAAGCCAGCTTTTCTATAGCAAAACATTCCAAAATTGGGATCACAGACAAAAATCTGTGATTGGAATTATGTAAAGTAGGTACATTTGCATAAGCCTCCTTGAAGTATTATCTCCAATTTTGTGCAGGGTTTTGAATATTATATTACCTTTTATGTGCAATGAGTGGAGGAAAGAATGCTAGAATTCAAGCAACTGTTTGCACTGCTCTTGAGATTTAGGGGTGTCTGCTAATCCATGCACTCCAACATTCCTTGACTACAAATGATGTGTCTGTGGTTTTCTTTGTCCTCAGGTAAAGCATTGTCCCTTTTAAAGAAAACTCTGATCTAGTAAAATGCCCAGATCTTGAAAGTATGAGTCAAAACGTCTGAAATGTAGTATTTTCTTGTAACCTTAACCATGATATTTATAATATAGTAAAGCTACCATATCCATGGGATCAGTATTTGTAGTTTCATTTATCCATGTCCTACAAAATATGCCTGTTAGTCATGGCTTTATGATATAATTGGGTGATAAATGAAGAATTTGTTTCAATAGTTTTTGCATATCCATGGGAAGTCAAGAAATGTATCCCCCATGGACATGGGGCTGTACATTACTATTTTAATATATGCCTTATTTTGATTAACAGTATCTATATTCAGTTCAAAATTATGAAAATGGAATTCACATGCAATTCATTCATATTTGTGGGTGGTGTGTGCTCCCATTTCAGCTAAAAATGGGTGTCTTATAGCTGTGCGTTTTATTGCTCATTCAGTTGTGCAATGTTGTCATGATCTACAAGGATCACATATTCATTGCTTAACTCCGCTCCACATGCCACAATTTACACTATTCAGTCCCAAGGTAGGCTATGGGGCATCACTTTATATTACTCAGGTTACTATTTATTTATTTATTTATTTTCAGTATTTATATTCTGCCCTTCTCACCCTGAAGGGGACTCAGGGCAGATCACAATGTACACATACAAGGCAAACATTCAATGCCATATGAACATAGAGACAGAGACAGAGAAAGGTATAGAGGCAATTTAGCTTCCTGAGGGTATGCTCGATTCTGGCCACAGGGGGAGCAGCGGCTTCATCATCCACTGTGATGATGACTTCCTCATTCTAAACGCTGCTGGACAATTTTTATGGTGTCATAAATTAGTTAAATTAGCCTCCCCACATTACCTAAATTTCCTACTTGATAGATGCAACTATCGGGTTGCTTAGGTCAATAACAAGCAGGGCTATTTTTTATTTTAACAGTACTTTTTGGAATACTGTTTCCAAGTGCTCTAAAGATTACTATAGTACAACTGCATATAGGCAGGGGTTATGTGCCCAGACTTTCCAAGGATATGTAGAACCATGGATAATATCAAAACCAATTGTAATGAAAGACATCCAGCCCAATAATATCATAGGGTCATGCTGGAGGACCTAGAAAGTGCATACAGAGAACATATTTTGTTGGACATGTGTGCCTACTCCCACTCAGTTTTATTCAGTCAATGAAGCACTGCAACAATCAAACAAGCTTCCTGAGACTTTCAAGAGATGGCCTTTTCTCAGTCCCACTGCCTTTGAAGACAGATCTGGCGTAGACACAAGATAGGGCCTTCTCTGTGACTGCCCCTAGGATCTGAAGTATTTTTCTATTGAAGCTAGCATGATCCACTCCTTGCTGTTCTTCCATTGTCAGGTGACGACATTGTATTATTATTGTTTTGGACAGGCTTTCAAAAATAGATTGATTTTAAAGATATGTCTTTTAGGATGATGGTGAACTATCATTACTTGTACTATTATTATCTTTCCTTATATGTTTTAATATGTTTTAATGTTATTGGTGGTTGATTCAATTTATTATTGACCTTTTGTATATTTTAAGTGTATTGCATTTGCTTTTGTTCAACTGTATTTATTTGCAAGCCACTTTAAATCCCAATTTTTTGGGAAAATAATGAGGATGATGATAATGATGTTAAGGATGAAAATGAAGATTTCTAGAATATGCAATCTTAAGAAAATGTCTGCAATGAACCCCCCCCCCCCATTATTATATGAATGAAGCATTTCTGCACATTATCAGGTACTGATTATAGCAGTTAGAGATAACAGTATTGCTGCTTAATAAACATCCAATTTCACAACACATTTTCTACAACATTCCCATTAAAAACCTCAGAGCACATTTGTTAAAGTAGAATTATAATCAGAGGGGTGGTCTTAGAGGAAGGATTTCCTTGCATGGCTTACTGTGTGGGCAAAATTTCTCGGGATGACCCTGGATGAAAATGAAATTATTTCCAATGCACATCTCATATTTAATTATGCCAGACAATGGAAACAATTTCTAGGCACCAGTAGAAATAGTCATCTTCTGGAAGAAATGGTGCGTGAATGATGTTACCCTCAGGGCACCTACCTGGCAATCTTGCTGGCTATTAATATAGGTAGAAACGGAGAGGAAGCAGAATGGGGAGGGGGAAATTGGTCAGTTTCCAAGATACTCAGCATGGTTGTGTGGCTAACCTCAGAATGAATATTGAAGTATGCAAATGGGAGGGCAGAGCAGCTGGCTGGCTTTCAGTATTATAATATGAGGTGGGGAAAACCTGCCAGCTGAGAAGCTCTTGAGAGTCAATGACATGAGAAGAACAATATTGCGATCCATTTGGGGGAATTTTGGCAATCCAAAGTATTAAAATGTTGCTATGTCAGCGGTCTTCTCTGGAATTTATTCCAGTTCTCTAGAAGTGCAAAGAATGGGACAGCCAAGCAGAAAAAAAATATAAAACTGCTAGGAGATTCAGACCAGACATTGGAAAATGTCCTACTTTGGGCAATGATACCCAAAATGATCCAGTTGGTATGTGAGTCAGTGAGTCATTCTACCAAACATAAATCTTCCAAGTTCTTGGCAAAAGGTTGACCACTGTGAACATTCAACTTACTAGGACAAACATCTCTGAGTGTTGTTTGAGAGAAAAAAGCTGGGGATGAAGAGGAGGAGGAGGAGGAGGAGGAGGAGGAGGAGGAGGAGGAGGAGGAGATTGGATAAATTCCCTAGATACTATCATCAAAGACTAATAGTCACGATTAGTGCACATCAATTCTATGCAATATTTTGTAGGTCAATTGCTAGAGAGCCCAAGATGGACAATAAAATAGCTCTGATGTTCTGCTATAGTTTTTTGTTCAAATGATTAGCAACTGTAAGAGTAGAATGGCAAACTAGATAGTCCTTTTGTTTGATTCAACATGGTTGTTCTTATGGTCCTCCTAAAGATTTTTTTTAGCATCACTTAATGGTGACTCTATGAAAATGGGACCTTCATCCATGAATATCAGTTACCAACAGCCTTTCTGAGATCTTGTAAAGCCATAGCTTCATTGACTGAGTCAACCCACATATACTTAGGCATTCATTTTTTACAGTCTTTTTCAATTATTGTTGCATTTCCTGATGACTTGTGTCATTTCATGATGTGTTCAAACACATCAGTGTAGTCATCTTGACTTTGTGAAAATTCAGGCATTGCCTGTACAGGGATGAATTGTTAGTTATTCTTACCTTAATGTTCAGTTTGTGTACAAGCAAAAGCTAACTATTGTTATATTGGTAACACTGGAGTTTACCTTATTTGAACAGCAGACACACAAACAGTGGAAGCGTCCTTCCAAATAAGGAAGGCTTTTATCTCTTCCAGTTCAGTGATATAAAACATGATCTCTCCTTCTTTCTACTCACAACAAATTATTTGACCTATTTCTCTCTCCAACAAAACAGCCGCAACATTGACCCACAAAGTACTATCTTTGCTATCCCAATTTATAACAAACATCATCCAATCAACGATTGCATTACTGCATCCCTGTTGCTTGGGATTACTTCATAGTTGCATCAGAAAACGAATTGTCTCATGGTTACATCAGTCACTGAGACTTGTCTAGTAGTCATCCTGACTTTACAATTAACCATGATGCTTGACATACACAAATTCTAGCAAGACTATTAATGGTTAATAGTTCTGCAAGGACATACTATTGTGAATAAATAGCCATTGAAAACAAGTTTTCTAAGACTTTATCACAGCAGGGGAGAAATTGCCACAATTATTTGTTGCTGTGTTTGAGAACTTAGTGAATAATTGCGTCACTACTTTCTACACAACTATTACACCTATGGCCTTCTTACTCTAATATAGATCTAGGCACTCCAATTTACTAAACATATAAGTTTCCAGTTATTGTTATCCAAATCACTGTCTGAGGGTCATTAGTTGGATCTGCCACCATGGGATAGATTTGGGAGTTGATCCTAGTTTGTCAGCTACATTACTCCCATTCAGCTTAGAGAAACTGAGAGTGTAATTATGGTAAAGATTTGCTGTATTGACAATGCTGGATTCACCTGCCAAAACAGGATAAATTATTCAGTTAATATCATTGCTTTGCAACTTACTCCTTATCCCTGCTACTTACTTCTTACCTCTACTTTGGGTGTTTCCCAAGCTGTGAGATGGATCAAACCTCCCAATAAATGCATAATTCTCCACTGTGTTTGAGTCCAAAACCTGGGGATGACTTACCAGCTTTGAAAGAGAAGCTTTTGTGTAGTAATTCATGGTGTAATTACTTGAGGGCTTCCTATACCCAGCTGTCAGTCAGAATTTGTATATTCGGGAAACACAGAGCAGCATGGTTAATGACCTCGTGCTAATAGACCCATGATGGAAACAGTCTGGACAAGGAAATCAGATCCTCAGTTAATGAAAGCAGGAGCAGGCAGTTTCAGAAGGTTCATTCTAACTGATTTTTCAGTTTGGGCAGCAAAACAGGCTGATTTGTACTCGGGATAAGTGGAGACAGCAAAAGGTTTCCAAATAGGAATGTGAGACCCATTTGTAAAGGGGAAATCAGTGAACCTGATAACATCATAGATACAATTGAACTGTTATGGTTCCCTCTTGTGATTTGCTGTTGGCACAGACAGTCCCTAAGTTATGAACAAAAGAGTTCATGTATGTTTGTTCTCAGGTTGAATTTGTTTGTAAGTTGGAACATGTACATTTTTAAGTGTAACTTCAGCCTATCTATCTATCATCTATCTGCACCAGGCATGGGCAAACTTCAGCCCTCCAGGTGTTTTGGACTTTAACTTCCACAATTGTGGGAGTTGAAGTCCAAAACACCTGGTGGCTGAAGTTTGCCTATGCCTGATTTATATAAATTTTTTTTGGATAGCATAGGGAAAGATTGACATCCCTGTGATGTTTGTTTTGCTGTCTGTGACTCTGTTCAGAAGATTTCACCTCACTTTCTGTCCCTGTTATCCTTGGATTTTGGGGAAAAAATAGCTGGAAACAAGGATTGGCAATAAAACTTCAGTTGAAACACCTTTCCCCATGATAACTCTTCCGGGAGTGAATTTCCCTTCCTAAGGATAGATCTCTCTCACTTCCTTTTGTCTCCACTCCATTCTTAACTATGAGTCATTTGTAATCGGATGTTTGTATCTCAGGGACTGCCTGTATTACTTAGAAATCCTAGTCAGAGAGCTCTAGTGCTTCTAGAATCTACAAATGCCAGAATTCCACAACAGGGTGTTACCATAGCAATTTAAGTGGATTTATCACACTAAAACTGTGTAGTGTGAAAAGACCCAGAATCTTGTTCTTACAATTATGTTGGGTCTCTTCAGCATCCTGCATCACCCAATGAAAAGGCAAACCATCAAACACCCAAAATTTCCACCACTAAGTAATCTGGATTTTACTTATTACAGTTTAAAATACCAATATTGATTTCTTAGAGAACTTTCTTTCTAGCAATGAATACATCAATTTATGCATTGGTGAACATAAAAGCCACGTAGAATTATGATCTTGAATCCAATGCACACTTACATGGAATAGGTTGCATGAAATACAGTGGGATTTACTTCTGAGTAAACCTGTAGGCAATTGCATTTATATTTGACTAGCAAAGAACCACCAGTAAATGGAGAATGCAAAATACATAACATTCTGAGCATCCAATCATTCTCAGAGAATTGCCTTGAATTATCGATGCAACATTGTTTTTGGACAATGAGGAGCATTACTGAAAAGGATTTGAAGGGCTTTGGCATATCTTTAGAATTCTATTTTTCAAGCTCTCTCTCTTTCTGTTTCCCATTCTGGTTCTGCTTCCAATACGACTACTCCAAGGTGAAGGGCTAATTGGTAACTTTCCTTTGGGGCACTTAGCCTATCCCTTTTGGCAGAGGAATACAATTGAATGTCAACACTGATCACTCATGCCTGAACTCTTTCAGGAAACAGAAAGCTGCAGAGGCAGGAGAGATACAGACTATCAAGTGTCATCATTAATCATGGGCACCAAGCTTTTCGATGTTCAGAGTACTTTGCATCATTCAGAGCAACCAAGCCGATTTCCAACCTATGAGTTATTTCAGCATTGTGTATTCTCATACACTGGCATTAGGATGAATCCACTGGCCAACTATGACTAGTTAAATCAAAATACAGCTAAAACAATGTATGGTACCAAAGCTTAAAACAATTCAATAAGCAATTGTACTCAAATCAAAATTGTGGTTCCTAGAACAAATCAGGGCTAAACTGACAAAATTGAGATTGTCGTACTTGGGCCATATCATTTTTCAGGAAGGCAACTCCCTGGAAAAGATACCAAGCCTTGGTGAGATGGATTTGTGATGGATAGACTCAATAAGAGAAGTAATGTTTCCAGGTCTGCAAAACCTGAGCAGGGCTGTTCTTTAATCCATAGGGTCACCATAAGTCAAAGTTGACTTGAAGATAGTCAACAACAATAAAATGTTTTAAACAGCTTGTTAACAGCTTAGCATAAAGTAAGGCATGAAGTTGTGGACCTCAAATTGGATCTTGTGGGTTCGAGACTTCCCAGCTAATAGATGGTTAAGAACACATGAACCTGTCTTATACTTAGCATATCTGTCCTAGTAGTTTCAATACTTGCTACAGCTCTCCAAGGGTTCTATGTGGTCTTGTATGCCATTTAACTAAACTTTTGCTTGATGCAGGAAATTCAGAACTACACAATCCAAAAATATAGTCATCTGGCCTCTCACTAAAAATATCTATTGAATGGCCACTCCCCCACCAGCCATCTAATTCCATTACAGCAGTTCTAATAGCTTTGATGTCAGGAAGATAGTGATTATGTTGTAGGTCTGAACTTTATGGAGTTATCCAAGGTTCTAGATTCTATTCCCAAACTTTGTTCAACACTATAGCTTCTTTAATGTGTGGATGAAATCCCACCGTCTAAATGATATCAAAGCCAATAGCTTCTACTCTTCCACTGTCAAGCTGCTCCTAAGGTGTCTTCTAACATTCAGTCAAAAACATACCTTTTCATAACATTGGGTTGTTAATTTTGATGCTTAGAGAGCCAATTTCTACCAAACAACAACAACAACAACAACAACAACAACAACAAACAACAACAACAACAACACAGTCCATTTAAACAGTAAATCACTATGTTCCAGGTCTGATTTCTATGCAGTGATCCAAGGTCCTTAACTCTGTCCTTATATAGTCACCAAAAAAGAATACCACTTCTGAAGTATAGACTAAATGGCTTCGCTGTCCAACTGATATCAGAGTCAACAACTTCCACTATCAATCTGCTCCTAAAGTTAGGAGGGTTATGATGTTCAGAAAAGGTAGTTCACCCTTTCTTGAGCTGGAAAATTATGATCAGGTTGCTGGGGGTGTTGAGGTTGAAAAACAAAAACCCAACCCAGACTTGGAGACCATCCGTGACAAAGCTACTTTATCTAGTCCTGCCTTCTAGGTCAGCAGATAACAAATTATTTGGGGGTTGTTGTATGTTTTCCGGGCTGTATGGCCATGTTCTAGAAGTATTCTCTCCTGATGTTTCGCCCACATCTATGGCAGGCATCCTCAGAGGTTGTGAGGTAGGATTGAACAAATTATTTCTTCTTCTTTGTGACAGCCCTTCAGCTACTTCATGGGTGGTAACTAAACACATACCATTAGACCAGTGGTTCTCAACCTGTGGGTCCACAGGTGTTTTGGCCTACAACTCCCAGAAATCCCAGCAAGTTTACTAGCTGTTAGGATTTCTGGGAGTTGAAGGCCAAAACATCTGGTGACCCACAGGTTGAGAACCGCTGCATTAGGCTGAACATCTCAAGATTCCCTACTATCCATATGCCAACTATAACTTCTGAGAGTTTGAATCCCATAGCATGAATAGGACATCTTGATTCCAAATCTTGCTTTAAATATACCCAGCTCTTCTATCTTTTCTCACTTCATCTATTGCTGATATCTCCAGTTACCTTGGTTGTTTCCTCTGAATATATTTGAGTTTGTCTACTTTCTTCTTTATGTGGTACACCCAGGGCCCTTCCACATAGCCATATAACCCAGAATATCAAGGCAGATAATCCGCAATATCTGCTTTGAACTGGGTTATTTGAGTCCACACTGTCATATCATCCAGTTTAATATGGATTTCATACAGTTGTGTGAAAGGGGCCCCAGAGTAAATGGGATCTACGATCACCAGGTTTCTTATGCTTGGAAGAAAGAATTGATTGTTCAGACTAAAATGGAACACCTCTTTGTTTAAAAAATGAGTCATTTTTAACATATGCAGTACAAACCCACTTGCCACCTTGACGTTAATAATAATAATAATATCTTGCTAGACTCACACTTCCGCTGGAGTAGAGAACATGTCATTCACTTCAAAGGTGTACGTGAGCAAGGCTTTCCGAGTTAATAAGAACCAGTTCCCTCTGTGCACAAGAATAGCAGGTAGCAATTTCATTCCACTCTCAACCCTATCATTTTGCTACCGAGTGGAAATTAAGGCAGCAATGATTCACTTACTATCATTTCAGGGAGATCAATTAAAGCCACGGCTACACTTAAAGGGAGAATAGTTTCTAGCATGTGGGAAAATAAAAGTAAATAGAGATTTTTCTTTCTTCTTCACAGCTGTAGAAGCAAAAGGGGAAAAGAAATTGCCTAAAGGCTCACATTTTGAAGGCTTCCTGTTTCAGTCAAAGGGCTTGATCAGGGTTTTAATCACACAGGTCCTTGTAGAGTCAATGTAAAATGTATTGTTGAAGGCTTTCACGACCAGAATCACTAGGGTGTTGTATGGTTTCCGGGCTGTATGGCCATGTTCTAGCAGCATTTCCTCCTGATGTTTCACCTGCATCTGTGGTTGTTATCCTCTGAAGATGCCAGCCACAGATGCAGGTGAAATGTCAGGAAAAAATGCTGCTAGAACATGGCCATACAGCCCGGAAACCACACAACACTCCAGTGATTCTGGAGATGAAAACCTTCGACAATACATTTCACATGGACTCTACAAGGACCTGTGTGATGTTCAGAAGTATGTTCATGGGTCAACAAACTTTTAAGAATGAGCAGCTGGGAGATAATACAGCCTTAAATAGGCAATAAGTCCCACTCCCATGCTCTGTATGCCAGGTGCCAAGATAACTATTTTAAGTCTGGCCTCTTCTCTTAGGAGGCCATCAAAACAATTCCCCATGACTACATTGCTCTGTCAATATGTGGAGACTTAAACTTTTGTAGCACTACACATACAGAGTAAAAATGCACAGTGTTACCATAACAAACTCATGTGTCAATATAATCCATCAACAGAATTCCAGCTAAGATCTCCATAACAAACATCATGCATTTACAAGGTTACCATACTTGGAAACAAACACCATTGGGAATGTCTACTATGGCTTACTGAAATGGAATATCCCACGTTTGAAAGTAATACATCTCAGGGCTTTACAATTTAAAAGAAAGATTTAGAATTGCAGCAGTGTCAGTAATTTTTTTATTACTCTGGGTACTGCTTGGCAATTTGTTTTCTTTATTTGCATGTGCATTGTTTCCTTATCGGTGGCTTAAGCACTTCAGCTGTGTGTGATACCTATTGAATTCCAAGGACTTAATTAATTTTAATATAATATCCAATGGTACAATTTGCTTTTCAAAGGGAATTAACTTCTGAGCAGTTGAGCAGTAAAAGTAAATACAAAACTATATAGATAGCAGAAAGAAAGACATTTTCCATGCAAAGGCTTGATTTGCATTTATATAGTTGCCATAACAGTAATGAGGATCAATTTGTTTAATGGTCAACACATATTGTAATAAATACTAAAGAGTTGTTGGAAATAACCAGAATCTAGTTCTCTTCTGTTTACACAGTTCTGAACATTTGCTGGATTTAAGGTGCACCGTGTCAGAATCACTCCTCTCATAAGGCCTACAGAATATTACATGGCATAGCCTCCTTCTTGGTCTTTGCAGAAATGAAATAGAAGTGATAAAGTATGAGACAACACATGATATATTCTGGAAAGGACGTTCCAACATATGATCCTAATCCTCCTATGTAAGAGGTACACATCAAAGAAGGTTGTGGATGACTTGTAGTTCATGGGTCACATATAGTTTTGTGGCTGTTTATCTGGATACCGGATACTTCCAAAACCTTGGCTATGGGGTGTCACAGTGTCAAAAGCTCTTACAATACTGTTTTCCTGTTTGAGGTTGAATTCTAGCGATATATCAGGTCCACACATTTTAAAACAGATATTTCCTGTTTCTTCTAATGAACCTCTATGGCTTGCGACTGAAATCTAGTGAGTGAGTTCAGCGGATGGGGACAACATTCATAGACCAAGGAAGTTTCCCATAGCCAGTCAATTGTTTTAAAAATTGGACTAAGACACATAATTTAATGACAATCTAAGATCAGGACTTTTCCAAGATCATTCAGAAGGTCATCTGTGTATGGATAGGAAGAGTGTGCAAGAAATTACAATACAAAGAATTTACCATTTTGTTCCCCCCTAAATACACAATTAAAAATACCACTACCTAATTCAAAGTGAAAATTATCTACTTCTCTGTCTTAGCAACTGTAGTTCTTCTTCAGTTACAGATCTGATTCTCTGGGTATATCTATACTGTAGATTTAATACACTTTGACATCATTTTAACTGAATGACTCAATGCTATTTAATTCTCCAAGCTGTAGTTCAATGAAGCACCAGCACTCTTTGGCAGAGAAGGCTAAAGACCTTGTAAAACCACAACCCCCATGATCCCATGATACTGAGCCATGGCTGTTAAAGTGGTCTCATTCTACTTTATGTTTACAGTGTAGATGCTCACTCCCTTTTACTCAACTAGCAAATGTGGCCCTTCTTTTAGAGTTTCCCTACCCACTGAGCCAAAGCAATGCTCACAGAAGTTACACGGGAATAAGGTAAATGTACATATGTATATGCTAACAGTACAACATCCATAGGGTGAATGTCCGAGCAAGGAAATCAGTTACCTCAATTTACTGATATTCTGATGCAGAGGCATTGAACAAATGGGTTTGGGCAAGATATATAGGATCCACGGGTTTTAGGACACCCCAACTGAACATGAGTTAACAATGTGATTTGGCCGCTAAAAATCCCAATGCTTTTCTAAGCTGCCTTAATAGGAGTATAGTATAAGGTAAATGTACATATGTATATGCTAACAGTACAACATCCATAGGGTGAATGTCCGAGCAAGGAAATCAGTTACCTCAATTTACTGATATTCTGATGCAGAGGCATTGAACAAATGGGTTTGGGCAAGATATATAGGATCCACAGGTTTTAGGACACCCCAACTGAACATGAGTTAACAATGTGATTTGGCCGCTAAAAATCCCAATGCTTTTCTAAGCTGCCTTAATAGGAGTATAGTGTCTAGCTCAGTGATTCTCAACCTGGGTTCCTCAGATGTTTTTGGCCTTCAACTCCCAGAAATCCTAACAGCTGGTAAACTGGCTGAGACTTCTGGGAGTTGTAAGCCAAAAACATCTGGGGACCCCAGGTTGAGAACCACTGGTCTAGCTTGAGGGAAGTACCACTCTACACTGTTTTGGCCATACAGTGTCCAGTTAAGGCCATCACAATTCAAGAAATATATAGAGAAGCTGTAATGAGTCCAAAATGGTAAAACTCCTGGAAACCGTGCCTCATGAGGAACGGCTTAGGGAAGTAGGCATGTTAACCCTGGAGAAGCGAGGGTTAAGATGGAATGTGATAGCTATGGCTATGAAAGGACGCCTTATTGAAGAACTAGCAAGCTTTTGCTCTGCTGCTTCAGAGAACAGGACATAGAGCAATGGATTCAAACTAAAACATTTGGAAGAATTTCCTGTTTGTAAGAGTTGTGGACCATGCTGCCTGGGAATATAGTGAAGTCTCCATCTTTGGAGCATTTTAAACAGGCCTGATAGACATGTATTCCAAGTGCTTTGGTTTGTATTCCTGCAAAACAGAATTTGGGGGGGGGGGGGGAGAGAGAGAGAATGGATACCCTTGGTGTCCCTTGCAGCTCTATCATTCTATTATCCTATGGGAGCAATGTAGAAATCCATTCAAATCAAGCTATGCTGGACAACTGATGTCCCAGCTGCTAAATAATGGTCTTAACATCGGCTGATTTCTTTCAAATGAAAAAGGAGATTAAAATATGGCCCTTCTATAGGCAGTAGACTTGCCCTCTACCTTTGGTATCTTACAGAAATAGCATGCAACATGGCATAATCCAAATACAACCTGAATTGGTTCCTAAAAGGTTCTGAAATGGGCTTAATCAAAGCCTCCTACCCAGAATTCTAATTAAGCAGCTAAATGCGATACAAGCTAAAGAGCAGAGACATGGAGCCAATGAAGATAGCCTGCTTTGCTCCATCAACTTCTTCACAAGCTTTGCACTGTGGAATGCTAATGTGTGTAGAATGAAAATCAATAAAGAAAACAATATTGTGTAATAGGCACCACTTGATCTGATGCTGGAGGGTTCAAAGAGGTCAAATGATTTAAAAAAAAAAAAGAAAATTCTAATACCATGCTTGGAATTTGATTCTGCCCGACTGGAAAGGGAGGGGAGGAGTCACCATAATAGTAAGGCATACTAGGTAAATGGTACAGACTAGCCCAAACAAACTCAAGCTGATCATTTAGTAGTAGAGTTTAGGTATCCAAGAAAGGATCAGACAAAGTTAGTTTAAGGGGTGGGCTATTTTCAGCATCTCTCTTTCTGCAATGCAAGTAATTTCAGGACCAAATGAAAAATTAATTGGGTGGGGGGTTGACTTTTTAATTGGGGGTCAGTGGTTTTATTTTGCTCCAACTCCATGGTATGTCTCTTATTTTTCCTTCCTCCCTCCCTCCCTCCCTCCCTCCCTCCCTCCCCTTCTCTTTCTTTCTTTCTTTCTTTCTTTCTTTCTTTCTTTCTTTCTTTCTTTCTTTGAACAATAGACAGTTGTGGAGTTCTCATGGAGAAGTTAAACATGAGGGGAAATCATAGGGAGGAGGGAGCAAGCTTGTTTTCTGCTGCCCTGCAGACTAGGACGTGGAACAATGGCTTTAAACTACAGGAAAGGAGATTCCACTTGAACAACAGCAAAAACTTCCTCACTGTGTGAGCTGTTCAGCAGTGGAACTCTCTGCCACAGAGTGTGGTGGCAGTTATTTCTTTGGAGGCTTTTAAGCAGAGGCTGGATGGCCATCTGTTGGGGGTGCTTTGAATATAATTTTCCTGCTTCTTAGCAGGGGGTTGGACTGGATGGCCCATGAGGTCTCTTCCAACTCTATGATTCTATGATTCCATGAAATAATATTTTGAGTAAGTGAGAAAATCTGCCAGATTTGTTTTCTCCTTATTTAATCTTTCTTTCTTTCTTTCTTTCTTTCTTTCTTTCTTTCTTTCTCACATTTTTTCTGTATCCTTTATAAATACACTTATGACTTTGTTTAAATTCTTTTCACTCACAGTCTGACAGGGACTCTCACTCATTGCTACTTCCCAAATTAAGTAGACAAAGGGTTATTTCCAGATGGTTGATGTTGGGGATTCCTCTTCTTCAGAAGAGGAGGGGGGGCAGTTGGAGTCTGAGGAGGAGATTTTGCAAGTGCCCACATTTCAGGAGAGGCAAAAGGAAACAGAGCAGAGACATTGTTCAGCTAGAATAGCTTCCAGAAATGCAACCGAGTAATTGGGAACCGTCCTAGCAGCTGTGGGGGAATTCAGGGCTATAAAGCAGAAGCAGGTGCAGTCAGCTTTTGCTGGTAAGAAACTGACTCTAATGCCTAAGCCTTCGCTCCCCTTGTGCCTGTGCAAGGGTCCACTTCATAAACAGGCAGGGGGCAATCCTTCTTTCAGGATCCCAGTCACTGCCAGCTATAAACCCTTGAGTCTGTACGTGTGCATGTACGATATGATGTGACACTGAGGGGAAATATGCGAGACAAATCTTCTACTGATACTAAGTCGAGCAATTCATCACTCAGAAAACACTTTCTTTATTTAAAACAGAGAACTGTTTATTTATGGTTACTTTAGTCTGAAAATCGTAACTTGTGGCAATAGTTTACTTCTTCAGTTTCACTTATATACAATATAAAACATATCTTTCATTCTTCAACATTAACCACTTGATTGAAACTTTGTCTCTCCCCTATTCCTTTTCCTCAGCTCTTCCTCACTAGAAACCCCAGATCTGACTCAATACTAGTCACTTTTTTCCTTCAGTATTCCAACTGAAGTCCCAAACTTAAACTACGATCCTTTTCCTTCTAGCTCCCCCGGCTAGAGACTACCATAACTGAACCTCAGACACACACATCTTTTCTCTAGTTTCCCTCACTAGAACATCAACATAACTCCCCTTTTTAAAACATCTCCTCCTTTTCTCCTCCAGCAAGCTCCGCCCCTTTCACTAGCTTAGAAATTGTTACATTTCTACCGAAGCAGCTACGTTACCATGGTGACACATGGCCAATCATCAGTAGCTAACTTCTGCCCACTTTTATCTCTAAATCAACATTAAATAACATAGGCAAAATTTACCAATAAAATAAGGCTTTCCGTTACAGCCTGCTTCGAGTCTGCATCTGGGAAACTGCTCCTAAGGATTGATTGCTGTTTCTTTGTCTGAAGTAAGACTGTTACTTGATTTGGGAATTTATCAGAGACTTAAGAATTGTATTTGCCCTAAGACTTCCTTGCTTTCTTTTGCATTATACTGCTGAGTGTGCTGTTCTTTATGTTTTGCTGAAGTAAAGCAGTTTTCATTTACTTACCACATTGTTTTAAGGCTGTTCTTGAAAGACAAAACAGGACAGGTGTATAGCTCCATGAGATCCTCTGGTGATAATAGGTGGCTCGTGCTAACATCAGCATAGGCACCTGTGTGATCAGGAAGAAAGAGGTGGTGATCCTCTTTCTTCCTGGTTGTATGACAGCCTCTATTGATGTCATCTTGAGACACTTGTAATGGCCAGTAGCTCTCACGGAGCTCCAATACTATCCAGGAAGAGTGGTGGCAATATGGATGGTAAATTGATGGTCTAGAAGGGCAATGAGGTCTCAGCTCAGCTGTACTAGTTGGATTCTGACCCACCACCACCGTGGGTTAAGGACAGTGCATGTGACTAATTCTAGGGCCAGTCCAGAGCATTTCTGCTGCAAACTGGTCACAGGTTAATTGGTCAGTGCAGATGAGACCTAAAACATCCACAGAATTTGAACTGGCACTGGTTCTCATGTAGTGCCTCAGTAATGTATGTGGGGTACTGTCAAATAAAAATTCTTAGACATTCATCTGGAATCTTTTGTATGCATAGCATGTCTTTTAGCTACAGCTCCTCCTTGAAGAATGACTATATTTCACACTCTGTATTCTAACAGCAGCATCTGTGATTGGCAATGTCATCTATCAAACATCTCAAGTAATGGCTCTTAGGTGCAGAAGGCTTGCAAGATCATATCACTGGTCCTGTCCAGGCATATGCTTCTGCCGATAAATGAAATAGGTTTTATCACAAATATTGTTGGAAGCTCTTGGCTCTTCTCCTTGCCTCACTGCTCACCGCACAAGTGAAGTGTGCTACCCATCTCCATAAACTCACTGCCTGTCTTGCATTGTTGTTTAATTAAACAATGCAGATAATTTCCAGCCCTCGTTGCAGTATAAATATTGTCCAATGCATCAGCTCCACTTAACCTTAACAAGAAAATATGAATAATGAGACAGGGCATGAAATATATAGTGGAGCAAATAATCTATACAAATATTAGTCGGGGCTTGTTTTCCACTTGGCTTCAAGGAAGGGAGCATTACCACTGTGAGGGAGGGCAAAAGGTGTTTTGAAAGCACAGATAGACACAAGGTTTGCTCCCTCATGAAAGCAACAACCCAAACTGTGTGTGATCTTCACAGTGTTTTTCTACCATGAACTAAGACTATGGAGACTTGAACCCCCAATTAACCATAGAAACCCACAGGGTGATTCTGGACAAGACACACATTCTCACCCAGAAAACCCTGTATAGGGTCACTATAAGTTGGAAATTATTTGACGGCATGGAACATCAAAGACATCTTCAGTCCAGGTAATTTGAAGAACTGTATCTCCATGTATCACCTGTGTCCCCACTGATGCAGTGGATTAAACTGCTGAGCTGCTGAACTTGATGACTGGAAGGTCAGCGGTCCGAATCCAGGGAGTGGGGTGAGCTCCTTTTGTTAGCCCCAGCTTCTGCCAACCTAGCCGTTTGAAAACATGCAAATGTGAGTAGATCAATAGATACTGCTCCGGCAGAAGGTAACGGTGCTCCATGCAGTCATGCCAGTGGACACATGACCTTGGAGCTGTCTAAGGACAACGCCAGCTCTTTGGCTTAGAAATGGAGATGAGCACCAACCCGCAGAGTCGGACTCGACTAGACTTAACATCATGGGAAAACCTTTACTATATCCATGATGCTATTTATTCAACAGCTGTGGGTCTATGGACTATCATAAAGTTTTGTTGTTTGTTTGTTTGTTGTATCTCCATGAACCTATCAGAACACTATGCTCATCTAGAGAGAGCATTATCTCCGTCCCACCACCTTCTCAAGCTCATTTGATGGGAACAAGGGAGAAGGCCAATTCTGGAACTCCCTCTCTAGAGATTCTTCTAAAAGACAATATTTTAAAGTTGTGGACAGTAGAGTTTGTAGGTGCAGAATACACAGACATGTTTTCAATCATTGTCGTTGATAATCAGTTAATATGTGTAATGTCATCAGCCACTTTTGACCTTTTGGGAAGATCATCTATGCCTAAATTTCACTTTTCCTCTGTGAGATCTCATGGCTTGGTATGCTCCTGCCGTGGTAAGCATATATACACCATATCCCTTTTTATGTTGGTTGCTAGAAAATGTCTGGTCAATGCACAGTGGATTCTCAGAAATCATTGTTACTATGCAGAATGTTTAATTTTCCAAACCTGAGTTTACAATGCACAATACAAACCCACTCCACCCCATGAGTCTCAGAAATAGAATGATTTATGCAGCATGAGACACACAGTTTGCATCAATAATAATAATAATAATAATAATAACAACAACAACAACAACAACAACTTTATTTTTATACCCCGCCTCTATCTCCCCAAAGGGGACTCAGGGCGGCTTACATTGGGCCAAGCCCGAATAAAAACAATAGCAATATAAAACACAACAATAGACAAAAAAAATTTATAAAAATTTAAACATTAGTCAATAGAAAGAAATGACAAGAACTAATAAAAATATGGATTAATCATCCAAAGAGTTTGCAGAATTCGTGGAGGTGTTTATGACACAAAATTTGGTGTTGCACTAGCTTCCCTCCATTTTGAAGTGAAATGCAAGCATACCTTTCTGTCGTCATTATTAATTTTACTCTTTTGCTTCCCCATCTTTTTAGAAGATGCTTACAAAACGCAAGTACGGATAGACAATGAACCGGCCTATCTGGACATCCTAGACACAGCTGGACAAGTGAGTACATTCTTTGCATTCAGTGGGAGAGTTGACACAGAAAAGTTGTGCAAAGTGAATCTTAGTTGATATCCTGCTAAGAACATGGATGTCCATAAATTTCTCTTATGTATGCATATGTCCTTTTTCTGAGCGTTGACGGGTTGATATTGAATTCTTCTGAAGCAACCAAATTGCCCCCCTTAAACCCTCTGAATGTCCATTCTTTGCCTTGAGGGGAGTAGATGGATTCCCAGAAGTTTCTCCTTTCAGCCAAACATGAAATGATGAGATCAGAGCTTGAGACCTATCAAGGCCCTTCAGAGGTCTTTGTAGTGCTGTAACCATTTCATGTCTTGTTAAAGGGATGTAGCCAGGTACTTCTGTTTTCCCATCTGTTGTCTGCAAAAAGGAATGGTTGTTCAGGGACTTCAAGAGCTCTTAAGTAAGTCAGTGAGTGGTATGGGGGATGCCTGGCTTGACAGCAGTGTGTGCGAAAAAGACCTTGGAGTCCTCGTGGACAACAAGTTAAACATGAGCCAACAATGTGATGCAGCAGCTAAAAAAGCCAACGGGATTCTGGCCTGCATCAATAGGGGAATAGCGTCTAGATCCAGGGAAGTCCTGCTCCCCCTCTATTCTGCCTTGGTCAGACCACAACTGGAATACTGTGTCCAATTTTGGGCACCACAGTTGAAGGGAGATGTTGACAAGCTGGAAAGCGTCCAGAGGAGGGCGACTAAAATGATTAAGGGTCTGGAGAACAAGCCCTATGAGGAGCGGCTTAAAGAGCTTGGCATGTTTAGCCTGCAGAAGAGAAGGCTGAGAGGAGACATGATAGCCATGTACAAATACGTGAAGGGAAGTCATAGGGAGGAGGGAACAAGCTTGTTTTCTGCTGCCCTGCAGACTAGGACACGGAACAATGGCTTCAAACTACAGGAAAGGAGATTCCACCTGAACATCAGGAAGAACTTCCTCACTGTGAGGGCTGTTCGACAGTGGAACTCTCTCCCCCGGGCTGTGGTGGAGGCTCCTTCCTTGGAGGCTTTTAAGCAGAGGCTGGATGGCCATCTGTCGGGGGTGCTTTGAATGCGATTTCCTGCTTCTTGGCAGGGGGTTGGACTGGATGGCCCATGAGGTCTCTTCCAACTCTACTATTCTATGATTCTATGATATGCCTCAGCCCTGCATATGTTTCCATGTCGGCCTACTATGCTAAAATGGAAATGGCTTTATAGTTGTTGGGAAAAGAGACAGAGATTCAGATAGGGCCAGGTGAAGAAAATAGATAGGATAAATTGGGAGGGACAGACTATATATAGTAGTGGTTCTCAACCTGTGGGTCCCCAGGTGTTTTGGCCTACCATTCCCAGATACCTCAGCCAGTTTACCAGCTGTTAGGATTTCTGGGAGTTGAAGGCCAAAACATCTGGAGATCCACAGCTTGAGAATCACTGATATATAGCAAGGGAGGGGTATGTCTGATAAAGAAAATACTGGAGGAAATTACTTGAGAGGACATATTTTCTGGGATGCAGTTGGTGAAACTATGGGAACCAGTCTTGTGGGTATGGGGTTGTACTGTCGCTTTTTGATGTGAGAATTAAGTCACTTATGTGCCCAATTATTTTCAGCATTGCTGAGAGTGAAACATTAAAACTTGTCACATAGTCCTGTTACACTACATTTGTACTTCTAAGTCCCATCATTATCTGGAGCTTATTTTACTACATTGTGGTTTTCCCAGTGTTGTACCATTATTGTGGAAGGAAATAGAAAATGACTGTGGGCTTTGTTAATTTGGTCAATTTCTCTTCCTTTGAAACATCATAGCCTGTGAAGACCGAATAACAAATTGCTTCATCTGCCTGGTGCTGTTCTTGTGTTCTCTTGTTTATTTGTGTTCATTACCATCCTGAATTTCAAAGCTTGTTAGAAAATAAATAGAACTGACATTTGTCTGGAATGAGGGGACTGAAAACCTGCATCTGGCAAAGCAATATACCCAAGAGGGTTCCTCTGAATGCCACAGCTTATTCACCATTTATAGTGAAGGTTTCCCTCTGACATTAAGTCTAATCATGTCTGACTCTGGGGTTGGTGCTCATCTCCATTTTTAAGCCGAAGAGCCGGCGTTGTCCGTAGACACCTCCAAGGTCATTTGGCTGGTATGACTGCATGTTACTTTCCCACTGGAGCAGTACCTATTGATCTCACGTTTGCATGTTTTCAAACTGCTAGGTTGGCAAAAACTGGGGCTAACAGCAGGAGCTCACCCTGCTCCCCGGATTCGAACTGCTGACCTTTTGGTCAGCAAGTTTAGCAGCTCAGCGGTTTAACCCACTACGCAAATGGGAGCTCTAACTGTGTCCATTGATTATTTAACCATTTATCTACCCCCTCAGACTAAACTACTGGTGTGCACTTTGCAGGCACTTTGCAGGCTGTTGCAAAGATTTTGTTTTTTAGGCTGCTACATGGAACTTCAATATGTACTTCATAAGCCTATTATATGCGGTTTCATGGTGTGTAGCTGTGTCATTTATGGTCTACTACATAGTACTGACCTGAGTACTTTGCCAGTTATTTCACAAAATTGAGCTGTGCACATTCAAGCTATTTCATGAAACTGGGATGTGCACTTTACAAATTGTGGCATGGTATTGGGCTTGCTATATCATAAGCTATTTCAAAGACATTTCAAGCTGTTGAATAAGTATGAGCAGTATTATTTTCAAGGGAATCAATGTGTGCATGCCATGATATATTTCATGGAACTGGAATGCATAATTTTCAGGTCAGTGGACTAACTTTCTGCAAGCTATTTCTTCCATCCTGAGCACTTTGAAAACTATTATATACAAGTGGGCCGTGCACTTTCCAGGTTGTTTCACAGAACTTTGAGTTGTATTTTTTGGCTGGATATATCTTTTGTCTCTGCTCACTTTATCATTGATTCCACATTTTGAATTTGCCCAAAACTGAAAGGAGGACTGTTAGACTGTTCTCAAATTGAAACTCACCCATAAGGACAGTACAGAATACTCTCTCCACCCCAACTAGTTCATCTAGTGATTCAATTACGCATAACAACAGTATTGTTGGACATATTCTGCATTGCCTATATTTAGTTAAGTATGCTTAACCCAGATTTACTCATCCTTAGCTGTTCCATATTCATGGCTGGTACTTAGTTGTTATTGTGACACTATTACTGTGATCGTAATTCCCTCTCCAACCTACTTTACTGGGCATCAGCTGCATGGGGAGAAAACCCATTTGGTTGGTGATCAGAGCCTGGGTGAATGATATTTCAATTACATTTGCAAGAGGAGAAATTGGGGCAGGAGAGGTTTTATTTAACTATGCTTATGTGGGTCCAAAATCCTGAATCAGGGGTAAAGTTTCTCGGGACATCTAGACAACGCTCAGCCCCTAGTCCATGATAAATTTGGTTAACCCTTTTTACTTTG
The DNA here is from genome assembly GCF_035594765.1 of Anolis carolinensis. Lineage (NCBI taxonomy): Eukaryota > Metazoa > Chordata > Lepidosauria > Squamata > Anolidae > Anolis > Anolis carolinensis. The sequence continues at coordinate 315,563,115 of NC_085842.1, forward strand.
AATGAAAAGAAGTTTGGAGTGCTCTGGAGCTTCTCTGAAACTTCAGAGCAGCTCCATATTATGGAGTCGGTGCAGACAACTGGGCCAGTTCTATTTTGACCTTTTTATTATAATAATGATAATAATATTTTATTCCTAACCCACACCTCCCTCCCAAAAGGGACTCAGGGCAGATTCCAAGTGTAACACAAGAACATGGCAACCATTCAATGCCATAAAAATAAAACGTTTACACAAACAAGTTGAAACAAAGAGAATGACTTTGGCTTTGTAACAATTTCATTCATTGGCAGCAATAGAATTAGACAAGTAACTGAAGAACTGGGGTGTTGTGTGGTTTCCGGGCTGTCTAGCCATGTTCCAGCAGCATTTTCTCCTGACATTTCACCTGCACCTGTGGCTGGAATCTTCAGAGGTTCAGGTGCAGGCAAATGAGAAAATGCTGCCAGAACATGGCCAACCACACAACGGCCAGTGATTCCATTTTGACCTATTCTATTTTGACCTGATCCAGGTATTCACACAGTCGAGTGCCACCAGGGGAAGGGGTGTGTGGTGCTTACCTTTTTCATTGTTTGTCACCACAACAACAACCAAGGAGCTCCTGGCATTGCAAGTGCTTTCTCTAATGCTCCTTCTTTTCCCCAGATTTTGTGGGCACCTTTGCTAGCATCAGCAAAAGTACTCATTAATGACCACAAGATCTCTAGTGACTTACAACAGCAAAGGCAAAGGTGACCCTTCAGCAGAGCCAGCGGACAGGACTCTGACCCCACTGCTGCCACGATTTGGGCATGGAGCTTGTCAATCTCTTCATGAAATTTGAAATCAACCTGATGTGAATGCAGACGGGCTCCTAAATAGCTGGTGTAGAATACTGGCCACTGCCTTATCATTGGCATCTAACATTATTGACCACACAATCATATAATGCTCAGTTCAACTTAGGGTTCATTGACACTGTAGAATTAATACATCTTTTTTGTTAAATATTTTTTTTAATTTTCGAATGTGTCAAAACATATAAACAACACACACAAAGAGGTGACGGGTGCTGGATGGCATTCAGGGGGTTGGGGAGAGAAAAAAGAAAGAAAGAAAGAAAGAACAAAAAACAGAAACAAAAAACAAAATCAAAATACAACACAGTCAAAGTGAATCAAAACAAGACAGAAGAATACAACTTACATGTAAAATAAACAAATAAAATTGACTTCCATCTATTGTGTTGTGTTTTTACATTATTCTCTTGGTGTTTGGTACGCTAGTTTGTACCATTATTTGTTCTTCCCCATCTATCTGAGACTAAGACTGCCTCATATCATTATTTTGTAATTTTCCTTTTTAAAATAATTCTTTATTAGTTCCCAGTCTGTTTGTTTTCTGGGTATTCCTTGTGTGTTTGATAGCAGGTATGTTAACTTATCTAAGTTCATAATTTCTAAAATTTTGTTGAGAATTAATACATCTTGACACCACCTTAACTGCCATGGCTCAATGCCATGAACTTGTGCAATTCTACACTGCAGATGTGCCCTATGTGTCCTCTTAGCTAAGCAACCAAAAGATTATAATGAAGTGCACTTTCTAATTTTGTAGTGGCAGAGTGCATTCTGTACACTGTTAGAAATGCCAAATTGTAACAACATTTTGCAAACATTACGTCACTTGTGGAATACTAAAATAGCTTTGGAAAGAGCCTGAGTAATGTGAACAGTATGTTCAAATTAGTGCTGCATAACCTAACCCGTTGCATATTTTAAAAAGTGGCAAAGCGACATGATTTTGCACTTGTGAGGCTTGCATTAAAGGCCTCTTTATTAATATTTGATCTTATTTGAACAAATGGACCAATGAAGATTTAGCATATGTGGCGAGAGAGATAGTCAATTCATGCTTAAAATTAACTGGACAGTCAGAAAAGAAATAGTTTTTAAAGATGATAATAAAACTAAGTGTATGCTAAGAAGACTCATTTCCTGGGAAAGTATCAGGAGTATAAAAAAATCCTGCTTTCTTCTATTCATTTCAAAAAAACTGAACAAGTTATCGCCTATCATGAAAAGGATTGGTAAGTGAGTTTGTTCACTGCTAGAAGAAAGCCCATGTGACCCCTTTATGGTTGGTTGAATTAGAATGGAATTAAATGAATGAATTTGATGTTTTTATATTAAAATCTTTTTTAATCTCAGAGTAGACTGATTAAATCAATGGAGACATAGCCCTCAGTGGTGCAATGGGTTAAACCCTTTTGCCAGCAGGACTGCTACCGTGTTTCCCCCGAAAATAAGACAGTGTCTTATACTAATTTTTGCTCCCAAAGATGTGCTAGGTCTTGTTTTCAGGGGGTGTCTTATTTTTCCATGAAGAAGAATTCACATTTATTGTTGAACAAAAAAATGAACATTTATTATATATTGTACAGTAGTTGTCATCACAAACCACCATAACCAGACAAACTGTGAATCCTATCAAGAATTTCTTGTTACTATCATTATTTCCATGTACAACTGGTATGTACATTTACCAATCCTGCATGTTCTGGTTTCTGTTTGGCAGGTGCTGGGCATGCTTCCAAACAAAAACTTTGTTAGGTCTTACTTTCGGGGGAGGCCTTATATTTAGCAATTCAGCAAAACTTCTACTAGGTCTTATTTTCCAGGGATGTCTTATTTTTGTGGAAACAGGGTAACCTGAAGGTTGGGTTTCTGACCTGAAGGTTGCCAGTTTGAATCCAGGAAGCTCCTCATGTGGGGACATGAGAGAAGCCACCCACAGGATTGTAAAATATCCTGGGCAATGTCCTTGCAGACATCTAATTTTCCCACACCAGAAGTGACTTGTAGTTTCTCAAGTCACTCCAGACACACAAAAAAGGAGACATGGTAAATCCCATTGATTTAGTAGATCTACTGTAGTTGGATTCATAACTGTATTTACATTTCGTTTTTTCTCCATGTTTTTGTTGTGTCCCACTTTTTTAAAATACTACTGTACAGACTGATTTTGTTATATGCTTTACATTTCTTTTTCTTTTCTTTTTAAGTTAAACTAAACAATCCAGTCAAAAGACCCTTCCAAGTTTAGGAAAGACTGGGAGCCCTTCAAAAGGTTTTTAGAAGGAAAGACTATTTCAACGTGGGGGTTTCAAATCGCTTATGTAAAAAAAAAGTCATGATGAAGAAGAAAAAACTACAGTTCACAATTGCTGGTGGCTTGTGAACAGGTTGTGAAACAGTGAAAATAAGCAGATAGTTCAGGTGTATTTCAAGGGATTCTGGACCTTGTGCAAAATAGAAAACTAACTGAGCATATTTATGGAGAAATTGTTATATTCCTGGGAATATCTGAATAAGCATGGAGATCTCTGGGATATCTTAATGGAGTGCTTTACTGGAAAAACAGGGAGCTAGACTGCTTTACATTTCTCATGTCAGGAGCAACTTGAAAAACTGTGTTGCTTCAGGTGGGAGAGAACTGGCCGTCTGCAAGGATGTTGCTTAGGGGATGCCTGGATGTTTGATGTTTTACCATCCTGTGGGAGGCTTCTCTCATATTCCCGCATAGGAAGCTGGAGCTGACAGACAGGAGCTCACCCTGCTCCCTGGATTCAAACTGCCGACCTTTCGGTCAGCAGTCCTGCTGGCACAAGTATTTAACCCATTGCACCACTAGGGGCTCCCTGTGACATGCTGTAACCACCTTGAAGAAGATCCTTTTGAAAAGTGACTAAAGTATTTTTTGGTAAATAATTTTGTTGAAAAATAACACACTTAAAGAAATCAGTGCATATAAAAAATTTATTTGAGAGATGGATGTTGCAGAGGTTTCTGAGGAGGATGAGCATTGTTTGGATGTAATAGTAGCTAATAGAAATCAAACAAATAATGGTTTGGAGCACAACAGAGAATTGAGAAAAAGTCTATTTTTAAAAGTATTATCAGGCTAATAAATGCCAATCAAGGGCCTTAGTGCTCATGACTTGAACACCATGGAGCCATTGCTCTAGCCCTTAAAGCAGTGGTTCTAAACCTGTTGGTCCTAAGGTGTTTTAGCCTATAACTCTCCGAAATCCCAGGCATTTTACCAGCTGTTAGGATTTCTGGGAGTTGAAAGCCAAAACATCTGGGAACCCACAGGTTGAGAACTACTGCCTTAAAGGATCATGGATGGGGAGAGGAGGAGAGGACCTAGCTGGACATCTCTAACTGCCTTAGTCCTTCTAAAATGGTTATCCCCAAACTGTAGTCTTCCAAGTGTTTTGATCTTCAACTCCCAGAAGCCTCCGCTGCCTTGATCAGTGAGCAAGGATTCTGAGAGCTGAACTCCAAAACATATGGAAGACAAGAGTTTGGGAAATACTGTCTAAAGATTGCAAGAGAAAGTGAAAGAACAAATGTCAGTGTTGATGTCCTCCTGCCTCTCAGTCACATACACACACACTCCAGATGCATAAGAGATCTTCATGGCTGATTAGTTATCTTCCTCCCCCTCCCCATAACAGTGACCATGGGGCTTCACAAATGCCTGGAGGTTATTTTTTTAGATGGAACACAAGAGGCCAGAGAACAGCTTCTTGCATGCCATTCATAAAAGGACATTGCTGCTGCTGTTGTGTGCCTTCAAGTTCTTAATTATTTGTGTCAAACCTAAAGTGAGGGTACATTCAGAGGGAATTTGCCATTGCTATCCGCTGTGGCTGAAAGAGTGTGGTTTTTCCAAGCTATCCCATGGGTTTTCATGATTGGAAAGGCAATTAAATCATGTTTTTTCTAGACATTGTCCATTGAACAAAATATCAAACCATGTTGACTCTAGAGGAGATGTAAAATATGATATGTCACTAGCAGGATATTATCCTATGTCTTCATCACAATCGTTAACTCATTTAAGAAAACCTGTTACATTCACAATTGAGGGCAAAGAGCCGTGGTCCATATAAGCCACCAGATGAAGTCCTTATCTCAAAGGATTCATGTTGATATGGTGGTGGAAGAAGGTTCCTTGCTCGATGGCTAACTGTGAAGTTGGCCTGGGTTGTAGTGTGAACTTTGAAGTATTTCACAAATTGATGAAGTCTATAGTATCAATGGCATAGTGGTTTGAATGTTGGGTTATGACTCTGGGAGACAAGGATGAGAATCCATACTCCACCATGAAGCTCACTGGGTGACCTGGGTAAGTCCCATGATTTCAGCCTCAGAGGAAGGCAATGGCAAACACCTCTTGCCAATAAAATCCCATGAAAGGGATATTTTAGGGTTGCCCAAAGTCAGAAATTACTTGAACGCACAAAACAACAATAAAAATAAAATACTCAGAACCTCAGATTGTTCTCTTAAAGCTCAAACAAAAATCTGGAATAGTGAGTTGTTCTTAACTTGCCTAGATAAAAGTAAAGACAAAGGGTTATCTACACTTAATTAATGTTGTTTGACACCACTTTAACTGACATGGCTCAATGGTATGGAATCATGGGAGTTCTGGTTTTGCAATGTATTCGCCTTTTCTGTCTCACCAAGCAAAAGCTCCAATATTCCATAGCTTTGCTCAATTAATGGTTAAAGTGGTGTCAAACTACATTAATTCTACAGTGTAGATATATCCAAGATATATCCAAGGATACATCAAGGAGATGGATCATGATTTTATACTCAAGGAGTCAGGCAATGTTTGCACAATCTTTCCTTGTTAGTGAATTGCGACATTGTGGAAGTGAAGACACAAGAAAATGTGCATGTGTATAGGCAGGCAGAACTGTGCAATGCACATCTAAGCTCAAACCATCTATAATGTATATCAGTGTTATGTGTGCAATACTCATTCTCAATGCGCATGTTCACATGTCCACTCCTGCAACCTTGAACTGAAAATGGCTAGAAGACAACCATAATAATCACTATTGCATTCTTAATAGAAAACCATATTATTATTACCCAGAACCTTTTAATGCAAAGTTTGATTCTAAGCCAGACAGTTGTGGCTTTTCATAAGATTGCATTCCGAGCAGTGATTATATTTTAATGGGACTCCTAAAGCTTATTCTTCTAGGAATAAAATTATAATTTTCATACACAGTTTTCCCACATGCTGTATTGTTTCAAATGATTGCTGTTTTTCTCCTTATTGTACTCTATAATTAGTGGGAAGCCTCTATTTGCTGGTTCCATGGAAATGACATCAATTGTTTGCTATTTATCTCTTCTAATAGCCATGTGAATAATAATAGTAATAGTAGCAGCAGTAGTAGCAGCAGCAGCAGTAATAATAATAATAATGCAATGATAACAATTAATTGTTGCCATCCATCACATTTTTTAAATAATACGTTTTTGGGGAAATAATGTCTTTTGTGATTATTTTAATCTCCAACACCAGCTGAGAGTAGCTTTAATGTTGAAGTAGCAATTTCATGTATATTTCACTTCAATTATGACCATCCATTAATAGCTTGCCTGCTCTGTATAACATCTATTCAAAATGAATTTTAAAAGAATTAAAAAGGGCTACGGAGGAGAGGAAGAGATAGGAATAGAATTAGTAGGTCCCATATCTGAGATTCAATGGGCTTGTTGAAATGTGGAGTATAGATGTAATTAAATAAAAATAACACAATCAGAAATTGGTGAGTGGTTTGCATGTGGGAGGGGGGTAGTATTCTAATGTGTGAAGTGTAATATTGTGGAGACTATAACCCCTGGCTTTCCCCAGTGTTTGACAAGGTCCTCCCATGCTAGTTTGCAGATCTTGCACACACAAGAAATTCTTTCTGGATTAGCAATTGTCAAATCAGTTTCAAAATATGCAGAAATCCCTAGTAAAATGGCAAATTTGTCCAACATTTTCATGCATCTTGAGGAATCTGTTTCACTTTCTCTCAATCCTGCATTTTTATAAATTGAAATTTTCACTTGTCCTAAAAATGCCCATAAGTAGAGCTTATGGGTTTCGTGCATAATATATATATATTCTTCTGCCCTACCCCACCACCTTCCAATCCTCCAGTGGTTAAAAATGGCATGGACATGGTAGCCTATTTTGACATTTTTGCCTTCTGAAACCATTTTTAAAATGATGTTCAGTTACATTGTGTTGTTAGAAAAGCCACTCTAGGGTCTGACGTGATGTGGGTGAGGGGGTAGAAACATAGTGAAGATACCTCCCATGACTTCTATAGAGTTCTTATTTTAATAATGACCATAGTTTGATTCCATTTTACTGTACCCTTTGTAGGTGTTTTTCCATGTGTCATTTAAAACAATTGAACTACCTTGCCTCCCAGTTTTGAGAGGAAAGTAGGATATAACTATAATTAATAGGCTTGGGCAATCCGGGTAAACTGTGATCCATTTCGGTGTCCCGGATTTCAGTGGTGCTTCCTTTTAAAAGCCCTCTCTTTTCTCTTGATTTGCAGACCCTGGAGTGGTGCCCCCCCCATGCTTCAATCTCCTTTCTCCTTTGGGTTTAATGCTTAGTTAAAGTATTAACTACTCCAGAGGAGACAAGAGCTGCAGGCGTGCATGGCGCTCTCTCCCTGCAATGCATAGATTTTCAAGACATTTTAAGAGGCTTCCCCGCTTTCCAGAGAAGGAAGAGTTCCTGTCTGGTGGGAGCCTTTGCTGGGAGATGTTAGGTGGGTCTAATTGTTTATTGAGTTGTAGCTTCGAAGCCTGGGTGATTTCTGCCTGGAGTACTCTTTTGTTGGGAGGTGCTGGTAGTGATTGTTTTGTGTTTATAATTGACCTGTTTTTAGAGTGTTGTTGTTTATGTGTTGTTGTGGAGAAGTGTGGTGGTGTGGAAAATGAAGTAATGATGAAGTGGTGGTATTTGGTATATGTGTTATTGTTGTATATATGTACAAAATGGATAAGATTGTGTGTGAAGTAGAATTCACATCATGGCTGGTGAACACCCAGAAACGCTATCAGTAGTGAAAGTCTGAAGGAGGTAAGGTTTGATGTTATGATTATTTTTATTATGTAGAGGGTGGGTGGGTATGTGTCAGGAGTGTTTTGATTGTGTAGTTTTGTATGGTAGAAGGAAGTGGAAATGGATGTTTTTGAGGGGTTGTTTATGAACTTTAGGATTGAATGGTATTATAGAGTTTGGATGGCCATGTGTGAGGAGTGTTTGGATTGTGTTTTGTATGGTAAAAGGGTGTCTCAATGAAGTGGATTTTCCTGAGGGGAAACCAAGCGGGTGGTTGTTATGGTCTCCCATCCTAATTCGAATAATGCCTGGAGAAAGCATTTCCATTTGGAGTAAACGTTGTAGGGGTTGAAAAATGGGGATGGTATTGAATGTGGTTGCAGTTCAAAAAGAAGAGGAGGTGGAGGAGGAGGTAGGGGAGAAACAGGGTTTTTGTTTTCCCAGGCCGTGGATTCCCCAATCTACCTTCCCTTTTCCCTTTCTCACTGGGATGGATGTAGAGAGAGACCTAAAAAAAGCATATTGCTGGGTGGAGAACCGAAAGGTGTTTGAATGGAACGTCTTGATGGTGTAAAGGGAGAGAGGGAAAACTCTAGGAAGAGAAGAAATAGGGTGTGTGTCCGTGTGAATGAAGAGAAGGAGATAAGAGAAGAGAAGGAGATAAGAAACTTGTCCTTCTTCCCTCCTTCTCGGTAGGCAGGTGGGCGGCGTTATGCCGGCTTTCCTCCCTCCCCTCTCCCCTCTCTAGGGAGGGGCAATCCACCTTGCTCTCGGCTGTCTGTGGGAACAGAAGGAGTGTTGAAAGCGGTTGTTTTGCCGTCCTCCTTCCCTGGCATTTAGGAGCGGGAGGGGAAGTGGTGGGAAGGGGAGGGGTACTGTGCTGTGGTGGTGGCAAAGATGGCGGCAGCAGCGGTTGGTAGTGAGTGAGGGAGCGTTGAGGAGGGTGTGGGCCATGGATATGTATCTGAAGTGTGGCTTTGTTGTTTAAACACAGCAACAAGGGTGTTGTGTTGTGTTGTGTATTTTCGTGGTTCTGGGTGTTGTAGTTTTTCTGTTTACGTTAAGGTAAAAACGGTCATAACACACACACACACACACACACACACACACACATAATTTTAATACTGTAAATACTTTTATTCTATTTAAATATTCAGTTTTGTATATTTTAATTATCTTAGACAAAGAGAAAGTTTTCTCACTTTCATTGGGAGCCCTGAATCCATTACCCTTGTGAAAGTGGAGACCCTATGGTAATAGATTGCCTGTAGTTCAAAAAGCTGTTGAGCTGTTCTTGAAAGATTCAGCCAAGTAATCTCCTGGTGTATAGGATATCTACATGACTGCCATACTGTCAGATGATAGTGAGCCAGTCTTCCCTTCTTGGGCAACACTGCTCCACCCACTCCTCTTGATCAATAGAGTGGGTGTGCAGTGGGGTGGAAGGCAGCTAAGAAATGATAGCTGGAGTGGGATGAACTCCATCCTCCAGGGAAGGTATATTTGAATATTGTAGACCATTCAAAGATTCTCCTTTGATAACCAGGGGAACAAACTGGTTAAATTATCATATAGGCTCATGTGTCAGGCTAGAAATGTTAATCAAAAAAACCACCCCCAAAAATTTGGGTTGACCTATTTATGGATCAATGTGAGTAAGTACCTTATAAAAAAATGAACAATTCCCTTCTGTGCGTAGCAAGGTGAAAGGCAAGAGTTTAATCCAGTGGTTCTCAACCTGTGGGTCCTCAGGTTTTTTGGCCTACAATTCCCAGAAATCCCAGCCAGTTTACCAGCTGTTAGGATTTCTGGGAGTTGAAGGCCAAACCATCTGGGGACCCACAGGTTGAAAACCATTGGCTTAATCCATTTCAGGAGAACCTAAACAAAGCACTGACCTCCTTTATATTCTCAACCATCATGCTGCTTCTAGGTTTTTTGAATATCTGGATAAGAATATGTGGTGGACCCGAGAGATGCTTTCTCATCTTTACAGAATGACCTTCAACAAAGCCATGTGTCATATTAGAAGCCAGCTGTCTGGCTCTGAAACCTACCCTAGGCTTTCATGAGTTCAACTTATAAATGAGCATATACAGCACTTGTTCTTTCCAGCAGGAGTAAAGTAGCACATCCCTAGTCTACTTTGGTTGGGGCTGGCAATCACATTTAAGTTGTCAGGGAAAGATATTCCCAAGATGTTGCACCTGCCTGCTACATAGTTGTTGAAGATGAAGAGCCTCTCGGAAAAGGGAGAAAAGAGGAATAATCTTTAATTCAGCACAGCAGACATGGTATAGCATATGAAAAGTCAAGACTAGACTTTTAAGAGCTAAACACTCAAAGCCTTCTCTCTGAATGTTTGCTTCGTTATACAATTTTTTGAAAAAAATCTCAAGGTCTGCCTATCCTTTTTTGTGAAAAAAATTAATGATTTTTTTTAGTAGTTCTCTTTTTTAAAATAATGAACCATGTATAAATCTTACTCATTCCTACTCCCATTGCAATTTTCAGGCTACTTTTTCTATTATTGTTAAGAAACAAACAACAGCTAATGAGAACATATTGTTGCAGCAGGATATTATTAGCAGAAATGTGGGAGGAGGTTCAAGAAATTCTGCCTAGAAAAAAAACTCACATATACCAATTTATTTAATTTGTTATTTTTCTTTATCATTTGTATGAAATACAGAGAAAATAGGAAATCTGTTTTGTTTCAACTTCACTGAGCCGAGAGCTGCTTGTATTGTCTTGATCTTGTAAGATAGGGATGGGCAAAATGTGGCCTTTAGGCACCATGTAGCTCCATTTTTGTGATTTCTGAACTCCCCTGAAGCTCCTAATGCCACCTTTTTTCTCTATTTTTTAAAAACATTTTTGGACATTTTTACCTGAAAACCACATATACCTCCCCACAAAATCCTTTTCAGTTCCATAGAGAAAACTATCAACCTCTCCCAGATCATCAAATACTTCCATTTTCATTAGACACCATCAAAATGATGGTGGGAAGTAGCATCCCATCATTCCAGTCCTCGTGTCCTGTCTTTTGTGAAAGACCCCCGTGGATATCCAAATTGATGAAGGCTCAAATGCCATTAAATTGTGCTTTTAATATAGAATGCCTAATAAAATATTTTCAAGATATGGAGAGTTGAATAAATGGATACAAAATCAATTGATGCAGTAGGACAACTGTATTTGGGAGCACTTGTATCTAAGAGCAGGCTGTGAGGAGCCTGGATCCAAAACCATGTATTTAAACTTGCTTGAATGGAAGATCACTAAAAAAATACCAGGTACTCTAGACTATATTTCAGAAGAAGAAACCGGCAAAACCACCTCTGAATATTCCTTACCTAAGAAAACCCTATGAAGATTCTGAGTGAGGTTGTGATATGCTAAAAGGTTACTTGAAGGCACAAATACACATACACTTGCATGGTTTCTTTCTTTCTTTGTTGAGGTGATAATCCATCTTTTTCTCAATAAGAAAAGGTGTCATGACACACCAAGAGATTATCTGTTTTACCAGGCAAGAGTAAAAGTACCAGCAATTTTCACCTATTTTGTTATTTTCTATCCCTTTTCACTCAAAAACATTGGATCATTCACAAATACATTTTCTGTAAAAGTCTGCACAAACTTCTTATGTTGTAGTTGTAGTTGGGCCAAGGGGCAGTAATGGTTCTATGGATGAAACAGCTGGAAGGAGGAAAAGGGCTAATAGAGAGCAGGTGCTTGATGAAGAACAACAAGTAAAGCGGGTCCGGGAAATACTTATGGCTCCTTCAGAGGATGAGACGTTTTATGGGTTTTCTAGTGATGAGTCCATGCTGGAGGATGATGGTTTCACAGAGAGTAGAGGAACTAAAAGGTCTACTCGAGAGCAGGAGTCGGATGTGGAAAGAGAAAGGAAAAAGATCCGGGATATACTCACTGCTCCCACGGATGAGGAGACATTTGAGGGGTTCTCTGGGAATGATGGGTCTGGGAGTGAGATGGAGAATGTTGATTGGACTCAAGTAAATGTGGATGATGAGCCAGCTCATGGGGCTGCATCGGGGGATTGGCAAGCCTCTCATACTCCTGGGACATGGGGAAATCTAAGTCTTGAACGAAGATGGAGGGACTGGAGGGATGAGAGGCGAGGTCCACAAATGAGATCAAGATCAGCTGTGGATATTGAGGACAGGGTGGAGGCCTCATCAGCATTGGACTCCGATGAGTAAGTTAAAAGTGGAGTTTCAAGAGGTATTGCCTTGCAGAAGGCAAGGTGTCGTTTTGGGGACATTGCTTTGTATCTGCCTGTTCTCCTTGGGTCCTGGCTGTACAGCTTCCTGATAATCCGGATTGAATCCTGCTTCGGTGTTCCTGGCTTCTGACTCCTGTTCGGCTCCTGACAACGACTTTTCCAGTTTGGCATTTCCAGTTTGGCATTTGCTTTGGCGTTCTTGCTCCGGCGTTTCCAGTTTGGTGTTTGCTTTGGCATCCCTGGTCCAGCGTTTCCAGTTTGGCGTTTGCTTTGACGTTCCTGCTCTGGCATTTCCAGTTTGGCGTTGGCTTCAGCGTTCCTGCTCTGGCGTTTCCAGTTTGGCGTTGGCTTCAGCGTTCCTGCTCCGGCGTTTCCAGTTTGGCGTTGGCTTCAGCGTTCCTGCTCTGGCATTTCCAGTTTGGCGTTGGCTTCAGCATTCCTGCTCCGGCATTTCCAGTTTGCCGTTCGCTTCGGCAAGCCTGCTTCAGCGTTTCCAGCTTGGTGCTTGGCTTGGCGTCCCTGCCTTGGCGCTATTGCTTTGGCGTTTCTACTTCGGCGTTTCTGGCTACTGAACCCGGTTCAACTCCTGACTACGTCTGTGCTTGCTCCTGGCTTGGCATCTTTAGTTTCCTCCTTTGGTCTTTGAAACTCAGCCTGGCTTTCGACTATGCTTGTGTTTGCTGCCTTTTGGGAGCGTTTAGCTCCTCTTTAGCTCTTTGAGCCACAGCATTACGTGGCATCAGCTTTGGTGGCATTTGTGTTATGTTTGATGCGGATTTTCAAGCCAGATAATCCGGATTATCCTTTTGTTCTTGCTTTTTGACTTCTTTTGAACTAAGACTTTTACCTTTTAAAAGAAACACTGCAGTTAAGTGTTTTTGAGTTTAAAACATCATCTAATAAACATTAAAGAACTTGTATTGTGTGTGTGGCACTTTAAGAGGTGGCTGTATCACGACATCTTAAGTTTCTCTTCTTCCAACTAAATGTAACTAGAAGCTTGTCTACATGGGTTTAATATTTTGGACTCGCCATGTAGTCTCTTCTTCTTCTCTTCTCTCTAAGGACTTCCAGTTCTTACCATTGGGTAAACCAGGTTAATCCACTTTAGCCCCATTTTAAGGAAAGTCAAGAGATGTGCTGGAGTTTGGCCAGAATTCATAGTGAAAGATAGTGGAAGGATCCTCCTCCTTGAACTCCAATCATAAACTAATAGGCCTCCTTTGACTGATCCAGTGACTGGGTCTTTAGGTGGCCCAGGAGATATTACTTAGACACAATCTACACTGCCATGTTATGCAGCTTGAAACTGCATTATATGTCTATGTAGATATGGGTCTTAGTAGTCAGTGTAGAATATCATATGATGGTAAGAATAACGATATTAAATTATCTGGTACATTACCAAATTATAAAGACATGGGGAAAGAACTTTCTACTACCTGACCATTCATGGTCTACCAAAAGGCCTACATCATTATTCATTGATTACAAGTTTGTCTCACAGCCGGTTTCCATTCTTATACCAAAAAATAAATGTCACTTGGAGAAAATGAAAGGGGTTTCAAGAAGACTCAAATGACTTGCTGCTTCTTGTCTTCAGCCCTCACCCTCAGACTGTTAAGATACCTTCCCTCTAGCCGCCACTCTGCTCTTTCCTTAAAACCTAATGACCAAGCTATTAATTCTTTCCCTTTACTATTAATGATGCATTTTGTGATTTAAGGTGAAAATCCATTTTATACCATCCTGCATGCAGATGAGGAGAAAGCAAATAGTTTATGGCAGGCAATAAACCAAATGAAGCTGGGTTTTTTGGAAGAAAAAAGAAGAGGAGGAAGAGGAGGAATGGGGAGGGGAAGAGATTCAGCAATGAAGCTTGCTTCAGCGACTGCATCTTAGAGAAAATGATCAAGGCGTTTCTCCTGAAGCAAAAAGAGAAAGTAAAAAAGATTGAAGCATTAATATGAAAGAGAAATTTTGTCAAGCACAGTGCTGTTGCACGAAACTGTTTTACTGCAAGTGGGAAGAAGCAGGCTCAATAGAAAGTCTGTTCTTATAATAGAATCGCACCATTTCTTTCAAAGATGAACTGAAATTTAAAGAGAGAGATGTTTTCCCTAATGCTTTTAAAGAATTATTGAAAAAGTAAAACACACATAAATACATGTGTTCGGTTGTGTATGTGTGTGTGTATGTATGTGACTATATAAACTATTTGCACAATAGTAAAAAAGCATAATATATTATTGAAGTGGCACTGGCAAAAGGTAAAACAGAAAAACAAAAGTTCATTTCATTCAAAGTGAATATAGTAATATCCCCATTATTGCAGAACCAATATTTGCAATTTCACATACCCGTGCCCTGAGAAAAGTAGTTTCACTACAAATTTGCTATGTTTAAGTGATTCTATGGTATGCTTCCTCCAGAAGTTATCATATAGTTGCATTGGAGGGCTTATCAAATTCCTAGAGAGGATACCTCACTAGGAATCTCTAAGCCCTTCAACACAACTTTTTGGTAAGCTGTGTTCATTGTATTGAATGGTGATCAGCCCTATTTGAAGTTTTTATAAAATGGGAATGTATTCCCCACAGATAGGGAGGTTTTACTGTACAACCATAGTTAAAAACTGGTGTGAAATGTGGACTGTCCACAGATGTCACACTCAACTCCTGGAAAGATTCCATCAGCGTTGCCTCTGAAAAATCCTGCAAATCTTTTGGGAAGACAAGCAGACAAATGACAGCATGCTGGAGGAAGCAAAGACCACCAGCATTGAAGCGATGCTCCTATGCCATCAACTCTGCTGGACTGGTCATGTTGTCCAAATACCTGATCACCGTCTCCCAAAGCAGTTACTATACTCCCAATTCAAGAACGGAAAACGTAATGATGGTGGACAGGAAAAGAGATTTAAAGATGGGCTTAAAACCAACCTTAAAAACTGTGGCATAGACACCAAGAACTGGGAAGCCCTGGCCCTTGAACCCTCTAATTGGATGTCAGCTGTTACAACAGTGCTGCAGAATTCAAAGAGGTGCGAATGGAAATATGCCAAGATGAAGGCATGTCAAGCCAACACTGACCGGGACTGTCTTCCATCTGGAAACTGATGTTTTCACTGTGGGTCATGTGGGTCAAGAATAGTCTCAGTAGGGACTCCTCAGAAGGAAGTCCACACTGCCTAGTGGCATCAAACATAGTCCAGCTTTGATGGGTGGCTATCTCATGTCATGGTAGTCTCCTGCTGTGACATGGATCCTACTTGTTCTTTGTCCCATGCTGCGATTACATTCCTTCCTATCTTTTCCCTTCACAGTACATCCCATCACCCTCACTAACTTCACTGCAAGTGATGGCACACAAATAAGATTGGTGTCATGGCCAGAGATTGCTGGAACATGAAAGGCAGGAGGGGACAGTGACTGCCATCCCATGTCCCCAGGTCTCCAAAATACTAGTCCAAAGCTATAATCACTAAACCATGTTGGTTCTGTTTTGCTGACTGCGTTCTTCTGTTTGGTGTACTTGTTGTGTGCAAGGGTCAATGTCAGGGCTGAGGTTTAATTAAGCACAAGGTAAGCCAAAGAGCATATTTCACTTAGAAAGAAAACTGAAGTCTTAAGTCTTTCAAGGTCCAACCAAGACAACAGAATTGCAAAATCACAAACTGATAATGATGAGATGATACCAAGGTCAAGAGTCCAATTAGTGAAGACAAGCCAAGGAGTACTAAGTCATGAGAAGACCAACAACAAACGATAGCCAAAGTCACAGTCCAGTCGTCAGATATCAGGAGTTCAATTATCAGGGTTCACAAATCAAAGACAAAGAATACAGGAAAACAAACCACAGAGTTCAGAAGTCAAACCAAGAATGCAAACCAAAGTCAAAAGCCAAGAATTCAGTTCTCATGATCTAGAATCAAAACCAGCAATTCAGGAATATAGTGTTCTAAGCAAAAAGAAAACAAACTCGGAGTCCAGAAATCTAACCAATAGACAGCAGAGCCAGGGTCCAGGACAAAGATGCATTTAGAGATCTCAGATGAAGCTTGTCTCCTCCAGTTTCCACTGGATCCTGTGCCCTTTACTTGTTTCAAAGCCTGATTAACCATTTCCAAGCTTACTGGAAATACTGGAAAGAGTCCTCTTTTGCTTAAGACTGCCCGCAGCAGTAGCCTAGCCATCCCAAACAGACTGCTGGCTAAGGCAGTCCTCTTCAAGGTTCATCCTAAAATCCTAAGCACATTCATCTGTTAATCTACTGGCAAGGAATCTACTATCCACCACTAGACTGACATTTTCAGACAAAACTTTTTAAAGCTGCATATTGATGGAGAAATGGACTAAAAGATGGGAAAAGAAAATACTAAGACACATTAAAGCAGAAACCAGTGTTAATGAAGTTGAGGATCCCATTGACCTGGACACCGGAGAACTGCACCAAACTTTTGCCCTCATGAGTTTCATAGTGAAAATCACAGCTCCAGACATTTCTTAGTGGCTTCTTTTAGATTTGGAGGAAATGATATTTTTCAAAACCAGAAACCACTCTTCCTCCCAGGCAAAAAAATGACTTGGGGGGGGGGGGGGGTAATGCAAGTCAATGGGTTTGACAAAGAAAATTTCACTCAGGAGGCTGATTTCAATAATTTTATTTCATTTTTATTTTGAACTGAAATGAACTCACAGAATCTGAAAGCTATGAAAGTTTCCCAAGAAAACTATAGAACTCTTGTATCTCTGATCTTGACTTTCATCCCAGGTTCAGGTTTATCCAGTGTCTGTCTCAGATGCTATTGGTTATTGATTTTATTCTTTTTGTAAGCTTTTTTGGAAGGAAGAAGAACAAGAAAACTGAAACCATTTTTTAAGTATTATTTCTGTTGTGCTTGGCCTAGCAACCACAACCTGACAAGTAACCAATTGTTTCAGACAGATGGCTTCTGAACAGAGGCATGCCAAAATGCAGATTCTATATTTACCGCCTTCTGGTCTAATACTATATATGGAGATAGATAGATAGATAGATAGATAGATAGATAGATAGATAGTCTTAGAATCTCATCAGACTGCAAAACCTTGGCATCTTCACCTCTCAAGTAGACAGTGCTGCTAAGATAAAGACTACAGCTTCTGGCCTTCCATTTATAAAATGTATTTTCAAGCCACTTTCTAGGACTTTCTTAAGTAGAAATGTAAATATTCATTACCTTCATTCTAACTTTCAAGGATTACTACTTTGAAAAGTTTACTTCTTTCATTTTCTCACATCATAATGGGAAAAAAAGAAATTGATTTCTTGCTGGATGAGATTATTGAGCATTCTCTACAATATCTGAAAGAAAGAATAGTTTGCACCAAAGAGTAGGGACTACAATTTTGGTATTGTCACATTCTTGGTTTTGCAACCACAGGGAACAATAGATGTTACCTTTTGCACAAAATACGTATCCGTTTTGTGCCTTGGATCACGCTTTGAGAGGAAGGTGAGCTATAAATGCAAATGCAAAAACAAACAACAAATCATCGAATTTGACAATTTTCTTTATGGGACATTATGCTATTTCAAGTCAGCTCCACTTATGTAAACAAAGGGTAAACATTAACAACTGTGTGAAGGCCAAAGCCCAGTTTCCTCCAATCCACTGCATGCTCTTCCTCAAACCCCAGAGCTCCATTTTGCACTGCAGTCCCTCTCAAAACAGCACTCGATCATTTACTTTTGCCATTTTGAGAGAGACTGCAGAAGGGAAACAAGGCATTGGGTTTCAATATGGAATTCTGAGGTGTTTGTGAAGTGGAGTGGATTTTTTTGCATATTTTTACACATTTGAAGTCAACCTCTGTATGTTAAAAAATGTTTTGGTGACAATGGTTGTGGGGCTTTTGGTGGCTTTGGTGACTGGCCCCAGTCAAAACATCTCCCCTTCCTCCATTTATAATGTGTTACCAATGGTGCTTTAAGCCTAAATCCCTGCACAATCTCTCTGCATGGGTCTTCTGCATTTTACAATGTATTCTTCGGCATTTTCAGCATTACATTTCCTGGAGTTCATGTGTACAAGAGATAACAATGTAACTCATGTTCTGTGCACCCTGAATGCTAATGTCTTCTTTGCTTCCTGCTATGAATGTGGCATTTTGGTTAATTAGCAGTGGAATGCTACTTGCTGTTATTTGTCCATAAGAAAAGGGGGAAAAGAGAGAAGAAATGGAAGAGGGAAGAAAATAAAATATTCTGTATGCTAGGAAATCCAGAGCATAGTAAATGAGCATCAAATTCAGCTCTTAAAGAGGAGAGATCTCAGAATGCAACTGAAATGTTGTGAAGTACCCAAATTCCCCGCCTCTGCATTAAATCATATTCTTGAGCTATTTCTCACTTAAGGCAGAATCAATTCCTATCTTTTTTTCTCCACATTGAATACAGAAGTACATGTCAGTAAAGTGAATGCATGTTTGATATTTAGCACTTATTCTGGAGGTGAGAAGCATGTACAAGACAGACTTGGCAGCTGGGAAGAGAGTATTTTATCCTTTTCCACCCAAAATCACTCTCCTCCTGGCAATTTCCTCTTAGCCTTCCTTCCTTCCTAAGTTACATTAGTTTCTGGTTAAAAAAGAAAATTCCAGCTACTGAGAACAGTGATTGTAAACCAGGCCTGTATTTGTCTGCAACGCCGTGCTAGGGATGCTATAGCCAATGAGGATAGCCTCTGCCATATTTTGGGAAGTCCATGTTTGATCAAGTTGCCAAAAGGCTATACCAAAAATCATCCCAACCAATTTTAGTGCAGAGTATTCTTTTTAAAACCTAACTATATGTTCACCTTATTTTTTATGCATTTTTATAAAATGCAACCATTCCCTTCTCAGAGGGATAGAGTTAATGTTTAGTTATATTTCCAAATGTGCAGATTTGTTAAGCATATGTCAAAATATGCATATTTTGGTGTGCATTTTTTTTTAAAAAAAAATGGGATGTGTGAGCAATTTTTAAAACTTTGGTTTTGAAACTACACCTTTGTATTCATCCAGTTTCTACTTGGGGTGCATATTGTTTATTACCTTCTCCATACAAGAACAAAAAACCCACCAGTTTTCCTTTTCTCTAAGAGAATGCATAGAGATTTGCAGAATTTTCAACTACCATTTTCATTTCAGAAGACTTTGATGTGATGGAGATAGTTTATTTCAGTCTTCCTCGGCAAGAACAACATTTTCTGCACATAAAATGCCTTGTTGTTTTTGCTGAAAAACGTATTATTTTTAACAAAAAGCTAAACAACTTTTTATTTAGAGCTATTCGACATTGGAATATGCTGCCACTTCAGAGTGTGAGTCTCCTCCAATGGAGGTTTTTAACCAGAGGCTGGATGGCCATCTTCCAGGAGGGATTGGATTATGTTTTTCTGCATAAAAGGATGGGGTTGGACTGGATGGCCTCTGGGATCTCTTCCACCTTTATGATTCTATGAAGTACAATGACATATAATGGAATACCAGCAAGAGTACCCAATGTACAAGAGAAGTGATGTATATAAATGTGCATCAGAATGCAACATTGGTGTGCATTATACATTGATGCTCATTGGGGTTCAGAAGTGCATTGAACACCAATGTGAATTGTTCACCAATGTGCAGCAGGCAATTTGTCAACTTTGCTACATACAAACATAAAAACAGGTTTTTTTTTTTCCTGGATGAAAACATTATGCAATGTGCAATTCTAATGCCAATGGATGCAAATCTGCTGATGAAGATGTAAGGCCCTAACAGGATTCTGGCATTCATGCTTATTTTTGTTCAAAGAAATTTTCTTAAAAAGAGACCTAAAGTGCAAAGAATATCGTGGGAGTAAAAGGGATGGAAAACAAATCAAGCGGGTTTACATTTCCCTATGAAAGTATCCATTATGCAAACCATTAGACAGTCAATAGGACGAAGTGCATGTTGCATCCAATAATCCATATAGTTCCTAGATTTATGATGGCTCTCATCAAAGAAAAATATGCACCAAAATACATACTGAAATATATACTGATTTCCTGCAGAAAGAGGGTAGGGGGAAGAATTCAACCAATGCAGAACCTGATACAAAAATAGAATGTGATACTGGTGTGATTCTTACAACTGCAATGCTAAGACCTGCACATTAGCTGGGGTTATGAGTGCAGGATCCCCATGAAAATGGAAATATCAAGAATAAAATAATAATAATAATAATAATAATAATAATAATAATAATAATAATACTTTATTTATACCCCGCCACCATCTCCCCAACGGGGACTCAGGGCGGCTTACATGGGGCCATGCCCAAAGCAAAACAATATAACAAAATATAAAAACAACATATCAATTAAACAATACAATAAGTAATAATATACATTACAACACAAGTCAAAGAAACAGTAATAACAAGGGCGGGCTGCATGAATACAAAGATAAAAACTCGGAGTGAGAGAGACAAAGGAATAAAAACCACGGGGAACAGGGACATACGAAAGTGGAACAGTCTAGAGGAAAGCTGTTGGAAGAGAGCAAGAAAAGGAATAAATAACAGTTACTCTCCAAAATATCAGCATTGTTAAAATGTGAGGATGCCACTCCAGGGCCCCTGTTTCGAATCTATGGCCCATATTTGCTAAAAGACCTAAAGATTGCTAAAGAGACCATATTAATCAAATCTGTGGACACGGTAATCAAATCTGCAAAAGTTAAACCTGCAAATGAGGGAGAATGGGGCAACTGTATATTTACCAAAAGTCCATAAATGAAGAAAAGGAAATAAAAATTAAGGAAAAGAAGGAAAAACCATGCAGGATTTAAGCACTTGTTTCCCCCTGAGTCTTGCTGTAAACAAGAAAATGTGTGAATATTGTTTATATTCATATCTGGTGCTCTTCCATGACTGGTAGTTTGGGCTCTGTGCTTCAAAGGTACGTGAACATTCGGAAAAATAACAAGAATACAAATATTCTGGATTGACAGAGAAATCTGGTTCTGGGAATGATTAGCAATTTTATCATTATCAGGATCAAGTCATAACGGAAAGCAATACATTAGATGGGACAGCATTCTGGTTCAAAAAAAGACTGCCCTCAGGGTTCATATGCTCTCCAAAGACCTCCATATTTGTTTGTGGCACTCTACAAATCTTACATCTTGGAATTTATTTTTGAGATAAGCATAATGAAAAACAAGAAGCAGAAGATAAGTGAGAGATGTCAGAATTCTAATATCTTTTTTATTAACATTCTGCATTATTTACTGTAAGGAGGACAAGGAACAAAAACAATTCAAGAGAAAGAGAGATGGTGGATCATTTGGGAGATGCCTTGTTAATATTGGAAGGGAAACGTCTGTGTTCTAATCCTAGTTAAACTTGTAAACAAGCTTGCTTTTGGGGACAAAGGGGAAGAAAAAGACATTATCTTCGAAACATGCTTTCAGCAGCCCTGCTCTTTATAGGCCATTTATTTTGCTTACTAAATTATATAGCGTCCCAATGTTACTCTGCAGGCAGAATTCACAGCCATGAGAGACCAATATATGCGAGGTGGAGAAGGCTTCGTTATTTGCTATTCCATCACAGATCGTCACTCCTTTCAAGAAGCGGCAGAATTTAAAGAGCTCATTTATCGCGTCCGACACACCTATGACATCCCCTTGGTGTTGGTGGGGAACAAAATTGATCTCAAGGAGCTGAGGAAGGTAAGCCTATCTGTTGTCTTTTCAGTGAAGCTGGGTTGTGTCTGTAGGGTAAGCTGTGCAACTTGAGTTTTTGCTGTGAACCAATACCTAGAATGCATCTTATTAACCAAAAAACGCTTAAATTACAAATTCTTTGGTTTGTCTGGAATCTTACAACCTTACTGCCCCTTTCATTTATTGCCTGCTTTGGATTCCTAAAGCTCAAAATTCAATGGAAGTTAAAGCAACAATGTGCAAAATTCCTCTTCCTAGAAACCAGTGATGGTCAGATTCTAGGATCCAGTTCTTGAGGCAACCTTCTCCTACCCACTCAAAGCCTCTGAGCTTAGAGAGAGTATCCAACCTAAAGGGAATATGTTGACCACCTGGAAGGGTCTGGGTCCCATCTGTTCTTTCCATTATAGCATTTAAGCCATGTAGATGTGTTCAAGGATATCTGAAGGACTCTCTTTGATAACCTCATTTGAGTTCTAAGTTCTTCTGAAGAGGGCCTTCTGTACCTCTCAAGTTCATTTGGTGGGAATAAAGAAGGAGGCCTTCTCAGTGACTGCTCCAGACTTTGGAATTCTATTTGTAGAGAGGCTAGGATGGATTCATCACTGATCTTTTTCCATCCTCAAGTTAAAACATTATTGTACCATCAAACTGTTAGAAATTGATTTGGATTGAGTTTTAATGGTGTGCTATGTTGCTTTATGTGCCTATGTAGCCTTTTAATGAATGTTAATGTTTTAAACATCATAAATAGTTTAATTATCTTTTAAAGAATGTTTATTTGTGCAGTTTTGATGTAAAATGTATATAGTTTTGATAGTGGGATAAGAGTGAATACAATCATCATCATTTTCTTCCATTGTGGTTGACACCAACCCCCAATAGGAATCGAAAGAGGCAGGGGAGGATATATATATATATATATATATATAGAGAGAGAGAGAGAGAGAGAGAGAGAGACCATGTGTGAGCCATAAAAATGGTTCTAAACTGTGTTCAAAAGTAGGGGGTGCTGGTGCTAACGAAACTTTCAAATCTTCATAAGTACCTTGTTAATGGTGGTTGCGCATGCACATCAAGGAAAACATCACTGTCAATGGGGAAATTTCAGGGGCTTCTCTCTCCCTCATTTTTTTAACTATCCTGATAAAACATGCTACAGTGGTAGAACACATTCACAACTGTTAGTACACCAAATTTCAGAATGTTTGAATTATCCATGGATTTTTGGTGAATTTTCAAAGTTTTTATAAAAAACATTTTTTATAATAAAGAAAATCTGTTCTTGGTTTGAAAGTTTTATTTCCTGTTTCATTGTGTGGTCTTTACTTAGAAAGTAGTTGTTCTACTCCAGAAACTTTGTTTGTGTGGCACAAACTGTGTTAAATTGGTGAAGAACAGAAATCATAGTACAGACACCATCAAGGGACATCTAGACTGACCCCCTACCGGCTGTTAGGAATTGTGGCAGTTGAAGTCCAAAACACCTGGAGGGCCAAAGTTTGCCCATGCCTGATATAAGTCATTACTTTTTCACAGCCCACCACAGAGATTGGCTTAGAGCAAATCAATTATCCCCCCCAAAAAAGCAACAACAGCAATCCCCTTGAATGTCACTAAGACTAGGGATAGAGTACCCCCATCAAAGTTTTAAAAAGTGATTTCTTTCTTTCTTTCTTTCTTTCTTTCTTTCTTTCTTTCTTTCTTTCTTTCTTTCTTTCTTTTTTCTTTCTTTTACATGAGAAAACACTGTGACTCTACAGTCATTGCCAGAAATCCCTAAAGATTCCTAGAGACCTATGGTCAACATCCACCAGAGGACCTAGATATTCCTAGAGATAGCATATTAATCAAATCTGTGAATAATCGAATTTGCAAAAGCAAAACCCGCAAATATGGAGGAGCCACTCTATCTCTCTACTCATCTCTTCCATAATGATCTAGCAGTCACTTGAGGAGATATCATATTCTAGGAAGCAAATCTGTTCTACTTTTGCTTCTCAATGCACAGACATTCAAACTTTCTGTCCCTCCCCTATAAGGCCTTTGTTGATATTGAGCATATTTTTAAAACTTGCATAAAAATTCATGTCCTTTTTTCGTGCTTGTTAGGCCATATGCCCTTAAGGATTCGAAAATATTTTGAAAGAGTATATTTCTTGATGACAGGTGAATCCTGGGTTGAGAAGAATCTTCATGGTTCAGGATTTCTGTGATGTTGTTTCCTGCACATTTTGCACAGAATACGCCACCAAATGCCAATACTTTTCTAAAACTTTCTTGAAATGAAAATTTGTCAAAACTACTCATTGCTTCCTTAGAGAATAAAATTAATTACATCCCAAATGATTATATCTACTCAATCTGTTGGCCTACTTCTGTCACACATTTCTCTTTACCTCCATACCATGGCTAAGGCTTTCAGAAGCACATCTGAAGAATGTTTCTGGATCATACTAAAGCCCAATGTTGTCCTTTTTCTAGAGTAGCCAACCAGATGCCTTTGAGAATCTTAGAACTGGAAATGAGGATTAAAGCCCTGTTTACTTATTGTTTCCAAGAAATTCATCTTAAAGCTATGCTACCTTTGGCATTGGAGGTAGTATATAATCATATCGGTTAATGGCCTTTAAAAGGTTAATAGTCTTTCAGACTGATGACAGTCACCTTGTATTGTGCTAGAGAATTTCATGGTTGAGCTACACATTAAATTGAGAAATACCTCTCTTTTGGGAATTTCTGACTAGAATTTCAGATTTCCAAAACTATTTTGAATTTGTAATGCCTAGATATACTAAGGAGCCATGGGATGTGTCTGTATCTGTGTTGATGAGGCAGTAGAGCTCTCTGGCAGAAAAACTGTAAAGCTCCCACAAAACTACAAACCCCAAGACTTCAATAATTAATGCTATCCCCCCATCAATATGCATGGCAATTTGTACAATATAGTGCAGCTCTTGTATTTGAAAAATAACATATTTCAAGACATATCCAAGGCATATACCCAAACTATGGATAACAGAAAACTATACTTTGACTATGCATGGGCTGGAAGCATACTTCAATGGAATATGTGGGTTGGCTCTCTATTGTAGAAATAATGCAGTCTGACTCCACTTTAATTGCCAACACTCAATGCTATGAAATCATAGGATGTGTAGTTTCATGAATAACCAGCCCATTTTGGCAGAGAAGGCTAGCACTTTTAAAACTATGGCTCCCATTATTTGACAGTATTGAACTACAGCAGTTAAAGTGGCACCAAACAGCATTAATTCTACAATGTATATGCACAAGATGTCCACAAACACTTATAGGAAGTGTACATTATTTGAAACTGTATATTGAATCCATGGATAAGGGTGTTTGACTGTATTTGGAGAGGGATAGCCTGCCCCAAGAAGCTTTCAATTTATTTTTCAAGCAGCAGATGCAACAAAGCAAAAGATGGGATAGAATAGAAAAAGAAATAATAATAATTCACATAATTTATGTGAATTATGTTAATGATCTATTGCAGGCTTCTCTGAATCCCTACAGTGTAGATGCTTTCAAGGTCTTGAATCCCTACTTAGCTATAGAAACTCAATAAATGACCTTGGGCAAGTCAAGTTCTTGTGACCTCAGTAAGAATGCAATGATCAACCCCTCTAAATAAATATGTCAGGAAAACCCATGATAGAGCAGTGGTTCTCAACCAAATGTTTTGCCCTACAACTCCCAGAAATCCCAGCCAGTTTACCAGCTGTTAGGATTTCTGGAAGTTGAAGGCCAAAACATCTGGGGTTCCATAGGTTGAGAACCACTGTGAGAGAGTCACCTTAGGATCTGTGATAAGAGTCACCTTAGGATCCTCATAAGCTGGAAATGTCTTGAAGGCATAGGTAAAGGTAAAGGTTTCCCCTGATGTTAAGTCCAGTCGTGTCCGACTCTGGGGGTTGGTGCTCATCTCCATTTCTAAGCCGAAGAGCCAGCGTTGTCCAAGGTCATGTGGCCGGCATGACTGCATGGAGGCATACAACAGCAATAAAAGAATGGGTGTCAAATGACCACTTGAACAGAACGGCAGAGCCCTATAACTTTGCTGGCTGACTTAGTTATGAGGAAGATAAAAGAGAAAGAAAATATCCAAATTAAAGTGCAGATAGGCAGTCAACCATATTGGAATACCCAGCTTGGCATTTGTCCAGAGTTTCCTACATAACACATCTGCTCTTGCTAATAGTCTTGGGTCCTGAAATGCTTTTGTTATTTTCCTGCATGTACCTTATATTGTAATATTATTTACAGTGTCTAGAAAGAGAAAGAGAGAGAGAGAGAGAGAAATGTAATCTCAGCTCCAGTGTTTTTTGGCAATGTTTTCCATTTGACAGCAATTTCCTAACAGTCAGACAGGCTGTAGGAGTTGGGTCAGACAAAGCCACTGTTTGATATGCAATCCCCCTCCACAACGCAATTAATGATGTATGTCGTCTGTCTCGCGAATCTATCAGTGGCGGTACAGGAACAAGACTAATCTGCAATTAAAATGACACATCGGGGAGAACTTCACTACAACAAGCAAGCTGGTTAGTTTGAAATAATGTTTCGTCTTTCTGAGAGTTGCCTGTAAAAATTATCATTGCTGTTTCTTTAAGTACATCTTGTTTCTTTTTTTCTTTCTAAAAAAGTATGCCATGTTTTTATCCCCGAGAACATAGGCTTTATCTTTTCACCTTCTTAAGACAAATTGGAATTTAAACAACTGAGAGACAATTAGTGTTCTCACTGCCTCTCAAAGAGTGGAATAACACACTGCAAATATATAGAGAGAGGTAGTGGAAGGGAAAGAGAGAGAAGGAGACTTGTTAATGTTGTTTACAGTAAAGAGTGCTGGGCACATTTTGATTTTCTCTTTTAAAATATGGCCAAAATCTTACATTAGGAGATAGAGTAGAAGAAGAAATGTAAGCAGTTCCAAGGAACTTACAAGATTAATAAAATGTACAATTGGAGTGTTTTTGCAACACCATCTCATTAGCAAATCACAGCATTATGTAAATAAATGTTCAAACAATCACACATGTGCTTTTCATGTGCCTCAGCATGTAATTGTGTAAAACAGACATGCTTATCAATGTACAATAATGGAGAACTGCATTATATGGAGAACTCCATATCTTGGTCACATCATGACCAATCAGATCTATAAAGGAACTTATGTGTCCAAACACAATTTTAACAGATACATTTCCTGTAGTAAATTAGATACAAATACATAGATAAGGGCCTCATTTTCATTGAACAAAGATATACAATCTAGTACCTGTTCAAACCAGTCCAATCTGGATTGTTTCCCATGTTGTAGTTGTAGTTGTTGTTTTGTGTCTTCAAAGAATTTCTGGTTTATGGCAACCCTAAGATGAACCCAACATGAGGTTCTGGGGCTGAGAGTGTGTGAAATGCTCAAAGTTGCCCATTGAATTTCTATGGTACGAAAAATCCAAAATTGAAAAACAGTTTGGAAACCATTATATAAGAGCGGCTCTCTTTAGAACCTGGGAAAAGTATAAAAGGTATTTTCATTTTAAAACCCCGACATGGGTATCGCCTTTAGAAGCCAACCACAGGAGGCTACTAGGTTGGCGTAAGTGGCCCACATATAAAGAGATTTTGGTAGTAGGGACCGGGAAACTGGAACTTCCCAAATTAAAAGAGATGGATGAAGTACAAAAGTTAAACAAGAATATATCGTGGTATCAATACATGCAATTAAAGGAAGCATATAAAAAGGATAAAATAATTGGATTTGATACGGAACAAGGTTTTTGGGATAAACTTCTCCAAGTGGAGAAGAAAAATATTTCCATATTGTATAATAAACTACTGAACTGGGTAATTGAAAGAGAAGAAGTTACCAATTCGATGATTCAATGGGCCAAAAACATAGGAAGATCAATTTTAATACAGGAATGGGAGGAAATATGGCAGGTCAAAATGAAATATACCTACTCCACGGACTTAAAAGAAAACTGGTTGAAAACCATTCATAGATGGTACCTCACGCCAAAAAAATTAGGACAAATTTATAAAAATGTTAATACAAAGTGTTGGAGGTGTAAAGTTCAAACAGGTTCATATATCCATATGTGGTGGAGTTGCAGGAAAATTAAAAAAATTTGGGAAGTGATCCTAGGGGAATGTAATAAAATTTTAAAAACACAATTGGAACTTAAACCCGAGCTTCTCCTGCTAGGGCTTTATGACCAAAATGATAAAGTAGATGCTAACACAGACAAACTTTTCACTTTTTTCATCACGGCAGCCAGATTAGTACTTGCCAAACATTGGAAATCAGAGAAACCATTGAAGAAAGAATGGTGGATCGATAAAGTGATTGAAATTAAAGATATGGACAAGCTAACTTTTATGTTGAGGAAAAATGACAGTAGAAGGATGAAAGAGACGAACTGGTCATACTTAGAGGAGTATTTAAAGAAACAATGAAGAACTTGAAGAAGAGAGATCAGAAGTCACCACAACCCCCTTTTCCACCTTTTTTCCCTCCTTTAACTTGCTTTGTGCTATTTAGCCTTCCCCCCCCCACCCTTCCCCAAATTCCCCATTTCACCTCTCCCTTCCCCTGCACCTAGCTTACCCTTCCTAGTTCCCTAAGTTTCCCTCTCCTTACCTGTCTTTTCCCCCTGAACTTTCCCCCCTCCCAAATATGTACTATACAGTTAAACTCTAATAAAAATTTAAAATGGGAATTTCCATGGTTGAGTAAGGAATCAAACACTGATCTACAGCATAATGGTGCCATGCTCAAATCACTTTGCACAATTATTATTTTGAGGTTTTGTTTCTTACCTCATAACTCTTATCCCGAATTCCAACATAATTATGAGACTTTCTAAAATGATTTCATAATTGGGGCTGCCCTTTTCATAGTAGATTTCAGGTCCTTCTCTTTGACTCATTTCATATACAGTTCCCATCTGCATTTACCACCTTACCACACTTACCACTGGAAGTGTCCTAGGATGCTTCCACTACAATTCAGGCACAGAGACTCATGTTGTTCATCACACCATGAAGGGCAACTTCTGGTGGGACTCCCTGCTTGAACTGTGGAGGAGCATTCTATAACACAGATGCTTCCTCCACAGTTTAAGCAGGGAGCCCCACCAGAAATCTCCTTTCATGGTGTGATGAGTGGCATGGAAGGCTTCCCAGCGCATGTATGGAGCCCCATGACGCAGGGTCACTTCCGGATGGGCTCCACGACTAAACTGTGGAGAACGTGTCCTACAAAGCTTCCTCCACAACACAGGAGGCTTCCCATGTTCTGCTGGCTTCAAGAGCTAGCATGGAGAAGACCCCCATAGTGACACTTTCCCGCATGTATGGGGGAAGTATTTCCATGGGTGATGCAAGGCACAGGGAGAGGGGATTATGCCACTGCCCCTTGAACTCAAGATTTTCATAGCAGAATTAATTTGTGTTCTGCATACTACCAAGTCATGGTGTGCAAGTTAACACATCAGCTCCATCCAGTGAATTACATAGCTGGCAGAGAAGCCAGACATGTGAAAGCTTACATAGTGGCTTTTACAAAGAATTCTTAGTACCTTTTACTAAGTATTCTGGGTAAGCCCTTGAGCATTTATGTATAAAAAAGTGTGTACATTTATTTTTATGTTATCAAATATTGCTGGATCAGAGTTCTGGCAAGATCAAACCGCAATTTACTATTGGTTTAAATTCCCTCTGTGTCAATTTGTAGCAGATTCCTGCAAAAATCTCTTCTACTAAAAAAGAAGTCCCAGAAAGCAAATTACATTTGAAAGGAAATACACTTAGTCATGGTGCCCCCAACCTAAATTTTGCATTCTGTACATCATGGAGCGCTACCTCTCCTGGACTCTATTTTTCATTTGCAAAGACTCTGCTAACTTAAGCAGTTATTTTTGCTGCCTCAGTGACATTACCTGCATAACCTTAGGTCCCTGAACATCTGGTGGAGAAGCATCTGAATTTATAGTCTTATTTTCCATCCTCTAAAAAAGACTGAACCCTGGAGATACAGATTGTTTTTCTAAAAATAAATTCTCAGTGTCTTTTCAGTACCTTAAGTATCTTGCTTGTATGGCAAACTGTGCCAGAAGAACCCTTGTGACAATTCAACAGTTTCCAAGTTGTACAAAACAGTTGGTGGGTGTTCTACATGAAGCCCCTCTCATATTTTTTCCCTCTCATATTTTTTCCCTCTCATATTTTTCCCTTAATAATTTGTGGATTTGGCATAAGAAAAGTAATCCTACATAGTCAGGCAAATTGCTTATCTATTGGCTATGGTACAGTAGCAGCTGGTGACTTGCACATCATTTGGGTGGTGAATCCAATGCTGGTTTAAGGTCCAAACTAGAAAGCATCTATCCCAAGTGCTGAACTCTATGCAAAAAGTAGGTTAAATACCTCAGATGCATTCTTTAAAATTCAGAGTAAAACCCAGAATTGATTTAGGATCCCATTGCAAGGTATTATAGCTTGACAGCTGTATTAGGATTTATGAACGCATGAGGTATGAGGCATGGTGTGGAGAATCCAACTGATGGCAACCTCATCCGTATTATTCAGAATAGACATCATCCTTGTCCTTCATGACTTATTCCAAAAAAAAAAAAAAAAAAAGCCAGCGAGAATCTGACCAAGTGAGTGGAGAGAACGGCGCCACTTAAAAACATTGCAGAATTCTAGGATGCAGATTTTACAGTATTTATATTTATAGTATTTATATTCCGCCCTTCTCACCCTGAAGGGGAGACAGGGCAGATTACAATGAACGCATATATGGCAAACATTCAATGCCAACAGAAAAACAACATACAGTATAGACACCCAGACACTGTCTATATGAAACCATTGCTTTAAAAAACCTTTTATCTTGGATAATTAAAACCTGGTCTCCAATTTCTATTTTGGGCAATGCACCCCTGGTGGCACAGTGCGTTAAAGCGCTGAGCTGCTGAACTTGCAGACCGAAAGGTGCCAGGTTCAAATCCCGGGAGCGGAATGAGCCCTCGCCATTAGCCCCAGCTTCTGCCAAACTATCTCAACAGCTGTGGCGCAGCTGTTGAGCAGCTGCCTTAAATCACTCTGACCATGAGGTCATGAGTTCGAGGCCAGCCCGTGGCGGGGTGAGCACCCGTCAATTAAAAATAAAAAATAGCCCCTGCTCGTTGCTGACCTAGCAACCCGAAAGATAGTTGCATCTATCAAGTAGGAGATAAGGTACCACTAATAAAAGTGGGGAGGCAATTTTAACTAATTTACGACCTGGAATGAGGAAGTGCCGTCAGTGTGGATGATGAAGCAGCTGCTCCCCCCTGTGGCCAGAATCAAACATCCCCTCAGAAGAACGTTAACTTGCCTCTGCGTGTGTCTCTCAGTCTCTGTTTGATGTGTT
Organism: Anolis carolinensis; assembly: GCF_035594765.1. Lineage (NCBI taxonomy): Eukaryota > Metazoa > Chordata > Lepidosauria > Squamata > Anolidae > Anolis > Anolis carolinensis. The sequence goes on from NC_085842.1 coordinate 315,594,469, forward strand.
TATGGGCATTGAATGTTTGCCCTATGTGTGTTATAATGTGATCCGCCCTGAGTCCCCTTCGGGGTGAGAAGGGCGGAATATAAATACTGTAAATAAATAAATAAATAAATAAACTAGCAGTTAGAAAACATGCAAATATGAGTAGATCAATAGGTACCACTCCGGCAGGAAGGTAACAGCGCTCCATGCAGCCATGCTGGCCACATGACCTTGGAGGTGTCTATGGACAATGCCGGCTCTTTGGCTTAGAAATGGAGATGAGCACCAACCCCCAGAGTCGGTCACGACTTGACTTATCGTTAGGGGAAAACCTTTACCTTTACCTTTACTATTGAGGCTCAGTGCCCAAAATATCTCTATTATCTTTATCCCAGTAAAACACTAGAAATGAGATTAAAATACAATTGTTTAATCTGTAGAGTATACTACTGTGTGCAAGAGAGTGCACCTTTGATTGATCAGCATCATGGGTTTTATAGTTAATCAGAGTAAAGGAAACATACGCACACACAAACCAAACCTTTTCTCCCTTCCTCCACTTCTCCCTCCCAGCTCTGTCCTTCAATTTGGCACCTGTCTGTTACAAAATAATCCCATTTTCCAAAACAAGTCTCCTGTACTTTCTCCTCCCATCTCTTCCAGGTCATTTTGATCTTCCTTCACCTTTCACACACTCTTGTCTCACTGTGCCTGGCAATGCTATCTGTTTCTCCTTCTGTGCTCTTTTCAATCCCTCTTTCCCTCTCTTTAACCCATTTTCAAAATTTTATTCTTATGAAATTCACACTTGTAAAATCTTAGTTTCTTCAGTACTGGAGCATGTCATGGCCTCACTCCATTCCAATCTAGTTTCAGGCCAATAAATGACCTAAGGAACTAGATAGAAGAAGTGTGTCCTTGTTTGTTCTGCTGAAGCTCCAGGAAGCTATTCCTACTGTTAGGCAGAATCTGTTTCTTTGTATTTTGAACCTGTTGCTTCTTGTCCTAGTTTCCAGAGCAGCAGAAAGAAAGTTTCCATTCCCCATATGATATTTGTTCAAATATTGAAACATAGCTATCATCCCCCTTCTTAATCTTTTCTTCTCAGAGCTGAACACATACACACCTCCCTAAGCTGCTTCTTATACGGCTTGGCTTCTAGGCCTTTTATCTTTTTGGTTATCCTTCTCTGGAAACATTGCAGCTTGTCAATACCCTTCTTAAATTACAGTGCCTAGGACTGGACACAGAATCATAGTCCAACACTCAAAACACTACTTCATACTGGGTCTTAATATAAAACATAATCTATGTATATAAAAGGATAATGGCGTCGCTCCACGGGGCGAAACTAAAGGCCCCCCAACCTAGAAAATTGACAACACAACCCCTCATCCACGTCTCTATGTTCTTACGCTCAACAAAGGACCCCCCCCCCTCAAACAGGGAAATACCCACTCTTTGAAAGTCCAAACGCATTCTGTACTCATCACTCTGTCATCTCAAAACACAAAATAAAGAGCAACACTCTGAAAACAAAGGAATTCCATCCAGGAAACAATCAGGGCCACCTAACCCCTCCCAACAAAGGATTCACCCCCTCTAAGACACAGAAAAACCTAAAAAAAGCCACAGCAACGCGTGGCTGGGCACAGCTAGTTTTCTATAAAATGTCCAAGTCACAATCAGGTAGCAATAACAACCCTTTCCTGAATTTAGCCTGTACTATTAAGGAAGCATTGAAGGTGCTGACTGCTATACCAAAAACACATTCAGGACCTTGAGGAGTACTGTTATACCCTAGAAATTATTTGCCAATAACATATGAAATTGCCATGGCAATCTGATTTACACGATTGCTTCTTGGCTCCAGTGTAACACATTGGGATCCCTACGAATAGTTGTAGGAGACTCCAAGACCAAACCATTTCTTCCTTAAAGCTGTTCATTGACTGCTCCCATAATGCATTATCATCTTTCACATTCAAAGGTTTCCTGCTCTAATACACAATCAAAGTTTATAGGTTTAGAGACTGTATCACACAGAGATAACATGTGCTAATTAGACTGTAATCTCTGTCTACCTACCAAAACAGGATTATTCCTGTTTGGATTTCTCTTGTTCTCATCTTAGTGCTGTTTTGACTGATATGAACATATGTCTTTTGACATTTCCGTGGGTAAATCAGCCTAGCATAACCGTTTAATCAGATATTGCAAGTAATTGCTTTTGAATAGAAAAGGTGCATCAAAACTGACTCAAAGAATTATTTCTTTGCTGTTGTGACAAGCTTCGCAATATTCCCCATAATTAAGTACTACAGTTGTAAAAACTGTAGATGATAAAAAGCTGATTTCATGTTTTATTGTAATGTTTGAATTTTTAAACATCACAAATCAACTGTTGTTGGTTCCTGTTCTTTCATTAGAAGATGGAGTGAATTATTATTATCTCTTTTCCCCACTTTCCTCTTATATTCTTCACAGCAGCAATAAACTTCTTCACACACCAAGCTTTATGAGGAATTTTTTAAAGAGCTGGGTATGTTAAAGAGCTTCGAGAAGATTCAATGCTGATATTGCTGCAATTTTTGAAATATCAGAAGTGAAACCATGTAGAAGATGGATCAGGGTTTTTCTGGTGCTTCATTGTCCAAAAAATGGACGAATGGATTCAAATTTACATGAAAAAATGTATTAGAACTAATTTTGTAGTGTAAGAGCTGTCTAAGAGTGGAAAAAGGCTGCCTTAGATGGTGATGGACTCTCAGTCTTTGGAGATCTTTAAACAGTGGTTGGCTGGATGGGCATCTTTCTAGAGTGACTTAGTTTGCATTTCTGCAAAGCATGGAATGTTGATGGTGTTGTTGTTTTTTTCTTCATGTCAGGAGCGACTTGAGGAACTGCAAGTCGCTTCTGGTATGAGAAATTGGCTGTCTGTGAGGACGTTGCCCAGGGGATTCCCGGATGTTTGTTGTTTTGTCCTCCTTGTGGGAGGTTTCACTCGTGTCCCCGCATGGAGATGACAGAGGGAGCTCATCCGCACTTTCCCCAGGCCAGATTCAAACCGGCAACCTTCAGGTCAGCAACCCAACCTTCAAATCAGCAGTACTGCTGGCACAAGGCTTTAACCCACTGTGCCACCGAGGGCTCCATGGTGGTGGTGATATTCCATTTCTATCTCTTGACTGAGACACACAGGCCCCTTCTATACTGCCGAATAAAATCCAGATTATCTTCTTTGAATTGGATTATATGGCAGTGCAGATTCATATAATCCAGTTCAAAGCAGATAATATGGATTATCTGATTTGATAATCTGAGTTGTATGGCAGTGTAGAGGAAGTGTCAATCAAGAGATAAGAGTGGGATATAATTTAAAAACTACAACATATACATATTATATTAAAATATTAAAATAGAATTAAACATACAAACGATCACTGTAAAACCACCAGTGGACAATTGGACTGAATGGCCCTTTTGGTCCCGTACAACCCTCAAATATTGTATAACCGCAACTCCAAAACAACTTCCCCTCCTCTACTGCCTTGCTAGAACTCTTCTGTTACCCTGAACAAATAAGTGTGTAGAGTACCAGAAATTTTAGGCTTCTTTTGTACCTTCAAATTGTTTCTGATTTATGGCAATCCTTAGAGTAATCTATCAAACAGGATTCTGGGGTTGAGGGTCTATAACCTGCCCAGGGTCACCCAGTGAGTTTTCACAGTCTAACATGGATTTGTAATATATTGCTTTTATCAATTGCTGTTTAGAAAAACATATTTTCAGTGTAATCAGGAGCAATTAAACACTAAATTCCAAATTAGCACAAACAATTGGGCTATTTATGCTGTAGTTAATTTGTACCCTGCCTTTTGCCCAAAGCTGAGATATTCATATTGATAAAAGACAAAGAGGAGAACAATCACGTAGAGCCAAAATATGAATATAAATTGATTTCCCCCTATGGTTTATCAGCATTTCCCAGATCCTTATAGCTCCCCTCAGAGTAACGTATCTGCACATCAAGGCAATGGCAAACCTTTTCTAGCCAAGAAAACCCTGTGATAGGTTCACCTTAGGGTTGCCATAGGTTGGAAATGACTTGAAGGCACACAGCAATAAGAACTGTGCAATTATACCACTTTAATAACACTTCAGCTTCTATAGCCGCATTTTACAGAATTCTGGGTTTTGTTGTTTGATGAGGAAATGTTCTGCTCCATATTCCTGCACTACAGAATTAGAGCTCTTTTGAAGAGAGCCGTAGATGCAAGACAATATTACAGATCCCAGGATTCTGTAAGATGAAAAAAAATATTAGTAGATGTGGCATGAAAACGCTCCAGAACAGTAGTATGGGTATATCCAAGGGTCACACTTCCATTTAGAATAATAGAATCATAGAACTACAGAGCTGGAAGAGACCTCGTGGACCATCTAGTCCAACCCCCTGCCAAGAAGCAGGAAAATTGCATATCATAAATGGATTTCCATGCATGAATGGGCAATCACAGATTGATTGAAACTCAAGATTCAGTTAGTACACCAGGCAGGACAAACAAGGAGATTATGGTGGTGGCACATACTTAAACCTCCATATGGCATAGCCATTTTATTTTTGCATAGTCACTTTCAGATTTAAAGCCAGTTCTACACTGTAGATGTAGTGCACCTTGACACCATTTCAACTGCCATGGCTCCATTCTATGGAATCCTGGAATTTGTAGTTTGGTGAGGCACCAACACTATTTCGCAAGAAGACTAAAGACTGTGTTGAATGACAAGGAATCAAATATGTGATTCCATAACATTGAGTCATAGCAGTTAACATGGTGTCAAACTACATTCATTCACAATGTAGATGTATCCTGAAATCCTGTTCAGTGCCAGAATTATAATTTTCCACCATCAAACTTAAGCAAATAATTTGAAACAATGGAGGCAGTAATTATGATCCAATGGCTGTTCCAGGCTAATCTATTTCTAGACACATACTTACATTAAATAGCAACTCTGTACATCCCAATGCAAAATCCAACTCAAAATTGATGGAGTAATGACATGCTGTCCTGTTTTGTCTTTCAAGAACAGCCTTAAAACAATGTGGTAAGTAAATGAAAACTGCTTTACTTCAGCAAAATATTCAGTGGAATAATGCCAAAGAAAGCAAGGAAGTCTTAAGGCAAATAGAGTTCTTAAGTCTCTGATCAATTCCCAAATCAAGTAGCAATCTTACTTGAGACAAAGAAACTGCAATAAATCCTTAGAAACAGTTTCCCAGATGCAGACTCGAAGCAAGCACAAGGGGAATGAAGGCTTAGGTTTTAGACTCAGTTTGTTACCAGCAAAAGCTGACTGCATCTGCTTCTGCTTTATAGCCCCGAGTTCCCCCACAGCTGCTAGGGCAGTTCCCAATTACTCAGCTGCATTTCTGGCAGCTATTCTAGCTGAAGGATGACTCTGCTCTGTTTCCTTTAGCCTTTCCTGAAATGTGGGTACTTGCAAAATCTCCTCCTCAGATTCCAACTCCGCCTCTGATTCATTTATTTATTATTAAACTTATATACCGCTACTCCCGGTTTGGCTCGGAGCGGTTTACAAAAATAGATTAAAACAATACACTTGGCTTTAAAATAACAATAAAAACAATAAAAGCAACAATAAAAGCAACAATAAAAACAGACATACTTTCCTGCTCCCCTTCCTCTTCTGAAGAAGAGGAGTCCCTAACACATGCACAACTAATTGAGGACCCTAATGAGCAATGCACAAATCCACTTTGGTGACTTTGAAATGAATTGGGTTTTTGGAGATTCTATGCAACAGGAATTTAGACCATGGGAGCAAACAATGTAGAAGTTTGAACATTGGATTATGACTCTGGATACAAGGGTTGAACTCCCCCATTTGGCCATGAAAATCTACTGGATGGCCGTAGGTGGTTCACACACTCTCAGACCCAGAAATCCCCATGATAGGTTATCCTTAGTGTCATCATAAGTTAGAAATTACATGAAGGCACACAACAATGAGAACATTCTGATTATTATTTTCAAGCACTGCATTCAGTGACAACAAAGTACTGGTGCTTTGAGAAGGGGATTTTAAAAAATGCTGTGGCCATCTCTACACTTTGGGCTTTACTCACTGGAAGAAAAGAGGATGGGAGAATAGAGCATAAGGATGTGTTGCGCTTCAAGTGGAATTCAGGCTAGTCCAACGAAGACAGAATAAATTTGCACAGCTGCAAAAGGAAAAAAAAAACTTTACTCTTTACAGCAGAGTCCAAACATAAACTTGCAGCGTTGCATCAAAACATAAATCTTATAGTATAACAAACTTACATAGTCCTTGTAAGCATTTCAAGATGCAAGAAGCATTGCAAAATACAAAGAGCATGGCTTCTTCAGCCTCTTCTTTCAAGAGAGAGATCCAAAAGCAAAAGCGAAACCAAAACCAAAAGCAGGAGCAGAAGCTAATACACACAGCCACACCGCACTGGGTGTGGTCCACACTTAATTGCTTAACTGCTGACCTAGAGTAGCTCCGACATGTTTTAATCAGCAGTGTAGTTTTTTCTTTAACACATACAGAACTTCATTATACCCTAACAGGATGGACAAGCCTTCATTCATTTCCCCTGGCTGTTAATGAATCTGACAATCCCTCTACACCACTTCAGTGTTTCAGAACATGGGATGTGCAGTGTTACCTTACAAAGGATTTGAAAATATCAAAAAGAGAAGAGTTTGGAGTTGTCCATAATTCAACACGGCCATTAGCAGAATCCTGGATTTCTTTCCTGATATCTTCCAATGGCACTTTTGCAAGATTACTCAGTCTCCCACAAAAATTTACAATTAGCAGGTTTATTTTTTTCTTTTAAATAGTAATCTCATATCATATTTTTGTTGGTGTATAGTAAGACCCTTATAATCAATGAACTCATATCCAAAATTCCACTTACCTGCACACAGGGAAAAATAGTATCCCTTGGTATTTGCTAGGTTTTCTAGGTGATTTGATTGAATGCCTTCCCCAAAAATTACTGCATAGTTGTGTTGGAGGACCAAGAAAATTCCAAAAAGGTGCCCTATCTAAGGATCTCTAGGTCTTACAATGCAACTCAATGGTAAACTGGGACCAAAGATTCCCAGCATCATTATCTGAAAGTTACAATCAACATGTTTTTTCTTCCTTTAAGTAATGATCTTATATTTTCTTTTTGTTGGATACACTCATACACACACTGAAATAAAACTCATTAAAAAAACAGAAGTTTTTTCCCCCCTTCACCCTTTTAAAAGGAAGAATCAATAGCAATAACTGAAATCAAATCAAACAGAAGATGATATTGATTATGTTCTTCCCTGGAAGAGATGGATAAATAACAAGAAGTAGCAATGTTTTATGTTGTTTTTCAAGCAGCAAGAGGAACTTCTTTGTGAATTGTTTTGATTTTAATGGATCTTACCATTTCTGTCATTCTTCACCTAGGCAACAGCGAAAGTTTTAATTAGCGAATTCATTCAGCTCAAAAAATTCCCACAACTTTCAGTCTGTGTCCACCGGCAACAACCTTTTCAGATGTTTACTTCATCACTGTAACCCATGATAGCAAGACTGTGGAGTTGCCAGCAATTATTTGACTTGGTGTCTTCAAACTCTGCATTTTTATCACCTGCTTCATGGGTGGTTAGCACATCTCTGCAAACCTGAGTCTTCTTAGTTGTTCAGGGGATGGAACTGAGGGGAAATGTCACTTTAATCTTTGAGAACACAAAATAGAAAAGACTAGGTAAAGAATTCAGTCACTCACATTCCCAGGCCCCTTCTACATAGCTGTATAAAATCCAGATTATCTGCTTTGAACTGGATTATCTGGCAGTGTGGACTCAGATCATCCAGTGCAAAGCAGATAATGTGGATTATCTCCCTTGATATTCTGGATTATATGGCAGTGTAGAAGGGTCCAATGTTGTTAAATATGGGAAAGGCTACCTTTGTACTTATAAATTTGTACCACCAAGGAAGGGATATAAATAATTGCTCTAAAATATTCAGAAAATGAATAAAATACAAGGTTTTTTTGAGTGTTGAGAAATTTTGACAGCAATCCAGGGGCTTTTCCACACAGCCATATATTCCAGAATATCAAGGCAGAAAATCCCACATTAGCTGAGTGTGGACTCAGATAACCCAGTTCAAAGCTGATATTGTGGGATTTTCTGCCTTGATATTCTGGGATATATGGCTGTGTGGAAGGGATCCAGAACTCATAAGAATCTTTATAGTTTGAGACCTAATCTCTGAAAATTTGCACATGATGGCACAAAATATTGACTTTTTTTTCCTCAAAGAAAATTCGGTGTCCAAAATTGTGTTTTCTGTACAAATATTAAGCAGAATATCTTGAATTATGAACAGGCTTAGAAAACTTTATTGTGACTGAAGGCTTTCCTGAAGCAGTGTTTTTTTTTTTTTAAATTATTTTTTAAACAGGAAAAACCAAATGTTAAAATTACTCATTTTGTCTTTAGGGAGCATCTGTACTGTAGAATTAATGCAAATTGACACAGCTTTAACTTCCAGGGTCAATGCTATGGAATCATGAGAGCTAGAGTTTTACAGGGTCTTTAGCGTTCTCTGCCAAAAAGTGTTGATATCTCACCAAATTTCAACTCCTATTATTGCATTGAGTGATGGCAGTTAAAGTGATGTCCATCTGCATTAATTCTACATTAAAAATGCACCCTTCAAGAGAACAAAATTTCTAAAAAGAAGAAGAATTCAGTTACAAACATCTCACATTGTCAAAGACAGCCTTGTCGCTTAATTCACCTGCCAACCATAGCTACAACTGAGTTGAAGAAGTTGTTCAGACAATGTTTCTGATAATGTTATTTTTCTATTTATCTAGTGATAAGTTACATCTCAGAATTTTCTCCAAATATTCTCCACCATTTTTGTGGCAGGTACCATTTCTCTCCAGCATGTTACTAAATCTGGTTATTGTAGAAAATTAAAAATAACTACCAGGCTGTTAACCCAGAGAGCCCCCAAGGTGTAGTAGTTCAAGCACTGGATTATTACTTTAGAGACCAAAGACCAAATCTCTGCTCAGACATTAAAACCCTTTGGGTGACCATAGGCAAATCGTACTGTCTCAGCTTCAAAAAAAGACAGAGGCAACCGCACACTGTGCAAATATTGCCAAGAAAACTCCATGATAGGTTTTTCTTAAGGTTGTTCAGCAAAAATGACTTGAAGGCACCCAACAACTGCTAACCTAGTTATTATTGGAAGCAACAACAATAAAACTTTAAGGGAAAAGCTGGTCAAATTTGAACTTCACTGCTAATGATGGTAGCAATGAACCTCTTGGATAACTTCAAGAAAATGTTAAAGAATGTATGCTTCTACTACTCAGAAAAATTAATAGTGAAACCTCACTACCCATCCATTTCTCTGCTGACAAATAGGGTGGAGAATTTAAAGAAACAATTTTCATACTAGTCTTATTAGCTTAGATGGATTGAATGTGAAGGGGCTCTGTTATGAAAGAGTCTGAGAAATTACCGTTATATTTGGAAGCCACTTAGGAAAATATTCATATGTAAATTCTCCTGCCAGTACCATGTTTTAGGTTTTCATGGAGAATAAAAGATTTTGAAAAGCATTTGAAGGCATTTGGTATGGTTCATATTAGTAGGTAAAGGTAAAGGTTTGCCCCTGACGATAAGTCCAGTCATGACCGACGCTGGGGTTTGGTGCTCATCTCCATTTCTAAGCCGAAGAACCGGCGTTGTCCATAGACACCTCCAAAGTCATGTGGCCATCATGACTGCATGGATTGCCATTACCTTCCCATCGGAGTGGTACCTATTGATCTCACATTGGCATGTTTTCGAACTGCTAGGTTGGCAGGAGCTGGGGCTAACAGCGGGCACTCATTCCCCTCCCGGGAATTGAACCTGGCTCCTTTTGGTCTGCAAGTTCAGCAGCTCAGTGCTTTAACACACTGTGCTACCAGGGTAATTCATAGTAATTCATACTAACCTGAGATATTGGCGATTGAGGGTGGAA